>NC_071441.1:49987264-50705888 GCF_017976375.1 Cuculus canorus
TTAACTGAAATTCACTTATTCGAAAGGTCCTGTAGGTGCTATATGAAATAAAGTTTTACACTACACCAAGTACTGATTTCCCTCTTAATGAAGGTTGTATGTAACATCTCATTCTTTCAGTTAGTTTCTAGTTCTGAAATGTTCACTCTAAAAAACCTTGCATATTTTCACTATTACTGGCCTGGGGAGAGGGGTGCAAATGGAGGGTGCATGGACAGGAAGGGTATTGTCACAGCTGTGCACAGCAAATCTTCCTGTATCTACAGCATTGGAAGTTACATTACATATTTATGTCATTTCTGAGCAGATAATACCATAAATGCAAAATCTCTGTAATATCTGGGGAAAAATAAAAAGGCATTAATTTTACTTGTACCCCGAGGGAAAATTATGCTCTCTGAATTCGGAGGTGAAGGATATTCAAAGCAAAGGATGCCAGCAATTTTCCTCTATTCTGAAATTTGTGACATGACTGTGTCCAAATTCCTTGCCAGTAAGTTTAAATTAATTTGATTTGGAAAATGCATTGCAGTCTTAAGCTTTATTGCTCATTCTAATCACAAACATTGCTAGAATGATCTGGAATTCAAGAATGATCATAAGAGCAGTGTTTATTTGTGTATATAGAAGGGTGACATCACTTATTTAGCAACTGAAATTTTCTCTTCAGGCAGTTCCTCCACTAGGGCTAATTACTATGATGAAGCTTTCAGTCATAGAAGCATAGAACATCTCAAGCTGGAAAGGACATATAAGGATCTTCAAGCCCAACTCCCTGCTCCTGAGAGGAATACCTAAATTGAAACCATACGACTAAAAACATTGCCCATATGCTCCTTGAACTCTGACAGGCTTGCTGCCGTATCTACTTCTCTAGGGAGACTATTCCAGTGACAAACCACCCTTTCACTGAAGAAACTTTTCCTAATGTCCAATCCGAACTTCCCCTGATGCAACTTCCTTCCATTTCCTTATGTCCTGTCCCTGGTCATGAAAGAGAGGAAATCTGTATCTCCTCCTCCCTTGCAAAGCTTTAGGAAGATGTAGGCTGCAATGAGTCACCCCTCAGCCTTCACTTCTTCAAGCTGAATAAACCTAGTGATGTCAGCCACTCCTCCTAAGCCTTGCCCTCGAGGTCTCTCAGCATCTTGATCACTCTCCTCCTCTGGACACACTGTAACAGTTTGATGTCCTTCTCCTATTGAGGTGTTCAAAACTGCACATAGAACTTGAGGTGGGGCCGCACCAGTGCAGTGCAGAGTGGGACAATCACCTCCCTTGCCCAGATACCTATGCTGTGCTTGATGTACCCCAGGACACAGCTGACCCTTTTGGCTGCCAGGGCACCGTGTTGACTCATATTCAACTTGCCATCAATTCAGATCTCTTTCTGCGGGGTTGCTCTCCAGGCTCTTGACCCCCAGTTTGTACTTATAATCAGGATTATCCTGTTCCCAGTGGAGGATACAGCTGTTGTTAAAGGCTCTCTAGCCTTTCTGGATCTCTCTGTAAGGCCTCCCTACGCTCCAGGGAGTCCACAGCTCCTCCTAATTTAGTATTATGGGAAAACTTCACATACATTTGATTCCTAAAAAAATGAAAGAGTACTGGCCATAAATTGAGCCCTTGTGAACCTCACTGGTGACTGGCGACCAGCTTGATGCAACCCCATTTACTATAACTATTTGAGCCTGCCCAGTCAGCAAATTTCTCACTCAGCATATTATGGACTTATCCAGCTATGTGCTGGACATTTTGTTCAGAAGGATATTGTGCTAGGCAGTGTCAAAAGGTTTGCTAAAATCCAAACCCTACAGATGTAGTGGCTTATTCATTCAAGGGTACTAATACCTAGCTCAATAAATCGGTATGGGGATTAAATATTCAGAAGCTTGCAGTAAGAAGCCATCCATTTCAGTTGGGAGGTCTAGATAGTGAAAGCACATTTAGGTATCTAAAGGTGGCTTTGGGTAGCTTTAGATACTCTGTAAGACTTGTCCTAGCTGATCAAAATTAATATTAATGAGGCTGCAGAAGATACTCAGATAAGATTTTATCCTTGAAACACACACATTAAGAGGGAGATTTCTAATGCTCAAACAGACTGAATTCCAATAATCAGTATTGTAAGGCAACTTTGCTGCACATTGCCATAAATCTCACTGGAATTACAATTGGTTAACTTTCCATACAGTACGAAATTGTCAGACGTGCAGCTATTCATGGCTCAGGAGCTGAGGAGTGGCATCACTAACAAAGAAAGGCGATAGAACCTGTAAAAACAACCAAAAGAAGTGTGGCCAGCAGGTCAAGGGAAGTGATTCTGTCCCTCTATTCCTCTCTTGTGAGACCTCATCCGGAGTACTGTTTCCAGTTCTACTATGCTCAACATAAGAAGGATACAGAACTGTTGAAACGGGTCCAGAGGAGGGCTATAAAGATTATCAGAGGGCTGAAGAACCTTCCCTACGAGGACAGGCTGAGAGAGCTGGACTTGTTGAGCCTGGAGAAGAGAAGGCTCTGAGGAGATCTTATAGTGACCTTCCAGTACCCAAAGAGGCTACAACGAAGCTGGAGAGGGACTTATCATAAAGGCTTGTGGTGACAGGACAAGGGGTAATGGGTATAAACTGGAGAGGGGCAGATTTAGGCTTGATATAAGGAAGAATTTCTTCACCATGAGAGTGGTGAGGCACTGCAACAGGTTGCCAAGGGAGGTTGTGGATGTCCTATCCCTGGAGCTGTTCAAGGCCAGGTTGGATGGGGCCTTCAGCAGGCAGATTTAGTGGGAGGTGTTCCTGCCCATGGCAGCAGGGCTGAAACTGGATGATCTTTAAGGTCCCTTCCAACCCAAACTATTCTATGATTCTATGAGATCTACTTTGAAATGGTTAACCATGTCAGTATTTTTTGAATATACCATATTAGTAACCACGACCTCTGACTTTTCACGTGTATTGTGTAAGGAGAAGTCATAAGGCTCAGAAGAATATTTCGACTGTGTCCAAATTCAGTCTTCAAAAAACTCTCTAGAACCATGACTTCTTATTGGTGTTCAGTGCCTCAGACAACAAACTCATTCAAGATACTATACTCATTCTGTTTCTCACAGCTGCATCTCAACCAAATTCACCTTTCATGTTTAAGAATGCAGAAGAATGACATTAAAAAAGGGGTCTGTACAGATTTCACTAGTAGATAATTTCTTTTTGTTGGGCAGCCAGATTTTAATTCAATGTCTTTTACACAATTCACAGTCCAGCAAATACTCAGTAAAACAATAAGCCTTGTTCTTATGTATGATACAAATACAAAACCAGCTCCCTTTGTTCCACATGATATTTTTTCCTAAGCTTTCTGTGCTTTTCCATTTGATTTCCTGATTCTGCATTGAACTGTACCAAAAACATTGCAATAATGTGGCTCAACGATTTCACTAGCTTCTTAAATGAAAGCAGTGGAGGAAAAAAGTAACAATAACCACTCCTCTGCCTGATACTGAAGCAGCCAGTATGGCGTTGTTCAGCCTAGAGAAGGGAGGCTCTGGAGAGACCTTATAGTGGCCTTCTAGTATCTGAAGGGATCATACAAGAAAGCTGGGGAGGGATTTTTTACAAGGGCATGTAGTGACAGGTTGTGACCTAGCCAGGTCTCTCACCAAGCAGTGACATTAGACATTACATTCGAACACTTTTTGTTTTTTATGATTTTATGATAGAACTGGATACTTTAGCTTAAGACTGGGGACAGAAACAATTTGCTGAAAGGGCACCCCCCACTTCCTGTGCACACCTGTGATAAGACCTACTACATAATGGAAAGCACCTTAAGCATCTTAAGATTTTAATGTCTGACCTATCATTAATTGTAACATTATGGTTTTAATATGAGCGCTTTGAATGCTGAACCCAGACTTACAGCACTGTCAAATATAGCTTCCATGGGTAACATCATTAAATGTCTGTTTACCAAACTGCCCTCTGTCAGGATTTGATGATATATCTCTAGTATCTTGTGTTATTTGAAAAAGCACCTGGCCAAATTGCTGTTCAGAGCCTGATGCTTCAAAAGGTGTTTCAACAGAGCAGTGTGAACTGTCCTCTTCTCTGATGCAAAGATGTCCTTTTTTTGTGCCTGCTCTTTCTTGAAAAAGGCTCAGAGTGTGGGAGTTTGGGCTGAAATGCAGTGTTGATTACTTCCTCAATGCAAAGGATGAACTTGTGGCTTGCACTGATAACCCTTGAGACCTCTGTGCCTTTTGCAGGCAGACATTTGGACTTGGGTGTGGTTCTCATGCAATTGTGGATATAAGAACACCTTCTGGTGTGCTCAAATCTGTGTGGGCATGTTGCCGGATAGCAATTGTGCTGCTGAATAAAGTCATGGTTTGCTAAAATGAGGCCCTTTTGGTAGACTGTTTTTGTGTTTGGTCTCACAGACTAGTTTCACATCCAGCTAAATCTTCTCCTAGGTAAGAGGATGAAAAGGAACTTGTACCCACTGCAGTCAAAGCAGCTTGCCAGTGGTATCACTGGAGCAGAAATGCTGTGGACCAAATTCCAATTAATTTCCTCAAACAACTAATTTTGCCAATGGCTGTGCATTTGTGTACAAAGCATATGGTCAAATATATACTAAATCACAAAAGATTTTATCCACTGTCAGGCTTTCCCTAGGCTTGTAAGCTTTTCTGCAACTTTGATGCATCTATTCCAGTCTCCTGCATCTGGACGAGACTTCTTCGGGTAGTTAAGGAAAATACAGAAATACTTATTTTCTTGTTATTACCAGCAGTGTGTATCTCAGATTAGAACATTGGATTTTCCTTCCACGGTTTTGTATATATGCAGAGTTCAAATAAAAACCCCGTTCACTTCTCAAAGGTTCCTGTGCCCTCAAAAGCAATAATATCACATACTGCTTAAAAGCAGATGAACTAGCAAATCTAACAGGATGACTCATATACATGAAGTCAATCAGGTTAAGGATAACTGTTTGCTCAAAAGATGATGTTTCTTTTTCAATTCCTGTCCCTCTAACCCTCCTGTAACTGTCTGGGGTTTTTATTTTCCCCTCCATAATAGAAAATAAGTATTTTTCAGTAGGGTCATTTAAACCCAATACTTCCTGCTAGGAAAAAAAAATAGACAGTATTGTGCTATCCCATATTCACTCAGTCAGCATAGCACAATGCATACATTTAGGAGGCAGAAACAGAAAAAAAAGCATTGCACTTCTCTCAGTGAATAGATTATAGAATCATAGAATCAACAGGTTGGAAAGGACCCACTGGATCATTGAGCCCAATCGTTCCAAACAATCCCGAAAGCATGCCCCTCAGCACCTCATCCACCGTCCTTTAAATACCTCCCTGGGCACCCTGTTCCAGTGCCCAATGATCCTTTCCATAAAAAATTTTTCCTGATGTCCAGCCTGAACCTCCCCTGGCAGAGCTTGAGGCCATTCCCCCTTGTCCTGTCCCCTGTCACTTGGGAGAAAAGGCCAGCTCCCTCCTCTCCACAACCTCCTTTCAGGTAGTTGTAGAGAGCAATAAAGTCTCCCCTCAGTCTCCTCTTCTCCAGGCTAAACAACCCCAGCTCTCTCAGCTGCTCCTTGTAAGACTTGTTCTCCAGCCCCCTCACCAGCTTCGTTGCTCTTCTCTGGACACGCTCCAGAGCCTCAACATCCTTCTTGTGGTGAGGGTCCCAGAACTGAACACAGGATTCGAGGTGCGGTCTCACCAATGCCAAGTACAGAGGGAGAATAACCCCTCTGGACCTGCTGCTCACACTGTTTCTGATACAAGCCAAGATGCCATTGTCCCTCTTGGCCACCTGGGCACACTGCTGGCTCATGTTCAGTTGGCTGTCAACCAACACCCTCAGGTCCTTCTCCTCCAGACAGCTTTATAGCCAATTTCCCCAGTCTGTAGCACTGCATAGGATTGTTATGCCTCAAGTGCAGAACCCGGCATTTGGCCTTGTTAAATCTCATGTCATTGGTCTCAGCCCAGCGGTCCAGCCTGTTCAGACCCCTTTGCAGAGCCTCCCTACCCTCCAGCAGATCCACGCTTCCACCCAGCTTAGTGTCCTCTGCAAACTTGCTACAGGGGCACTCAATGCCTTCATCCAGGTCATTGATAAAGACATTGAACAGAGCTGGACCCAGTACCGAGCCCTGAGGAACCCCACTTGTGACTGGCCTCCAGCTGGAGTTAACTCCATTGACCACCACTCTCTGGGCCCGGCCATCCAACCAGTTTTCAACCCAGGAGAGTGTGCGCCTGTCCAGGCCAGAGGCTGACAGTTTCTGAAGCAGAATGGTGTGAGAAACTGTGTCAAAGGCTTTATTGAAGCCCAAGAAGACTACATCCACAGTGTTTCCCTCATTCAGTAGTCGAGCCACTTTGTCATAGAAGGCGATCAGGTTAGTTTGGCAAGACCTGCCTTTCATGAACCTCATTCTGCTCCTCTAACTCCTGGCTTTGTACACAACTTCCCTTACTATTAAAGACTGAGGCAAAGAAAGGCATTAAGTACCTCAGCCTTGTCCTCATTCCCTGTCACTTTTGTTCCTTCTGCATCCAATAGGGACTGAATATTCTCCCTAGTCCTCCTTTTCTTGTTAATGTATTTGTAGAAAGATATTTTACTATCTTTCACAGACTTAGCCAGGTTGATTTCTAGTTGAGCCTTAGCCCTCGTGATTTTTTCCCTGCACGATCTCACTTCCTGCCTGTAGTCTACCCAAGACACCTGCCACCTCCTCCAAATCTCATAGACATTTCTTTTCTTTTTGATATCTCTCAAGATCTCCCTACTCAAACAAGCTGTTTTTTCCCCCTGCCAGCTCCTTTTCCAGAACATGGGGATGGCTTGCTCCTGAGCTGCTAGGATTTCATATTTGAAGAGCACCCAGCCCTTGTGGGCTCCCTTGCCCTTAAGGACTGTCTCCCATGGGACTTTGCCAACCAGCCTTCTGAACAGCCCAAAGTCTGCCCTCTGGAAGTTTAATGTGACTGTTTTGCTAATCCCCTTCTTCTTCTCACCTAGAACTGAAAACCCTATCATCTCATGATTGCTTTGTCTCAGGCGTCCTCCAACCATCACATCCCCCACAAGACCTTCTGTGTTCACAAACAGCAGGTCCAGGAGGGCACCCTCTGTTGTCGGCTCACTCACCAGTTGTGTGAGGAAGTTGTCTTCCATGCACTCCAGGAATGTCCTAGACTGCTTCCTATCTGCTGTATTGTACTTCCAGTAGATATCTGGAAGACTGAAGTCTCTCATGAGGACAAGAGGTAGTGATCTAGAGACTATCCCCGGCTGTTTATAGAAGAGCTCATCCCCTGCTTCTTCTTGGCTGGGTGGTCTGTAGCAGACTCCCATCACAATATCTGCCTTCTTGTGGGCTCCTCTGATTTTAACCCACAGGCACTCAGTCCCTTCCTCACCATAATTGAACTCTAGGGTATCAAAGCACCCTCTAACACAGCGGGCTACCCCGCCTCCGCTCCTACCCTTCCCGTCCCGCCTGAAGAGTTTATACCCCCCCATATCTGCACTCCAGTTATATGAGTCTTCCCACTACATTTCCGTGATGGCAATGACATAGTAGTCACCTTGCCCTACAACAGCTTCCAATTCCTCCTTCTTATTGCCCATGCTGCATGCATTGGTGTAAATGCACTTCAGCTGGGCTGGCAAACCTTCAGCCCTCATAAATGGAAGAGAGTTCATTCCCAATTGACTGGTCCTTGGAATAACTAACGCTACAGTGCCAGTTTTATACTTACTGTCCCCAGGTGTAATCGCCCCCACTTGCCCTGTGATGATATACTGGTGGTCCTCTCCAGCACACCATCTCTCAGTCACTGGAGTCCCACTTCCAGGCTCACTCCTCGTCCCCCTCCCCCCTCACATCTAGTTTAAGCCTAGCTAGATTTTTAGTAAGGACTTTAGTCACCCTAGGAGACAAGCGTGTCCCATCCCTAGTAAGAAAGCCTGCGGGTTCATGGGTCACCCCATGATCAAAGAACCCAAAGCCTTCTCCTCACACCAGGCTCGGAGCCAGGCATTAATCATTTGCTTCTCTTTGACCTTCTGCTCCTCATTCCTTAGCGCTGGAATGGAACTAAACACTACTTATGCCCCAGAGCCCTCCACCGTTCTCCCTAGAGTCCTGAAGCCTCTCTTAATGGCTTTCAGCTTTCTGTGCTGTATGTCATCATTGACTATTTGAAATACTACCAGAAGGTAATAATCTGTGTTAATGCACATAGTACAAAGATAATGTCCATTCTGATAAACTTTGAGCCTCTAGGCTTTGAGGTAAGCTTCTGTCTCTCAGTTAGAGAAGCTAAGCCTACTTTTACAGGCATAATTTCAGAAGATTGAGCTTGAGGAACTGTGAGCTCTAAAATATAGACACAAAGACAGACCATAAAAGTTTAAAAAATATATTAAAAAAGGGAAACAACACAATTTCTACAAAATTTTAGGATTACTTAGTGATAAATTTATGAAATGCAGTGAGGGTATGATTACTGAGGTCTGAATGTCTCCCATCGCTTAAGCAGTGGCAATGCAGGATAAGTTGGTAAGTAGTAGTGGCACAAGAGGTAGTGAGTTAACAGCAGAGAATTACTTTACTATCTGTGCTTGTATAAAATAAAATGTTCTACTGTAGAAAACTGATAGATGAGAATGGCAGAGCCTAAATCTTAGTGCTGTGATTCAGAACTCTCCTGCACAAGATTAATTTTCAGCGTTTAGGAGCTCTGACAATCACTTGGGTAAGGAAAACTGCATACTTCAATTATCTTCCAATGTCTGACAGAGAAGAACACAGAGTTAATAATGGGCATTATGTCTATTTTTTGAATCAGTGATTCAGAATGCCTTATTCTGCATTCTGCTTGCAGGTCTTGATGAATTGAATGTTCCCCAAAAGACTTAAGAAACATATTGTGCAAAATCAAGAAATGGTAGGTGGAAGAAATCAAGAAATAGCCACTCCTTAGGATGCTTGATTAAAAGTAAAATTAAATAAAAATAAATACAAAACTGTTATTGGGAAAGGGTAAATTAATTAAAAAATTCACAGCCTATACAGCATTAAAAATTACAAAAAATTCTATGTGTCAGTCTTTGGCTAGCGTACCTGAGCGAGTAGCCCGCTGTTGTGCTCCAGCCATGCTTGATTCTGAATTTCTGGGAAATTCATATGTGAATTACGACATGTTCTGTAATAATTTCTGGGTCAAGGCCATGAACTGGGATTTTGACCAGTGATGCTGAAGACCATTTTCAGTTTTATTGTTGCTGGAATTTGGAGAACTACAGCTCCATGTTCATTTCATTAATAACAGTTGTATATTTAAGGAAAAAGGGTTCTCAGCTATTACTGTGGGAACAGAGTTTCACTTAGTATTTTTCAGTGGGGTCCCAAGATAAGATACTTTACTATGAAGATAAGTATCCAGTTTTATGAACAGCTTAGCTGCTGTAAATGAGAGAAAATTCATGAGAACTAGGCATTTATTTTGAAAGGACCATAACATTTTTGAAAAATCCTTGACATAAGATTGTGTTCAGTATGGCATCTTCTGCTATTCATGCTTCTCTCTGGTTCCCAGGCTAAGGATTTGTATCCCTAACATCATGTTGATATTATCCAGGCAGATCCCTGCACAATAACATGTGACTTGCAGTAGGATTAACCACAGGACTGTGTCTCTGGTCTCTAGACTATCCCTTAGTTATGGCCTACTACAGGAAGAAAAGAAAGGAGCATGATGTTAAATGTCTGGTATCAATAAATATCAGATACCACAGCTGGGTAGATTGTATTTTTTCCTTTTTCATTCAATCAGATGAATAGTTCTTATTGAGCCTTAATAAAAGCCTGAGCCATTTGAAAGGTAGTTGAGTCATTTTCATATGAATTATTTAAAGTCACATTTGTTTATATGTTGCAACTTTTAACTAACCTCCTGGTAATTTGGAAACTAAAAGAACTCACATGTAATACATACTTTCAGTTTACATCTAAGGAAGGGTAGACAGGTGAAGCATTTGCAATAAGACAGTGTCATACTTAAATGACTTTGAAGTCTAGTCTTCCACCCAAAAGCAACATGGACATGGAATAATCTACATGTGAAGGTTGAGTATCAAATGAAGTTGAGTTTTGTGGTTGAAAAGATGGCATCTTAACAGCTAAGCCTTTGTAGACTTTCACTATTCATCACTTCTGAAATGCAATACATAAACCTAAGAAGCCTATAAGATTCTGAGACTTTTTATTTCAAAAATGTCCTATGTAAATTTAGGCAGAGCAGGAAGGTCAGTTTAATCCTTAATGAAATAAGGATGTTTAAATGAGTATTGTGACATCTAAGACAGAACCATGAGAAAATCCTTTACTGGGAACTCTATGTTTTTTCCTTCTGTAAAGTTTTGACTCAAATTCTTGCGGATTAAAGGTTATTATTGATGAAAAAAGTGCGTTACATCTATGTATAAAGCTATGAGCATAGTTTGTTCCTCCATATCAGTATCTCCACTTCTGTTTTAACACAAACATATTTTAAACAAGAGTCATTTGTCTGTCAGTTCTGTTTGCAGTTAGGAAATTTCATGCCTGAAAAGCTGAACTGCAAGTCAGTTAAGACAGTTGGTCAATATCTGCCTTGCTGTTTTAGTGAAAGTAAATTATGTTGGCACATTTCCATCGGTTTTGTTGATTAGTATATATTTACTGTCAATAAAGAGGGCACTTCTTTATTTTTAAATACTGCTTTAACTTTTCTTAACCTGATTTTTATTCTTATTAGACATACAGTGACATATTTTCCTTTAAGAAATGCTCAGTTTAGCTAATTTATCTTATTATCTGCATAGCAATTACATCCAAATACCAGTGTGTGATCACTGACTGTAAAGATCTCATGAACAAGAATTTATAAGATGAAGTTACTTCAGGCAGATGTTTAGAGAGTGCAACTTGAAGTTTGATCAACATTTTACTGAATTCTGCACTATCAGATGCACGGGAGAGTATTTTAGGTTGCTGCAAAGATTGCTGCTGTCTGCTCATCACTCAAATAAGCATACCATCGGGACTCAGTGACCAGCCCTTGTCACTGGAAGGGAAAAGTAACAGCCCAAACCTTCTGGCTTATGCATAGATACAAAGAGGAGAAAATAAGCTGCAAATGCTGTTTATTCCCCTCTGTCTCGTCTGGGACTGAAAGAATATGTTCTGGTTGAGCATTTCTCCCTCTTTTCTAATATATCCTGCCATATGGAGGAAAGAAAGAAGAATAAATCACTGACTTCACATAGAGTAGGACGAAGAGGAAAAAGACACAGAGGGGACAGGAATGGCAGTCTGAATACAGACCCCAAATCCCTCCAAACAGTTGCAAACAGCAATTTGGCTAATGACCATAATTTGGAATGGCTGTGCATCCTTGAAGAAGCACAAGCAATGTGGGTGGAGAGTAGATTAAACATATTAGTCTCTGATCCACTTCCCACTGCCTGGCTAGCATGCATGTCCTCTGCATCGCTTCATACAATCTGGTGGTAATGGTGGGAGGACCAAGAACTTCTGCTGCATGGAACAGATTTCCTAAATCTATCTGCTTCACCAAGTCACTATTTCAAGCAAGAACTCAGTTCTTTTAATGACTCTCCCTGCATAATTAACTTTTTAAGAATCCAAATGTTTTATTTCACTATGGAAATGAACACAATACCTTGCCATACTGCCTAGATAGCAAGGTTGATTCAGCTACATTTCAGGCACGCTAAAACTCTGCTTGACCAATGCTTTTCAGCAATCTGAACACTGTGAAAAGGCCCGATGATATGTACTGAGAAAGTACACAAAAACATCTGATTGGTAAACATTGCCTCTATCATCTCTCAAAAGGGTGACCCCAAAGGAGCCTTGAAACTTTCCTAAAGTCTTCAGGAACAAAAGTGATCATTATTCTTGTCTTTTCTTCCTAGGAAAGGCCTCTACAAATCAAAAATATTGGAACTCATATAAACATGAATTTTTCTTTTCTAAATAAATAACAAGCCTTGTACAAATCCTTGCACATAACTGAAGATGACATAATTACCCTAGAAAATGAAAAGAAATTCCGAGCCTCTTGAGAGATGTACATTTTTAATTCATAAAATCTCAAAACTAGGTAAGTGGGCTAAGGCTGAGGTTGCTATTTCAGTAATGCACAGACCTAATCAGCATGGAGCAAAAACTGAAAAAGCTATAGATTGAACAAGACGCGTATTGCTAAGGATCACTTTATAAATCAGGTGTTTGTTTGAATTTACTTCAGGAGTTTTATGAATGTCCTTTGCAGAAAAGCAAATCTTCGTAGCTTTAGTTCTCCACAGTTTTAGACACTGTTCTGCCATACCGTCTGGTGCTAGCTGGATGTTCAGGCAGAGCATTTGGCGTTCAGGGATCAGTTATATATGGGAAATAAGCATCTACTGCAAAGTATGATCAATAAAACTGACTAAGCAACTATAACAGAGATCCAAAAAGCCAATCTTCCATGCTACCTTTATTTGACTAGGTGATATGCTGCTTTTTTTGTACTTATGTGTGATTTATAGCTTTTCCAGTGGAAAACTCTGTTTTCTCAAATTTTAAATTACACTAGCACAATATGAAGTGTGAAGTGTCTACGGTAGTCAGCTCCTGGAAGTACAAGGGCTTCAGCAGAGACAATTTTAATTAAGATAGCATTATAGATCAGCACTTCACACTTCCATTTCATTGGCCTTTTCAGCACTACACTCCCCTTCTGGGTAAAATGGGCATATAAATTTTTCCTTCTATCGTATTCTACTTGAAACGTATTGTTAATATACCAACAGCATTGCTTATTCCCTGCTGTAAATTCTAGAAGTGAAGCAGAAAAATCTCAAATATATTTGGGTAACTCTGTTGCATGACAAATTATCTGGAAATATGCACCTATGTCTGCATGAAATTATGTGTGCCATTTGAGGACACGCTGAACACATCATTCTCAGCTCTGATTTAGACCCTGTTTCTCAAAACAGCTGATACATCACTGGAAATATCTTTGTCATTGGCTTACCAAGACACTGATCTCCAACCATGTATTCATCATTCCTTCATACATATATTCAAAGGCTTTTTACATCACTGGTGAGACTAAAAAGTTTTAAGGCAAATGGAAAAAGGTCAGCGTAAAACAAACAAGTAAATAAGTCCTTCAAGCTGAGTAGAATAAAGAAAACTCTAAACAGATATGATATTGGACTGCTCCATTTCAGGAATAGCAAATTGCATTTTTAACATAAGCCATTCACTATTTGGCAATGATATCTAGAACAACTTTTGATTCTCATATACTGCAGTAAAACCAGAATTAAGATACATTAGCAATGACAACTTCAGCAAAAAGTCGGTAATACTTATGTTAGAAATAGGAATACTGCCAAGAAGAACCAAATAAATTTCTTTTTCTAAATTTTTTCTTATCTTAATACACATATAAGGCCCTAAAGCAAAACAAGACATGAAAATCCAGAGCTTTATGATGTACGTGTTACTGTATAGTAGTGTGCTGTAGCATACTGAACCTTCTTCATATTTAAAATAAAAAGATAAAAGAAAAATGCTGCTTACAGAATATGCAATGAAAGAAACATATTAATTGCAATTTGAAAAATGCAAAGCTTTAAAACGGTTCTATATGTAGGCAGAGAGACAAATGAGAATACAAAATTAACTCTCTCTTTCCCAAGTGTTTACTCTCAGTCCTCATTTCAGAATACCCTGCAGGAGAGATGAGAAACAAAGAGCCATTCGGGAGGTGTCTTGCTCAGGTGTCTTATTCAGGAGGTGTCACTATTCAGGTTAGTGTCTTTGTACAACATTACAGTACTAGTACTTTGGAGTAGTGTTTCTTAAACTCCATTCATGGACTGGTGATATGTGGAACACGTTATTCCACACATATTAAAACTGAATTGAGAATAAAGCCATGGAAGGCAGCAAAAGCTAAGGTTTAATCAGAAGATCATTAATGTCAGTCATAAATTTTCAACCAATTTGAGGAAGTTTTGGACCAAAGCTTGGAGAAAAACCTCTTTCCCTCACATGGAACACTGCACACCTCTTTAAGAAGCTGTATAGCAACATACTGCAATGCTGAAAAAGTGCAAAAGGACGTGCTTATGACGACCAGTGAAATTCAATCTGAAATATGTACAGAGCAGGTCTCTTTAGTATTCAGCTGTTTAAAAGCAAAGGATGCTTATAATTTATTCAATCCAGCATTAATATACGCATGCGGAAAGCAAATTACTCAGAGGTTCTGTCTTATGTCATCTGATGAAGGACAGAATATCAAAACCAACCAGTCTGTCATCATCTGTGGAAACAGATTTTAAAACAAGGCTTGTAACTATGGCCTATGTCATCTCTAGCTTCCAAAATCAACAAAATTATGGGTAGATAAATTCTGTAGAGATGGCCTCAGACTTTTGTAGCAACATGTGAATGATTGCTTATCATTGCTCAATATGGTACAAGAGCAAACCTCTAAAAAATTGGTATAGAGAATGCAGTCTGCTGAGAAAGACAGATTGTTTTAAATTGATCCACATAGGATGTCAACAGGATCTCAACTAACTCTTGTTCCAATCATACTCGATCAGCTCTTGTTTTTGCACTTTTTTTTTATTTGAAAGTCTTTGAGTTTTTTGGGGTTTTTTTCTCTCTACTATGAAACTCTGTACTTTAACTCACTTTAAAGCTCTTGAATGAAGGGACCAACTCTCCTGCAACTGGATCCTAAACTCTGCACCACCACGTTTGGGCAACTTATCCTATTTTTTCTTTACTATCTTGATGCCCTCCTGGCAACTTTTGCTGAGCCTTTGCCAAAAAGGCTGTGTAACGCTGCTCTGTGCTGGAGGCTGCAGTGGCTGCTGCTGTCTGTGAGGGTGGTATGTGTGACTTGTTGCTCCAGTGCAGAGCAGCATCTCCACACAACAAGCCATGTTTTGTACTTGATGAACAATGATAACCTTTTGACACCTTTGTTTTATCTTGGTTTTTGCAGGTGGCAGCCAGTACCCTGACAAACTCCAGCTTGCTCACATTTATTGCTGGGAGACCACTGGGATTGCCATCACCAACAAGTGAGACATTATACTGGGCTAGACAGAACTCTGACTAATTTGGAATAGCTGCTTTTATCTGCTGCAGTTAAAGGTGACCTTGTACACTGGGTATATACCGATTTAAATTTCACCTAGAACTTGACCTTTGGCTTTACAAGAAAAATATTTTATATCTAAAGGTTCCTCAAGTGTCATGAAGTGTCTCCCTTTCATAACTGTTATTGATTTTGTGGAAATTATTTTGTCCCAGAAGACAGAAAAATGTGGTAATGCATAAAACCTATATGACAAAAGAAAATAACTATGCGTTGTATTTAAAATGATTAACTTTAAACAACCAGAAACACAGGCATAAACATAATTTCTCTGCTTTAAAACTGATAAAATAATAAAGCTGATATGTGGAACCCATGATTTTAAGTGACCTTCTGCTTGTTTGTTTCTGTAAACCCTGGTATTGCAATTACACAATAATCAACAATCTTCTGCCTTCTCCTGAAAGTCTGCCACTATATTTAGAGTACTCATATTTTTTTTCCCCTGCTTCACAGAATCGAGGAAAAAGTGCAGAGAAGAGTTGTAGTGCGAAGTGCTATGAGACATGACACTAAGCAGAGAGTAGCTGAGAGCCTTTCCTCAAAAACCTTCCCGAGTTTATCAGCAAGTGGCAGAAGCAATCCCAGTTTAATTTACCAAAGCCACTAGGTGTCCCTGCTCACCTACGGCAGCTCTGGTGCTCCGGTTCATGCTGGAAGATACAAACACTTCTCATAAACCTGTCCAAAGAAAATACAGCAATACCAAATCAGGCAAGTGTTCTTCGCAGCATCATCTGCCCAGCTGTGCATCACTTCATTGTACTGTCCATTACTTCTCCCTTGCAGTCTTTCAGGGATGTGGTACCCGCAGGCATGGTCGGTACTAGTCAACTGCACTGTTTTCTATTCATTGAATAAACCAAGTATGTCCTTGGCAAATGTTTTTTTGAGACTGCAGGCTTTCTGAGACCACACAGTTCTCAATCAAAAGCCAGGAAGTTTTCTGTGGTGTTCATCACAACAGGTGCATCAAACTGAATAATGCAGCAATTACTGAAAAGGGTGCAGATCCGATTCTTTTAGTACTGGCTGAATAAGAAAAATATATTAAGGGACTATTTTTTTGTTTCTCCTTTTTTTTTATATTATCTTCTTTTAAAATAAATGAGTCAACTATGATTTAATGTAGAAACTCATTTTTGGGGGAAGAGACAGATATTGCAGTCTTTCAGGTGTAGATATAGGGACCCTCTAAGTAGCGGTAAAAGACTGCAACGTGTTTTAAAAGGCTCATTTTCATATTCAAATTAGTAAGGATTTTATTATTTGCATTACTGGGAGCAGTGCTCACCCAGTGCTGCACTCTTGACTCATTTAAGCGACCTTTCTGTGCAACCTCAGTCATTGAGTGGTCTATCTTCTGTTACTGAAAGAACAATAATGATCTTCTTTTTGAATGTAGCATTGCCTATTTCATACAATAGCTGATATATCTCTCTAACTTGCTTTATATAAAACCAGACCTTAACATAAGGTTATAAAAAAATAAATGCTATTCACAGGTTGCATTTGGTCTATTTTTGCTCTAGGAAAGAAGTCTACTTTCTCTAGTGAAAAAAAATCCACCAAAAAGCCAACCCCCCCAGCCAACAGCAAAACCCATACCCTCATTTCCCTCATTTGCTGGAAACCTCTGGAATATTTACTGATGCCCAACATGCCTAGAAACGATGGCACCTCTCCGGAGTTACAATCTGGCTATATGCTATTTCTGTGAGCTGAAATTTCTGCAAGCTGGAGTGCTTCCCTCTGTGATGCATCACTATCTCTTCCTGAAAAGAGAGGGCTTACTTTGTAAGAATAATAAATTACGGTACACTGCGATAGAAATAGTTCTGCCAGAAAGATGAAGCCACAGAAAAGCATTGCAATATAACACAACAGAACTGTAGATCCCACAAAAACAAACAAACAAACAAACAAAAAGATGAAGAAGAAAAATAAAAGGATTAAATTTGTAAATAAATGTATTTTATTTACAAAGGAAATTATGTTTTTGAGATTTTTTTTTCAAAAATACTTTGAAGGAAGGCATTTACTTCCCCCTCCCCTCTTCTATACAGCCATTTTATTTTAGAGTTTTAGGTCTTTGACACCAGGCTGGAGAAGATACACTGTTTGTTTTCCAACATGAGTGATGATTCATACTTATATACTGCACCTCATCCACTGCAAAAATTTCCCCATTTTCACTAGCAAAGTCCCATTTTTCACACTTAGTTTGCTGCAGAAATTCTGAAGAAATTCAGCATGAATTTTTCAATAGTCACTGAATGACTCCTTCTGAAACATTAGAGCCTTTTCAATCTGCAAGGGGGTACAGTCTAATGCTATGGCTATAAAGGCAAAAAACACAATAGATTTTTACTCACTACTCTTGGTTGCCCTCTTGGTGCTCCTTAGCACATGCACAACAGTGAAACACTATAGAGATAAGTGTTTAATGAACGCTAACAGGTTTTCAAGACTATCTTTAAGCAACAGATTGTTCTCAGGCAAAATAGGAACACTGAAATAGTTAAGAAAACACTATTATTTTCAACCATTGTCAGAGAAAAGAAAGGGACAATGGAGAACACATCCTTACAGGCTCATCTTAACATTGATTTCTTTAAGTTGCCAGAGCAAGGAAGCAGAGGATATTCATCATCCATAAAAAGAGTTTATCTTCTCTTGATAATGCAGAGAGATGCCACTGATCAGCCTTGACCAAAGACAACTTATGGTTGTCACCACAAGTTAAAAAAATCTTAAAACTTACTCAAAGACTACTACCATTCCTCCACCAGTGAACCTTAAAAGCCCGTATACTACAACCCTTTCAGTCCTGCAGAGCTTTTTTCCTATAAATTCCATAGTTGATGGCAGTTAGCTTAGAGCCATGCCACATGGATTTTTCTGCTCCTGATGGATATTTATAGCAAGCATGCTGTTGTGAAGCCATCCTTTGTTTAAATCGCTGTTTCCAATGCATGATGATACAAACAAACAAGCCAGCACAATCTCCTCTACCCTGGCTGAAGCAGCTTTCCTCTCAGTTCATCGTTGACATTCATGCATCACTAATCCTGAGATATTTAGCAAGAATATCTTAACTGCAATATTCTAAAACATGAGTAAAATTCAGGTCATTTAAGTATAATAATGTAAGATGATAAAAGAACAGGATGAAATCTCAGCAGCTAGGTAAGCACAATGATTAGTGCAAAGCTTAAAGGGCTATCAGCATACCATGCACTCTGAAATGAACACGCTAAAAAGAACTATCTCAGAATCAACTTTAACATTGCAAAGAAAATTTAAAGCCTTGATGCAAAGGAACTGATTTATGAACATCAGGCTCAGGCAAAGTTCCTAGGGCCTTTTTTCCCTTCCTTTTCTTTTAAATTTCTTTTCTTTGCTGCTACATTCAACATGCACACAGTAAGACATGACTGACAACCTCTCAGTGGTTCTGTGTTTTCAAAGACCGGGCAGATTTCCATGGGCTTCACTGATGCAGAGCTGAGAGGAGGGACCAAGCTACAGGAAAGGACAGGTCACTGTCCGCAGGAGGCAACCCTCCTGCAAGAATCAAGTTGTATGCTAAGAAAAAAACAGATGCAACAGGAGAACAAAATAGAAAAGGGAAGCAAAAAGGAAGGAAGCATAAAATTAAAGCAAAACCATAGTAGTAACACAGGAGAGACTATGACCAAAAAAGAGAGGAGCTGGGGAAAAAAAAAAGAGAGAAAAGAAACTTTGTACTTCTAAAATGTGAAATGATCAGAAAAGTAGGAAACAGATAAAGGATACTGCATTTTTCTGGGTTCAAGAAATTATTACTCTGTTGGACAAATTACTCTTATTCTATACAACTCAATAACAATCCAAGCATAAAATAGGACTTATCACCTTAGCTAAATTAAACAAAAAAGGGAAGAAAAAATATTTCTTAGCAGCAGAATGTTTATGACAAAATCGATAATTCAAACAGAAGGAAAAATACGTTCATCCTTTTTGTAAAACAGCTAATCTTTTCAGGTTGGAAAATAAAATGAAGTCTCATAGCAAGGCCACTGGCATGTGCAGAAAGGTTTTAAAGCTTAGACTGGGAATCAGGAAATACAGGCATGTACCTGGCCTTTGCCACTGATGCTACACTTGGGTCAGAGTCATTTTCAGTTCTTGGTCTTGGGTCATTCTCAGTTCTTCAATACTGCCCTCCTCTCAATGCTTTCCTCATTTGTGTAATTGATCTGTACGTCCTTTGGGAACTGACAGTGTCTTGCCATCAGAGCATGAATTACTGAAAGCCTTTTAAATCTCAGCTAAGTATTAGCTGCTGCCTCTTCACAATTCTATGCCTCACATGAAAATTACTCTTGATTTTCTCTTTGCTCAGCACATTGTGCCATGCATCTGATGATGGACTGTAGACTGGTGGCATGGTTCAGCATATGTGCAATACTGTCTGCACTGCTATCATTAACTGCATATCTGCAAATATTATTTTGTTGCCAGTCTGTGCCCTCTGTGCTGATTAGCTCCTTCAAGGGTCTCTAAACTGAATGGTGATGGGAGGTTCTGGCTCTCCCCAACCCTTATGTGGTGAGGACCGACCAGAGCTTCTGTAGCCAGCTGAGAGTTAGGGAAGGGATGCCCAGAATCAGAAGGATGTAGGTCAAGAAGTAGATGCAGTTCTTTATTGTGTTGTAACCTTTCCCACAGCTGAGCTTCTGTGCGAGAAGCCATGGCTAATGGTTAGGACTGGTTGACTTTAAGTGGGGGTTAACTAAGGAATGACAAAAGAAATATCCCATCCCTGGCCACTTTAATTTCGCAGAAAACTTCTATTTCCTGTACTTACACGACAATAATTTCTTTGGTATTAATAAGAAAGGCAAATGTTGTTGCCATTTGCAAAACACAATCTAAATCTCATGATTATTTCCAAAATGAAAGCTCATTTTGTTCCTCCAAAGCTAGAGCTACTCAAGCTTCTGCTGCACACAATGCTCTAAAGGTGATTTATTAACATGAACCATGTGTACCTGGATGTTTCTTATCTTTGTGCCTTTGATCCTCTGGGGGGAGGGTGAAAGCTGCACTGCGGTAAGAAGCATTATTATAGGAAAATTGAAGAATGCAATATTTTTCTTATTTCCATTGAAAATATTTCTCGTTGTTTCTCCTCATGCTGTCATCAGCATATCAGAGTCAGGGTGGAAAGGGCTCAAATAAGTGAGAAACAAGCCCAAGGAGGGACTCATCAAATAGACACCACAGCCAACCACAGACAATATTTCCTAATCACAGAATCACAGAATCACAAGGTTGGAAAGGACCCATTGGATCATCGAGTCCAACCATTCCTAATACTCCCTAAACCATGTCCCTAAGCACTTCATCCACCCGTTCCTTAAACACCTCCAGGGAAGGCGACTCGACCACCTCCCTGGGCAGCCTGTTCCAGTACCCAATGACTCTTACTGTGAAGAATTTTTTTCTGATATCCAACCTGAACCTCCCCTGACGGAGCTTCAGGCCATTCCCTCTTGTCCTGTCCCCTGTCACTTGGGAGAAGAGGCCAGCTCCCTCCTCTCCACAACCTCCTTTCAGGTAGTTGTAGAGAGTAATAAGGTCTCCCCTCAGCCTCCTCTTCTCCAGGCTAAACAACCCCAGCTCTCTCAGCCGCTCCTTGTAAGACTTGTTCTCTGGGCCCGGCCATCCAACCAGTTTTCAACCCAGGAGAGTGTGCGCCTGTCCAGGCCAGAGGCTGACAGTTTCTGAAGCAGAATGCTGTGAGAAACTGTGTCGAAGGCTTTACTGAAGTCCAAGAAGACTACATCCACAGCCTTTCCCCCATCCAGTAGTCGAGTGATTTTGTCATAGAAGGTGATCAATCATCCTCTTTCTTTTAAAACTGCCATGATTTATACACTGAACCCAGCTCCTAATACATCTTTGCTGAGGACCACATCTCTGGCCTGGACAGGCGCACACTCTCCTGGGTTGAAAACTGGTTGGATGGCCGGGCCCAGAGAGTGGTGGTCAATGGAGTTAACTCCAGCTGGAGGCCAGTCACAAGTGGAGTTCCTCAGGGCTCAGTACTGGGTCCAGCTCTGTTCAATGTCTTTATCAATGACCTGGATGAAGGCATCGAGTGCACCCTTAGCAAGTTTGCAGATGACACTAAGCTGGGAGGAAGTGTCGACCTGCTGGAGGGTAGGGAGGCTCTGCAAAGGGATCTGAACAGGCTGGACCGCTGGGCTGAGACCAATGGCATGAGGTTTAACAAGGCCAAATGCCGGGTCCTGCACTTGGGGCACAACAACCCTATGCAGCGCTACAGACTGGGGGAAGAATGGCTGGAGAGCTGCACGGAAGAGAAGGACCTGGGGGTGCTGGTTGACAGCCGACTGAACATGAGCCAGCAGTGTGCCCAGGTGGCCAAGAAGGCCAACGGCATCTTGGCTTGTATCAGAAATGGGGTCACCAGCAGGTCCAGGGAGGTTATTCTCCCTCTGTACTCGGCACTGGTGAGACCGCACCTCGAATACTGTGTTCAGTTCTGGACCCCTCACCACAAGAAGGATGTTGAGGCTCTGGAGCGTGTCCAGAGAAGAGCAACAAAACTGGTGAGGGGGCTGGAGAACAAGTCTTACGAGGAGCGGCTGAGAGAGCTGGGGTTGTTTAGCCTGGAGAAGAGGAGACTGAGGGGAGACCTTATTACTCTCTACAACTACCTGAAAGGAGGTTGTGGAGAGGAGGGAGCTGGCCTCTTCTCCCAAGTGACAGGGGACAGGACTAGAGGGAATGGCCTGAAGCTCCGTCAGGGGAGGTTCAGGTTGGATATCAGAAAAAAATTCTTCACAGTAAGAGTCATTGGGTACTGGAACAGCTGCCCAGGGAGGTGGTCGAGTCGCCTTCCCTGGAGGTGTTTAAGGAACGGGTGGATGAAGTGCTTAGGGACATGGTTTAGGGAGTGTTAGGAATGGTTGGACTCGATGATCCAATGGGTCCTTTCCAACCTTGTGATTCTGTGATTCTGTGATTCTGTGAAAACTCCAAACAGAAACTGTTTTCCTATAGGTAAGTTCAGGGATGGGGAAGTTCTAGAAGGCTATTCTGCTACAACATTGCACTCCCTTCTCCTGAGTGAGAACATTAAACATAATCACAATTTAGACACTTTCAGTGACCTCTAGCTATCTGGTGTGACAGGGACATCCAATGTCCTGCTGAAAGGAGCGATAAAGATACGCAAAATACAAATCTGTCAGTTTGCATTTACAGCTGCGGTACAGATGAGTGCGACAAACACTAGCCATGTTTTTCTTTGAGAGTGCGCCTTCAGTAAGAATATTATGATTACTTTAGAAAACTGATTACACCTTTGATTGCACTTAATGATTTCGTATAATCTAGCTAAACACTTCTTCTCAACATGTGCTGCCAGAAAATCTGCAGCTCAGGCAGCAGTTTCTTATAAACAAGGTCAACAGAACTGAACAATCACAGGCATGTGTAAGGATGTATGAGCAAGGTAAGCCAGTATTCCAGAATCCAATCATACTGTGGCTGTCACATATGATAGGCTTAGCTTTCCCAGTATGCCATTTAATTCAAATCTGTTTATGTGTCACTTTCATTATTTCATTTTTTTAGTCTTGCACTGCCAAGAATCATAAAAATAAGCCCAGAGAAGGTGTTACTTATGCTATATAAAGAAATACCAAATTTATCAGCCAAAGGCCCTCATCTGTTTAATGATGCTATGAAGATGGCTTTTTCTCTGAATCTCTGCTTCTGCAATGGACTCAATTGTCCAAAATGAAAAACGAGGCATGTACTTTGTTGAAAAGTTGAAAGCACAGATGCAGAGACCCAGTCAGTCTGGGAACAAAAGTCACCTTGCTAGCCCTGCTAGCATGAACACAGAGCTAAGACAAGAATGAAAAACTCAAACAGAAGATCTTCCCAGAAGGTGGGAAAAGGAGGTAAGAGGAAGGTGGTTCCTTGCTACGCAGATGTCTCTTAACACACTCCATGCACAATGCTGCTTACTCAAACTTTCTGTTACAGTCTCGCTTACCGTCCATCAACTTTTAGTAGGCCTGACAAGAGTTTACTGTATTAATACTCTAATGCTTTCTGCCCATCCCTTCTTTTACACTCTAATATGCCCTTTGTGCTACTATGCAAATAAGAGATACTGATGTTTTTCTGCTCAGAGCCTGAGCTGAACATGGCAAGCTGCAAATATCTGCATACACTGATTATGGACAGAAAGGAACATATCCCCAGCTTATGCTAAATGATGGAAACCCATTGCACCCTACAGATCTATGCTGTTTGTATTAGCTAGAAAATCTGCTTCTGTCATTTACTACCACCACAAAACACATTAAACCAGTATGTTCTATTTTCTAAAGGAAATAATTTTACCTTGCAGGGATTCAAAAATCCAAAGAAAACACCATCCTATTACCATGTTTTAACTTCATACAATAAAGTCTCTTTCAATTTACAGCTAGTGTCTTAGTGTCTTTGTAACCAATATATTCATGTCAGCAATCAGATCCATGAATATTTTTGTGTTTAATAGGTATAATTTCCACGAATCACTAATGGAATCAGTAGGAGGACATAATATGTATGCAAAAAAATGAGGTGGTGCCCTTCAGAATCCTGGAGGGATTTCATCAGCACAAAACAGCCTTTTCCTTCACTATACAAAGCCAGGGGTTTTTCTCCCAATTAGGAATTTCACAGAAATCTGTAATGCAGCTCTGGGATGCCACTCTGCATTTTTGTTTCATGTTTTGTGACCACTACTTAAAAAAAAAAAATCAACTGTTTTAGCAAAGCTGAAACTTAGATGCCTGGAAATAAAGCTGTTTCTTAGGGTGAGAAACATTATGCAACTTGGCTAAAATAGCCATTTCCCCCTCACCCTCTGCTTTATTGTAAGGTGATTGGGTGAAAATGCTCAGGTACTACTACATCCACTCTAGAGGAATGAATAATTTGAAAAAGGATTAGTTTACCGGTGCTCTCAGAGCTTGTCAGTAATTCATCACAAAGAGAAAGCGATAGGAATAATTCAGTCATTGTAGAACTTTGGTTCAGTCATAAACTGTAAGCAAGATTCAGTACTCTGATTTTACTCAAGATCCACATTGACTTTAATTGGCTTCGGATCACAGACTACTCTAAGCCTGTTCACATCCAAGTTTGTGGACCATATTCTGTCTGTGAGGCATAGTAATGTAGACTTAAAGGGAGAGTGATTTATTGTGGCTGAGAACCCTGTCTAGTGATAGTTGCAGATAACAGCTGCCATTCTCTCTTCCCCTAATACAAGGCAAGAACCAGCAGTTAACTCTTGCCTTCAATCATCCATGTATTTTGATTTTATTTCCTACCACCCATAAAAAGTTACCCTTAATATCCGGCATTTCCAAAGAACTATTATGCATGTCATTTGCAAATCTTTATCAATCCATTTGAGGAAGGGTCTCTATTGATACTAATTTTTCCTGGCTGGCAGCACCTTTCCTATGAGAAGGCTGTTTATCAGTCTGTAGGAGTGTCACTCTGTGACACTTGGCACATACTAAAACAGACAAGATTATACTGTTGTCATTCTTATTAAATGTGCAACACTACAAATTCACAGACCAACTGTAATGTGGTGCATACAGTGGATCAGCACATCCAACACAAATAGCTTTCATGTTAGCTATGGCTATATCTTGCTGGCTTGTAACTGGCCACTTTCTGGCCTAGAGCTGGCTCTCAGAAGGATTTCACTGCTGGCGTCTCAGGCTGTACATTTTGCAGCAATTGCAAGAAAACAGCATGTGGAAGCAAGCAAAAAGTGTTTTCCCACAGTATAGACTAAAGCTTTGTATGATGTTTTGAAGCATCTTTCTTGCTACATTACAAAGAGCTCCATGGGACATCCACCTCTGCTATGGCACAACTAATGGCTGGTTTCCCTTCCCTGATGCTTGATACAATGACTAGGCTCACATGTCAACTGGGGCATATACACACACGTCACAAGTGTCATTCCTTCCATTATGAGTTTCCTTTCGCTAAGTATGCAGCTGGTAGTCAAAATAGTTTTCAAATTTACTCCCTTTGGAGTGCAGCAGCAGGGTAGTAGTTACTACTTTTCAGCTAGATAGGTAGGTTAAAGACAGCTTCGGGGACACTGTTTGCTTGAGTATACAAAGTGCCAGAGAACTGTTGGCATTTCCTTTATAATGCAGTAAGTAAGAAATCTAAACCCATCTTTTGGTGGAACAGGAAAGGAAAAACACTATTTATGTGAAATTTAACATGGCATAGACTGGTGAGCATCCACCAACTGCACAGCACATGCAAAGAGTAAGGAATCAACTATAGGAAAGGAGAAACTGAAAAACTGGATTAACTGAAGGAATATATTTGTTTTAAAAGATGTGTACTCAGAACTGGGGAAATAAGCACTCAGAACGCCCCTAACATCGTCAGAAAAGAAAGAGCCCTTTTCCACCAACATATATGCTTCAAACTATATCATAACCTCCTCAGACTTAGGTATTGCACTTCAAATAGGAAAAACAAGAAGTATGCTGTTTGTGACACCTCAGGCAGCTGTGCTGTTTAAGCAAAAAGCTGGTGTATCCCATAATTGCTTTAGAAGCCAGAAGATCAGATGAACTAGGAGGTGGACTCAGCTCAGTCGGCATTTACAGGCATGTGCATCATGGCAAATCAACAGCAATTAGAAGGCCCTTTTCCACTGATATCCCTGCTTCTCTTGCATAGTTGTTATTTCTCATGATAGCAGCATAGAAGAAAAACATGATATCTGACGTAATTGCAATTGCATTATCATGTAAAAGCTCTTTCACTGCAGGTTTCTGAACATGTTCTTCCACTTTGCAAGATATCCTAAAGCAATAATGCTGAACAGGATTCTTGCAAGCTCTCTAGGCCAATCCATCAGTGAAAGCTGTGGTGTTTTCCAAAAATTAATCTGGTGCCTGAATTTAGTCATAAATTAAGGATTTACTCAAGTTATTAAATAATACATTGTAAGCACACTACTTCCAAAATCAAATCACTTACAAAAAATCTGCTACTAGGAGATTTGTACTGAAAGGTTACCTGACAACTTCACACAAATGTATGTTTGTGATTTGCAGATAGTTTTAAGGACGTTCACTGAATCAGGAATTCAGTTCAAGCAGAGCTATCAGACTGCACTTAAAGAATGAGATGGGAATAAAAGGGGAGAAACTGGGGCAATGTCAGACAGCAGTTCTCCAGAAACAGAATTTTAAAACAGGAAAGGTGAGTAGAGAAGAAGGGACACACCATACAATTCATGTTAGAGAGCTTGTTTATCCTTGTTATAAAGAAAATAAATCTGCATTAAATGAAGGCAAATTATTACTTTACAGAAGTAACAAAGGACCACAAGCATGAGATCCAAGTACGAGATTCTGTTCACTGCTGTACACAGCTAAAAATCTTCTAAGTGTCTGGCCCCAGTGCCTGCAAAGCCAGTATGGTGGGCTGGCCCTGGCTGCATGTCAGGTGTGCATCCAAGCTGGTCTATCACTCCTCAGCAGAACAAGGCAGAGAAATACAACAAAAAGCTCATGTGTTGAGATCAGGACAGGAAAAGATCATTTACCAGTTACTGTCATGGGCAAAACATACACAACGTAGGAAAATTAATTTATTTCCAATCAAATCGAAGTAGGACAATGAGAAATAAAAACAAATTTTAAAATACTTCTTCTACCCTTCCCTTCTTCCCAGGCTGAACTCCACTCCCAGTTTCTCCTTATATTTATCTTGAGTGGCACAGTGAAACAGGGGATAGAGCTTAAAGTCAGCTTATCACACATTCATAGAATCACAGAATCATAGAATCACAAGGTTGGAAAGGACCCACTGGGTCATCGAGTCCAACCATTCCTAACACTCCCTAAACCATGCCCCTCAGCACCTCATCCACCCGTCCTTTAAATGCCTCCAGGGAAGGTGACTCAACCACCTCCCTGGGCACCCTGTTCCAGTGCCCAATGATCCTTTCCGTAAAAAATTTTTTCCTGATGTCCAGCCTGTACCTCCCCTGGCAGAGCTTGAGGCCATTCCCCCTTGTCCTGTCCCCTGTCACTTGGGAGAAGAGGCCAGCTCCCTCCTCTCCACAACCTCCTTTCAGGTAGTTGTAGAGAGTAATAAGGTCTCCCCTCAGCCTCCTCTTCTCCAGGCTAAACAACCACAGCTCTCTCAGCCGCTCCTCATAAAACTTGTTCTCCAGCCCCCTCACCAGCTTCGTTGCTCTTCTCTGGACACACTCCAGAGCCTCAACATCCTTCTTGTGGTGAGGGGCCCAGAACTGAACCCAGTACTCAAGGTGCGGTCTCACCAGTGCCGAGTACAGAGGGAGAATAACCCCTCTGGACCTGCTGGTCACACTGTTTCTGATACAAGCCAAGATGCCATTGGCCTTCTTGGCCACCTGGGCACACTGCTGGCTCATGTTCAGTTGGCTGTCAACCAGCACCCCCAGGTCCTTCTCCTCCAGGCAGCTTTCTAGCCAGACTTCTCCTAGTCTGTAGCACTGCATAGGGTTGTTGTGCCCCAAGTGCAGGACCCGGCATTTAGCCTTGTTAAACCTCATGCCATTGGTCTCAGCCCAGCGGTCCAGCCTGTTCAGATCCCTTTGCAGAGCCTCCCTACCCTCCAGCAGATCCATGCTTCCACCCAGCTTAGTGTCATCTGCAAACTTGCTGAGGGTGCACTCAATGCCTTCATCCAGGTCATTGATAAAGACACTGAACAGAGCTGGACCCAGCACTGAGCCCTGAGGAACCCCACTTGTGACTGGCCTCCAGCTGGAGTTAACTCCATTGACCACCACTCTCTGGGCCCGGCCATCCAACCAGTTTTCAACCCAGGAGAGTGTGCGCCTGTCCAGGCCATAGGCTGACAGTTTCTGAAGCAG
Organism: Cuculus canorus; assembly: GCF_017976375.1. Lineage (NCBI taxonomy): Eukaryota > Metazoa > Chordata > Aves > Cuculiformes > Cuculidae > Cuculus > Cuculus canorus. The sequence continues at coordinate 50,015,545 of NC_071441.1, forward strand.
AATGCTGTGAGAAACTGTGTCAAAGGCTTTATTGAAGCCCAAGAAGACTACATCCACAGCCTTTCCCTCATTCAGTAGTTGAGTCACTTTGTCATAACAAAGCTTATGTTTGGGAAGACCTGCCTTTCATGAACCCGTGTTTACTGGGCCTGATCATCCGGTTCTCTTGCATGTGCTTCATGATAGCACTCAAGATCACCTGTTCCATGACTTTCCTCAGCACTGAGGTCAGACTGACAGGCCTGTAGTTCCCTGGATCCTCCTTGCAACCCTTCTTGTAGATGGGTACAACATCAGCCAGCCTCCAGTCCAGTGGAACTTTCCCAGTCGGCCGGGACCGCTGGAAGATGATGGGAAGGGCTTTGGAAAGGACATCTGCCAGCTTCTTTAATACTCTTGGGTGGATCCCATCTGGCCCTATAGACTTGTGAGTGTCTAACTGGGCAAGCAAGTCTCTAACCACCTCCTCTTGGATCATGGGAGTCTCACTCTGCTCCTCTGACTCCTGGCTTTGTACACAGAGGGAACAACTTCCCTTACTATTAAAGACTGAGGCAAAGAAGGCATTAAGTACCTCAGCCTTGTCCTCATTCCCTGTCACTTTTGTTCCTTCTGCATCCAATAGGGACTGAATATTCTCCCTAGTCCTCCTTTTCTTGTTGATGTATTTGTAGAATGATTTTTTATTATCTTTCACAGACTTAGCCAGTTTGATTTCTAGTTGGGCCTTAGCCCTCGTGATTTTTTCCCTGCACAATCTCACTTCGTCCCTGTAGTCCACCCAAGATGCCTGTCCATTCTTCCAAAGCTCATAGACATTCCTCTTCTTTTTGATATCTCTCAAGATCTCCCTACTCAACCAAGCTGTTTTTTTAACCCTGCCAGCTCCTTTTCCAGAACACGGGGATGGTTTGCTCCTGAGCTGCTAGGATTTCATTTTTGAAGAGCGCCCAGCCCTTGTGGGCTCCCTTGCCCTTAAGGACTGTCTCCCATGGGACTTTGCCAATCAGCCTTCTGAACAGTCCAAAGTCTGCCCTCTGGAAGTTTAATGTGACTGTTTTGCTAATTCCCTTCTTCATCACACCTAGAACTGAAAACCCTATCATCTCATGATTGCTTTGTCCAGGTGTCCTCCAACCATCACATCCCCCATAAGGCCTTCTCTGTTCACAAACAGCAGGTCCAGGAGGGCACCCTCTGTTGTCGGCTCACTCACCAGTTGTGTGAGGAAGTTGTCTTCCATGAACTCCAGGAACCCCGCTGGCTCCTTTTCTGGTACATGGGGATGGTTTGCTCTTGAGCTGCTAGGATTTCATTTTTGAAGAGTGCCCAACCCTTGTGGGCTCCCTTGCCCTTAAGGACTGTCTCCCATGGGACTTTGCCAGCCAGCCTTCTAACCAGCATTGTGTCTGCTTCTTCTTTCTGCTCACACTCTTCCCCTGCTCTAGCACTAGGTCCCACCTATGTAAGACAATCTTGCACAAACCTCTCAAACGTGGACCCTTTCCATGGGCTGCAGTTCTTCATGAACTGCTCCATCATGGGTCTTTCCACGTGTTCTTTCCATGGAGCGCAGTCCTTCAGAAACAGACTGCTCCAGCACGGGTCCCCCATGAGGTCACAAGTCTTGTCAGGTCCTGAAACACTGTACACAGCATAAGGAAAAAGAAGTATGGCTAAAAAGGATTTATCCCTTTCAAATAAGTAGATTTTGAGTTGCAGTCAGGAGTTACTTGTGAAATCTTACAGAAGAAAGTAGAAAACGCTAGTAAGTAAAGCTGGAACTACCCTTGTGATGGCCTTGTAACATATTTCTTTCCCCTAGCTTCTACACTTAGTTCTTGGATAATGCTTTGCTAAATGAGGTGTCAGTGTCTGCATATGAATTTGGAGGAAGAAATTAATTAGGAGGAATGTAAAGCAGAAAATCTACTTTTCCCCCCCGCCCCCGAATATATTGAATGCACCCAGTAAAATATGTTTTTCTCATGTAGCTTTTCTGGAGAGGATAGATTGTTACAGGGGAATGTGGGTAATCATCCTGACTCAAATTCTTTAATCCTTCCTTTTTCTTTCTTTTATTGTGACCTTTTGTGATACGTACAGCAGAAGGAGGTGAGAAGTAATAAAAATCAAGCAAGGGGATGTTTTTTTGAATTCTTAGTGCTCCTTTTAAGGTACTGTTCCATCAAGACTTATTGTCCCAGCTATAGTTAAAATAATTATAAAGCAATTACAGTCTAATGAGAAAGAATAGTGTGATCTACTCAAAATGAGTAAGAGACAGAAAGTAGTATTTGTTGGGATTGATAAAGCCACCTTATATGCATGTTATCATCTTACAAAAAGAACAAGAAATTTAATATGTTTGGCAGCTAAAAGCAGCAGCCAATGCTAAATGTTTTCCATATACAGGGAGACAGAGAGTTCCTGTCTCAAAGTTCTGCCTTTAAATTCTGAAAGGCTGGTGCAAAGAATATGTGATACAGCAAAGAAATGTAATTTTCTTTTCCATTTTCCCATTTTATACTATTTAAATTGACAAAGTAGGTTGTGTTATAAGATATTCAAATGTATTTTGAAAACCTTTTGATTTTAGGACTTACAGTTGCAAGGGTGAGTTCAGGAGGTGATCCTACATTGACCAGAAGGGAAAAAGTGAAACAAGGAAGGTCATCTGGATTTCAAGAAGTCTGCAGTTCCTAAGTGCTGGATGTCCTTTTGAAAATGGGATTATGGCTCATAAGCTATTTGCCATATGTGCACAGTGCCATCTACAATGCAATACTGAGATACTTGATCTGGCTTTGATATGGATATAAGCACAGCTGAAACTAAGGGCAAGCTTCTTAATGTTATATTGCAGCTCCTACTGCAAATTTACTTTGGTCACATAATGAGTTTCATTGATTTTCAGCACTCAGTCAATGCAGCTGATGATCTGGATCACCATAGATGCAAACTGGTGTCTTGAAACTCAACTTGCAAATCATGGCTGCCCATTCACTTTCCATAAATGAAGGTTCTCATGGAATACATAGGAAATCTCATTTCTGTATAGACACAATGACATTTTACAGCAGTTTTGCTCTCTTATTAGCATTTAATTGAATTTCTTAATATATTAATCAGACCATTAAACTCATCAATTTCTAGATGAAGCCCAGCCTGTAGGAATGATAAAGAAATTTAGTGAAGTTGTGATGATGCTGCTGTCATGCATTGTATACATAAGGCTTAGCCTTTCACCCTATCTCTTCCCTCCTGCTCTCCTGAAGGTTTTTAATCAGTTATAGTTTGAATCATGATTTCTAACCTCTTGTATATAAATTGGCATTGCTTTCCTTTAACAGTCCTTTTGGATGTCCTGCAGAGCACAAACAAAACACACACACAAAAAAAAGAGAAATACCGAGGGCTGTAGGCACTATGTCTAAGTCAGTAGGTGTCAAAGGCAACTCTGTTGTATTCTCAAAATTATTCTTTGTTTCTTTGAGAATGGGATCATACAGACCCCCCAATAATTAAATCATTTACTTAGGGTTATAGCAATTGGTAATGATGAAGACATTGCACAATCAGCAGGCTGCCTTCATTTGTTCTGCTGCTTAACATCACCACTGTGAGAACATCATCACTTATTATGGCTCACAGGCATCAATCATTTTACATAACACAAGGATTTTTTTCACTCAATTGCTTTCATGCTTTAGGCTGATGAGAATAATCATCATGCAACAACTACTTGCACCTTCACAGATGATGCTTAACAATTTAGGTCACTAAATAACCTGCATATACATCTTTTGGGGGGTACATGTTTTTCTTTTGCACCTTTTAAGGGATAAGAATAAAAATCTGTACTTAATTCCTCCTGTGCTGAGAATCTTTATTAAAATCAAAAACCTAACAGTGTCCAGTAACAGGGCACTTTTCAGTTATCATGTGAAAGAATTCAGAAGATAAAGATGTAGAGGAAGGATTAGGTAAACAGCTGTGATGTACCAACATAGTCACAAATCCATTGGGTAGCTAAATATATTGGGTACTGGCTTGTTTGAGGGTTCTTTTATGAATAATTCAACCTGTAGACATTTTAACTATTGGCAGCTGAAAATACCTCAGCAATCTTTTCAGCAAAACTATATTCTTCAATGCACTCACCTTTCGATCTGGTAGTTGTAGCTAACTATAAATACAGATCTCATCTAGAAAGGTTTGCATCTAATATCCAAATCAGCATTAAAAACAATGCTAGATGAGCTTATTGTTTACATTATGAAAAAAAAGGAGGCAATGCATGCATGAGACTCATAGAATCACAGAATAGTTTGGGTTGGAAGGGACCTTAAAGATCATCCAGTTCCAACCCCCCTGCCATGGGCAGATACATCCCACTAGATCAGGCTGCCCAAATCCAGCCCCATCCAATCTGGCCTTGACACCTCCAGGGATGGGGCATCCCCAGCTTCCCTGGGCAACCTGTGCCAGTGCCTCACCACTCTCGTGGTGAAGAAATTCTTCCTTATGTCTAGTCTAAATCTGCCCCTCTCAGTTTATACATATTGCCCCTAGTCCTATCACAACAGGCCTTTATGAGCTGTCCCTCCCCAGCTTTCTTGTAGCCCCTTCAGGTACCGGAAGGTCACTATAAGATCTCCTCAGAGCCTTCTCTTCTCCAGGCTGAATAAGCTCAACTGTATCAGCTTGTCCACATATGGGAGGTGTCCCAGCACTCCGATCATCTTTGTAGCCCTTCTCTGCACCTGTCCCAACAGTTCTGTATCCTTCTTATGTCGAGGATTCCAGAATTGGACACAATACTCCAGGTGGGGTCTCACAAGAGAGGAACAGAGGGGCAGAATCACCTCCCTCAACCCACTGGCCATGCTTCTTTAGATGCAGAGGTTGCAAAATATTTAACTGAAACAATCATGATTTGAGAGTAAGAGGGTCATATGCAGGACTTCACCATAAATTATCTTCATAAAGAGGCCAATTTACACAGAAAGACCTCTGTCCTAGAGAAGGGGATTTAGGGCTGTATTTTCTGCACAAATCCATTGAGTCAATTCACTCTAAGAATTCAAAATGAAAAGATAGGTGTGAATCATGAAAGCAGTTGTCTGTGAGAGACAGCAAAGGATATTACAGAGTACTCAAAAATACTTCACAGTTTTAAGTGTTTTTAGTCAGGTTTTCTCCTTTTCCTGCTTTCCTTCTTGCAGAAGCAAAGAAAAAAGAGGGAATATAATCTCTAGAAATTTTGCAAGGCAAATATATTCAGAAATCAATATTTCTAGGCTACAGAATATCATGGAAGGAGATAGAGAAATGGCATAAAAATTATTAATTCAAAACTGGCTTCGTTGCTAAGCAGCAGATGAAAGAACATGAAATGAAGCTGTAAGCATAGATATAAATTAGGCAATATATGGTCTTGAGAGTACGATCAAGAGCTTTGTAAAAGGAAAAAAGTGTAAAAGTATAATGTGGGAAATACTCTCCATAGTGACAATATTTTGCACACACTGGAGAAAAACAGAGAAACTCAGCAGAAGACTGGTATGCTAGTCAATTTGTGGTGAGAGAAAAGCCCTTTAGATAGGGAAGAAGAATACGGAAATGATGGTATTTAAGAAGAAGAAAAGGAAGCAGGCTCAGGCTGGCTTGAATATAGGGGAACTGCAGAGAAAGAAATGACAAAGGTACCAAATCAAGTCTTTTCTGTAGTGATGGTACTAAGACATTGATGACAGAGATAATTATAACTTGCTTACCACAAAATAATATCTAGCAACAGGAAATCACAACAAAGTGGCTATAGTGCAATAGAAATTATTTGCTTAAACTGTGGCAAGGCACTGGCATATTGAAAACTTGTTTTTATAAGTCTGGATATATGAGTAATTTCTTTGTGCAACTGTAAATAAATTGGTATCTTGTATACAAAATCCTTTTGTATATAAGCAGATAGTAAACTTCTAGACCATTGCTGCTCAAGCTGGTCTCTATTTCTGATACTTTCTGGCTTTCTGCTGCCACAGCCATCATGGCTGGGGCCTGTGCTAGTCCCTGTGCCAGGTAATTATAAACGAAATATACTATGAAGCCTTGGAAACCTGTTTTTTGCAACTCTTGCTTTGTGTCTGGGTCCACTTTTTTCAAAGTCTCAAAACCGATAACGAGGCAAATCTTTCTACTTTTATTACCTGTTCAGAGAGGAGAAGTGGCCTACTGTTCAGAGAACAACTTCAAACAGTGTGCTGAATAGACAGTATTTGTCAGGGGCAAAACGTGATTGAGAGAGAGAAATCTGTAATGACAGGGTACAAAGAGGAAATCCAACAATCCTATTCAAACTGAAGAGCAGTGGGCTTACGATCTTCACAAGCAAGAAATTATAACTCTCTCAGTGAGTCTGAACTTAACATTGACTGTATTCATGGCACGTATTGATTGATGACATCATATTTATTTAGATTTCAGATGCCTCAGTTATTCTGTAGAGCCAGTCAGTATTTTTATCTCCTTTTCTGCCAAGTCTGATTAGGCTAGTTGAGTGAGAGAAATAAATCCAGTCTTCTGTGATGCTAGGCTATTGCTGTTGCATAGGAAAGATAATAATTCTTCACAGAAAATCCATAAAAAGATTATATTAGGGGTTCTATTCTTAAACCACTTGGGAAAGCCATATCTTATTGTAATCCACCTGTTCCCAGCAGCCTACAAAGGCAGTCAATCACAGAGTGGAAACAGAGGAGCTCCTAAACCACTATGGCTGACCAAGGGCTACAGAGCAGCAGGATAGTTCTTCTGAACAGAGCAAATGTTAATCCTAATGTGTAACTTTAGAAAGGAGAATGCGTGGAGGTGCTCCAAAGGTGGAAGAGTATTTAGTGTTCTTTCACTAAAACGCAGATGTGGCATGTGTCCAGCTATTCAAAATCTTACTCAGATATGGCAAAACCCCAAACAAACCCTTCCAAAAACACTGTGCTGTAGTGTAAGTCAGTTGAAGTCTTGTTTGACAGTACAGTGATCTTGGCATGTGCTCCATTAAATGAAGCACACTGATTTCTTGATCTTCTCTACAGCTTCTCAGATAAAAACAGTGAAGACTCTAGTGCCAACACTAAAGGAAATCTGAGAAGGAATTAAATACTCTCGCAATACTGGACCATATTAGTCATTTAATTAGTAATAATGGAAAATGATATGTAGACTATAAGAAGGCCTGCATGAAAATGACAGCACAGTTTTCTCTTTCAAACCAGTGACATGTAATTGTATGTCAGTGTTCAGCATTTTCAGTGAAAACAAAGAAGCTCCAAGCTCCCAAAAGAAAAGCCTTAACTCTTCCAACAGTAGAACTTGAAATGATATTATAGGGAGTTGGTCTCTTTTGATTAGTGACAAACAGCCAAAATCTCAAAAGGACATTAATTATGAAAACAGGCAATTGATACTAATCATCTCTGAAATTTTCAAAACACAATTATGTCAGTGTAAATTTGTGATGACTAATCTATTATAGTGCCTATAACTTGTTAAAAAACCTTAAAACAGGTATACATATATATATATATAAACAAACCTTAAAACAGGTATAAGCCATACACTGGAAGAATAGTGAAGATTTACCTTTATTCAAGTAGGAAATTCCTTTTTATTTGAAGCCTTTGATCCTTTTGAGCTAATTACTTGAATGCAAAGCTTATGTTAACGTCTTTCAAATGTATCAAATGCATATATGGTGAAAATTTAAATTTTAAAGAATGTAGGGACCATTATGCCCCTTTAATCTATCCTCCAAATTTTAGTAAAACAAATTTCTTAACAGGTTTCATATCCAAAGAGAGGAATTGAGGCTTTGCCTCTACCTATCCTGTACTAGCTTAGCTGATATAGCTCATGGCACACTTACTATAGGAGCTGAATAGGGAATTAACAGCGGAATGTTTGCTAAAATAACTGAACCTCTTTTCAGTTTCAGTTTCTCTCAGACAACTGTCAAATCCAGGTTATCCTCCAACTTTACTACAGGCCGCTTTAAAATCCTGTCAAGTTTTAGTTTCCTTACACATTTCAGTGTTAAAGCAGTTTTACTTATAGTTTCATAATGAGCGGGTAATACATAGTTTTTGGGAGATTGTGCCCAGTGTTTTGAGCATAGACCCATTAATATTCTTGGTGCTCCATCATCATTTATGTTTTATGCTCCTTGAGTTACACACTCTTCTTCCCCAAAACTACTTATGGTGGGCAAAATATATTGCTTTTTATCTTGACTTTATGAGTGCTAGAACTGACACCAAGGTAAGAGAAACGGTTCTGTCAAAGTCATGAATGAAAGAGAAAAGAAATCTGCATTTTTGAAGTTTCAGTACCGTGTGCTAACCACTGAGAACTTTTTTTATCATTAATCAAGTGCTTGCAATCATTATTCTTTTGGTTTTCTACAGAACAGACACTTTAAGCAGCTCAAATCTTTAAAAAATATTGGTATCTATAAGCCTGGTACTCTTCTTTTGCTTTGCTCCTATGGAAAAAAAAAAAAAAAAGCACATGGTCAGTGAACTGTGATCACTGTGGTCAGTGAATTTGTCCTGAGTAACTTCATATTTCTCTTCTGGTTTGCTTTTTTCAGAAAGATTCACGTAGCTGGTCTGAAGGAGCCTTACTTGAGTTGGCAGGGCTTCTTCTTTACAAGTGTTTTGAATTGATGAATTTTACTGCAAAAATCAAAGTGTATCTTAAAATTTGAACCAAGAAATACTCTAAAAGGACATAAACTCAATTAGTTATAAGGGAAGTGTTTTCTTAGCTCTGAAGTGAGCCAATTGGGAAAACAGAAAGTGCTTTTCCCTTTATTTATTTATTTATTTATTTATTTATTTATTTATCGATATATCTGCTTATTTATTTATTTGTGTGGTACTTGCAAAGCTTCTGAGCCACTTTAGACTCAGTTTTGAGTCTTACGCTGAACATTCATGAAAAGACTGCAAGACTGCAATGCAGGTGGAAAGAGTGCCTCTAACCACTGTCTAACAGAGACCACATATATTTTCTTAGTGGATCATACAGTACAGTCATTTACCTGTTGGTCAATGTAGACTATAGCAATATTTTATAGTCAGATGTTCAGAAAATACACATTACTGTGCTTATGCATTACAACAGCATATAGCTAAAAAAATCCCATGACTATCGGCTACATCTTTTCACCAATGCTTTTTATAATTATGGAGAATTGTTCACCTAATTAATCAACGTGGTGAAAAGCTATCCATGTTTCTACTTTAACAGAACTTTGTATGTTCTAAACTTCAAGAGTGGGACTTAATTCAAACACCTTAGAATTATATATCTGTGAACTGCAATTGCAAAAATCATGCCTGTTTTAAAACATATCGTGGTATTTCCAGTTTGTGGTATTCCCTGCAAATTCTCTTCAGTCCCTCAGTGGGCAAGAAAGCAGCACCAAATATGAGTCTTACGCAGAGCAAAGGGGTCTATGCTATACCACAATGCAGTAGGACCGTAGGCAGAATAGATTCAGGTTTGATCAGATTTTGATCTTTATTTCTCTGATTAAAATAATTCACTCACCCTTTTCGAGGTGTGACAGACATGCAAAAAACACCTAGCAGTAAGCAAGGACAAACTACCCACAGGGGAATTGAGAATTAGTCTGACATGTGCTACTGTGCTATAGTTTATCAGGTCAAGGTTTTGTAAGTCTTCATAAGCTACCTTCTGTTAAATACTAGAAATAAATCATTAATTAATATTATCAAATTCATGTTGTATTGGAGTTTTAAATAACTCCTGAACTTATTGCTTTTCCTACTGAAACTTCCAGGGTTTTTCTCAGCTGCTGTTTACAAAAAGATAAAGGGAAAACTGTCCCTTTTGTTAGTAATGAATTACTACTTTAAAGAGCAGAGTTTGCCTTAAAAAGATTTGAGGCTTTTTTTTTTTCATGTGTATTTAGTAGCACAGAATAGTATGTACTTGGTATAATGAGAAATTTTAAGATTCATTTTTTCCCTTCAATTGTAGCACTTTTTCAAATATTCTGAGCTGACCTACCTCCTTGATGCTTCACTCTCCTGCTTGCTTAGTTATGTTCTTTTATTATCAAGGCAGACTGATTCCTTAAAAGCTGAATTTCTCTATATCCCTACCTGGCTAGTTTGTACCTTCAATAACTGCAATTAATCATCATGTACAGAAAACAGGACATAGTTGTCTGTGGCTGTAGACCAGAAACAGCAGAAATATTGCATACTTCCCATTGCTTAAAGCATTTTTATTAATTTAGTTGTTTGACAAAATCTATAATGCCATCATTAACAGCAAGAATTTATCTTTTTTTTTTTTTTTTTTCAGGCAGTAATCGATGCACTAAACAAAGCAATCTAATACTTCTCCTTTGAAAAAATGCACACAATGTTATCATGTGTCAGACATTCTTAATTTTTATAGAAAGTTTTTTGGCAACTGCTTCAGTAAGATTCATATCCTACTCGGAGCAAAATTATTTGAGAAAAGTGAGATTCAACAGTCCTGTGGGAACATGATAGCTTATGTTCTTCTTTTTCCATCAACTCCTGAGAAAAAAAAAGCTCACCTGTCTTCTATAGCCAAATAGGCATCTGTGTGTATATCAAAATCATGTTCACTTTAAGAGGATGGTACTTTGTTAGGTAGTACAGCTTCATTTTCATAGAGGCCAAGACCAAACAAAGCTCTAAGTCATTTAGTGGTTATTTCGCCCTTCTACAAATTCCTTCTTTCTGTGTTAGCCTGAAGACTAGAGGAAAACTGCAAGTGAAGTCTGAAATCTGGCCTAATTATATATCTGGAAAAAACATTTTCCTGCTGAAGATTGACAGTAGGGATTCAGGCAGTAAAATATATGTATATATGCATACCCTACCTTCAGAGCCAAAGGAGAATCACAATCACAACTTGGCTATAGCAAAATAAATGTGCCAGTGTCATCCCATGTATGTCTCAGCTGAAAGCTAGCTGCTTCCAGGTTTTCAGTTGGAACCAAAGGTCCCACAAGCAAGCTGCTAAAGTGCTTGAAAAGGTGAAAAGTAGTAAAAACTAGCAGATAACAATTGATACTTGAAAGGTATTCCTTAAGTAACTGACCAATTTTTGCTTTCTGATACTATTTGAAAGATTGAAGTCGTTTTCCGGAAATTGCCTGGCAGCTACAAAAAGGCAAAGGACACATTGAGGGAAGACATGTATGTTTTATGAAAAGGAATAGGCAAGATTTCATAAAGTAGTGAGGGAGAATAAGAGCTGGTTGTAATTTTTTATCATATAGCATTTTTTGAAGCATCTTTCTGTACAGTACGAGGCACTTAATTCCCTTTCCATTACTCTGTATTCCAGCTAAACTCCCGCTCTAACAAACACTAGCATTATAGGGTTTATACATATGTTGAACTTGGCATAGTAGCTGTCCTTATTCTCTTTTGCCCTAAAAGAAAAGCATAGTGTATGTGATGGCTTCCTATGTGAGGAAAGATCAGCATTTCCTTAAAATCTACAAGTGTCATACTTCAGGTATTAAAAATGTCATCTGTATTTTTTTTTTCAGTTGTAAGTTTTAAAATTTACACTTAAATTTCATACATAACAAAATAATTTCTACCTGATAACTGCAGAACAAAGAAGAAAAAGATTATTTTTTCTCAAGTATTATAAGTAAAGCTACATTTCACATTAAAAATGACTGGATAATTGAAAACATACAAAATGACAAGCTAGATATGGTAAAAGTGTTGGATTTTCCAACTTCTGTGAATCATAGATTATACTTTTAATAGTTTTTTTTACTTTCTCCTTCCTTTTTAAATTTCCCTGGGCATTTTACAGCACTTCTCTGAGTTGCATAATGAAAAGTGTAGCTTGTTAGAAACAATTGTGGCAAATCAAAAGGCTAAGGCTATACATCTGTCTTCTCTGACCAAGCACAGCTATGAGTTCTTACTGCTGTGTAATGCATCAAAATTCATATAATGTCTGATATGTCTGATACCGCCATAAGAAGACTGTTTTGCCGCACGTGCTCATAAGGTATGAAACTGAAAAAAAAAAAAACCAACCAGCTTTTACTTGCATGTAGTTAAATGAGATTTACCACGAGGCTACACTTTATGTTCTCTTTCTGTGCCTTAGTCTCTCATATGACATGCATAGTACACATTTTCATCTACAGACGAAACTAGCCAGTTACACCCACAGTGTTTGATAAACTGAAAAGATGAGTTTGTACATTTTCTCAGGAATGAATGGATGGCTTTGGGCATTGACTCACCTCTCTGCTGAGAAAGACACATATGAAAGTTGAGGCCTGGAGAAGAAACGTATGGCCAGTTCTATCTTGCTCTTTCTTCTTCTATTGCTCTTACTAGAATGCATGTATTCCTTAGAAACTGTTATATTTGTACTATTCTCCTCCTGTGCTTTACCGACAACTCCTCTCACCATCTCCACCGCCACAGTGACAGCGTCCCATGACACCACCACATACTGTCTGCATTTACCACATCTGCAGGGAAGAACTTCTCTCATCCCTTCGCTCCCTCCTTCTCCTAACATGTATCAGTAATTACATGCTGAACTGCTTTAAATGAAACTGTAGAGATGGGTGCAATTAAAAAAATACCAGTAGCCATCATTCCAATAAGTACAAGTTAGCTAATTACATAGTTTAGAAGCATAGAGTTAAAATTAAAAATAAAGAAATATGTGCGTTTGCGTGTGCCTTCAGGGACATGTGTCTTTTTGGCCAGGAAATTGCTACAAAAACATGTGCTTTTTTTCTCTTCCTGATGAGGTTTCAGAGCCTGGGTGGGCAGCTCTGAGACTACCACACCACACAAGCTGCTTATTCACAGACACATGCCATTAGTGGCATGAGCAGGTTGTCCCACGCTGTTCTATGTTCTCCACTGAACAAATATTTGACATGTAGCACATATTCAGGGTATGGAAAACTTTTGAGGTTTGGGTTTGGGCATAAAGAGAATGAATTGCTGATTTCCAAGAACATCTAGTAATTCTCGAGTGAAATCAGGTACCAGCTGCCAAAGATATATGCTGCAGTAGTACGCATATGCATAAAGAGTTTTGTGTTTAATAGAAACATCCACTGAACTCAACGGAATAACATGATAGGAAAAGTCATGGCTTCCCAGCATCTGATAAGAACCATAGTATTAAAAGTACAATCTGAAAGGAGCTTTTGAAACATATCAGAAAACGTAAAAGGAAGGCGGGAATAAGTTCAGCTTTTAATCAACAGTGTCCACTGGAAAAAAAAAGACATATTAGAAAAAAATGCACTGGGGAATCAGCGCTGGTTATTATTTCATTTCCTTCTGAAGTAATTTTATTCTGTTCAGCTTGAATAGTAAAGACTGCCTTCAAAAATCTCATTTTTGTATTAGAAAATTAACAAATTTTAATTTCTAACTACCCAACTTTGGCGGCTGGGGTTTTAGAACATTTTTCATGTACCTTTTTACTAAGAAGATGGTGGAGGGGGACAATTTATTGTTGTTTTCATAATTTTTCACTTAAATAATTTTTAATTTATCCATTAAAAGTGAAAAGAAAAAAACGAAACAGATCAAAGATATGAACATATTGGAAATTACACTGGAATTTACTGCTCATTAGGAAAGATCTCCACCAAGATCAAAGCATAATACTAGAAATCCAAAGGGCAGCATACTCTCGGTGTTCAACTTTGAGCTGTATTTTACCAAACTAACATAGCCTCAGCAGATGGGATCTAATCTCATCAAAATCAACCCATCCTCTCACTTTGCACTCTGCAAAATCCATTTGAGGAGCCATAAGCTGCAGTTTTCTTCCAGGAGGTTATTTGCAGTGTCTGAAAGCAGTTCTGGGTCAGAAGCTTAACCTCTATGTACCAGACTCCATTCATCAAGCATCTCTGAGCACTAATGTTTTGGTTACTTGAATCTCTGTGACATGTAGTCCTTTAGGTCTCCTATATCAAAAGTGCAGAAAAATTCACCGTTCCATGAATACATACAAAACCAAAGGCACTCCTATTCTGACCTTACTGTCATGTTTCATGCAATACTTTTCCCACTCATACTTTTGTGATGCTGGGTTGCTTCAGAACTAATTTTATTCAAACTCTAAGATGCTGATACAAGGAACGTTTCTTGGTAGGTCAAATGACATGCTCTGTATTTATTTAAAGTTCATTTGATTCCTAAGTTAATATATATATCTCCACACAGACTTAAACATATACAAGTCTATTTCACATTCAGTGTTGTATAAGAATCAAACCCAACACACATTTTGAAGGAGAAATATTTATACTAAATTTAACACCTAAACTTCCATTTCATTTAAAGAAGAAATCAAGATGGCAAACAAGGCACTAAAAAGTTGGGAAATACCAGCTTCGCGGTACCTCCCCCTTTTTATGTATCTGTGTTATGACAGCCTTTAAATAATCCCTGTAGACCCTGATTACCAACATGTCCAAGATCTGCTCACAAAATAAACAGTATTTTCCACTACATCTTTTTTTTTTTATGTGTTTCATTAACACAGGGCAAACATTTTTAATGAACATCTAACTTATGAAGTGTTGTTCCCACTCAGGCAGTATGCATCCCACTATCATAAATCTCTGGTTAAATGTAGGACTTGACTGCACTTCTACATCAACTTTTGTTCCTTTTCTACTCATTCCTTTATGTTTGTGCACAGCCGTCCCCAGAGTGCCTAAGGCTCATGTTGCCTGTATCGTCTTGTCTAATCTGGTGCTCTGGGTTCAGCACTACTTTTCCTTGTTGCAAAGGTGTTTTCTCAAGGAAAGAGAGACTGATATTGAAGGAGAGTACTGGGATAGTGATGGATGCTGAACTTGGCAAAGCTTTGTCCATAAAGTTGTTGCCTGATGAGAATGGTCCCTGGCATGTGCACATATGAAGCCACATGCGGGTGTTTTCTCAGTGTTAGCTAACGTAGGTAGAGTGCAATAATTACAGTACTGATTATTCAGTTCTTCAATTTGCTGGCTGGACTTAATTTATTTAGCAATATATTCAGAGTATGCCATGCAAGCTTATAAACACACAATGTTCTTGGTTCTGCTCATATGAAAGCATTACTTCCATCATAATCTCTGGAAATGTTGGAACTTAACTATTGATATGAATTTTGCCTTGTATTTTTTTCACAATTATCTCAGAACTTATCTAAAAACACAGAAGTTTTAACTTTGTCTTAAACATACTCTTGTAGGTTTCTTTATGCTACAGAGATGCCATAGGAGGATAGAGCATAAATAATTAGAAGTCACTTGCCCTGGTCTAGTTCTGTGAATTAATTTAAAATTTGTATTTTGAGATTGTATAGTCTGTTACAACTGATTAATTCTAACAGATTTGAGAAGGGGGGAAAAGATGTGGATGAACTATGAGGCTTCAGCCCAGGGTAAATGCAAAAATACTTGATATATACCTATATATTTTAAAGCAAATCTGCTTCCAAGTTCTCTGCAGGTAGGAGACTGAATCTGAGACCTCTGAATGCTAAATAAATGCTCAAGTATCCTTGTAAAACTTCTCTGAGTTTCTTAATTCATATTTCTCAAGATGAATTCCTGTTATCAAATCCAACCAGTTTACATGATTCACTATCATTTCCAAGAATTTTAAAATCAGAGTTCTTTTCATCACTGCAATTTTTTTAAACCAGCAAACATCTTCTGAGAAGTTCAGCCTCTGCGCCCTCTCACATCAGGGCAGGACCATTAATTCTTCTGGTCATTTCTGTGACTAATTTGAAGTGACCAGCTGTCAGGTCTTCTCTGAGCAAGCTCAGAAAGAAACAGGATTCAAATGCTTCTTTTTCTCAGGGACAACTGGTTATTGGACTCTCTCTCTTACTGTGGATTGCAATAACTCTAAAGCACTTTGTTCTCTTAAACTGCAATAATTGATTATGATTTTTTTTTTAACATTCAAATCTGCTATAACCATAAAAACATAATGGTTTGGAATTAAATTTTCATTTACATTTTGTTAGTCATTCAAGGAAGAAAGAGTTTTCCATCTACAAAAACAAGGACAGCATTTCGTCCAAAGTCCCTGTTCTAGAAAGTCTTTTTGCAGTAATGCTTTTTGAGAAACATGGACACCTGTCACGGCTTTCAATGGAACACATTTTCCAGCCGCTGAAATTCAGATTCTCAGAGAATCACAGCTGACATCTTTGTGGAGATAGACAGGCACCAAGGACAGTAAATGGTGGAAAAAATTGTAGAGAGGCAGGTGGGCCTGCCTAAGGGACTGAGCAATGGTAATGCAAAATGATTATATCTAGTCCTTTTGCAGTATTTCAGTTTTCTCAGAGGAGAATGACTAAAATCAGAGCAGGAGATCAAAAGACACAAGTAGCCATGCAAATGGGAAAATGTGAGAGTCTCCTCTCTGCAAACCTCCTTCTCCATCTATCTGGCAGGTGGGGAAGGAGTGCAGTGACACCAAGGATTATATGACACCTCACCAACATACTTCAGACTTCTCAGGCTCAGCTGGCAGAACTGCTTCTCAAGTTTTCTACAACATGGAAAACTAACTGAACTGCAGCAAAATCCCAGTAATGAAGAGAGACTGTGGGACAAATTCTAAAATTTTTGCAGATCCATGCATGTATCAATTGTGTCCATGGACATTTCAATTGTAAAAGGCAAATCAACTTTCAAAAAAAATTAAGAGGGTGTGGTGGAAAAGAACAAATACAATATTAATTTTTAAAAGTTGTGAAAGAACAAAGGACTTTGAATGATAACAAGTGCACTTTGCAAGGTAGGGAAGAGTTATATGAGCAGTGTTTTGCCTTTTGAGACTATGAGCAGGGCTAATAAAGGGCAGGCTCATTTGTCAGGGAACAGCAGTAAATTGATTGTATGAGATCACTCAAGCTGCTGCTCCCCTGCTATGTGTAGGAGCAGGCAGCTGGCAGTTCATGAGCTAAGCCTTGCTTGCTGGAATGATTCATAAGTGTCATTTCCCCAAGACCGGGAAATCCCTTCCCATGGGTGCTGCATACCCAGGATGTAGCTTCTGCTTCCACCCTCATGAGAGTCCTTTCACTCAGCAGACACTATGTCCACTGTGAATTGTGCTGTGGGAGAGGGCACAGCTCACACAATCTTCTGATTTTTGTAGAAGACTTCAATGGTGACCTTGGCTGTCATTCCTCCTATTCCTCTCTCCAAGGATAAACTATCATTGCAGTGCACATTAAATTCCTGTGAGGATGGATTTAATACAACCTGGCTGTGAAATGGAAGGGCTACATTTATAGGACTACGAACATGAGTAGTTATTAAACTCAGATGAATCTACACCCTTGAAATTAAAAAATGGGGCATTCCTGATGATAAGAATCTGCACTAATCTAGCCTTGATATAAGACAAATGTATTCACTAGCAGGTCTAGGTCTGTCATACTGAGCTGACAATATTGTTAAGACAATAATGCCATGTTTGACTAATAGACGGAAGTAGAATCCATTCACAAATTTGGAAAAAAATCCCTGCCATGTCAAAAACCTGCACACCCAAGCTATTCACACAGGAGGAAATTTTCAAAAAAAATCACCGGTGTGCTTGCCCGCATCTGCTTCCCCTTCCCATTCCCACCAATATAAGTGACCAACTTTGTGGTGAGCAACTAAGCAAACCAAAGTCTGTTAGTTCTACAGTACAGGAGGTATAAATGGAAATTGCTTGCATGGTATTGCAGATGTTGGATTGCTTGTTGTTATGTGTATGACACTGTGTAGTTCTGGATTGGGAACTATACATAGTGATGGATTACAAATAATAGTATTTTAACGAATAATTTTTAGTCATTGAAAGATTAACACTATATCCTGTGTGGAGAAATGTAGTTTTGGAATATCCAGTCTTTCTCATTAATTAGCTTAATATTGAGAGGGAAAACTTTCATGGGTTTTGAGGTTTCACAAATATTAGTGGTGTGCAAGCACATGTTTTTTCACCCAATTCAGCTGTGGGGTACTATTCTAAAAGTGTGGTGTTTTCTTGAATCTCCTATTTTTTTCAGATTAAAAAGAACATCTTACGAGACACAAAATCAATACCTAAAAAGGTCAGCCTGATGCAAGTTGATTGTGCTATTTATAAAATATTTATAAATATTTTGTATCTGTTTATTTGAACGATTTCCCATACCCTTCTTCTTCTTACCGCATTTAACATTTTCAAAAATGACTAGGCTTTCATATTTATTTCATAGTCTCCTGTAGGCAGAAAGAACAAATAGCTACTCTGACTTTAATTTTGTAAGTTTCAAATGTTGTATAAACTAAATCAGACTGTAGATTCTGAGTTCAGATTACACTTCTTTGCTTTCCTGCTCTAACTCTTTGCTGCAGATCATTACAGCTTTGAGAAGTAAAGAATGTTACTGAAATCACAAACTTCTTGAGCTTCCTAAGGAAACAGAGATTGTCACAGAAGACATCCTTCATAAATTTAACATTATAGAGGAGACTTCATCTTTTGGTATTACTCCTAAGCATTCTATTACAAATGAATAATTGTTTATATGAGTGCAATAATTAAACACTGAACAAAGCCAGTGTTTCGTAAGAATAAAATAGAAGGCTATGAAATCTGAGAGCTTTTTATGTATTGCCACTGGCAGCTTTCCCCTGTGGCCCCTTTTTTTTTAAAAATTGGTTTTGCTCTTTTGAAATCCCAGAAATGTTCTCTGAAACTTGAGTAGATCAACACCATGATATCCCATATCAGAGTGAAGCTGGATGATAATGAGTCTGTATGTAGCTTCAATCATGTAAGCAGTGCAATCACACAAGCACTGACCTCCATATGGACTAAATAGCTCTGTGTTTGCCCATTATGTACTGCAGGACACTGTGTGTGTGTAATCTTGGATTTTGCACGATGCTTTGAGGCTTGGCACAAAAATAACACAGAAAGACAAATGGGATATGGGCAAGAACACAAGTTCCACAAGTTTTCTAACACAAAAATTATAACACCACTGGCTTTGATGCAGCAAATCCAGCTGCACTTCTCACTGATCAGTGGTCAAACCAGACTTTTTGTCTTCATCAACTCCATTGTGAGTGAAGACTTCATTTAATGCTTTGCTGATCAGAGGGGGGCATATTTACAAACAGTAATGTGCCTGAGCATATCAGACTTCACAAAAACTTCTTAATGCATCTGTGGTAGAAATAGTCCAACACTCTTCAAAACTAAATTCATTTGTAACTCAGGCTACTTCAAGTATGGACAGAGGTCTCTTTCTCTATAGAAAGACAGTTCTGTACACACTGAAAATGGAAATACATCAGTGCAGCTAAAATACTGTAACAATTTCTATTCAATACTGCAGGTACATTAGCTTCTCACCCAGAACCCACACAGTGCAATATTCACCCTCACTTCTCAGAAATATATTAAAAGCCACAGAGCAGCTTTAAATGATTATTTTTGTCTTGTTTTCCTAAGCCATCTGTGAGTCTCCATGCAAAGTTTCCAGAAGTTTTCTCTCCCCATCCTTCTCTTCCTTCCCCACATTTGCTGCACTTATGCAACCAAATTTGCTGGGGTGATTCTGTTGCAGAAACACTCAGCATTAAAAAAAGAAAAAAAAAAAGAAAAATAATAAAAGGACAGATCACAGAGAGGACAGCAGAAGTAGCAACAATGAAAAGAAATTGTAAAAGATGCAATCACCTTACCATTCATTTTGGCTTCCTGCTGCCCTTAGTGCTTCCTGAAGTGGACAACAGCTAAGTGACATCTTTCCTGCCTTTTAAGTGCCTTTGGCAGCAGGCACAGGCATTTTCAGAAGTGCTACACGTTTAACCTTGTTCAGAAAACTACCTTTGTCAGAAATGAGCCTAACTGAAGAGCAGTAAAGGTTTCCAGAGTCTTGTGAGATCCTTTATGGGCAACTTCAGGGATGAGTCATGGTGGAGAATGAAGATGCACACCAACCTGGATTGTTTTGGTATTGTAAACCGAGTAAGTGAGAAGTAGGAGACCTCACTGGCTTGGAACAATATACATGGAACACCTCTGGCAGAGATGGTGAAAAATTCAAGTGGTCTTGCTTGCTAGCAAGTTTTGGGTGCTATCTTAGCAGTTTAATTAATCTCTGAGGGTAACTGTACAATACAGCTCTGATTATAAACTAATGGGTCCATCAGGCACAATTAGAGCTGAGTCGAAACACTGTAGTTTGCTTGGAAACTATTCAAGTAAACAATTGTGGGTCCTGAATGGGGCTTCTTTTCTAATTAATCTATAGAGAACTGAAGTGTTAGGTTTTCCTCAACAAGGCATTTCCTAATATGTTGTAGTGTTTTGCTCAAGCTTCAAGTCTTGCTCGTAAATAAAGGCAGATTTTCATATACGTGTTCATTTTTTCACCATAGCACCCTCTTAGAAATGCTTCTCCCTGTGGCATGACAAACTGCTGTGCTATTACATCATTCCCAAAGGTAACACACATAGCATGATGTAATAGCATCAGGGAGAAAGAAGTACTCACAGTGACATAATGTTCCAGAAAACAGGTCTTTGGTGACAAGACAATGTACACGAAAAGGTACCAAGCTACTCCATTGAAGGGGGAAGACACTGAAAGCAAATTACATTCAAAGTTTGTGAATTTTAGGTACTAGCAAGTACCTAAAAAGAAAACAATGCTCATTTCTTTAGAAATTCAGCAACACTAATGCATAAATACCTTTAATCTAGTATCAATATTTAGATGCATGATCTCAACTTTTGAGTATAAATGAGGGCTAACTAGTCCCGTTAATGGCATTTAGCTCAGCAGTGGAGTGAATGTACATGTTAATATCACTCTATAGAATACGTGACAAACAACCATACGCATGGTTGACTAGGTCAGCCTCACTAGAAGGAAAAGCTTTTGATGCTCTTATAAGAGTATAAAAATGGTGCTCTCCATTCTCATTTGCTTTCTTCAGTTCTCATATGTCAATCTGAACATTTACTCAAAGGCAAGCAAATTTTAACTCCTGCTTTCCACACAAGCAAGCTGATACACTATAGGCATGTCTGTTCAAAGCCTGAGAACAGGTCAGTTCTGGAAAATGCCAAATAACACAATTCATGGAAGTCACGACTCCTTTCACGAGATCTATATATAAACTATGTCTCTCTTCATTCATGAATCAACATAATGCATGTTTCTTTAGTGGTGTGTTCTTGCTAACTGAAGTTAAACTTCTGGGAAAATTCAAGAGCTTGAAACCTACCACTAGCTGGTAGGAAGAAGTTAATTCATGTCACAGTACTTAACTGCGTCTTGCCCAGCTAGTGTTAAATCTTCTCACCCTACAGATGTGTTGGCTTCTACAAGCACCATTATACATCTGAGAATCCTAAGTATTAACCTGAGTTACTGAGAGTTATTATTACTACAAGGAATTCATATGGATAGGTTGCCACTGTGAGAGAAAAGTGAGGGAAGGTGCATTTCAAAGAAATACATCCTTTACATGAAATATCCCTTGACTCAGCTGTCATAGCTAAGAGAACACCTCAAAAAGTTATTGCACTCTCTATTGCACTGAAGACAGTACTATATGTAGGAACCATCTCACCTGAGACCCACACCATAGCTATAATAGCTGTGTGACTTATTCTTGCTGTTATCTAGATGAATATGACAACGGAATGTTTTACTGCAAGTTCCAGATAGTTTGTTAAAAAGAAAAAAAAACAATAAAAAACACCTTGATGTTTTAAGATTCTGACATGCAATAACAGTTGCATGAAAATGTAATCCTCTGAACAAAGTGGCCCTTTTCTGTCTGCTGGAGTCTTCATGGCAAGTATCCTCACAGAGATGCCTTCAGATGGACAAAGAGGTGCTTCCCAAACATCTTTTGGCACAGTTCTTATAACCCAGCTGGCTGTGGTCCTACAAAATAACCTCAGCAAAACATTTTCCATTTCTAATGATATCCACTGTCACAAATTATCTCAGCTACCTATAAAAGACTCTTTTACATGACCACTTCTGAAAGAAAAGTTTCTATTTACTATCTAACAAACGTATGATTTGATCACTTCTGCAGTATGAATGGTCTAGGGAAGTCAACCCAACATGCTTAAGCATACAAGTAAGAGCACTCACAGCAGCAGCTTTTCTGGGGAAAATCTTGAGACCTGCCTGAAATTCCCACCTGCAAGACTCCTATACCAGACAGTCAAAGACCTCATTTTGAAGGTTCAGTCAGTCACTAAGTTCCAAGTGCATAGATTGCCTCCAGTCAGACCACTGTCTCATGTCTGCTGAAAGCTGGCTATCCCCTCCACTCCTCTGAATCAATGACTCTAGTGTAATTTTTGTGTGCACAGCACCACCCTGAAATATCACAGTTACAACTAACAGACAAACTTGATTTTTGTACTTCTAACTTACTTATAATTTAAGCTCCATAAAACTTCCCATAATCTTAAACTAAATCAAAGCAAATCAAGTCATTATTTCACTGTTGTGTTTCCAAGCACTGTAACTAAGTTTATATTTTGCTGGTTTTGTTCTTTGTTTTGTTCTGATTTGCTTTGCTTTGTTTTTTTCTCTGTTGTGGCTTGATATTTTATACTCCTGTAAAACCTTTCCCAGCTTTACTACCATTAGGAGTGATTGGAGGTCAGCCTGCAAAGTAGTGGCTGTCCTACCTGCCAAGGAATAAAGAACTTTCAGATGGTACCGGATTTCTTTCAAGGTGATATACGTTGCCAACAGACCATGATTTCCACAAGTTACTGCAGAGCCCTCTTTCACACTTACAAACCCATCATTCTGGGTTGGTAAAAGTGAAAATACTGAATCACATTTATCTCTCCTTTGGCTGGACAGTCTTTGTGTAAGGCATCAAAAAACTGAAATAGAGATGCAAACCATAGTAGCTTTTTTTTTTTTTCACTGTGATAGAGCAATAATATTCAGTTCAATAAGCATTTTAAAATCTTGAAAATTCTCAGACTAAATCCAGGTAGATAACATCAGAGCTACGAATTTATTTGTTCCTATCGTATTCCTTAAATCATTTTGCCGTGTCAGTGAAGTACAGCATAATTTCCTCCTGTTCTCCTTCAGTATCACCTTAGATTGCCATGTACAGTGTTGCTTTCAACAATGATCAAGTGTGGAATCTGAATTTTCTCTGATTTATTACAATCATAGAATCACTAGGTTGGAAGGGACCCACTGGATCATGGCATCCAACCATTCCTAACATTCCCTAAACCATGCCCCTCAGCACCTCATCCACCTGTCTCTTAAACACCTCCAGGGAAGGTGACTCAACCACTTCCCTGGGCAGCCTGTTCCAGTGCCCAATGACCCTTTCCATGAAAAATTTTTTCCTGATGTCCAGTCTGAACCTCCCCTGGAGCTTGTGGCCATTCCCCCTTTTCCTGTCCCCTGTCACTTGGGAGAAGAGGCCAGCTCCCTCCTCTCTACAACCTCCTTTCAGGTAGTTGTAGAGAACAATAAGGTCTCCCCTCAGCCTCCTCTTCTTCAGGCTAAACAACCCCAGCTCTCTCAGCTGCTCCTCATTGAATTGCCAATCAATGGCAAATTACAGCATAAAGAATCTTAAATTCTCATTGACATGCATATTCAGTTGTTTAATTTTTCAGGGTCCTCCTTAATTAAAGCAAGCTCTGGATGTTGGTCTGAAAGTGACAAAACTGGCATTATTCTAGCTATTTGTAAGCCACACTATTTAGGCTGGCGTGCTCAGTCCAGCTACTGCTGAATCCTGCTGGGCAATTTCAGAATAAAAGGTGGTAGCTTGACAGATAGAGCTAAGCTGTGATGGCTCAGGGGCCTATCACTTAAAAAAAGGAGCAGGCTGCTTGTTCTCTGGTAAGAGGACTTTTGGTGTAAGGGCCGTTAATCTAGCAGACAAATGCAGAGAAAAAGAACATCTTGAAAGAAAAAAACATCTTTCTTGCACACTTTTATGTTTCTCCATAAAGAATTTTTTTTTTTTTTTTTTTTTTTTTTTTGTGCCTGGAATTCTATGCAACAGCATTGGCTATATTCTGCTGCGATATCTTATAACAAGGCCAACTGGGGAACATTTTTCAACGGCATTTCACCCTCCCTCCCCCGAAGCTCTCTCATGCATCACACTCTCCTGAGTTTTAAGCCGGAAATTAGGATGGAAGAGAAGTAAGCCTGAAATGTAATTATCTCAGTATCATAAACATCCCCATACTGTGTTCTCTGTGTGTGCAAATAAAAGTCACTCCGCCTGCTTAGCCTCCCCCCAGTCCTTACATGGAGTTTAATGATACTTGAGAGACAAAACCCCTTTGTTTTTTATTGGCAAGATTTCTTACCCCCTGCAGCTGAGTGTGTCTTCCCTAGAGCCATCAGAAGTGATCTTGAAAATCTCCCATCTCCAGATCTGCTTTCGGAGACCCATTCTTGCAATTCCTTGCATTCTCAGGATGCTTGTTCTCACAGTTAGGCAGCATGCTATTGATACATCCTGAGTGTTAATGTGTTATTCATATTTCTCTGAGTTCATCAGTGTCTCAGCTTGTTATTCTCTCTGTTCCCCAGAATAATAGAGCTTAGCGAGGCAATTTGTGCTCAGCTTCTGCAGCGTGTGCAAGTAACATATTCTATTACAGAAAAAATAGCAACTATGTCTAATCACCTTTCCTCCAGAGATCTAAAGCACAATAACATTCTCACTGTACTCAACTGTTTTTTAAATAATACTTTCTACTGAAAAATTTCTCAGATGCCTTCTTCAAAAAAGCACTTTTCACTTCTCACTTTGGCTTCAGCTCCTGATGGAGACTCACTTGTGATCATGTTTCACCAGTGTAAATAAGGAATAATGTCTCTAATGTCAGCACAGCCACAATGGAGTAAAAAAGAAGAGAAAGTCAAGCCTTTAGCAATGTGTAATACATAAAGTTGCTTTCATCTGCATCTTGCTGATATCTTAGCAATATCAGGTCATACACTGACATAGCTTTGCACTAGATTGACTTTTTGCAAACAAGAGGGAAAATTTCTTTTCCAAAATAATCTACACTCTAAATTTAACCTTATGTTGAGAGTTTATTTAAAGTATTAAGATTATAATGAAGTATTTTTAGGGCAGGCTGCTCTTGAACATTCTAAATCAAACAAACACTCCTATTTTGTCAGATTTCAGGATGAACAGAATTTTCTCCTGCTATATTGTCTGTTCAGTGCAGAGTGCAGACCTGCATTCATCCTCTCATGCATGCGTAAGATTAAGTATCATGAGGCATGAACAGAATAACAAATTAGATATTGCAAGTCCGTCAGCCTCCATCTTTTGCTAACTAGCATCTCAGGTACCAAAAAAATGTGCCTCAAAATACATTATTTAGAGATACTTTCATCTTAGTCTTTGTGTAACAACAAAAGAACAAATATTTAAGACAATATAATGGAAGACATCTGCCTGCATTATCCTTAATACATAGGTCTTTTAGATTCTTCTAGCTACTCCCTGTGAAAATAGAATAGAAATTCTTCTTATTTTAATTTGAGAATTTAGAGAGGAAAATGCTTTGAATTAAGAAGGAATAAGCTATTTAAGTTAACATTTCCATTCAAAGAATTTAAGAAAATATCTGGTTAACTATATGACTAAAACTACCCTATGCTTGTTTAATCTCAATGCAACCTATTCTCTGTTTATATTGCATTAGTGTAAAAAAACACAATGGATTTATGTGTTAATTTCCCTCAAATATTCATAAGTTGCATGTAGGATAGCAGCAGAGAGGAACTGCATACAGTAAACAAGCCCTGCACAAATTTTGCAGTTATTGTTCCTTGACACCATTCGCAGTCCAAGTAAGCAATATGGCTTGATATCTCTGTGCCATCCTCTAGACCATTAAGCTATATGACGAACATAGACTGGTTTGACTTTTACAGTCTTGGTTAACAATTGTAGGTCTTTCCAGATCTGCCAAGCTATAACTCCATTTTTTAAATTGTCTAATAGAAAGCTTTACTTGTTGCAAAATAAAGTGGCTGATACTGTAGACATCTAGGATACTCCAGATACGGAATAATGACATGGAATAATGACAGAAGAGTCACCTGTTTTATATCGATAGGCTATTTCGTACTTTAAACATTTTTTCACATCAAATCAACCAGATTCTCTATACAAGATGTTTGATCAAAATTCTAATAAAACAAGCCTGACTTAAATGCTATACTCAGGATTCCCCATACTGTGCTTCTTGAGGCCAGGGAAGCTTTTTCAGGTTTGCACTTGCAAGCCACTTGTGCTATGTCAAAAGCAATAGCACACGCTATATAAGCTGGAGAAGTGGGCCTGAGTGAACATCAGGAGGTTCAACAAGGCCAAATGCAAAGTCCCTCCCATATGAGGACAGGCAGAGAGCATTGGGCTTGCTCAGCCTGGAGAAGAGAAGCATCCAAGGAGATCTTATAGCAGCCCTCCAGTACCTGAAGGGGGCCTCCAAGAAAGCTGGAGAGGGATTTTTTACAAAGACATATAATGATAGGGGAAGGGGAAATGGCCATAAATTGCAGAGGGGCAGACTAGACATTGGGAAGAAATTCTTCATGATGAGGGTAGTGAAACACTGGAACAGGTTACCTGCCCAGGGCAGTTGTAGATGTCCCTTCCCTGCAAGTGTTCAAGGCCAGATTGGATGGGGCCTTGGGCAGCCTGATCTAATGGGAGGCATCCCTGCCCAAGGCAGGGAGGTTGGAACTGGATGATCTTTAAGGTCCCTTCCAATCCAAACCATTCTATGATTCTACGCACTAACCTGAACCTATATTTAAAATATGTACATGAGAAATGGATTTAATGATACAGAGGTGAAGTGTTAGTGTTGAAAGTAACCCAGAAGAGTAAACTCAAGTTTGAGTTCTTGCAGTTTAGTCACCAGATATGATCACCTTGGGATTTTTGAAGGCATGATAATCCTTGCCCTGATGGCTAGTTTCTTACTAGTGTGGCAGAAAGACTATGCTCAGAGTAAAAACTGCATGAGCTCTCTCTGACATCTAATTTCAGGATTAAATCCTACAGAAAAAGAGCAATATGCAGCTAAGATCTGTTAGATTTATAGCTGCTTCTCTGTTCCCACCATTTCAGGGGCTGACAGCTTAGCTCCATGTGTGATTCCACTCTGAACCTCTGTATACAAGACTTAAGACCAGATCACTTTTCCTTCTTCCCTCACAGCTACTGCCAAGAGGCACCTCTGCTACTTGTGTCCCACAAGTAAGTAACTTGCCACACTGGGATGCATAATTAACCAAACAAGACAGCAGTGATTCATTATATGGAAAGGGATATGATTAACTAATTGTACTCCAAAACATGAAACAGAAACTATAAGACTTTTGACATTGGCTTGGAAGAGAAGGAAAAGAAAGCCCCAACAAATCCAACACACAGTGATATTTCCGTTATGAAATCAATTTTCCTTAGTGTGCTGTGGTTTTCGAAGCACAATGCAAGATTTAAATATTATGTTCTATGTTTTGCTGTTTCATGACTAACAAAAATGTTTTCTCTTTGTTTTTACACTGGCAAAAACTCCACTGTTTTTTTTTTCTGGTTATTGTTTTATTCCAGACATTGTGTTTGTCTTTATGAATTTATGATTTAAAAGAAAATAAAAGCTGCATTGCTATAATTCTAGATGTCTAACAAATTCAATCAGAAGATTATTATAATAATAAAAGCTCTTTAAGATTCAATGAGTTGCAGCCAGTAGGGTAATCATTGTTTCTGGAAAAATAAGGGCGTCTTTTCTCCCTTTGAGATGAGTAATATGATTTGGAAATGTTGTACTATCTATCTTTATTCAAGTCACAGGATGAGAACGAATTCAGTTTAACATGATTGACAGGCATCCTAAGGAAAGAAAGAAGAGAAATGAGATTTGTTCTTGGTTGTCCTGAATAGCACAGTTTAATGGAATTGTGAACTATGCTCTCATTTTATGCTGTGAGTTCCTTCTGGCAGAGCTTCCTTAACGTATAGCTTAGTTCTGCTTTGGTAAAGTACAGAATTTTATTTTGACTGAAGTATGATGAAACATTAGAATTTTCATTTTGGCAAAATCTGAGTTGTACAAAAGTACGATGAAATTTTGATGGGGTACAGACTTGGTGGGGATACTTCACAAGGTCTTTCAAAGAGATGGATTTCTGTGTCTGAGGGACTGGGATGTTAAAGATGTGAAAGTGAAGATATCTTGTGAAGAAGTGAATAAAATAGGGCCATGAACAGGCACAGCTGTTCCACAATGTCTTAGAAGTTTCCATCCAAAAGTATAAATAAAAGACCTTCTATTATCTGATTCTATTATCTGATTCAAATTTGTCTACCACAAAGTGTTAGATTGGATCAATATACTTTTCTACACTTTAGCATGTTATTGTGATTGGGGAATTGCCCATAAAATCAAAGTTGTTTTTGTTTTTTTTTTCCTTTTTTACTTCATGCTGTCTTCATCTTCAGTGAATTATACTTTTCTTAAATGTCTTGCAGCAGATACTGAAGTGTTCTCCTGCATGTTACTATTACAGAGATAAGCCAGGATTGTACTGTGTTATGAACTCCTGAAAAACAGAACAAGCACAATTAATGAAATCTTGTCTAACAGTGTTTTCTCTCATGTTTAAGTTTCCATGTGCATTCTTCAATGACTAGAAAAAAGTGTACTTAGTCTGTGGGCTCCTTTTTACTGAAGGCTTTATGAGAATCACTCTCTTCTTTTAGGCCTATTTACAAAATTAATAGGAAATTACTATTTTTTGAGATACAACCCTTCCTCAAACTTGTCTGACACTGAGGAGCTTGTTAAGACATTCTTGGTAGGAGATCAATCCATAATCAGACAGCACGACCACTACAGCCTCCTTGATCTAGGAAATGTGGCTATCACAGCTGCCTGTTCCAAGGAACTTATAACTTGAAAAAAATGACGGAAGTCTGCAAATGTCTTTGGCACGTGAAAGTATTCAAAAAGATTCTGAAATACTGATCAAAAAATAAAAATACACTACAAGCAGATGAGCATCACCTCCTGTAGAAAGCTATCATGAGAACTATGGAGGAGTCTGTACCTTCTGCAGGTGTTCTTAGAATGCTTCTAGTTCTTACAGAGATGTGAACAAAATCAAGCAGATAATGGTGATGATAAACAAACCAGCTTTATGTTTCAGCAGGTAGACCCTGACTTTGGGCTATTTTTCATTAGATTTTCAATTCACATTGCATATAAAGAGAAAGTAGAGAAAAAAAGTACTGCTGCTAAAAGTTTATTTGCTGCTGCCTTTAAATTAATGATGGCTGCTGCTCCTAGGTGAAACAAACAATCTTTCAGAAAATCTATTCAAAAGGAAACATTTGGATGATTCCAATGTGAAATGTAAAAATACACAGGCTTTTGTGAACAAATCCTTTGCTTTCAGTCATCACATACCTGCAGCAGATACTAAAGCTCCTTCTACATTCTATTATGCAAAACACACACGAGTGACTTAAAGCCCCTTCTGCACTGCTCAATGCACGATAGCATTTTCTGTACTGTTCTACCTCTAACCTTAATGTACAAGATGCCTCAATGACATGATCTGAAAAAACCTTCAGCATTTATAGCTCCCAGCATCCTGTAGTGGATGTTCAAAGTCTCAGAGACAGGTAGAAACAGAATTCAGTAAGAGAAAGACTGAGAGAAAAAAGTTAAGAATAACCATAAGAAAAAAACTAACAGTAAGAATAAGAATATGAATGAGGAAGGAGGCAACATTATTTTCACTGTTTTCCACCTTTTGTAGCTCAAAATTAGTCAAAGTCAGTATTTCTGCTTAAGTTATTGGAAAGTCTCTGATCAGGGCAATAAAGCTAAGAGACTGAAGGACTACCAAAAAATTATAATAACTATTTTATCTAGCTACTGTGTAAGCAATAGAAGACTATTTCCAGGAAAAGGCTAAACTGACTTTTTTATGTAACAGGTGTCTAAATATTTTTCTCTGTATGGAAGGTGTAAGGCAATAGGTAATTTTGTTCTAATCACAATACTTTCTCTTCATTCTTGCTTGTAATTTGCCTTACTACTATAAAGTTTTCAATTTTTCCTGTTCCCAGCAGCAGAAATGGATGGATTCCAGCTATGTCACACAGCTGAAGATAAAGACTGCTATGCTGCCCTTTCATAGTCTGCAGCAGTTTTATCATTCACTGTACTAGGAAAAGGATCACTCCCTCTATGTGAGAATCACTTTATTTTAAAATAGAGCTTTAAAAAATAAATTAAAACCCCTTCACAATCTCAAAATACGTGAATTGCTTACTGCTAGATGGGGGGAGGAGGGAGAACTCATTTCACAGTTGTTTGCTAAAAGGCATGAACTCAGAAACAGTCAGCCCTGATAACTCAATTATGTTTTCCACTGAATAAAATATTTTGACATTTCTGTGGTTTAAATGAGAGCTGCCGAGAGCAGTTTGCAGGCAATGCAAACTCTAGTGAGCAAGTCACTGTAGGCTGGCATGAATTCATACCAGCATCTTCCCCTGTCGTGTACCCTGTTAGGCCATCGTCCAGTTCAGTCTGTGGATGTAGAGATGGAAAGAGCATCACAGAAAGCATGTGGGTCTTCCCACCCCTGCAGGGCTCTCCAGAAGGTTCTGGTGCCAGCAAACAGTGCCTACAGTCAATCATACTGCTTTCTTTCCCTCCCGCTCCTCACAGTCAGTAAATAATGCTTGAGCCCTGAATGAGGACACAGCACCTTCCGGTGCTGAATTATTATTATCTGGTCAACACTTTCTCTTGGAGAGGGTTATGTACAAAGGTGTAAAGGAAAACTGCAACGTGGATTGGTGCAAGACACCTTCAATCCATATGCCATCTCCTACTGACATCAGCCAAGGCGCCCACATGGCTCCTCTTGTCCTAGGAACAGCAGCACCAACCTTTTCCACTGCTCCCACCTTTATGTTAAGCAGGAATAGCAGAGGTGGGGAAAAGAGGTAGGACAAAGCACAGAGATAATGTATAAATAAGAAAGATCTAGCGGATGGTTTTATTTAAAAAAAAAAAAAAATCAGTAACGAAGATAAATGGGGTAGCTTCCAAGGAATCAGAAATAAAGGTAAAAATATTGAGAAGGAAGACTGCAACCAGAGAAAGAGAAAGGAAAAGGGAAACACTTAGGTTTGAAAACTGTGTGGGGTGGAAGAGAAATTCTAAGAGAACAAAAGTAAACTTGGCTGATGGTGATATATGATACATTGGAAAGAAAAGGGATGTATATAGCAAAGAATACGTAGGAGGGAAGATAAATAGGCAAATGAAAAAATGGGGCAGGTAGACGTAGCAGAATAAGAAATTAAGAAATCAAAATGAAGGAAAATGCTGCAGAAACAGAAAATGAGAAAAGACGAGAACAAAGCAGAATGGGGCAAAAATTTCAGGATGAAAAGAAGAGAATAGTCAGAGGGTGAAAGCAAAGGGGGCAGCTAAAGCAAATAAACTTGGCATGGACTAAATTTAATGCATTTAGTTGGATTCCAGATTTTAATTATTCTTTGGTAGTGTTCCTAAATATTCACTGGGTAAGTACCACCTTACAGATCACATTTGTCTTATTAAAGGGTAGAAGATACACAGCAAAGGAACAAGGTTGTTGAAGCAAATAAAATCAGTTTTGAGAGGTCAGAGATTTTTCCAAGATGGTAAAATATTATTATTACCTAGTGGGAAGTAGATTAAAGGATTGCAGTGTAAATGAACAGCTACAGTAGGTTATTGCTGCTAAAACCCAGAGATTTTTAAGAAGGATTTTAGAGAGTAGAAGAATAGCTTTTTGACAGAATGCCTAAGGAGACTGTGGTAGCTGAAGGAAGAAAATTATGAGGGTAGAACTTCACATTAAGATGGAGGAGAACAGTACATAACAGCTGTGAATTTATACCTTGCAGTGAAGTAAAAATTAAGAAAAGAGAATGTGTGCAGAGTGTAGAAAGGTGAGGCAACTGAACGAAATGGTGGAAAGAGTAATTTGCTGAGGAGATTGGAATGAAGGGAGGTGGAATGGCTAATGCCCGATGCTTCTGGACACAGGTATAAATTGGAAGAAGAGTAGCTGGAGAGCAGCTCTGTAGAAAGGGGTCGGGGGGTGATGGTTGACAGAAGGCTCAACATAAGTAAGCAGTGTGCTCTGGCAGCCCAGAGGGCAAACGGCATCCTGTGGTGGGTATCACACACAGCATAAACAGATAGCCAACAGGTTATCCCACTATCTTCAGCATTAGTGCAGCCTCACTTTGAGTACTCTGTGCAGTTCTGGGACCCACAATTTAAGAAGAATGTTACAGTCCCTGAAGGGATCCAGAGGAGGGCAACAAAACTGGAGGAAGAGCTGGGAGGCATGTCCTTTGTGGAGAGACTGAGGACTCTAGTTTTGTCTAGATAGGAGAAAAGGAGGCTGAGGGGCAACCTCATTGCTTCCTGTGGCTTTCTGAGGAGGGGAAGTGGAGAGGGAGGTGCTGAGATATTCTCCCTAGGATCCTGTGACAGAATGCATAGGAATGGCTCAAAGCTGTGTAAAGAGAGGTTCAGACTTGACACTAGAAAGTATTTTTTTACCAGAGGGTGGTCAAACACTGGAACAGGCTTCCTAGAGAGGTGGTCAATGCCCTCTCCTCTCCTCTCCTCTCCTCTCCTCTCCTCTCCTCTCCTCTCCTCTCCTCTCCTCGAGCAGTTGTGATCACAGCCTCCCACATTTATCTCCTCTTTCCAAAAGGGGAAAATTAAATGAGAGAAAGAGATCTCTGGTTTGGAAAACAAAACTCAAACAGCTTTAATGAAATGACAGCAACAACAACAACAATAAATAAAATATTATTAATAAGAAAATAATAAAATATGTACAAATATATAAAGTTATCCCCTCCACCCCTTGATGACTATGTCACAACAGATGCTGCAAAACAGGTATGAGAAAAAGGTTCTGGGCTGGACTTAGCAACAGGAGGGAGCTGCACTCAAGAAATCAATTCAGGAACCCACGGATTTGGGATAAGGGTAAAAAGAAGAACTAGGTCCTCACTGAGTTCTGGCCACCAGAAAGGAGAGCTTTATGCTTGTCAGCCTTCAGCTTTATACTGAGTATAATGTATATGGGATGGAATACCCTGTTGGTCTGTTTGTGGTTACCCATCCTGTCTGCTCCTCCCCGTAGGTGCAACTATTTTTTGCCCCTTTCACTTATGGCATACCATCAGCTCAAGGACAGCCTTGGTTTCCATATGAATAAATATAAGCAATGATCATTCCGCATGCAAATGCCCTGTGTTATCACTTCAACAGAAAAACACTGTAAACCATGCAGTTATGTTTCAGAAAATTAAGTTACTTAGATGAGGTTTAGCTGAAAAGTTAGAAAACCAATTCTGCTTCAGCTCCAACCAGAAGAGGGGGTTATTTGGAACCTCTTCTTTCCTTCCACACATTTACCTTGTTTGTTAACAAGTACCTTATCCTTAAAATGAACTCAATCTCACTCATTCCATTTAAACTGCCTGAAATTTCATCTGAAATTGGAAAAAAATTGTTTAAGCACCCTGGGCAAAACGCGTCCATAGCAGGACTCTGCATTAAACAGTATTCAAATTATAGCAAAAATTTGAGTTCCTAAGTATTGCTGCAATTATTTCTGGAAAAAGTGTTAATTAAGATACTACAGCCAGAAAGAAGCAAAAAACTATGATATATATATGTTCTGTTATCACATCAGGATCAGAGACAATAAAATAATTGCTAGCTAGGAAGAAGAAAAAAATAGGCCATATTAAGACAGCAGTATTTATCTTGCTTTAAAACAGAGAATGATAGGTAAAATAAAAGAAAAAGCTCTACTATTTTAATTAAAATATGTGCACATATTTGAGTACAAATAGAAATCATAAATCAAATCCTGCAGCTTAAAAGTCAAGTGTCAAGAAGTATTTATTTTGACTGTGCTTTTCCAAGACAATCTGTATTCAATCCAGTGTTGGAGTAGAAGTGTCCCCAAAGAACATCAAGGCAGGTACAAACACTTGTTAAAGTAACTAGACACTTAAGCCTAAAATATCCAGTAAGGTCTATCACATAAAATGTTAAAACACAATTGTGACTTCTTAATAATGATGGTGTGCTTAAGAGACAAAAGGAAGCATTTTTAGTGCTTCTGCTGTTTCCCAGGATATAGCTTATTAAGGATTTTTACTGACATTAAAGAAGAAAGGAAAAAAAATCTCTGTTGCTGACTGACCTGGTGCTGTTTCAAAACCGAATGGACAGCAAAACAGTTTCAAGACAGGTACCTTCTTAAACCTTCACAGGTGTTGCAGAAGTAAACGTAAATGTCCCCCAAGGCTAACCTCAATTACAAACAGAAATCTCAATGTCCAGCATGATAAATACGTACCTACCTCAGACTACCAGATTTTCTAGTTGAATTCTTAGAAGTTTGTTGGGAAGTCTAAGTTGCACACTGAAATGCAGAAAAGAAACATTGGAACTAGCCCTGTGTAAGAAGTTAGGTAAATCATTAAAGACAGTAAGATTTTCACTTTTTCAGACATCCCTATTGTAGCTACATTAGTCTGCCATGTAGGCAAATGAAATTCTTGAAAGGTCATTTCAATTCTTTTGATAAAAGTCTGTTCTCTATAGCCAGTGACGTACATTTAAAAAGTCACAGAAGAGAAAGAAAGAATAAAAGTTCAGGACTCGGGTTAAAACTCTTTTGCCACCATGTTGATACATGCTGAAGATGGATTGGTCATGATTAAAGGTGAAACAGTCCTTAACTCTACCAATTAATTATGTATTTAATACAAATTAGTCCTTATTTAATGAAGTCTGAGTCATTAGAATCAAGTTTGCATATATATACATAGATAGACAGATAGATATAATTGATGCTTCAAAAGTGTGCCTTTTATGTGTGAAGTGAAGGTCAGAGCTAGAGACAGACACAGTTACATTATTTAAGAGAAGCCAGACTCATTATTGACATACTGCCCAGGGTATTACTATGATAATTCCATAGTTAAAGCTCCTGGGGGGTTTAGTTAAAAATATAAATGATTTCTTTTCTTGCTTGGAGAGAATGACATGCTGTATGAACTGTGAAGATAATCTTTAGGCAGAAAGAAAGTAGTCACTCCTTACTCTGCCGTCCAGAGACAGTAACTCCTCTTTGGGACAGGCACAGCAGTTTGTCCCATGGTCAAAAATAGTCAAAAGGAAAAAGAAAATAGATTAAAAAGTAGAAGGCAAGATATCTTCCTCTCAGTTTTAAAAATAGCTTTATTACAAAACCGTATGCCTACAGTGGGAGAGAGAAAGACATATACCTCAGATTCAGAAAAATACTTAAGTCTTCATGTAATTCTGTGTACTCAGCCCCCATGAACTTACTTACATTTATACATTTCAGGAGTTTTTGTACAAACTGACATGAGCAAAAGAGGAAGGTACTCATATATTTCTCGGTCTAATTTGCTGAGCTTAATCATGAAGGTGTTTTGGTTCTGTTCTCCCAGTGGTCTTTCAAGACATCTTTCTGCTGATGTGATGGATATAATACTGACAATGCTTCTTCCTTGCGTTTGCGCTGAATCAATCGACTAGGGTCTTATTTTTGTGCCACAAGCTGCATTTAAAGAAGACCAAGTATTGTGGGAATGTCTAGTCTTGCTTTGGCTGTTCACTAGATGCCGAAGAAAAATGGAAAGAAACAGAGATGATGACCTCCTACCCTCAGAAAGCAACTACTCTATAGATGAGGTTTCCTGTCTGTTCAGATAGGGCATCTGGAGGATTTAGAAAAGAACATTTGAGATAAGACCAGAAATGAGACTAAGGTATTTTTAGGGAAGACCTGACTGTGCTTAAGTGATTTTTCCCAGAGAAAATACACATCTCTCATGACTTACAGAGACCAGCTAGATAAAGTTTCAAAATTATGTTTCAGACTTGAACTGTTCATGGACTTAGAAAACAGATAATGTGTTTTTTCTTCATGTAATGACCTTCCTGAATCGGCCTGTGACAATCAAAAAGGAAGCTGAAATATAAAATGTACCTGCTTCCATCACAGGTGGAAACCTGCATCAATGGAACTGCTGATATATGCATTTCTTTTGTTACTTTTTATGGATAGGAAAAAAACCTCTTCTTGCTGTTGCTCTTGCACTTCAAAAAGCAGTTAGGAAAAAAAAAATCACACTAATTAGCTTTAACTCAGCTCCAAAAATTAATCCATTTCCTTCAATTAATCTGCTTTTGAGGCAGATGTAATTGGTGACTTAGAGAAATCAGAACAGTAGATATGCATTTGATCAATCATGGCTAACTCAGTAACTAACTAGATACTATAAGAAAGCAGTGGCACAAGGAATATGTGAGTGTGAGCTTGATGTTAATTTCTTTACTCATAATTTTAATTTTTTGTATGTGAACCTCCAAGCTCATAACTCAAACCAGAAAGAATAAGGAATGTACCATTTTGCCATGAATTAAAACCTATTTGCACAGCACTTCAATTATTAGATTGGCTTGAGACAAATAAAATGATGAAGTAGTGAGCAAAAAGGCACTAATTGATTTCCTTCACTTCTAATAGAGATAAAGTAGAATTTGTTATATTTTTTACATTTCTTTCTTTTATTACTTCCATTACAGTAAAGTGGGTACGAAAACAAGAGAGCACATAACCATATATGCATTCTGTATCTCATTTAAATTCACCTGTGAAAATACAACAGTGGTTTTGTAGAGATAAGTTGTAACTTTTATGCAAATGTCTTATAATTCCCACATAGACCCCACTGTTCTAAATGATGCTTATAGACCCAAAGTGATTGTTATCAATTGCCCTTCCACTTCAGCTATTATCGTTAAAGAAAGAGGAAACAATCTTAACCAAAAAACCCAAACAGTTAAAAATGCCTAAAAAAGAGTTTATTGAGATAACGGCAAAAATACATCAGAGAATTGTACTGAAATTGCCTACTCTCCAGTACAATTAGCAAAAATTAAACTTTTAAATGAATAAAATGATACATTTTATGTTCACTTGAAACACATACTTGAAAAAGCTTGGCATAACCATATAACACATTTACAATCCACACTAGGTATTAAGAGTATCTTTGTCTAAGTAAGGTCCAAAGTTTTTACATTATACTTTTCTAATAGAAAGTCCATAAACAACAGCAGTCTCTGCTTTGGCATTCTTATTTCTGGAAGAGCTTCACGAGTTGCTAAAGTGTGTTACGGCCAGCCTGCAAATCCTCTGGCCTAAACAGAGATGAAAGTATTCAATATACTGCAGAAGACTTTCTGCACTTGCGGAGTAGAGCAGTGTGTGAGAAGTTGTCTAAACTGCCTACTCAGGCTGGGCATCAAGTACTGAAAAAGCAGCATAATCCTTCCAAAACAAGAGTGCAACATGATTACTTTCTAACAGAATAAATCAACTCACCACTCTTCTGTCTTGTTAAATTTTTTACCTCATCTCATCTCCCAGCTTCAATTTCCTTCACGACATTTTAGCCTTCTGTTCCTCTGGCTTTCCCCTTTGTTCATGTGTTTCATTTTGAAACACAGTCTCTTATTGACTCCTTTACAAAAAATCAAGCCAGAGATACTCCAGACAATACATTTGAGGAGAAGGGTGCCAGAATTAAAATGTTTGCCATCACAGAAATTGAGCATGATATACAAATCAAACTCAGCAACTCAGAGGAATGTTGCAATTCTGGAATAGCTTTAGTCAGTTTTCATAACCCATTCCTTTACTAAAGAATCATAGTGACGAAAGGTCAAAGTAATCTGAGCACATATTTCTATGGTAAACACATATGGGATACATATACTTGTAAATACACATGCAGCACACATCCCTGTCATACCTTCAGAATAAAAGTGTAGCTTATTTTATAGGAACACTTACTTTTTCCTAGTCCCCCCATCTTTACATGTTTTGTCAAAAAGTAACATTTATTTTGCATTCTTCCTACCTAAGAGGAAACAAACAATTGCAGATATCCAATCACAATTTCAGGCACCAAAGTCTTAACTAGGAATCTTGTTCTGATGAACTCTCCCTTCAGTCTTGCTGAAGGGCATGCTGATATGAGATTAGTGGAGACAAGATTTCTCTGTCATTGGTAGCAGAGAGACAATTGAAGAGCCAGGGGCACATTCAGAGTTTACTTGAGATGGACTTAGATAATTCATATCTGAGTATTACTGTAATTTGTTCTATATGCACTGAATCATGAAGTGCCTACTTACATAACACAAAGAAACATGAAGCTGTCCAATAGGGCAAAACTGGCTTCAGCAATGTTACAAAACCAATGGTTAGGTAATTATCTGATAATTTCAGAGGCAGAAAATGTACGGTAGTGAAAATTACTCTTAGGTTAGTTAAGGACATCTAATAACCCAGAAAGAGTAGGAAAGCATGCAATATACATTTGTTGTAGCAGTGTGTAGTTCATTCAATGGAGCAAGACAAGCTAGTATACTATTTCCCTTTAAGAGAGCACAGGGGAAAAAAGTTTGTCTTCAAAGTGGAATATGACTTGGTTCCAACACTTCCCCATCTCTAGATGAGAGGAGTACACCCAGTGTGGGGTTGGGGGTGCAAACAGAGCATCTCCAGCCCTGTTGGCATTCAGCCTCCTTCAGCATCATTTTCAATACTGACTTCTGATAACTTGAACTTCTCCATGCTGTGAAAAATGTAAAGAGGTTTCTGTCCCCCTGATTCAGTCTTCTCAAAGCTTTACTTTAGTGCGTGCAATACCAGAATGATCCTCAAAGTGTTATGGACCCTCTTCATTGTCCTTGGGTTAATGAAATATAATGCAATTCCTTGGCCGTGAATTGCTTGCCAAATCCCCCACAAAGTCTCTGAATGTTTGATTACCAAAGGAATCAAGTCCTCCTCTTCATTTAGTTTAGATATGACAGGTGCTATTCAACTGCATAAAATAGATTCTTTTAATACAACATTCAGGACAATATGGAATTCTTTTATTTTCTTAGGAGCTTCCTTATAGTGAAAGGGCAGAAACATTTTACCTTTAAGAGGTATGAAGAGAAGCAGGGACAAACAACCACTAATAAAATCTGAAGTTCCACTCTTAATAGGGTGTCAGAACAAACAGTTCTAATGCCTATAGAAAACAACCAGAATATCCTCCCATTTCCATACTTCCTTGGAAAAAGAAGGGGAGTGGTAGTTGCTGCTCTGTTAACTGAAACCAAAGCAATGACAGTATGATAAACCAAAGCAATGACAGGATGATGAAAGGACCAGAAATCTGGCTAGCTGGAAGTGGTTCTTACTACCAAGTCACCATGCACGTCCTCCAGCTGCACTGGCACCTGCTATGGCACCTGCTATGGAAACTTTCATTTACCATTTTAAAAAGGATAGGTGACATTTTTTCTACAACTCCCACCTCCTGAAATCATTAGATTCAAGTGGTTATTGTTGGAGGGAAACTGATACTTTGTGTCCTATCAGAGCTCAGTACCATAGAAATCAGGGAACAGAAAACCAGAAAGCAAGCAGTACATTCTAGACCCAGACTGCAATGAGGAAAACCCACAACAAATTCATTTGCAACAAACACTTTGCAACAGAAACAGTATGCAGCATGAAATATGGAGATAAGCAGAGCATCCCTTCATCACAGGGGAGAATGACTTGATTCTAAAATGCACTGAACATCCATAATGCCCATTGATATGAGCGTGAAAAAAAGAAGTTTGAAAAAGAGTAATACTTGAAGGGAGTTCAGTACTTGTCAGGATTAAATGGACAATGAAAAAATAAATTCTGGTATAAAACAATAGGCCCTTGTATGAATAAGGAATGCCCGTTCTCCAAACGCTGCAGGGAGGAACCTTGGAGTTTACAGTTGATCCCTTCTTGTTTTTATATTTCCATCTTTAGGCAGAAACAGAGTGGGTTTATAAGAGAGAAGAATATTTCAAAAGAGTGTCAGAGGTAAAGCAATATAATTGATAAGAAAGGGTAACTAGTCTCTGTATATGGGATTTCCTTCTTTACTCTATAAGACAAGACACAAATACACTTATCAATAGCCACTTCACTTATCACTAGCCTAGCAGCAGCCCATAACCCCTCCAGTCAAGGAAGTCCTGCCAGTCAGAAATGCTCTTATTAGCCAAAATTGGAGAACACTTCCACTGGTCTTGATCTGAGGAAGTTGAAATTCTACTTGAAAAAGCAGTATTTGAACTCAGGATTGATGATGTTTACTCTTGGTGCCAGGAGACCCTTCAAGTATCAGTGCTTATACTAGCATGACTTCTTTCCTGACCTTGTTAGTTTTACCTCAATATTTTGTCCCATCCATACTAAGTACAAGAGAGTGACAAATCCAGACATGCTTTTTGTAGACAAATAAGATTTTCTGGCAATTATTTAAAGGCAGACATGTCCTCCTACCTTTTTTTTTTTTTAAAAAAAAAAATCTTTACAGATTTGAAAGAAGACAGTATAAGATACTGAGGACATTTACATAAAACCAAGAAAACCTATATACAGCTGAATATGTTATAGCTTTTTGGACAGTGCTCATTTTAATCTCAGATACAATTTGTTAAATTGGTTCACAAATATTTACATTTGAAAACTTACCTTCTACCTTTTATCTCTTGAGAATTTCCTGAATTTGGAAAGGCTGTAAAGGTCCTTGGACTTTCCTCTCAAACAGCTATATTGTAAACTTGCTAAGCCATTTGTATTAGGAGGGAATAGCAGACATTACAGTGGTAGCAAAGAGAGCTGAAGCATTGACTGTCAAGGATCCTTAAAGTTTTCGGACAGCCCTTTCCTTCAGAAAATTTCCATGGAATATAAGAGAGGTGCAATATTTGGTCCTTTAGAACTAACTACTGAATGCAAAAATTACAGCTTTTGATTATCTTTAAAATGCATTAAAATGCATTAAAATGCTATTGAGTACACAGCGATGATAAAACTCCTGAATTATAAACTGGAGTACCAAAGTACATAGACTGAGGGGGGACTTATTACCAGAACTACTATAATTAAGTATAATTATAATTGTATGATAAATATTATATATACTAGATAGCTACAATACCTAATACATTTGTATTATGTAATTCTACAGTACACAATTAATTATGCATAATTTGATTAATTATAGTTATAAATATTTATTACGTATTCTTAATTATTACAGCTACATATCCATCCTTTTCAACCAGCAGCACAAATGTCTTCTCTGAAAGAACACAAAAAAGTAGGAGGTTTACACTCTGAAGAGTAAACAACTGCCTTGTCTCTCATTTTGCACATCCACTGGTGTACGGGTAGAAGGAAGGCTCAAATGGGAAGCAAATGTACACTTAAGATTTTGGACCTTTAATCAACGTTATTGGAGAGGTTTAGTTGATATGCTGAAAGGCAATGTAGTGAAGTCCAGGTCTACAGATCATTCCCACTGCCTTTCTATGTCAAATATGCTCATTAATCATGCCCAAGAGTTTGTTACTGATTTGGGACTCTGACCACTCTGAATGACAAAAATAATGATACTGAACACTCTTATGAAACAATTTTAGCTCTATGGTAAAAAGCAACACTGTTATTGTTGTTTGCCTTTTGAACAGCAAGGGTAGAAGCATAGGTTATAACGGAACAGACCTGTCCAAGTCAAACAAGCCCATGCTTTGAGACAGGAGTGCCTTGGCTGGAACAGTAGCCACTCTGATGTTTCTGGCATTTATTTTCCTCTATATTCTGGATAATAAGTGCTAATGGATCCCCAGTTTTGCTGTTTAATGAAAACAGCTCAGCACACCTTGAGGAAACTGCTTCTGTTTTATATCTGAGCAGTGTATTTACAAATGCAGAATGTGTTAATTATCTCTGAAAGAATTATAAACCACTTCTTAGAATAATTGTCACTGTTCTGTTGAGATAAAAAAAAAAACTACTTTGGAGAAACTGGGCCAACACTTTATTTTTCAGAATAGACTTTTTCAATAGACTTCATCTGATCCATTCTCAAAGTTGATAATAGGTAGTGAAAATACTGAGACACATCTCTGATGTGACATATTCCATACTGTTCCTATAATCACAAATGGCAATACTCTGGAGTATTTCACAGAAGATTTTGTGTACACTTAAGTACTTTCACTTGCTCTGGGTGCTGTTACACAGTAATTCCTCTGTCCTAAATTTCTTAGCATTTACAACAGCTGAAATGATACCTATGTAAGGGCATAAATATACACAGTACCCACAACTTAATGGCAATTTTATCTTAGACAGTGCTTGTCACCCTGAAATATTGACAGCATCATGATTTATTTATAAAAGACTGAATCCACATATCATTGAATAATTTCCTTGTCATTTGTGGTTTTTTTTTTTAATCACAAGGATGTCAGACTAAATACATGTTCTGAAACAGTTTTCTTCCTCAATACTTATTATTCAAATAGAATACCCTGTAATATTGTGGTTATGAACGAGATTTGATGGAATGCAACTTGTGCTAGATTGCAACTAATATTTAGACAATCATCTGGGGCAGAATTGAACACAAAGCCACTTCTCTCCTTCCACCTCCTGATGACCTCAATAAGGTTTTTCTATACAAAACCTTGGATAATAGATAGCAGGAGAATGTTTTTTGCCAACGCAATATTGATAGACATGCATTTATGAGGTCTGACCCAAGAGAAATGAGACTGTGCCTGTAACACTGTTTAACAAATTAAGAAAATCAACTACAATCACCTTCAAAATAGTTGTCTTCTGAGTTTACCCACTGCTGCATAGAGTGCTGCCGATGTTCAAAGCAATTCCATAGTTCATTTTTTGAAAGGCTGTTGAGGACCTCTGTCTTTTTTGCTCTTATATCTTCTACTGACAAAAAATGGGTTCCTTTGAGCACTGACTTGATCTGTGGGAAAAGGGAGCCATATCTGGTGAACAGGGTGGGAGCTCAAGCACTCTGGTGTTGTTACTAGCTGAAAACCATTTCACAGACAAAGGGCTGTTGTTTTGCATCAATGTTAATTTGCTGTTCACTCTTGAACACTTGACATTTTCCAATAAAGGGTAAGAAAACATCTGTATTTGAACACACATCCACTAGTAGTGAGTGAAATGAGTTGAGTTGAGCTTCATCTCACTGTGACAGGTTAGAACGTGTTCTATAACCATCTCTTTATCTCTTCCCTTCCACTCTTCGTTCCCAAGCTATAGGGTTAGTCTTGGGGTTTTTTTGTCTCTCACCTTAGATACCTGAATATTCACACCCTAAACATACTTATGTATACATAGACACATACATTCATGCCCATAGGTAATAATATATCTTTTTAAAATGAAGGAGAGACAAACCTCAAATAATCATTTATCAATCTCGCCCCTGCCTATGACTT
Organism: Cuculus canorus; assembly: GCF_017976375.1. Lineage (NCBI taxonomy): Eukaryota > Metazoa > Chordata > Aves > Cuculiformes > Cuculidae > Cuculus > Cuculus canorus. The sequence continues at coordinate 50,059,227 of NC_071441.1, forward strand.
TTCATACACACATACGCTGACAGTACATTTCCTCTGGACTGGGAAAGGCCAGAGAGATGATGATTATAATAAACCCAGCAGAGATCTGAAGTAGCACCTTCCTTATGTTGCACAGAGGTATCTAGCCTAACTAAAATACCTGACACATTGGAAATGGTGTTGAATAGCAGAGCAGAGCTCTGCACTGTAAATACATCTAGCTGGGGATGACTGAATCTGTTGTAAGTGTCATTACTCTATTCCTAGACTGCATCTAGCCCCTGATCAACATGGTTTTCCAGCGAACTCAGCAGCCTGGCACTCTTTAGAGTATTTATAACTTTTGATATTGCACTGATAGGCAGCAATGGCACATCCTTACAGAGAGAATACATTTCTCTTCTCTTTCACTGAGAAAGAGAAATTGGAATGACCACTGTGAAATTAATGTGAGTTAGTATAATGATATAGAGTGTAGTTTGGGAAATTCAATTTTCAATTTAATTTTTTTTTCTGGGACAAATTTCATATGACTAAATAAATAAAGAAAATCCTGACTCCAGAACAACATGAAAGTGTCTGTCTGCAAAGTATATTCTGTTTCTGAATATTTATTTATTTGGTTATAATCCTTTCTTAATGCATTCTCACAGGAAAGATACATTATTTTATTCTGCATTTTCCCAAGAAATTGATGATGATACTGCTTTGTTTCAGTATTTTTGCCTCTTCACTTACTAGGAAGAAGGTAGATTACATCATATTCAAATGGAGTTAAGTCATTTTCCATATCTGATAAAAGAGGCACACTCCAAAGGCCAAAAAACAGAAATGAAAAAGCAGTAGAAGAAACTGCATCAGTAGTAGGTATAATAGATTCTACTCTAGATAGAATGTTAGATTCAACATAAGGAAAGAACAAGCCTTAGAGATTTAAAACACTGTAAAAAATTGGGCTAATGGAATTAACAACAGCTGATCATATTTCCTCTATTTGTATTTTTGTAGAAAACATGCACTGCCAAAAAAGAAGTAAAGACACTCTTTGTTACTTTACTGCTGAATATAGTTAATTTCTGTTTTGGCACAATGTAACATCAGTTCTTGTTGTAACTGGCAGCATAGTGTGCATACATGCACTGGGCATCATTAGGACCCAAGGAGTGCTTTCACCTGCACTCCTCCACCTCTGCTGGCTGCCTGCCAGAATCCTGCTGGCTGAAGACTCTTCCTCAGATGCTCAACATTGACCCTCATGGTTCAGTGCATGTCAAGCCTTGGATGCCATATCCCTTAAATTCATACTGGTTTGTAGATCCCTTTAGGGAAGGCACTCAGCTTTCATCATCTAAAGGAATACTGTTTCTGCTTTTGGTCCTTGAAAGTGAACCATCCGAGCTACTGTCCTTCAGTCCTAAACTCAGCACAGGCATCTCATTCTCCATTTCTCATCTTCTGTCATTTTTAATTTATCAGTTAAATAGCAGATATTATGAGTGCTCAAGTGGAAGTTTGTGAATTAAGCCTGAGGATTACCAAGGCCAAGAGAAAACATAATGTTGCTATGCTAAATCACCCAGGAAGCCAATTGCCACTGCAGACCTCATTACTTGATGTAAGTTAAAGTTTTGTGTCGTTTCCTTGAGATAACTCACTAAAATTCTTCAGAAATCATCTAAATAAAATGTCAGTCACAGAAGCAAGAGCAAAAAGAAACCACTTCATGACAGACATTTCTGGTCTGCTCTCTTTAATACATCTTTAACCTATCCTTATACAAATTACAATGTTTGTACAAGTGCATATGGAATCATCTGCTTGATTGTTATACTAAGTAGTGAAAAAGAAGGTCTGTTAAGCTTGTGTGCCTGTGTGGGCATACTTATAAATAAAATAAAATATTCAGCTGGTAATTTGAATTGGACCTTTTTTTTTTTTTTTCAGATTGTTGGCAGCCAGAGACCAAGCACACCAGAAAGATGAGGATTTATGCCTCTGTGTTCAAAAATGCTGCTTCCTTCGACAGTGTCCAACTGACTAAACAAAGAATAAGGTGCCTCGTAAGACAGCTGCCAGCTTTCATTAGCAGCCAGAGAAATATCACAAAACCAGTGCAGCTGCTGGTCTAAAGAAAACCAGGAGAAAGAACAAGTGGGTGTATGACTATTTTACCTGCCCTTCCTGGTGCTTGTAACATGCCACTTCCTTTTGTTCAGTTTCACTCAACCAAGCATTATGTGGTGCTTAAATAATCTGTATCTTTCTTAACAGCAATACTGTAAGAAAAAAATTCCTTAGAAGATGATTTCATGTTGTGTCAGAAAAGACAGATAATAACTATGTATTATTTACACTTCACATGCCATAGATGATAAAAATATTTGTCTATACAGACATATACTAACAGTAAGCCAAAAAAGCATGGATTAGATTAAAAAATAGCCAGAGTTCTACATTAGCCAGCTGATTCCCTGAAACTTTATGAAAAAAATAAGTCAACTGCTGCTTTTCCATTGCTGTTTTTCTTACTGATGTTTTTCTTGGTTGGCTGTTTTTTTTTTTCTTTTGAGATACTGTCATGAGTAAAGTTTTCACAAGACCCAAGGGAAGCTCTGGCAATAAATTCTGAAAGGCCTTCAATGGTCCAGTAAGCATGATAATCCTTTGGCTTATGGGGAAATGAATGACTCATAGTCTCTTCCATAACTGAAGATCACCCTTGACCTAAGCTTGCTCTTTCAGTCTACCTAAATAGCATTTATATGTATGTGAAAAAGACACATGCACCAAGGAAATAATAAATGGTTATAGGATAATTATACGACAGGGATACCTATCTGCAGCAGCCTGAGAAATCGTATCCTACAGAATGCTATGACTAATATGAGTGATGTATTTTTCTTCTTTTTCTAAGATAAATAGCAATACAAATGATCCATACAAGCAGGGTGTTTTCAGAGTCTGCTTATTGAGACAGAGAAAGTTTCAGTTCCAGCTGGTTGATGTGCACTTCGATTGCTGAATCTTGAACTCCAGGGAAATAAGGAAAGGAGAATGGAAGAAGAATTTGAGTGGCCTTCCTTCTGCTGAAGTGGCAGAGCCTGTGAATCTAGCTAGTGACATTAATGAAAAGCTGAAGCATTGCACAAAACTAATCAATCATAAAAAATAGAACAGTCACATCTAAATCCAATTCCAGGGACTGAGCTTCTACATTCCCTCAAAGCCTCTAGTTGCCAGCACGCTCATTCCTTCATTTGCAGTAAATGCTTCCTTGTGAAAATTGGTCTACCCATCAGCTGGTCCCTGGGTGTGATCTCAGTCTAGCAAAACAGTGTTAAATTGAGGTCTTCATGAATCTCAGCTGCTCAGGCTAACATCACAGCTCTTGCTAAATACCTTTTGACCACCTCATCTTACAAATGTTATTTAACTTGGCTACAAATGCTGTTCAAGGTTTGGATGTGGCAGGGAACAGGAGGAATACCTATCTGAAGTCTGAAGATGGCTGGAGACAGCACAAACTGGGAAATGGGGAAAGGTAGAGACTTGTTTCTTAACAATAGCTGTCTTTGTGCACAAGAAGGAAATAAGCTGTGGCATGGTGAGTTAAAAGAGGACAAGGGAAGTAACTTACTCCATTTCTTTGACACTAGACTAAATCGGAGGTGAAAGGCAAGAAAAAAAAAAATGTCACCAATTCACATAATGCCTTTATCTGGCCATGGTTAAGAATAACTATTTGCTGTTGAAGATGTTATTTTATGCACATCAGTACAAGGCTGATTCTTAAGATATCTTGGCGCAAGCAGAACTTCAGGTACAGCCCTGACTCACATCTGGCAGGGCAGCTTCATGCACTGAAGTGGGATGCTCGTCACGAGACTTGGGTTGGATCTGCTTGAACACGAATTCTAGAGTCGGCATGGCAAAGGAATGTGGCATAACTGCCACAGGACACAGAACAAAGTGAAAGGCAGTGGAATATTTTTCATTAATGCCTGTTCAAATGCAACCCAAATTTTCACTGTGGCATATTTGTAGTTCTTCTTGTTGTCTTTCTGCAGACTTCTGAGCTCTCAAGACATTTTAGCTTGAACAAACATAAGTGCACTGTAAGATTCATTGCTCGTATACTTGAAAAAAAATGATTTTAAGAGTTAGTCTTAATTTCTTTTTAGTTATTGATAAAATCTAATCAGAGGGGGGAAATCAGTAACATGACTGTAGAAGCTAAAAACTAACTATCCCAAAATAATAATAAAACTATATGTACATGAAGAAAAACATGCACTGGAAATATACATATATAAATTTGAAGGGTAGAGGTGAGAATACTGTAACTAAATTGTGGGAAATTATGAATCTAATAGAAAGACAAAATTGTTAAATAAAGTATTTATTTAGCTGCTTTTGAATTATTATAGGGGATATAATATATAACAAGCGCCATTTCAATTTAATAAAGGAGAAAAGAGAGAATATACTAGTAAATTCAATGTTTTTTTTAAAACATCACTTTCTTGCCCCTTTTCTGACTTTTGGTTAGCAGCACCCTTTAGATTTTAAACATATACATGGCCAAAAATTCAAATATTGGCATCTTAGCTATTGCTGCATTATTTTTTCTTATTGGTCTGATATACATGTCTTCCATGACAACCTTCTCTGTAACTAAGATGGCCGAATGTAAACAATCCAAATCTACCGGAACTGGACAGAATATGTAATTCCAAACTTCTTCTCGGCCTTAAAAAACACGACAAATCTTGGACATCATTTGACAAACTTGTTTATTAACTCAGATCCAGAAGAGCCTGTAATGCTGCTCTGGAGTTTGTACACATTGTCACAAACTGAGATACAAGTAACAGAGCTTGCAGTAAAGCATTTTATTGCCAAAGTTTAGAAGCATGAGGAAAATAAGAAATAAGGAAGAGGTACAACTAATGTGATCATAATATTAATTTTGCCACCTTGAACTATGCATTCTGCATGCATTTGCAGTCCCAGAAAGCACAACTATTAGCTCAGCTCAACCCTTTAGACAAATGGTATTAGAAGTGTATAAAGCTGCTCAGTGTTACTATCAGGAGCATTTATGTGTTCAGAACAAGATCAGTGGCTGCTGTTATGTAAAAAAGCCAGCCCTCTGTCTTCTGCAAACCCAAAACCTGAAATACCCACACAGCGTATCAGAGCCCATGAGGAGAATATTTTCTAAGAGGAATGAAGATATGAAATCTGAAAGAAGCATTAAAACCGGATTTTGGGAATCAGAAGCCACTAAAAGGAGAAACATCAGAAAGAGCTGGCTAAAGAAAAGGGTAATTTAAACCTCTCCAGGGCTAACCCTCAGCTCTATATCATGTTAACATTACTGTTCAAAGTGTGCTGTCCAATTTTTGCTTTTTTATAATCATAAAGCAATTGGTTTTTGCTTTTACCACTGCCATAACACAATGTGATGAATATGTAACAGGAAAATGTTGTGCAGGGAGATCTGATCACTAAGTCCCTTTTATATCACCAAATGATAGATGGAAGATCTACAATAGCACACACCTCTGTTTTGCTATAGCTTTGAGGAAAAACAGCAACAGAAACCCTTCTTGCCTTCCCTAGTCTTTGTCAAAGAGCCAAGACAAGTGACAAGCCTGGAAAGCCAATCTATTTTGAAAAGGCTAGACTTTGACATCCCTGATTAACAGTGCATCCATTTGAAGGAGATTTGACAGCTACATGACTGGAGCAATCCTTTCAGAGAAGCAAACAATTCATTTACAAATTACACTTCATTAGTTTGGAGAAGATTAATCCAATCACAGATGGCAAAATGTAACTAAAACTGCATAATTCTGATGGAAATGCCAGTAAAACTTAATTTTCCCTAAAATTGCAAGTTTTGAGATGAATGCCTCCCTCCACCCCTCAAACTACGAGGAAGCAGCAAATTATTATCATCTAGAGTCTGAAAGCAAGTTTAATGTGACTGCGAGGCAAAGTAAAGATGTTCCAGTAACAAATGTATTTAGCTCTATAACCTACAATTTAAATGCACCCGTCATGTTTCTAGGGCTATGTATCTGAGTGAATGTTACTGCCAAAGTTGATTCCTGACTTCAGAATAAATCTATCAGGACTCAACACAGAGAATTCAGGGATGCAGAGATGCCCCTGCATAGACATGACCAGATATTTTTTTAACCCAACAGTTTCTGGTCAAAATCAAATGAAATCCTGAAATAAGAAGAAATTGAAGGGATTCTTGAATTTAAAATGAAAACTTTTAAGAAAGTATTTCTTAATAAGTACAGGACTTATTTAATAGGGAAGATGTCCAACAGATATAGAAAAAAATTAGTAGTATGTTTTGGGAATTGTTCTGTATAGATTTCTGTCTAGGAGTTGTTTAATTAATGATAAAGAGGTGTACAGTTTGAATAAGGGATGAAAGACTTTCCTACAAAACCATGATATTTAGTTGGTTTGTGAAAGTATCACACGGAAGGCTTTGAAATGAGGCTCTCCACGAAAGAATAAACTGAATCAAAAAGAGGGTTTATTCTAGATTAGTTCCTTCTCATTATTTTGTGAGAAGTTTGAAATATTAGATTCACCTCAGTTCCAAGAAGGATTTATTTTTGTCCTGCAGTTTGCTCTGTTATTCTCCTAAATTGAAACACTCATCAAAAACTTTTCTCTGTATCTGTGTAAATGTTTTATCTGTAAACTTCTTTTATCTGCAGAACGACAAAAGCTTCATCTCTTCTTAGAGATTTCCATAGCCAAACATACTTTCTCTATTTTCTGAAAGAAACCCACTAACATCTAAGTCATCATGCCAAACTTGCTGAGTCAGTTGACTTTAGGAAAAGGAAAAGCATGTAGGAACTGGGGTCTTAGAATACAGATGCCATATGACAGCCCAATAACACAATATGTTATTCATAATGTTTCTCCTACTCTGAAGACATATTAATGTAAAACAGTAGTGATAGATCCACAACATAAGAATTATTTTCTTCACTTTTTCTATCTTCTCTGGCCAGATCTTTTATACATTTTGTTTGATAGATTTTTTAAATCAAATGATTTGAAAATTCTCTTCGGATGAATAGTTACCACTCTTCTATGTCAAGTGGGCAAAAAATAAAGCAACAGACAATGGTCAGTAAGTGCAGAGAAGCTAACTGTAATCGTTGTGTGACATTACGTTGATTCATGCTGATGTTTCTGTTGGTCTAGTGGTAAGCTCTGAGTTCCTGCAGTGAACAAAAGATGCTGTGTATGCTCGATGCACATAACCCATTCATTTTTAAGAATACTGCCTCAGAAAAAGAGGAAAGCAGAAGAATGGAGAGATGCTTAGCATCTAAACAAACAAACAAAAAATAACCCAAAACTACAGCAAACCTCATCAGGGAGGGCTGATTCATTATGCTGAATCCTCAAGGGGTTCTGCAACAGATTTGTCAGGGCAATGGCTTCTGTTGTGACTCAGGTTGTTGAGTCTGTGACCATCTCAGTTTTGTTGTGTTGTTTTTCTATAGGTCAGTTCTATGAAACAAAATTATTTCTGTTCAGCAAGAAAAGATAAGACAACAGCAGGGCCTGGGGACAGAGCAGATGTGAAGACGATAAGAGGAACCAGTGATCAAGTGACAGCTTAGGTAACCATTTTTACAACCAGATAGTTCTAATTTATGATCAAAACCCATTTCCCTTATATAGGCTGCACAATGTCTTTTTAAGAAAACTCATTAATCTATTCTTACTCTTTGTTACTACTCACACTGAATAAATGTGCCAGCATTTGTTTCTAAATAAAGCATAAATAAGATTTTGATCTGTTGTCTTTGTTTTGCCTAGAGACCAGCACAGTGGATTTTAGGAGCCCGAAGTACATCTTTCAATTAGAATTATTCTGGTAATCAACGTACTGAAGAATTAAAATAATTAAAAATTATAGTATTGCAATACATTTAAGCTAGAAGGAAAAATTCAACCTACATGAAGAAGTAACTGAGAACAATGTCATTCAGAGTGCAATCTTTAGTGCATCTATGGTCTAGTCAGTGCCCATAGAACTATGTGCACAAGTTATTAACAAAGTAAATAGTGTTCATTAAGTTCTAAGTCAGCTCTACAAATAGTTTACTAGACAGAAGTTATTTCTTACTGTAAGTAAATCCCTGACTAGAGTATGCAAAAAGCAGAAATAAATATGTGACTCTCATTCTGACATGTTATAAATTAAATGGTCTCAATATTATTCTAAATGGGCATGAAGGGTTGTGCCAGTGAAAACGAAAAAAAATGTGGACCCCATAAAACCCCAAAACCAACAACAGAAAAACAACAAAAAGAAACAAAACTGAAAAAAAAACCCACACAGAACAATGGGATAGTAGAACCTGGACTAGTCTGTGTATCTTGCTCAAAACCAGAATAGAAGCATGTGGCGAAAAGTAACATGACCTCCTCAGGTATCTAGTGTGTGAAAAATGAGGACAATTTCTATGCCACAGAAGGAAAGGCAGGTGGAACAATTCAGCAGAAAAGGTATACATGGGAACTATTGTGATACTATAAACGAAGTAACTGGTCTCATACCTTTGACTATTCAGTCTATTAAAATGCCTTTCTGTTCCTTCTCTAAAATCATCTCAGTGCTTATCTCTACTATTCTTGTCTCCCCAGACATTCTGAGTAAGTTGCATTCAAGATAAAAAGAAAAAACCAAAACAATTATTCAAAGCTCTTTTAGGCATCATGAATTATTTGAGTTCTAATATCTACAGTTCAGATTCATTCGCTCTTGGTAGCTGAGAAATCAAGACATATTTGGGCTAAAGAAGGAGAGATAAGTAACATCCTTAAGCATTTTCAGTGTATGCTACTGAGATAACAAATATAGTTAAAATCTGAACTAAAACAAAATTTTTAAAAAAGAAAGTTTTGTAAAGTTCTGACAACATGTAAAGAAGACATAAATGCAGGTATAGTATGACCTATGATAACAGCAATATATAGAAAGAATATATGTTACTGAATATGACAGATAATATGTAAAATTTCAGATTCCTGCTCTCCCTCATACACACACTACTCACCTTGTATAATATGTGTATGTTGAGCATGTAGACTTGCCTTCGAAAGGTGCATGTGCAACGTGGCATAATTCTATTCTGTATATTTCACAACATTTTATTTACTTATTCAAACAATATTTTCTTTGTCTTCGAATTCCCAGGAATAAATGGTGCAAATCTTAAAAAGAGAGTCACTTCTAAGGTTACAATCCTTAGAAAATTCTGTTTACCCATGCAGAACTCTATCCATGCAGAACCATTAAAACTGGCAAAACATCAAAGGTAAAAGTGAGGGCACATTAGCTGCGGTTCACCCACTTAATCTACTGTGGTAAAAGATTATCTGTCAGAAGCTGATGTAGACACATACTCTTCACTCGGGAAGGTAACCTTTTCCTATTCTATGTGGGAGGGAATGTTCATTTCCTAATAGTAGTAAGTGATCACAGTCATTTTATTCCTGGAACTATTGCCATGCCTAAGGTGATAAATCACTCAGCTTCTTATATTACAATAGATTCAAGAATTGCCTTTGCTAGCAAGTATCATATTTCATAGTTGAAGTACAGTAGAACTGATGTTTTCCCTGCAGAGCAGTCCTTAATATTTTGTAGAGGGCTTGACTTTCAGAGTTTTTGTTGACGTTACTGAAAATATTATGATGAAAGAAGTATCCCATGATACTGGAAGAACCATCCACAAAAGCTGGAAATAGAAGCTAAATGAAGGTTAAATAATGTAAAGCACAAAGCCTGCAACCCCTAAACTTAGTATAAGTTTTGTAAACCATAATAAAAGTGTTATTTTGCATCTGCATAGGATTCTTTGTCAGAGGCATTTCAATTTTCTGCCATCTTTGTTGTCCCAGTGTGTTTTCCAACTATGCTGTCTCAATGGCCCTGTGTGAACCCTTCCAGTCTGTTGTTGCTTTTCCTGCGTCTGGCCCAAGCAGGATGACTCACCCTTTGCCAAGCCATGCTGACAGTTCCCCATCACATCCTTCTCCTTCATGCACCCAGAGATGTGCTCCAAGAGGGCTTGGACCATGGTATCTCTAGGGGCTGTAGTGAGGATATAGTGTTCCTTTAGTCCATGGCACCCCTAAGAGCTCTCAGAGGGCTAACATGTTTAAACGACACAACTAATGTATTTGGGAAAAATAGGTAAGTCTCTGTACTAGAATCAACAAAGCAGCAGCAAACTTCAAGCTAAGAACAGGTGAAAAACAATGTGCTGAAGTTGAATCTAATTAAGTTCATTAGTTGTACAAATAGAGAAAAAAAATGTAATTAAGCACGACTCCACCAGTAATGTGCTTGACACAATAATTAGCCTTTTTGAGAAGTACCATGGAGCACTACGATGATACAACTATGAAAGTTTTCAGACTAAATTGAACAGGTCTCCACAATGAAGTGGTCAGTGTAGACGTGTCATTACTCCATGGAGAACATGAGAGGAATACGGTGAGCACTTTATTGGAAGTGGAAAGATTTATTTGTTCTTAAAAGATGTTTCTAACACTTATACTGTACAACAGGAACAAAGGTCCAAAATACTGCTTCAACATGTACCTGTAATTTGACTGTACATTCTGTTTTGTAACACTGGCATTTTAATGTAAGGAAGAAGAACCTCACTCTTTTTTGCAGGTGGAGTGAGAACAGGGCAGTGCTTTGGTCACATTATTAATATCTCATGACTTGTATAAAATTGATATAGCAGTAATACCATCAAATTGTTCTCAGAAAAAAAACTTTTAATAGAGCAACAGCCTTAAATAAAAACTGACTGAGCAACAGAAGGATGAAGTGCCAATCTGTAAGTACTGTGTTTCTATGTCTCGTTTGTTTGGAGAATTGTCTGGCACTGGGGTCCATTTATTATGGTAAAGCTTGAAACAGAATATATTGGTTTACTGTTATGAAGGAATGCTACATTGCTTACAGTTTATTATGCCCTTGAGTGTCATGATGACTTTTACCTGTATTAAATCCTTGTGTTTTTGTAATGAAATGCATGCTCTTGTGCCTTAAGGAGCACTGAAACATAATTTGTAATCTAACATTATGAATCTGCAATTGTTAGACTCGCCACTCACACATAACAGCTTCCAATATATGACCCAACTTTATTTCTGGTGGATCAGTCACTCTGGCCAACTGGGTAAATCTTCCTCTAGAGGCTTAGTAGATCCCTTTACACTTGGATGAAAAGGCAGGTCAAAATCATCTCTCATAGCTGTGGAAGCCCTAGGGGCTCACTCTTGTTCTGATATTCCTTTGTGGAACTGTTACAAATCATGGATAACTATGGCATTTGAATTGCAACAGAAAAAGTATTTTGTCATCTTTGAGTGAGGTGCCACCACTAATGCACAAATGATCATGGCTGCGCTTTGAGCAGTCCCACTGAAATAAGAGATTTAGGTAGGTCAGAGTAAAGACAGCAGAAGCTAGGCCTTTATTTGGAACAAAATAGATCCCTGATACCAAGAAAAAATAAATCTGAGGAGATTGCCTACAGCTGAAGTACATGTAGTTGGCTGGCTTGTCTTCCCTGGGGCCCAAGTGAAGTGCTGGGGTTTGTTTTTAAAGATCCTTATATTACAACAAAGAGGACTCAAACCTAACTAGCTAAATAAGGCTGAATATTGTCAGCAGATACAGGAAAAGGAAAGAGTGATTGCACAATGATTTCAAATGTCCTCTGCAATAATCAGCACAGTTATATATTGTTTATATAATAACCCACACAGGTTTCCACTGTGTGGCACTGACACTAAGAGAGAGCGTTTTATGATTACAGTATTACCATGACATAGACCAATACCAGGCAAATTGTAACTATCATTTCCTCATTTGCACTGCAAATTAGTGCACTGTAAAAAAACGTGAAAAGAGTGGAACTTAAAATGACACAGCTGATAAATTAAACATATTTGTGTCATGAACCTTGGATAACTGAGGATCTCTTTACCAAACATCACTGTATCTAGTGATCCAAACTTATACTAGATATTTTGCCTATTTTACAGAAAACTTAGTTTAAGATCACTAAGATTTTTTTTTTTAGTGTAAGAGCTTCAGCACTTTAAAGCTTTTGGAGTTTTGACTGCAGTATTGACTGACTCAATAACACAGTCCCTTGAGTATTTCTATCCCAAGTTATGTTACTTCATGCCACATGTTAAAAACACCCTCTAACTCCACTGAGGAAAATCAGGCTTTCCTGTAATTTAAAATATTCACATTGGTGTACTACTATAGGCAGAAATATTTCCTGTCACTTCATTATAAATAGGGAAAATTCAGTTAGCTAAGTCATACCACTGTGAATAAATTAGGAGTATTAGAGATAAGGGATCAGACTCTTATCATATTGTTTTATGTATGTGAAAGGATACAGGACTGTGGAATATTAGCGTACTTATTTTATACCTTTGTGAATAACTAACTTCTTGTCTCTTTTTCTTCCTGTGTACACAGCAATATATAGTTAATATATATCAAATGGATCTTTTCAAATAGAATCAGTGAATCTAAATGTTTCAAACAGCCTCAGGGACATATTTATTCCAAAGAGTGAATCCAAAATGACACAGCTAATGAGTGTGTCCTTGAAGGACTTAGTCTGCATTTATGCATAGGTAATTTGGTTACGACGGATTCATTAAGGAAAAGGCTGAATGTCCATATTACCTGAAGCCTATTTGAAGAGAACATCTGTTTTGCTAAATGAAGAGCATATTTGAACTGAAAATGAGCAAGAGAGCTTATCTTAGTACACGGAAAGAGAGAAGAAGGAAGGATTTAAGACAAAATGGTTAAGTACTAACATCTGCTAACATGACCTTGTGCAAGAAAATAATCCTACAGGAAACTGCATGCTTTCTGAGTTGCCTAGACTAACCCATATATTCATAAGGCTGTATATTCACTAGGCCATTCAAATCTACAGAAACAAAAATTAATAGATTTCCTTTATGCTGTTCTCACCTCCAACGTCTGCTAATATCTCTCAGATAGACACACCTACACATTTGTTCAATTGTACAATTATTTTAGTGTTCTTTCAATGTATAATATTACCAGAGAGATACAAAGGAAAATACAATGATTTCAGCCAGATAGTCTGCATTTTTATATAATGTGACTGTGATGGTTCCCTCAAGGATTCAATCTGGCACTTAATCTGGAATGAGAAACATTTCCATACAATATAGTTGTGACAACTTCACCTCCACTAAGCTCCCCTTCTAAAGCCAATAGCTGAAGTCTACACAGTTACAGCAAAACCAAGAAAATCAATTATATTCCCCCTTTATGCATGTCTAGTTATTAACCAACAATATATTTTGCACAATCATATTCTGCAGAAACAACCAATAAAAAGAAGGAATATAATAAATAAAGGAATATAAATAAATATAATAATAAAGGAATATAAATAAATAACCACAGGTATAAACAAAGGAAGAATGCCCAAGAAACTTGTGTCTGAACTGAGACAAACCCACACTTTCCTAACAGTTAGCAGTGTGTCAAGACTGTGCTGAGTTTCTGCTTTACCAGGTGGCTTAACAGGATTTGCAAACAACAGAATGTGTGCGCAGTGGGATCTGCTCATAAGAAGAGTCCAAGCTGTGGAGAACTTCTCCTTGACTCTTCAGATAAAGATCACTACTCTTCCACCATAACCTTGGCCTTCTTACATTAAACTTGCTTACTACAGGAGGTAAAAAATGAGGAACTTCTTATCTACTCTCTACCACTGGAACAGGAGTTTCCATTATTAAAGTAGAGCACAATTTATGGAGGAATTGGTTAACACTTTTATTTTACATTTGTGTTATTTTATGACATTTTAAACAGTAAATTATTTTATATTTTTTTTGGTTCTGAGTTGCTATTAAATGAAAAGCCATATCTGACATATTATCCTTTGTTAAAGTTCTCTATCGCTGTCCCACCACTTCTTCCATTTACAGCCAGCAAATTACCAGGGGAAGGCTAACCTTGTGTAGATCTCATGTTATATTCTGTCCATTAAAATTCATTTCATGAAGGTGAGGAAGGTATAAGATATCCCACTGCTTTCCCCTTCTGCTCTGTTGAGACTGTTGAGGGGTCTTTCACGTTTTCATGGCTATCACTGTTGACACAATGATATTTCCATAGGTACCAGAGCTCAGATTTTTAATTAAAAATAGGTTCTGAGCAGCAGGACCAGCACTCTCTGAATGTGAAAAATTAATTCTTGATTATAAGCTTTTAATAATATATCTACCTGAAACATGACAAGAAATGCATAAAGATGTTGTATCTCTTTCTCATTAAAATAAAAAAAACTACACAAATTAGGCATAAGCAGTATGTATAAGAGTGTAAGACATAAAAATAATTCCAGACTCACTGCAGGCTGGTCATGAGCAGCTGTGTACTTGCTATTAGAGTCTCAAGCTTTCCCACAACAGTAACTAACATTCATTTAGGCAGCTGGACCAACAGATTTAAGCAGAAGGTAGGCAGGTACTAAAGACAGAGATGTTTGTTTTACAGGTAGAATAAAATAAATTAATGACCTATTTAGTCAGTATACTTGAAATAAAGAAAAAAAGCCAAAGCACTAAGTTCAACATAAAATTGAAGACTACAATATCATGCTTTGCCTGCTTTTTTTTAATGACTTATCTCTCCCTTAATATAAGTATATTGCTTCAAAAAGAAATGATATGTAACTAGGATCACATGAAAAAATTAAATCTGTCTTTATTGGCCACAGACCACTGTGGCGTTTCTGGCAAATAAGACGAAACAGTAAGTACAGAACCCAGGTAAGTGTGCACTTCCTCTTATAAGATCAACTTCTCATCCCTTTCCAACAACCCTGAATGTATACTATAAACAGGAGACTGTTTTTTGATGATCATAAGGGCACCTCATAACTCATTCATAAACTCTCTTCAATTAGAGAACATGAACTTAATTTATTCTGAACATTATATAGCAATGAATATAAAATGAAAAGGACATTACTTACAGAAATGTGGTGGTAGTGAATGGAGACAGAACTGTGGTTTACCCCTATTTCTTAAGTATTCTCCTTCCTGGATTTGTTCCAACCCCCGTTTCTTTAATCCTTAAAATTCTGCTGTGGAGAGCAATAAGGTTCAGCTTGCTTTTCTCTCACTTGTGTGATGGGAACAAAAGAGAGACTTTTAATTTCAGTTTTCAGCAATTGTACTATTTTTTGCTTTTCTAGAGGCTGTTTTCCTGCTTGAAAATATTTCTATCTTTTTACTCTAAATAATTGAGAGACAATGTTCCCATTTTGTCAAAGTAGAGGAGCTCGCACCCCCCTTAATTCTCTGACTGATTTAAATTGGTTTCCTCCTCTAAGTCGCTACTACTTTAACTGGGCAGCTTCCTATTATTTGATGAGAACATTGATCAATGAATTGATCAGTGATTGAATAGAGAATTTCAGGCCAATGTGACTTCTTTTTTTTTTCCTTTTTTTTATAATTAAGATATATACTCTTCCTGTTACATGCAACACTGGAAGGATAAAAAGTACAGGAAAATCATCAATAAACAAAAATCTTCTGTTTCATGGATTGAAAGGCACAACAGACTTCTGTTAAAGACACTCAGTGAAAGGCATAACTGTACGTAGAGAAAACGTTACCATTAGGCACCCAGGCCTGGCTGCCTCAGGCCTTTGCTAAGCAGTCAAAAAAGCATCCCTCATTTGGGAAATTATGCCTTGTATTTGCAGCTGAGATTCTGATCATTCTGCAGTTGCCCGCTTGAAAGGCCATTTTTGCCTGTTATCTGTTTCATATTCTTCTGAAGTTCACCCACTTTGTGATTGGCATCTCACGCCTCCAACATCACTCCTACATCAAAAAGCTCTTAGCACTAGCCTAACCAATTGCCGTGGTCTCACCCTTCTGCAAAAAGCAGTCTTTTCCTTCCTATTCAATAACTCCTTTTCTCTCTTTAGCCTGCACTACTGATTCTCAAAGGAGTGTTAAAGCTAATGACTTCAAAATGCCAGGAGAGGAGAAACAAAAAGCTCCACAGAAGGAAAGTCTTCTGAAGTATTGGTGGATAAAGTAATGGATTATTGTTTCAAACCAAGCATTTATAATCATACCAAAGTTGTTCTTATAAAACTGAAACAGTACAGAACCCGCTGCAAACCACAATATCACCTCCTTCCATCCCCTCGCCTCCCCTCCCTTTCTAAGGGAAAAAACACAACCACCACAGCAAATGAAATCCCAGCACAGGAAATCTTATGTTAGCAGTGTTACTGTAAATGAGCGAACCCGCGGGATGCCTAACAAGGAGGTTGAAGTGCAAAAGAAGATAACAGGCATTTACCTATGCAGACTCAGATTTTTACTGAGAAATACAGAAAAAAAATTAAAGGATTTTTAATAGTAGTGCTCTAATAGCAATATGTATTTAAGGATCCCCAGGACTCGATTTGTACCTCTCTGAATTCTAAATATACATAAATCACTGATTTCAGTAAAGATGCTCCAAAATGAACCATGGCAGATTGAGGTCCAAGGTTAGAAAAAGAGAGTATAAATAGTTGGCTGGACAAGTGTTTCAGGGGTGAAGAAGACCGAAAACATAGGATTGCCAGAAAATAAAACAGGTTTCTGGCAATATAGCAAACAATTCTGTTTAGAAATAGTGATCTGAGTAAAAATGCTTGTTAAATGGATTTAATTCTTAAAGGGATCTGAACAGGCTGGACCGCTGGGCTGAGACCAATGGGATGAGGTTTAACAAGGCCAAATGCCGGGTCCTGCACTTGGGGCACAACAACCCTATGCAGCGCTACAGACTGGGGGAAGAATGGCTGGAGAGCTGCATGGAAGAGAAGGACCTGGGGGTGCTGGTTGACAGCCGACTGAACATGAGCCAGCAGTGTGCCCAGGTGGCCAAGAAGGCCAACGGCATCTTGGCTTGTATCAGAAATGGGGTCACCAGCAGGTCCAGGGTGGTTATTCTCCCTCTGTACTCAGCACTGGTGAGACCGCACCTTGAATACTGTGTTCAGTTCTGGACCCCTCACCACAAGAAGGATGTTGAGGCTCTGGAGCGTGTCCAGAGAAAAGCAACGAAGCTGGTGAGGGGGCTGGAGAGCAAGTCTTACGAGGAGCGGCTGAGAGAGCTGGGGTTGTTTAGCCTGGAGAAGAGGAGGCTGAGGGGAGACCTTATTACTCTCTACAACTACCTGAAAGGAGGTTGTGGAGAGGAGGGAGCTGGCCTCTTCTCCCAAGTGACAGGGGACAGGACAAGAGGGAATGGCCTCAAGCTCTGTCAGGGGAGGTTCAGGTTGGATATCAGAAAAAAATTCTTCACAGTAAGAGTCATTGGGCACTGGAACAGGCTGCCCAGGGAGGTGGTCGAGTCACCTTCCCTGGAGGTGTTTAAGGAACGGGTGGATGAAGTGCTGAGGGACATGGTTTAGGGAGTGTTAGGAATGGTTGGACTCGATGATCCAATGGGTCCTTTCCAACCTTGTGATTCTGTGATTCTGTGATTCTGTCAGGATTGGTGAAGTCTCAGCTTTGTCTTTGTAAAAGACAGCACTGAAATACAGCACTTGTGGGGAAGCTAGGCTATAAAGTCTGCACAATCAGAAGTTAAAGCTGCAATGCATGCCTTCTCAAGCCTGCTGTGCCTATGCGATATGTTCCCCAGCAGTCAGAGACAACAGTATATATGACAGATGATGCATCACAGATGTGCCCTTTAGCTTTGGAGGATTCGGTCTGACTGAGACCCATTAAAGCATGGATTTTACTATGTTTGTGTATGTTTCTAGCATCAATTGTAATCTTTGTCTACTATATTTTGTTAGAAAAGACAAAGGCAATCAAGATACCTTTATGTCAAACCACATTTCTTTCCTAAGATTGACTGTAAGAAATATGTAAGTGGATCAAACCAATTGTACATACATACCTGGGAAGAGATGAAAAAACCCCCAATCTTTTCCTTCAGTGAACACCAGGACAAATATTAGTGCATTAATTCTGCAATGTCTAAAGTGCTTTCCATTTTCAGAAACAGAAACATGGAAGAAGGTGAAACACAAATTCTGTGGTATAGCACTCTTCCTTCAAAGGCTTTACAGCTATCTAAGAATAACAGGAGAGCAAATGTGCCTGCAAAGAGAAGTCTTTTTGATGTCTTATAAAACTGTTGTAAAGAGCCTAATTTTGTAAGAAAACCCACTCTGAACTTGTAAAATAAAGCAGAGAAAAGGAAGGCTTGTCTCCATTTCTCTTATAAACCAACAGGCAGAATGTAATTCTTTATTACACCTTATTTAGTGAATGAGAAATACATGTTGACCTATCTATTCTTGCAGTTAAACTATTTTTAGCATAATTTCTACTGCATAGGTTTGTCACAAACATTGTCAGCACTGGCTAAACTTTTCATTGTTGACATAGCTCAATAGTGTTAACTAAACTAAGACTTTTCTTTGCTAATAACAAGCTCACTGCTGGCTACCTTATATATATGCCATCATTCTCTGCTAGGAATCAATAAATCAACAAAATAGTTATTTTATCTGAGAGCTTACTTGAAGTGCAGAAAAAGAAGTCTTCAGAAAATCTTAATTAATTTTTATTTTTTATATCGATTAGAGAAATTAGTTCTGACATGGAGAATTTCACCAGAAGTTATCTCAGTATAGCCATAATTAAAAGCACTAAACTGAATAGCCCTTATTTAGCAGACAATGATACAAATTTGTAAGACTGTAACTAACTGTAAACTAACAAAATCAGTCATGGAAAACCAGCTTTAGATGGTGCATTTTCAATGAAAAGCTTTTAACTCAATAGACCATAAGGTTTATAGTACAAGGATGATATCGCTGAAGATAATTTTTTAATCAGTGAAGATATGAATATATTTCCAAGTGATACTTATGGTATTTCATGTACTCATTATTTCAATATAGTTTTCTCCTGTTTTTTTTTTTTTTAATTTTGAATGACCACTCAAAGGCCATTCTCAAACTCAACGTGAGAACCCATACTGGTTTTGGAGTGAATTGGCATTTTATAAGGGCCTCTCTTCAATAAGCTGTCTGACTAGGTCTATGTTATATCTTAAAAAAATCTGAACCTTGACTTCAGCATTGAATTTGACATATAGCTGTGTGGTATGTTCCAACAGGTTTTACATCTTTTTGTTTTTGACTTTCTAATGTCCTTGTGCTAGAAATTGTAATTACCTTATTATTCATTACCACCTGCATATATTTTATTAACGAACTAAATCTGCTAAATAAATCATTTGATGATACACTGTTACTTCATATAAATTTACACAGTGTGATTTGAAATATAAAAAAGCTGCATGTTTTTTGGTGTTCAATCTCAGGCAAGAGTGAGAACAGCAAAACGACTGTCTGGAAATTTACCGTTTTATAGATTGCTTAAGTTAGTTATGGCACAATATATTTTACCTGACTGATGTGAGGTCATTCACCTTGCTACTTTCTCAGCTTTGGAAATGTTTGTAACCTTTCTGAATGATCAGTTATCACATTGCTTGGCTGTCTTGCTTTTGCAGTCAGTGCTCATCCACAGAAGATTCAGTATTAAGAGAAAGCTGAGGCAAGCAACTGAAGAGGGTAAATCACCAAAAATCCTCAAGAAGTCTAGAAAACATGATCTATCAAGAATGACAGGAAGAACAGTAGAAAGGAGAAAATAAATAAAATTTCTTTCTGGAGAATGACAACACATTGCTTCTTACCAAGACCTTAGCTCTACATGTATTTCATCTCTCTACATCTATTCTACATGGCTTTACAGGAAGATTAAAAAACTTATCTCATTAAGGGCTGTAATTTCTCAGGATTTGAAGTGTTTTATTTGATCTGCAGCACTAAGCAACTAAAGCAATTAAATTGAATTAACGTAGTGTCAAGACAACTGTCAGGGTAAGTAGTTGTTTAGGTTTGGGGTTGTGATCAGGTGGGCTTTTCAACCTTTCTTTGTAGTTTTTGTAAATATTCAGTAGAGGAAAAAGACAATTATGCCTCTTCCAAGTACTGGCCTCTGCTTTTGTCTACAGTAACCTGTGGCAAAAAAACCAGTTTGCCTTAAGTCCTTCAACTGAGTTCTGAAAGAAAGAAAGAGAGGAAAATAAGGTATAGAAAGGATTTGGAAAATAATATTGATAATGGTATAGAAGTATTGTATTTACTTGCTCAGGGTCTATAGACTTCTAGAGAAATTATTTTTTGGCCATCTCTGGGGATAGGATACTATCACAGGGAGATCTTCAACCTGATCTTTTATATGCATTCTTATGTCCCCTTGTCTCGTTCAGTTTTTCTGACTTCATCTACTTTATAATTCTATTCTCCTCTCATTCTTCTCCTCACAAGAATAACTTGGTGATCAGAGTCTCATTGTATGTCACTGCCTTTGCCCTTTATCTGATATGAAATCTGCAGGGCTCGTACAAGTTTATTCATGTACCTAGAGACATTCCCTCTGCTGGCTGACATATGCAGAAGAATCTGACTCTAATGCTATAATATGTATGTGATCTCATCATCGTCATAAAGTTGACAGGGTATTCACACCTTGTCACTAGGATACAACAATTGATATTATATTCTATGTGCTTCTCTAGAAATTAGGTTCATCTCAGGCATTTCTTTTTTTCAAATTGTGTGAATGTATTGTGCACATTGTTTTATTTCCTGAGATTTTCTTCCTATCCAATAGCTCATTACAAAACTTTACGCAAGTTTGAAATAATGTGCCCAGTCTCCACATGCAGAATTCTCTACTCTTTTCTGGAATATACATTCGTAAATTAGCAATTTTATCTGCCAGCCCAAATATCTACATGTACAATGACCTACTTATGCATTTTGATTTGCAAAGTAATTCTTCAAATCTAGATACGTTCTATTGAATGATAGGTAATAATAACTTCAGTTGCATCATGAAGTAAGAATAAAACCAGAAAATGACTGGGGTTTTCTCATTACCTCTAAGAATAGCAGCCTACAGGAGAAAGAAGAGGATGCTTTCACTTGCTTCCTTAACAGCATTTTTTCAAAATATGGCTACAGATATGACCAGTAAAATGTTGTATTTTTTAATCATAATTGTAGTTTCAAATATCTTAGAGATGTTTTTTCTTCCATCTCACTCTGCTGAATAGACAGAGCCTAAATTTTGGGTCAAAGCATAATTTTGTTCTGTTACTTTTTTTTTTAACCTCCAGTGAGGTTGAGAAAACAAATTGATACTACTTAAAGTTATTAAAAATTGTTCCAAAATCTAGGTGGCTTAAGTTATTGTAGGCTCCACTAAGACAAACCATTGGCTAATTTACCATTTCTTGCATACAGATCTTGTGCTGCCTTCCAGTCAATAAAGGCATGTTTCAGTATTGATCTAGTTTGTTTCATAGTGGAAAGGGGTACAAAATATTCTCTTTTCTAAGAGAACTTTCCACAAGAAATTCTTCATAGCTGTGCATATGTACCTAGAACATTATAGTAGATTGACTCTATCTTGTTTTGGTTCTGTACAAATGCTCTTTTTACAAACCATTTAGTCATCTTAGAAAGAGGCAATTCTGTTTGTTTTTTTTTTTAAATATGAAAATGAGGCACAGCTATGAATAGCACATCAGATAGTGGATGGGTGATCAGCAAAGATACTGAAGCAGTGAAGAATATGCCCTGGTTTCAGAACAGTTTGTGGAGCCCATTGTCAGCACTGGTTTCACCGTGATGGCATTCTAATATTCTCAGAGGCTGGAAAAATGTCTATGCAGCCCAAGACATATGGTAGTTTCAGGTTTGTTTTATGCCATGGTGAATCAAACATTAAAAGATATCTTATAGGGGAGAGGACCTTACTCACTGATGCTAACAACAAGCCTATGCCTGTCAATTTATGTGGCATGAGGCACTAATTGTCCTTTCATTACCTTACAAAATCACCCCATGATCAATAACTATAGAGATATTCAAATGCTTTAAAATCCTATCTAAGAGAATGTCATCTGCACATTTGTGTAAAACGCAAAACAGGCATGCTTTAGGAGCTTGTGTGAGCCCATCTCAGGCTGTGCAGGTCAAACCCTAATCATGAGCAATCCCAGAAGAACAGCTGCATGTAAATCTATCTTATATTTCTGAGAATGTTCAAAGGCATGGAGTAAAGGTATAAGTTATAAAAAAATACCTACATGAAAGATTGTTTCTGCTTCACCTACAGTGCATTCTGTGTATGTCCAGAGATAACTCACAATCGTGTGGGTTTTTCTTACAAGGTAATTCAAAAAACAGTTAGTACTAGCTTGTCATCAGTGAAGTCTTACTGTGGCAGGAAATAAACTAAATGGTTTTCTCATCCCATAAGAGCCAGACTTTTCCACACAACATGAGCAATATACTCAGTATGATGCCATGCCAATCCCAGAAGTAAACTATTTTATTTGCTATGCTATATCTTCTAACTGATTTCGAGTTTTCAGATAAAACATTGTTTTTCAAGAGCCCGGAAATCATTTCAGTGCTACACAGTTAGTTCTCACAAGACAGACTAGAAGTGAAAATGCAAGGCTAAAAACAAAATATGGAAAAGTATTTTCTGCTCTTTGAAGACTACATGAATGAAGGGAATCTTGCATACACACAGATATAACTAAACCATTATAAAAGCAGCTAAAGCAATTCTTCTTTCTTTCATGAAAATAATTTTTCCAAATCCTTTTAAAAAACTTCAGGGTTGTGAATTTTGTTTTTACTGCTTTCAGAAACTTACAAATTTAAAGTACACAATAAAAGAGAAAATTTAGTGGGCAGAGATAAAACAGGCATAGCTATTCTTCTGAGAAGCACAGCTGGCAAAACACAGTTTACCCTCAATGCCTTACTGCCTTCCTTTGCTGTAGAAACTACAGATCTAATCTACAACCTGCAATCACTACAGCCCTTCCAGTATTTGTCCTCCTTTCCCTGTCCCTTCCCTGTCCCATGTGCCAAATATTTCCTCCCATGGGTCCGAAGATTACAACAGAAAAAAAAACTTATGCCATGTAGCTCACCACACCTGTGTGTGTGCTGTAAGAAACAAAGCAGATATCCACCTTGCTCACATTTCAACCTTTTGTTCCATGGGTCATCAATCTGGGATTCTTCCCTCTACCCACCACTGACTAAACCTGTAGAAATTTGAATCTTTGAGGCACCTACAGTGTTGCACTTGATCCAAGCTGGTCAGCTCCAGGTTACTGGACAAATAAAGGGGAGGAAAAGCAACAATTTCTGTACAATTGTTTCCTCAGATGCACAGAGTGTTAGGGACACTGCTGCACAGCTTGTACAGCACAGTGGAGCAACAGGCAGCACCGCATGAACCATTTGCATGCATTCAGATACCTCCTAAATGTCTCTTACTGTATAACACATAGACTCAGTAAAGACTATTTTTTTCCTCAAAACCACCTGTGAAGTGTCATTATATGACATTTTTATGACAAACACTAGCTCATTGTATAGAAAATTCTAGGCACCTAATGCTCCATTCCTCTAATGCTGGTCATCAGAATTGCCATACTATCTTTTTTGGAGCTAGGGAGGCATATATTTAAGAATGTACTAAAATCTGAGTTTTCAGTTCCCCTTATTGAGATTTGTATACATACTCTTTGAGGTTAAGTGTAAGCACAGGAGTGTCCCTTTTTTTGTAGACTGCATGGACTTGATTTCTCCTGAGAACAGTATATTTTGTGATATAAGATCACTCAAGTTACGAAGTGGCATTCCACAGAGAACAGGAACAAGTGTTGTTTAATATTTTTATTGGAGGCATTGTCAGCAGGATTAGGAACACACGCAGCAAATCTGCCAACAACATCAAGCGACATGGTGCAGTTGACATGCCGGAGGGAAGAGATGCCATCCAGAAGGACCTTGACAGACTTGAGAGGTAGGCCTGTGTGAACCTCTTGGATTTCAATAAGGTCAAGTGCAAGGTCCTGCACCTGGGTTACAGGAATCCCAAGCACAGTTACAGGCTGGGTGGAGGATGGATTGAGAGTAGACCTGAAGTGAAGAACTTGGGGGCATTTGTGAAAGAGAAGCTCAACATGAGCAGGCAACGCACACTTGTAGCCCAGAAAGCCAACTAAATCCTGGTCTGCATCAAAAGAGATGTCACCAGCTGACTGAAGCTGACTGTGATTCTACCCATCTACTCTGCTTTCACGAGACCTCGCCTGGAGTCCTGTGTTCAGTTTTGAAGTCCTCAGCATAGGAAGGACATGGATCTGTTAAAGGAGGTCCAGAGGAGGACCATGAAGATGATCAGAGGGCTGGAGCATCTCCCATAGAGGACAGGCTGAGATAGTAGGGATTGTTTAGCCTAGAGAAGAGAAGACCCCGGGGAGACGTTACAGCAGCCTACTAGTACTTAAAAGGAGGCCTACAGGAAAGATGGGGAAGGGGTCTTTACCTATGTAGGGAAAGGATAAGAGGGGATATTTTTAAGATGAAAGAGGGTAGATTTAGATTAGATATTAGGAAGAAAATTTTGACTGTAAGGATGGTGAGACACTGGGACAACTTGCCCAGAGAAGTCAAGACTATCCCATCCCTGGAGGTGTTCAAAGCCAGGCTGGATGAGGCTTTGAGCAGCCTGATCTAGTGCAAGGTGCCCATGTCCATGGCAGAGGGGTTAGAACCAGATGATCTTTAAGGTTCCTTCCAAACCAAACAATTCTATGATTCTGTGATTCTAGTATTCTATTAAACATACTCTAGGGAGACAGTTACTGCTGATGCAGTGCCTATTTTACAAGAGGTTCCTCAGTAACAGGAATAGATTGGTCTTTACAATCAAACCTCATTTCCCCTCTCTCTTATCAGCATAGGACAAGAATAATTGTGGCATACGCTATTTTTTTGTTTCTATATTTGGCAGTGGGCTACACTGCTGTGTTTAAAATCAATGCCACATTTCATAAAATTTTGCTGTTATGTGGGCTGTATGTAGGCTATGTGCTTTAAAGAGCAGAAGAGTAATTTTTTATATTCACTTTGTAAGGTCAGTAAAATACTATAATTAAAAATCCCTCAAAGAAGACATTACATAAACACTCCCTAAAGAAACTTCTGTATTCCACTACAGTTAAATCAGTGCCTACTTGCTCCTTTTCTAATAATACCAGTGTTTACCAAAACGTCGGGATATCTCTGCTTGTGCTGTGACTGCTTCATAAATACCTGCCTTTGACTTATATTTTGATGAAATATTTTTTACTTATCATATGCATTATGATTGACTTTCCAATACCTAAAATATTTTTTACTTATTATATGCATTATGATTGACTTTCCAATACCTAAAATATCTACAACACCAATCTTCTACATAATATATTCAGTCTCCCCTAGGGACAGCGAACACCTAAATTGGACCAATATTTTATTTTTAAGACAGCTATCAACCCATCATGACATTGGGATTTTTCTAGAGTTTAAATACAGAACTCAGATTCCACTAGCAAATCATGTCAGAGATGTGCAATAATTCATGGCACTCAGACTGCACAGCACTTTCCCCCTTGACTCAGCAGTGGAAGGACCTAAGAGATCTTCCAAGAGCAGCTAAGGAAGACACACTTGACTTCAAGCAGAAGTTTTCATGAATATCAACAACTTACACAGCTTCCCAAAATTGTTTTGGAGTAGTATGAGATGGACCCGGACAATGCAGCCTCACTCAATAACTTCAGAACCTGGCCCTATTTGTTCTCTGACTGCTATCCTTTCAATACAGAGAAAACTGTGCAATAGCAAGCCAGCTTGACATTTATGCGCTTTTTAAAGCATCTTTTTGTCATGCTTTCAATATCAGCATTGTTTAAAATGCCTTGTAGAGTTGATTGCTCCAGGGAAAGTACAACATGGGGAAGAGAAGGAAGAAAATAATTTAAAGCCTATACATATTGTTCTAGCTGAAATTAATAAGATGCAAGACATAATGTTCAGCTGCATATCCACAGAAGCTGTTTCTACTATGATATGAAATTGAATTGATAAGCTATAACAGTAAAATAATTGCTGGGGAAAAAAACAGCCATGTTAATAATAGATCTAAGCATCTTTCAGCTCTCTGAATTTCTCAAATATACCTTAAGGTAAGAAATAGAACGGGTTCTTCAGTTGAGAGCTGAAAAACCTTTACTCCGACATCAATTTCATTCCTCATTTATCAAGCGTCCTTTGGAAAGAATTGCGGTCGTGGTTTTGTCTCACAAAGTTACAAACTAGTACTCAGTAAATTCAAATAATTTTCCAAATTGTGAAAAAAAGCAGTGGGTATTCCATAAGAGTTCATATCATCCTCAGCATTACTTACATAGCTTCTCAAGCTTTCAAGACAAAGGTGACTTATTATCTACTCTGTTTAAAATAGTAGTTTGTCAGTCTACTTTGATATAACAGATGCACCATTATGCATTACAGTGTGTTTTATTTGTGTGCTCTCCATTATGTGTCTTTGAGAAGAATAATCTTCCAAACCTTTGGAAGGAGGGGAGATTTATGAAAATTGCTTTTAGGGAAAGCTCTTGAAACTTTCAAGTGCAGCAGACAGAAGAATGCCATCCTGAAGCTGGGAAACTGCAGCTTGTTGAGACACAGACAAACCAAAGTAAGGAGTAAAAAAAATAAAGACTCCAACAGCTTGGAAATAATTGCTTCTAGGGAAAAAATACACAGCCATTTGGAAAGTCATAAGTTAATGGAAAGCAAGGATCCACATCTGCAAATACATGGTAGGAAGAGGAGGAAACATATGCATAAACATTTTTTATATCTATTCCATCTGACCTAGTACTTTTAAGCTTTCTTCATGTCAAAACTTAACTAATAATTACATTGTTGATATAGTAATGAAACATAGTTTTCTTTAATTTAAATGCCTTTTCATCTTTAGGTAGCCGAGCATCAGAAAGACTCAGCAGATCCTCCTCAAGTTCTACATAACTTATATTGCCCGTCACAACAATTTCTTTCATTATTCTGATGAAATTAATTTCTACACAAAATACATTGATTTTTGGTTAGGAAAAAAATCTAAGCAAACCTGAACTTTGCCCCTGCCCCTTCTTAAGATAAATGTCACCTGTGTGGTTAGACAAAAACAGAGGGACATAAAGAAGTGCAAGCATACAGATATATGCCATTTTTATTTCATAATAAAAATTGAAATTTTCTCAATTCTGAAATGGATTTACATAACAGTGCTGTACTTCATGTTTCAGACTCAAGTTTTTGTATAATATAATGTCATCTTTCTTCACTTTTCTTTGACTCCTTATAACTGGAGTTCAAATAATTTAAAAATATCCTTTCTTTTTCCCCCTTTTCCCCTGCCTCAAAGCTAAGACTATTTAAATTGATGAAGCATTCTTGCACAATTATATGACATCTCTATTATGCCTCATAACAGCTGATCTATGAATAGAGTAAGAAAATTAAAATGTGATTATCTTAGGCTCTAAGGATTGCACAACTGAATTTTGGGAGAATTTTTTCTCTGGGCTAGACCAGGCTATTGCATATTATTTAGAGAGACAGAATAGGAAGCATCCACAGCCCTGCAATAGGAATGATACGAAATATATTCACGGCTTATTTTCAGGTTTTCCTGCAACTTTGAAACAATGAAAGATTTTGGAATGTTTTAAAAAGAAATAATATTATATTCCTCTCAGAGGCTTCCATTATTTTTAATGGTGATTGTCCCCTACTTAGTCCATAGCAAGCTAGCTCCCTCAGGATTTATATATATTCAATATATATGTTTTTACATATATATTATATAGATTAATCAAGTTTAGATTTACTTAATCTACTGATTAAACTTTTCCTTTTCTTCACCCTCAGAAGCAGAGGAATAAATAGTCTCACAGTCTGTAACAAACTGTCAGAAGCTGGCATTGAAACAAAAGAGTTTTCAAGGAGTCTAAAAACTGAGGCAGCAGTTGAGACTGCTGAAATAGTAGTGCGAGACTATCAGTATCTGTCAGAGAAGAGCTGAAATATTATTCTATTCATTTTGATGCAATAAGCAATAAAAGTAGAATATGCTGTATTTAGAAGCATGAGAAAGTAGAATATATAAAAAAGTGGAATATGCACTAAAGTATTTTTAATCTCCAGAAAAGATGGGATTAATTATTTTCTCCTCCCTAATGAAAGTATCCAGGGAAAGGCAACAAGTGACTGCTTGTCAGGGGATGAAGTAAAATATACTGTGAAACCAAATTAGAATGACATACCAGAAGGCTAAATAACTAAAAATGGACATTCTCAGATTATTTATTGGCTAGAAAAGTGCAATTGTATTTCTATTACTTTTTTCTTTTTTTTTCTCCTTTATTTTCTCTAGTAGAACTCTTCATGCTATCCTTCTAATGATTTCCCCATGCTAAAAGTGTAATTCTGAAGTTTTTGCTTTTGTAGGAAGCAAATGAGTAAACTGTCCCTGTGAATCTAGACTGGGTATGGGCCCTGTTCCCCTGTTTCTGATGTGACTTACTTTCTGCTTAGATGTTTGAAGTGCAAGTATGTCTCTGATCTTCCTCTAGTTTTAAACAGTTAATGTGTCACTAAAAATAGTTTTTTCATTGACGAGATTGATGAAGAGGAGTAATTGATCCTCTAGCATTACTTTCAGGTACCAAATTGAGCTTGCCTGCACAGCAGCTAGAAAGCTTTCGGTTTTGGATGTACAGTGAGCAGATTCAGAATAGGAATCAATGAAGGAGAATAAATATGGAATATCAAGGCATCAATCATACCTTAACTAATCATACCATAATCATACCTCAAAGACAGATTATTCTGAAGTTTTAAAGTGAAAATACATTTCAAAACTTTAGACAGGAGCTAGGCAAACCGGAAAGATGCAAAGCAGATGTTCCAACACTTCTCTGCCGCAGATAAAGTGCAGAACTCATGCAGAGTCTTTATATACATCTAGGTGACTAAGCAATGGAAAGTGAATTGGAGAAGTAAGGAACAGCTGATGGACTGTGACATTTCTACTGTTTATGTGTCTACGACACTGGCACTTGACAGTTATTAAAGTTGTCCTCCTGTTTGAGAGAGTCATTTCCAATTGCCTGTACATGAAAAAGCTTTCAAGAGAAATACAGTGTATCACCCCAAGAATTCCACAACCTAAAGTTTTGCCTGTTTAAACCTCTAGTTCTACAAATTTGCCAAGCCGACCAAGAGAACAAGCATTGAGTTGTTCTGACATTTTCTATTATAGCATCTCTCCTGACTTTTTATTATGTCCCAGATGCCACATCTTTACATAGTGACAGTGAAAACCTGGTATAACATGGCTTTTATGTTTCAAACTCAGAGATGTATTTATTTTCCCTTTGAAAGCATGTGCCTCATTTCAGGACATTTGTTGTCAATACAGAGATCAAGATTCCTGTTCCAAAGTTAGCCCGGAGAGAACGGGCTAAATATAAATATAAATATAAATATAAATATAAATATAAATAGATATAGAGGATAGGAACTGACCCAAATGAGCAAACCACAGATACAGTTCTGGAAAATCTTGAAAAACAACAACAGATAAGGCAGATGACACTTCAAGAAATTGCCTCACATTGAAGAAAATTCATTTAAGAAAGATGCCTGCCTTCTCCTCACCAACCTATCCTCTCACATTGATATAAGTTGTTAAAACTTGGCTTCAGTGAAAGTGATGACACAGAATCCACAATGTACTTTGTGGAATAGGGGAGAAATTTAGCTGATGCTTCTCCCAGGGCAGATTTGTCCCACAGGCTCCAAGATAGATCCAGTTGACTAAAAAAACAAAACTAAGAAATGCAGCTGTAGTTTTTATAATTCAAAATTGCATCAACTTAGTCTAAAAACGGAAGTGTTTGTACTCGCTTGTGTTTCCTGCTAGCCTGGAAAATGAATGTTACAGTCTCTCCAAACACATTTTGTTTTATATCAAATAACAAAACTGTGTGACTTTAGGAACAAGAAAAACAAACAGAAATAAAATACCCTGAAAACCCAAATCCTCAAACATCTCTCTTTTCTGGCAGCAGTGAGCTGGCCTTCTCCCTTTAAGGAACTACACTATACTCATTTATTTTCAATCAACTCTATTTCAGAGTTAAGAATCAAGTAATCTTCTGGGTTGCTACACTGTTGAAATCTGCTGCTTGGGCCTCATTCCTGTCAGTACAATCAACTGTTCTTGTGGGTCTGTTAATTTGTATGCCACCTTTAAATTCAGCAAACTCTCTGTGTAGGGAACAGGATGTAGAAATGTATTTTGAAGCCCATATCAACAGATCTGTTAATTAAATGTCAATCATTCAACCTGTTCAGCTAGACTTTACCACCAAGCCTAGAAGAGTTTCCAGAGTTTGAACCTGAAATAAAAGCACAGCAAGGAACAATAAAAACCCCACACAATATCACTTCTATAACATTTTCAATACAGAATCTAATTTTTATGAGGAATTCAACTTCCCATTTTCCAGCTAGTGAAATCAGTGGGTGATTTTCCTGAACAATCCTAAGGAACAATAGGAGTATTCTTGGTGAACTCATATATCTTCCCCTCTTTTGCTATTTAGTTACGCAATACCTGGCAGCCAGAGATCAAGAAGTCCATGTATAAGATACGGGGTTTCATATGAACCCCAGAGCTGTAGTTTGGGAATGATTAACCAACAGGAGGGCAGCAAGTTACAGAGTTGCCCATGTTTGCATGTCCATGGGAAAGATGTTTATCACAGTGCTTTTTTAAGGGTTAGCAAAAGCTGTAGGACAATAAAACTATTACATTATGCTTTCAAATGCATTTGGACTGTTAAGGAGATGGGATTAGGGAATATATCAGAATGACAGCTTAACCTGATGATGTCATTTCTGTGACATATCTTGGGAGTCCTGGATGAAAGGAAATAGATGAAATCTAAACCAAATTTTCAGATTATGGAACTGAAGTTCATGTGAGAAAATTACTGTGACTAAGCTCAGCAGTAAGAAGAAAAAGACAAAGCAGGTGCTTGTTAATGCAGGCAAAATCCTACAAGAAAAAATCCCACATATCAGTGTGAGTAAGAGCTCTTTTCATTCCAAAGATAATCGGGTTCAGACATAAACTTCAGAACTATTATCACACAGGAATTTGGGTTTGGTTTACATTAATTTGAATGTAAATATTGTCTCACGATTATCCAACACCCTAGGGTTAATAAAGGTCCCATTTCCTTTCACATGCAGTAGCAATGCAATTAACACAAGATGTTAAACCTTTAGTGGAAGGAAAAACGGAGGCAGGAACACACTAGTTTGATCAGTAGATGCATCCTTATATATGGCAAACGTGAAACAGTATTGGATCACACCTAACTGTGGAAAGAGGTAAAGTGTTTCCGTGGAGTTGAAAAGGAAGAGAGATGTACGTTGTCCTGAAAATAGCCTTCTAACTTTGCATACCTCTATCATGCATGATCTTCTGCATTACCATACTTCAACCTTGATGTCAATCACTGTACTTATAGGGAAGCATTAGGAAAAAAAGGTAAAATGTAGTTCAGAGGGGTGTAGAACAAATATACATAAGATCTTTTGTAATTAAGGACCAAAATCTAGCTTTAAAACAATAGTGCTACAAGATATTACAGAACATCCAGTCAAGCATGCTTGATGACAAATCACGAGCTTTTATTATAACTATTTACATTGGAGTGCTAGGGTGAAAAAATGGCCTAAGTTGTGCATGAGTCACAACTGCTATGTCCTGTTTGTTTCCATGAGAAGGTAACCAACTTAAGACTCATACTGCCCTTACACTCTGGGTTCTTTTCACAACCACTACTGTTAAAAGCTATACTAAATAACTTAAAGTCCTTTATATATATATTTTAGAATCTACACTTAGAAGTATATAGAATCTACATTTTAGAAGTATATAGGGTTTTAAGCTCTTTTTGGAGAGCTCAAATGAAACTAGAGTCAGATACATGTACACCAACATGTCTGCCAATTTAGGAAAGAAAGAAAATCTGCATTTCATATAATGATCATCACCACAAGCCCTGTACTTGACAGCAGATACCTAGAATTCCTGCATTTGCTTGGAAAGTAGACAGACTGCACTCATTTGACTTGATTAAATTCCTCTCTGGAATGGAAAGCTGAACCAATCTTGATTCATTTTTCAAATGGCAAAACCTTCTGTCTATCGAACAATGGTTTCCAGTGATTAAAACACTTTGCCAGACTTCGCAACCAAAGAGCAACTTTAGTTGCACTAACTTTAGTTGCACTAATTTTCTGTTAAACTTCCACCTAAAAGTTGTACAAGTCTGAGATCTGTACAACTCACTCAGGAACCAGGCTAAGCACACTCTGTGGCTTTCCAAAAGAGAAAAATTTCATTGATAATGATGTGATTTTCCTCTTAATTTTTAAGAAAGAAATATACATGCTACTGTTATCCTATACATCAGTGTGATTTAACTTTGACCCTAGCGGAACCTAGCCTTGACCCCTAGCTATACCTAGTATATGACATATTTGCATGCAACAAACTTTAATCAAGGACATAGCTTTCTGAGCACAGAGACAGCTGCTTATGTGCTCGATTACTGCCTGCTACAGCATTTTATAAGATGGCTCACTTTGTTTTCCTTGTGCTGTCTTTTCTACATGTCATCTCAAAAAAATTCTGGAAGAAAGCAATTCTTTTCCTTGTGGACAAAAAAAAAGTGCAATGAAAGACCAACACGAAGCCTGCAAAGTTTTGTATCCTGAAAATCATCAAACCCAAGCATATGGAAGTATTATATGGTAGTAATTGTGGTAATAAACATTTACAAGGATAGTGAGTGTGGGGAGTGTATATGTTTTTTCACCTTTGCTATGTAATTAGGATTTTCAGGGATCCTGAAAAATCTAGGAATCCTGGAGTATGTCTGACAAAACGTGTATTGAAACACACATAGAAAACCTCATTAAGATGCAATCCATTTCTTAAAAGAATGTTCATCTGGATCTGAGGAAAATGGACTTATATTACACTAATAAATACTGTGCTAATAGGTTGTCACCTCCTCTAAGTTGTACCTACAAGTCAGTAAAAAACCCTGAGCTCTGTGATTCTCCCTTCTGATTTTATATAATCCACTGCCACAAATGCCATTAAAGGGAAATGTTTTTCTTTTATTTGTTTGAACATTTTGCTTCTTTCTGTTTGGTTGGTCTGGTAGCCCATTATCTATAAATCCTTGTAATGCCTAATTGCAAGAAAAAGTTGAAAAATAATTAATAGCAAAGTTTCTGGCTTTTCCCTAGCATGCCGGTCAGCACAAACTGCCATAGGAAGTTCTGTGTACACAGCAGCAAATGCCCAGTTCAGAATGCATTGTATACAGCAGGATGTTAAGTTACCATATAGGCTGGACACACAACTGTTAACAACATTTCAGAATGATTTATTATCTCCCTTGTAGTTAAGATAAAAATCTGAAGTTTGTGACTGAAAATTTATGGATTACATTTTTAATTCATAGACTGTGTTTATGAACAGGTTTTAATCAACCCTGAACCCTGTTATACATTTTAATGTTTTTTAGTCTAGGCATTTCAAAAGCAATTAAGATGCTTGTAAATAAAGCAATATTCTTCAATTTAATAAGTTTGAATGCAAACACCCACACTATTTCTTGCTAAATACCTTAAGCTAAATGCCCAATATGTATTGGTTCACAAAAACCTACCCCATGATTAAGTGAATATTTTTCTTAATTTAGAACTAGGCAAGTTGTCATTGTCCAAGAGGGCAGCAGAGGTGGCCACAGGAAAAATCAATCTAGTGCCTTTATGAAGACATATTTTACAATTTACATTTCCAAGATCAGGTGTTTTCCTGTGTGTATTTATTGGGTCTGGCTGAGATGAAGGTAGTTTTCCCCATAGCATCCTTCACAGTGCTGTGCTTTGTATTGGCAGCTAGAAAGGTTTTGGCAACACACCAGTGTTTTGGCTGCTATTGAGCAGTGCTCCACAGCATCAAGACTGTCTCTCCAATATTTGTTTCCCCTCCACTCTCAATGACTAGTAGCATGGGTGTGGGCAAGATCTTAGGAAGAAACACAGCCAGGGCAGCAGACTCAATTTGACCAAAGGGATATTCCATACCACATGACATCTGCTCAGCAATAAAAGCTAAGAGAAAGGAGGAAAAGCTGAGTGCATTCATTATTATGTTTGTCTTCCAGAGCAACTGAAGTTGCACTGGAAGTTGCTTCCATGTGCACTGAAGTCCTGCTTCCTGGGAAGTGTCTGAACATTGTCTGGTATTGGGAAGCAGAAACTATATCTTTTGTTGTCCTTAGCTTCCCTGTGCAGTCTTTGCCTTTATTAGTGCATTTATCTTGATGCACAAGTTTTTTTCCCTTCTTATTTTCTCCACTCCAGTCCTGCTGACGAGGGGATTGAGAGAGCAATGTGGCGGGTACCTGGCATTCAGACACAGTTAACTCACCACAGTTCCATTTATAGTTCCTTCTCTCTATGTATCAGCTCAATATTATCCACTGCGTGAGCTGAAAACTTAGCTCATATAGCTCACATCTTAGAATAGCCAAAAAGCAGGTATAAATGCAAGGAGCTGATCAATGCAGAGACTGGAAGTTACATATTCAATTATAGTATACTCTTTGTTACATGAATGCAAATTTCCCATAGCAGCAAAGTGAAACTTGGAATAGACTGCAATTGACATGAAATTCACTTACTAGACCTAATCCTTATCTCCGTGAAATAAGTGCTAACCCAGAATGACCCTAAACACTTCAGTCAAAAGTAGTTAAATCGGTATAAATGACTTCTGAAATAACTGGGGAATAATGTGAAAGAGATCTAAATCAAACTCAGGAATTTGCCTCACTCATTTCTGTTCTCCAGCTGCATGGAATACTTTTCATATGTTTAGTTTAAAAAGTCTTCCTGAATACTTTCAAAATCAGTTAAACACATCTATCTGAATATAGCTATCATCTCAAATTAGTGTAAAAATTAACTAGCAGTTCAGATAATGTAACATTTGCACAGGATCAGAACTTATCATATCAATTGCTCATTTAATTTAAAAAAATAATTTGAAATTATAAATGCAATGTTAAGCATATGATGCATTTGAAGTTACTAACTTTAAAGCCCTATACAGTCAGCTGCTATCAACTCTTATTTAAAAATAATTGACTCAGCTTTTTCACAGATTCTGTTTTTTTTAATCCAGGTGTTTTATATACACTAATTGACAACTACAAACTCAGTACCCAGTTTTCAAGTTATCTAATGCACTCAAAATTCCTTTACTTTTCCTTCTCCTTTTAGACTTAGATCATTCATTGTGAAAAAATGCTGGTTCAGTTACCCTGGAGACTGGATGTTGCTAACTCCTTTTTTTCTTATTAGTGATAACAGAGAGAGGGATAAATATGTCTCAGCTTTGACCAAAATTTAAAAGAATTCCTGTTTTGATGGAGACTGTCACTAGGTCTCTGATCCTTTGAAGAATCCTAGACTGACTGTCAAGTAAGTTGGATCAAGAGATTAGATTATAAAACTAAATCAGAGGAAGAGCTAATAAATCCAGCAAGCTTTTGTAGAAGGCATTAGGTTGAGGGAAGATGCAAAGGCAAATGTCAGCTGTGCATTATCCACTGAAAACAGGGAAGGAAAGTGGTTATTCTAATACATTCCTAAGTACTAAAACATACATGAAAGAGTTAAGACTTCATCACCCTGAGTCAAGATGACAGCCTGAAGGACTTCCCTGTCTGTAAAGCTTAACCATCCAGAAAGATCTCATGCACAAAGGAAAAAACAGGCTTTCCGAGACTGCATACCTTAATTAATATTCATGTATTGCTTGGCTCAGGTGCAAGCTCATCCTTCCCCTTCCTATGTCCCTCAACAGCCTGACACAGATCCTGCTCTTGTCCTGAAGAGGGATATTCTCGTTCCCTGCAGAAATCTCATATCTGGCATTTTTCTGCTTTCCCAGTCTTTAGACTTTCTGTGACAAATTCAGCTTCCTATTAGTATGTACCATAAAGACTCAGCTCAGCTGGTAGCCCAGATGCCTGCCCAGTGACAATAGTAACTGGCTAGAAGGACATCTCATCTCTGTGCATGAAGAAACCAGGCTTGGCGTGCTGCAGTGGCTAGATGTGGTCTGTTCCAAAGACCTTATCAGCCCTACCTGGGCCATCTGCCACATCTCCCCGGTGTGCTTTGACTCGAGAGAAGTCTCCCTTGCCTTGTTGGCTAAGAATCCAGCTCTAGCCATGTCTGTCCCAATTCTGCCAATATCTTCTAGAGTTGCCACCTGAACTGCCAAGTTGCAGTCAATACAATGGTCATTGTTAATCAATATATTTCGCTCAGACCTGTCCTTTCCCTGTGGTACAAGGAAATTTCTCAGTGTTCTGCATGCTATGCAGGCCTGCCTCCACAACTATGAGCAGCCAAATTGCCTGAGTTTTCTTACGAGTCAACCCACTGGCTATCCTTAGAATTTAACATTAAATTTATACTTAAGTATTATAGAAAACTCAGCAAATGCAGATGGGGATCAGCATCAGTCCAGCAAAACAACCTGCAAGTATCTCTTGGAATTTTAAATTCCAAGTCCTGCAACAAGCATTGTCATTAATTAGAGCCCAGTCAGAGCCACTTTAGTAGAGGTATTATATCTGAAAAAGGATACTTTGCTTCTGATCTAGTTGCAGTTCTCCTAGTAGAGCACACAGATGGATGTTGAACAGTACACAATTATGCTTCAGGGAGAAATCAGGAAAATCAATTCTTCTTTCAATGTTAGTTAAATTGAGAGGATTGATTCCAGATACAAAGCTTAGTAGGAGTCTATTTGTTTATTTTTCCTTCACAAAAAGTGCTACATATGGCTGACTAATTTAATCTGCAGTCATTTGAATTGCAGCACAGAGACACAAAAGCATACTTGTTATCCAACACCCAAAATCAAGATAATTTGAAGGAATATACTTCAGCAGGAATGTTAATTCTGTGGCAACTTTCTGATTTCAGCTTGCCTTGTATTAAAATGCAGGTGCAGAACCCTCATAAATGCTTTTTCCTGACCTTTACTTACTGAACTGTTATCCTAAATATTGAGGTCTCTAATTTACAGAAGTTATTTACTTTCCATAATTATGGAGCATCCTATACATAGATATTTCTTATTTAGAAATAGTTTCAAGAGAAATTTTCTTAGAAAGGTTTCTGGTTGGTTTTCAGTTTAAAATTATTCTTTGCATTAAGTATAGTTGTCATGAAGAAGCATCTGGCTTACTTTCAGAAGATCGCTATGACCTATTTCTTAAGTGGGCAGGCTAAGACACAAGAGTCAAGGTTCAGCTGCTTGCTCTGCTAAAGGTATCTTGTTTTTCCATGGTAAATCACATACATTAGATTATCATAGATGGAGGGTTTTTAACTTACTTTCAACAAAATCACTAGGAATTATTACACCTTAAGTAGCGTTCTGGATCTGGGCTTCTGTCTCTTTGCTTTCAGTTTCCTGTATATGAAATGAGGGTAATAAAACTTCTCAATCTCATATTGTGAATTTATTGAAAATGTAAAGCAATTAGATACAGATGGTATTTTAACACCTTCATTTGTTTTCTCCTTCATTTTACCATATCACCATAACAATTCTTTTACTTCAGGCCACACAAAGAATGAGGAAGTAAAGACAGAAGAGAAAACTTGGAAGCACTAAAAAATTAGATGTACAAAATAAACAGGAAACATTTATCCTTTCCTGCCACTAAAAATTTTACACCATTATGTATTTTTAAGTGATAAACTCCCGAGTGTTTTCAGTGGGAATTTTATTCAACTAATGGATACATTATTGGGTATATAGTCTGTTTTCCGATTAATATACAGGAGATTCTCACAATAGATATTTGTGACTGGTTTGTATGAATGTTCTTCACTTAGAACAATGATGCAAGCATGGTTTTCCACTGCTTCTTATGAGTTTCTCCTCCAGTTCCCACCTTTCATCTTATAATCATGTTTCCAAACCTAAGAACATTCTTCTGGTCAAGAACAATGGAGAGAAACTTTAAGAAAGGAGTGGTCAGATATAGATATAATAAGCATAAAAAAGGTTTTATAATTAACTCAAACAGCAGCTATGGTGGGTAAAAAGAACAGAAGAAAAACATGTAAAGGCCGTTAAGGACAGCTATTCTGGCTACTTGAAAAATCATGTTGACAAGAGAAAAGAGGGTAAGTGGGTGAAACCTTAAACACTTGAAGGTATAAATACTCTGAATATATGAAGCTAATTTTAATGTTTTTCATTACATGTCAGCTGAACGTGGTGCATCAGAGCTCAGAGGTTCAGTGAAACTGATGGAAGTAAGCTTAGAGGCTATTTAAATAACTGGTCTTTTTCTTATTTCAGTTATGCACTAAATAAGTTTTTGCGAGCATATGGCATTTGACATTTCACTGCGCTTTAAGCAGGTACTTGCTTACCTTTAACTAATTTACTGCATCGTTCATGTCTTGTACAAGGCTGAGTGAAAAGCACTTTATGGGTACAGTGTAATATTTCTAGTCTTACTTCACCCTTTATGGGTGTGATGCTGCATGACAGCAGAAATTCTCATTGAAGATCCCACAGCAAATACGAAGTTCATTTTGGGAAATTACAGTTCGGTTTCTTAGCCGAATAACTTCTGAAGTTGGTAAAAGGAAGTTTTGTTCTTCGGTATCTGCTTATGACCAGTATTTCTGGGAGTTCTGATTGACAGCAAGTTGAACACAAGCCAACAGTGTGCCTTGGTAGCCAAAAGGGCCAGCTGTGTACTGGGGTGCATCAAATACAGCATCGCTCTCTGATTGAGGGAGGTGATTGTCCCACTCTACTTCACACTGGTGCTGCACCACCTCAAGTATGGCATGCAGTTTTGGGCACCACAGTATACAAAGGATCTAAAGCTACTGGGGAGTGTCCACAGGAGGGCCACAAAGTTGGTAAAGGGTCTATAGGGGAAGTTGTATGAGGAGTGGCTGAAGACACTTGGTCTATTCAGTCAGTAGAAGAGGAGACTGAGGAGAGAGGTTGCCATTTACTGCTTCCTCACAAGAGAAGGAGGAGGAGCAGATGCTGATCTCTTTTCTCTGGTGACCAATGACAGCACCCAAGGAAATGGCAGGAAGATGTGCCAGGAGAGGTTTGGGTTGGATATTAGGAAAAGGTTCTTCACCCAGAGGGTGGTGGAGCACTGGAACAGGCTCCTCAAAGAAGCAGTAATGGTGCCAAGCCTAACAATATTCAAGAAGTATTTGGATAATGCACTGAGACACACGGTGTAAATTTTGGGGTTGTCCTATGCAGTGATAGGGGTTGGACTTCATGATCCTTGTGAATCCCTTCCAACTCAGGTCATTCTCTTATTCAGTGATGCACAGTGAATCTCAACATATAGGCATAGTTGAACTTGTCTGGCTGAGAAGAGAGAATTGGCTTCTTCTGACAACTGTATAGAAAA
This sequence comes from Cuculus canorus, assembly GCF_017976375.1. Lineage (NCBI taxonomy): Eukaryota > Metazoa > Chordata > Aves > Cuculiformes > Cuculidae > Cuculus > Cuculus canorus. The sequence continues at coordinate 50,099,005 of NC_071441.1, forward strand.
TATTCTACAAACTGATGGTTTTTTTTGAAGACTGGCTATTATGTCTATATCTATACAAATATGCATATACACTCACACATATCTACACGAAAGAATATATGTAATGTATGCTAAAACTCTCACTCCATTTTGAATGATGATTGTATATACTGAAACTTTTCTGAGACATTTTGATGCTTTTCCTGCAGCACATTCAGTCCTACTCCGAATGTGTGTATCAGTTTTTTCTTTTAAGGCAACTCTTCAAAATGAAATGAACACTAGTGCCCCAGCAGTCTCCGTTTCTCAAGCTCATTTCTGGATGGACAGCTATAGATACTGGCCATCAAACTGTGCAGATGAGTAAGTTTCCACTTTACAGGAGCTGTAAAGATCAAAAGGGTCAGGCTAAGCATGCTGCAGTCACCCACATGAAGAAATACCATTTCTATGTTGCAGGAATATACAAACGACCTTTTGTTCCAGCTTTAACATGAGGGATGCCAAGTTTTAGAATCTAGAAGGGTCATTGGACTTCTCTTGTACACTTTCTTTTCCCCTAATACTACCAGAGACATCTATCCTTAGTCAGTTATCCTTCAAATTTCTTTCAACTGAAATTTGATAATCTTTCAGATTCTCGGGGTTACTTTGTCAGAGTAATTCCTGGGGATACAGCCCCCATTTGATGAAATGGAAAGTCACTAAAGACTGACCAAAGATAAGTTTCTTTCTTTAAAGTAGAAATCCTGTTTCACTAACAACTGGCTTTAAGGAATCCTATAACAAAATAGGTATGTTTGTACATTCTTGTTCCTGTGTTTTATTTTCTGTCAAATTAGACTCTGAATTTATGAATATTATGATATATGTATGTTTCTCGTTGGGATTTGGGATATTAGCCTATGAGATTGCTCTCTTCAGCCTCAGAAATCTTAAATGTAGAGGCACTATTTGATCTCATTTCCCCAAATTAGTTTCAGGTTGGCACTTTTTCCTAGTGTACATGTGGCTTTTAGTCACACACAAAAGCCCTACACATAGCACTTTAAATACTACAAATACACAGTACCATTAAAAAATCTAGTAAGACAGAATCTAAAATGAGATGTCATGCCTGGCCCTCCTGTTTTAGATCCTTTGAAAGTTAATGATCCATTTTATGTCTGAGGTACTGGATCATTACCCTGTGTGGGTACTATTGTTACAGGCTTCTCAGTAGAAAAAGTGAACGACATTATAAGTGGCAACAGAGCACTTCATTTCCTTCTAGAGGATATCTAGCAACTATTTGCTTGGGTTTCACAACATTACCAGAGAGCAGGAAAAAAGGTTTTATGATTATAGCAGAAAAGAGATGGAGCTGACAGAGAACTACTAAAGTATGATGTATATGAAGACTTCCTTGCATGATATGCTTCAGTTTAGATTTTTACAGTAACTCTGAACATAACTTTATGATATAGTCATTAACATGAATAAGATACTTGAGTCCCCGATATTTCTGAAAATGGTAATTGTTATGCGTACACCTGCAACAGAACATACCATAATATTGTTTTGCAAAAGAGGAATATACTACGCAACGTGATTCAGATAAGAAATCTACAGAATCTAGTTATCAGAAGGCCATACACAATCAGTGTGTAGTTATTTTCTATTCAAATTTACATTATTAAAAAAAAATTGCTTGTCATTATATCCTTTAAGTAAAAGAATCCATTTCCATTTTATTTGTGTGTTTTTATATGATCAGCCTAAATGTTTCAACTTATGCAGAGGAATTTAACCCATAATTATTCCAGTTTGTAAGCAGTTAATGTTTTCATTTTTTTCAGTCCTGGATATCAGAAAAAAATATGTTGAGAAAATGAAAATTTCATGCCCTTTGGTAGTGTTTATGTACTTGACATTATTTTTTTCTCCTATAATTTAAGATAAAAAACCAGAAACATAGAGGCTAATTTTTTTTTGCATGCTGCTCTAAGAATAAATGGTGACAAAACATGGATTCTAATTTTGGACATGGTGGATCCTCATACTCATGACTTTTAAGGTGTACACATTGTTTTGTAATTTCTCCATAGGGTGCACCAATGCAAATGAAAAAGGATGTTCTATAAATAAACTAGAGCAATGACGAAGTAAGTTTTGTACAAACTGTGAGTTACATGACTGTGGGCTAAGGGGAACAGAAAATTGTGGAAATACTTTATAAAGTGACTATGAAATATTGCTAGTTGTTAATATGTGTGTACCTCTGAAAATGCAAATAGAAAAAAGAAACAATATTCACTTATTTTATTGTAAGGATTCTTACCTCAGTGTTCCCACTGCATGAAATATCTGCCACACTGTTGCTGAAAAATCATAGCACATTCAAAACAAACCCTATACAGCTATGAGACAAAGAGAACATTGAAGGTTTATGTTCTATCTCAAAAATTCACCAAATCAAGCATCTAAAATTCATCTAATGATGATTTTTAATTAATATATTATTTTTATACACAAGCAATGTTTGATATATTTATCCATGAGTTTTTCCTTTATGCAATTGCTAATTCTAAGGTTAAGGCTAGAAAACAGCCTGTGTTTTCATTCTGAGTCAAGAGTTCACTTCCTCAGGCCTTACTTGTCTATTTTTAAATGTTAAACCACTGTTAATTTATTCAATATACCTACTCAGAAATACAAAATATCAGGAAGAAGCCAGAAATTTCATACAGAAATTTTAAAGTTTTTTTCATCTCCATAAAATATTATTTTTAAATTTTCAGAAAAAAATGGTCCACTTTGATTTGACTAAAAGAATTCCTCACAATGTGAGGAACAAGAGTGTTTTTCCCATGAATGATCAGACCTCAGCCAAACCTGAAAAGCACTGAGTGATTTTCAGCTGTGGCAGTGAGGGAGCGAGTATTTTTGCTCTAAGTGGGAGGTAATGTCCGTACTCAATGTAATTGTAATTTGGAATAGTATAATACATTTCTGAAAGTGAACTCTCCAAAGAAGATTCTAAAGCTTTTAGTCTGAGGGAAGAAGACAGGCAGCTTTCACCAGAGAATAAACTGAGATAACTAACTTTTTAGGAGGCGAAACAAAAAGTCATTTGAGTGTAAGAGAAGACAAACAAAATAAATTAATAAATCTGTAAATAAAGAAAGCATATCTTGGAAATAGCAGACCTGAATGAGGCTGTGGTTATTTTCAGAAATTCTTGGTGACATCGACACAGCTTGTGTCCTTTCTCTTTTCTTTGTGGTGGACCACGCATGAATGCATGGTAGAGGCTGAGTTGACACCAGAAGCAATTCAGTGTGGAGATTCCTCCTCTCAGTGGAGCTATGTTGAGACCCTGTATGGAGTCTCAAGGCCACAGGAGACATAGCTTTTTTACTGTACGGATGAGGATTTCACCCAGTAGGCTCTACATATATAATGAAGAAAAATATAAGCTTTTAAATACTACCTCGACTCGTCTTCAAATAAAACTCAAGCAAAATAAATATGTAAATTATGTAGAATGCATTGTTTGAATGTGACTCCCACAAATAATATTTCACATTTAATAAGAATAGACTAGTACAAGGCCTTCCTGATTCTGCTGAGCTCTGCAGACTATTTGAAATAATGTTGCACTGAGTATCGTATTAATCTAGTTCATCTGCCCTCCTATTGATTATTTTTTCTTTTCTTCTTGCATCAGATGTTCTTTCTGCTGCCATTGTAGACTGCCTTGTAAACATAAATGCATGGAGAAATATCTTGCTCTTCGGGTAAAAAAACCCCAGATTTGGCTTCCTCTGAAGAGGCTAAACACTTAAGTGTTACTTTTTCAGGGTGTAAAATTTTCAGGAAAAAAAGGCAGTTTTCTCAGTCATGAGTCATGTAAGAACATACAGGATGTTATTACACTATTTAATAAAAAGTGATAGGCATATTAGAAAGTCAGTACGCTTTTCTAAGCTCATTGGGGAAGGCTGCACAAGTGAGGAGATGATTTTAACAGAAAGGCGTATACTCCTGTTAGAAGATTAGACCTATTACTCATTTTCATGTGATTTCTTAGATGAATATCATGCAGTTGAGAGAATTTACGGCTCTTATCTACAAGGTTTTATAAGAGAATCCACTCTTTTGCTGTGACTAATGTTACTTTAGACAAGTTATTTAGTTTCTCTACTGTTCTTAACCCCTGCTTTAGCTGTTGTTACCCAGAGGCTCAGCAGAAATCACTAACATAATACATGCAATATAAGACATTAATTTCTTATTATTTTTTGTCTTGTTATGCTCACAAGACATTTAGACAGACTCAGTATTATCTGAAGTTGTGACATGGTTATTAACATCTTTTCTGATACATACGACTGCAGAAAAATGTATATCACTAACTCTTCCCCTCTGCATATGAGAATGGTAGGCTTAAATGTATGAGTTTTATTAAAATAATTATTTCAGTACTTGATTTTACATATACCACTACATGAATCAGGTATATATATGGAGAAATTAACTTTTAAATAGTTTACAGCATAATATTTTTGTGATAAATCATTTGCAAAAATACTATATTTTCAAAGAAGCATTACCCAAACCAAAAGAATCTCTATATCTCACTTAGTAGTTAAATAGGCTACTACAGTTATTGCTACCTTGCTCTTTCCCAGCATACTAGAAGGCCTTCTAGTAATTTTCATGTTAGACTCCTTATTTATTTTATGCTACAGCCTAGTTTTTATAAAACCGGAGTCTTTAAGGAAAAATTTCATGTAATTGAATTACGAGTTTTATTCCCTATAAAGTCATTATGTTATCATTGATAGTACTTATTGTTGACTATTACTGGCATTAAAAGTAGTTTCTATTCTAAACTTACTAGATGTTATTTTCTACCTTTTTGTCTATTAAGAGTTATCTATTACAAATCATTTTCCTAGATGCATTCATGCCTGCGTACATAATTTTATTTCTTATACTACATCTCCAGGCGACAAATAGCATAAGCTCTTAACTCTGTCACATACTCCTGCAGTCTTTAAGGTGAAAAATCCAGGGACTGTTTTTACAGCCCTTATACATAGTGGGAGATATGCATCCTAGAAAAAGTCAGAGTAAAATCTCAATCAATTTAGAAGTTGTGATTATTTGGTAAAACCAATGACATACTTAATCTCTGAAGCCAGTTGCGAAATTGCCGCAGAATTCAGCAAATCTAGGATTCCCCATTCACTTCTTAAGTGAATCTGGGAGAACAGTGAGGGAACATGCAACAAAGAAATAATAAGAATTAACTGCATGCACAATCACAGATGAGAATTTTTACTTTTTGAAAGCATATAATTGAACAAGTGGCTTGAGCCACTTGTTAGGAGTCTTGCTGAGTTAGAAGAATTGCCAGTGAGACTGAAATATAATTGATATCTTTATTTTTTTAACTTTTTATTAAAGTTTCTGTTTAGAGTAACAGTTCCTTTGCTGTTTTTCCCAGTGTGTCTCTCAATCCAATTAAAAGCTACTAGTTCAATGCATATAAAAAATTATTACAATATTGTATAATATCCCAAGTGTATAGGACAGAATAATTTCTGTCATTATGTCATATACTAATTGTTTGTATTTTACATTAATTGACTTCTATCAAAAATATGTTCAAGAGTAGTATACTAGGATAGAGAATACAGATACTAATGTAAGAGATATTTTAAAATGAGTTATCTATTGATTATGTTGCTCAGGGTTTTACAAAGACAGCTGCAATAAATACACCAACATAACACTTGAGTTCTGATCCTCTTTTGCAGCTCTGTTTTTGTAGACTGAAATTTTAAAAAATGCTAAAAATTTCACAGGTTTCAATGAAAATATAACAGTATTACCAGAGATTTATTTTTTTTTAATAAAAATCCCACATGAAGAAACAAAAATACCAAAGGCAGGTAAATTTATGGCACCAAGCCACAAATGGAAACTTCCCTAGAATGATGTGATATTAGAAAGGTCAGTTTTACAAGTATAGAGATGTGCTACCAATTTATTTTCATGCATCCTTAATAGGTTCTATTTCGTCTCTCATGTGGTGCTGCAGAAAGGTATTGATTGCCAAAAGGTGTTCTAGCTGTTTACTCGTAACAAAAAAAGCAATTTGGGAAAACTTTTTCAGTTTATCAGACATAAATGAGCTACATGAACTCTAGATCCTTGATGCTGCAGGTGGGAATGGTTATATAAAGCATCATTATTTTTCAGGTATGTCTACCCTAGTTGCTGCCCACTGACACCAGTAATGAATAAAGATGGCTACTAACTTCTCCTGTGATTCTCTCAATGCAAAGTCAATTCTCTGACTCTGCCCAGCAGTGGGTATCAAAAGGTTGTTAGTTTTATAAGTTACTCATATTTATTGATCTTCTGTCTAAAAAGCAACAGGTACAACATTGCTACCCTCTAGATTGCTACCCTTTACAACATTGCTACCCTCATGCTGTTCTGCAGTGTATGATTTTTAAATAAGCAGTGCTCCCATGAAGCACACACTACATATAGTTTAATTTTAAAAGCTCTGAGAGATTTACACTGTGCTTATGCACTGCTTCACAGACAGATCTGTCTACAATCATTGCTTTTATAACAGTATGTCATCAGTCATTCTCCTCAGCAGTAGCTATGTTCTCATAGAACTATGTTCTGTAGAAGCAAGAAAAACCTTATTTTGCAGTCATTTTAAACAACGAACAAACTGGCTTATGCAAGAGAAATATAATCACTGCAGAGCAGACAATCTGTTGACCTGCATTTTTAAAATCCTCAGAGCATTAACTAAACAGAACATCTAACCAGAGAGTGAAAATATGTTTTTCCCTCCTAACACAACCATTACAGCAGGAATGGTCACTTGCAGTCCTATCATACCAGTTTGTTAAATTTACAATCACATTCTGCACAGCACCTTTAAAATCACATTTGCAGCCACTCACCTCTGTAGTTTCACAAATTCCTCTCTGTTTTTTTTGGAGAGTTTTGCAAAGAAGGTGAAGTGGAAGCAGTCTTCACCTGGTGCTACTCTCTGATAACCTAACACTATCCCCAAACTGTGCTTGGAGGAGTAACAAAACAGCAGCTTCCCTGGCTAGCCTAGTAGGATACTGAAAATGTAACAGGCAGTACTGTAATGTCAAGATAGCGGCAAAACACAGAGTGTGTGAGGTACAGGATTTTCTTAATAAAAAAGATGATGTGTAGAAGGACAAATGAACGCCAGATTATGCCTACTTGCAGTTAGGCAAACTATTTTAATAGGATTCCCTGTAAGAAGTACTCCAGCTTTTGTTTTGATATGAAGACCAAACATTGCATAAAACCTGCACATCTAAGTGCAACACCAAGCCACCTGCTGCTGCCTCCTAGGAACAAATAAGACAAGACATCCAGGAGCTTGTTGAAGCCTGCAAAATATACTTTCATTGCATCTAGACAGGAGTTTACCATATGCATAGCTTTCAATAATTTTTCTGTTGTGCGCTTTGCCTGTGTGTCGTGGTTTAGCCTCACCCAGCAATTAAGTACCACGCGGCCACTTCATCACTCTTTCCTCCCATTGTGGGGTGGGGGGAAAATTGCTCTTCTCTGGACTCATTCCAGGACCTCAATGATTTCCTTATAGTGAGAGACCCAAAACTGAACACAATATTTGAGCTGCAGCCTCACTGGTACCGAGTACAGGGACAGAATCACCTTCCTGGTCCTGCTGGCCACATTGTATTTGATACAAGCCAAGATGATATTGGCCTTCTTGGCCCCTTGGGCACACTGCTGGCTCATGTTCAGCCAGCTGTCAACCAACACCCCCAGGTCTTCCTCTGCCAGGCAGCTTTCCAGTCACTCCTCCCCGAGCCTGTGGTGCTGCATGGGGTTGTTGTGTCCCAAGTGCAGGACCCGGCACTTGGCCTTGTTAAACCTCATCCCATTAGCCTCATTGCATCGCTCCAGCCTGTTCAGATCCCTTTGCAGAGCTTCACTACCCTCTGGCATATAGACACTTCCTCCCAGTTTAGTGTTGTCTTCAAACTTGGTAAGGGTGCACTCAATCCCCTCATCCAGGTCATTACTGAACAGAGCTGGACCCAGCACTGAGCCCTGGGAACTGCTTGTGACCGGCCTCCAACTGGATTTAGCTCCATTTACCACCACTCTGGGCCTGGCAATTCAGTGAGTTTTTTACCCAGCAGAGGATACACTTGTCCAGGCCGGTGGAAGCCAGTTTCTCAAGCAGAATACTGTGAGAAATGGTGTCTGTCTCAAGCAGAATATGGTGAGAAACTTGGCTTTACTCAAGTCCAAGTACACTAATCCAAAACCTTTCCTTCACCCTTTAAGCAGATCATCTTGTCATAGAAGGCTATCAGGTTAGTTTGGCAGGACCTGCCTTCCATAAACCCATGATGACTAGGCCTGAACACACAGTTGTCTTGGGTGTGCTGTGTGATAGCACTCAAGATCACGTGTTCCATGATCTTCCCCAGCACCAAGGTCAGACTGAGAGGCCTGGAGCTTCCCAGATCCTCCCTCCAGCCATTCTTGTGAATGGGTGTAACATCCGCCAGCCTCCAGTCCAATGGAACTTCCCCAGTCAGCCCAGACTGCTGGTAGATGATGGAAAGGGGTTTGGTGAGCACCTTTGCCAGCTTCCTTAATACTCTTGGGTGGATCCCATCCGGCTCCACAGTCTTATGAATGTCTAATTTGCCTAGTATGTCTCTAACCATTTCCTCTTGGATCAAGAGAGCTTTGTTCTGCTGTTCCTCCCTGTCTACTGGCTTGTGAGGTTGAGTACCCAGGGAACACCTTACCTCGCTATTAAAGACTGGGGCAAAGAAGGCATTAAGTTTCTCAGCCTTATCCTCATCCTTTGTCACTATTGTTACCCCTGCATCCAGTAAAAGTTGGAGATTCTCTTTGGCCCTCCTTTTGTTGTTGATATATTCATAGAAGGATTTTTTATTATCTTTCACGGAATGGGCCAATCTAAGTTCTAGTTGGTCTTTAGCACTTCTGATTTTATGTCTGCATGATCTCACTTCATCTTTATAGTTCTCCCGAGATGCCTGCTCCTTCTTCCAAAGTTCATATACTTTCCTTTTATTCCTGATTTCCACCCAGAGCTCTCTGCTTAGCCAGTCTCAGACAGCTCTGTACCAGAGATGCCTCCACCCTCTGGCCAGCTCCCCTAGTTTACATAACAAGACTGACATCATATGGCTTTGACCAGTTTGGGTCAGCTGACCTGGCTGTGTCTCCACCCAGCTTCTTGCGCACTTTCCACCTTCTCTTTGGTAGGCCAGTATGAGAAGCTGAAGAAAATTAACTCTGTCCCAGCCAAACCCAGGACACTGTGCACTGATGATAAGCCAAATGCATGAAGAATGAATAAGGCTGGCACAAGTGTTGGTGAACTATACTGTTTTTTACAATACACACCAAGCATTAAGAAAGTTTCATTTCTCTACACCAATACCATTCCCCAACACAGAGAATGAAGATAACGTCCTAGCTTCTGCTTCAGATTCAATCATGAGAAACTCTTAGTCATTTCTAACAGTGATTTGTTAAGACCATGGCTGAGACACATTGAATAAGCAACAAGAAAACTGTTGCGGTCTTGCTGCTTATGTCAATTTTGATTTGTTGATAAAGAAAACACTTCAGTTGTAACTGCAGGAAGATATCAACACTAAGCAAGCACAAACAAAGATATTTTTTCTTTATTTTGAGCCCATTAACTCTCAACAAAATGCAGGCCTCATAGTCAACAACAGCAGAAAGATTAAAAAACATCTTGTTCATAGCGAATCTGTGACAGATTCCATTATATTTATATATTGTTTTCAAGGTGGTTGATAACAAAATTTTAGCATGTATAGTCACATGCATGGATGGGGAGATATTTGCTAAAGAATCAATATTGTATCTAGAAGGATGTGAGACTTACTAGCACCTTCTGGCTTAGAATATGAAAGGATCAACTGATGGAGACTACCCAAAAAAAAAGGGAGCAGCAGTCCTGATCTGTGAAGGTATTGACTCAAATCCCAATTTTCAAAGCACCAGGTTTCTTCTCTTGTTTAAACATATAGTCCAAAACAGTCAAAATGAGGTGAGGCTGTAGCGGGGACAAGACTAGTGAAATATATAAAAAAACGCAAACAAACAAGTCACACTCTACAAGAAACTTGGAAAATTTTTCTCCTCACCTTCTGAAAAGGAAGAAAGTTCATGTAAGCGCCTTTCTAAAACTACCACCTTATATTCCAGTTTGGTTCCTGTTCAGCATAGGGTTGTAAGTGATCAAAACAGTGAAAGAAACAAACATCATATTTATCGTCAATAAGTGTAAAAGAAGGAACTGAGGAACTACAGACCGGTAACTCCGCATCATCTCAGTTCCTGGGAATGGGATGAGTAAGTCCTTCTGTGGACACCTGTAGCTATAAGGGACAAGGTGACTGGGAGCAGGCAGGATGGATTTACCAAAGGCAAATCTTGCCTCATCAACCTGACTGCCTTCTGCTGTGAGGAGACTGGTACTTTGAGTGAGGGGATACCACATGGTGTTTTATATTCTGACTTCAGCAAGTTTATATGCCAAACAAATCAATAGAGTGCCTTTGATGGTTGATTTATATTCTTATCTCCTTTGAGAAGATTTTTGATTCATATCAAGTAAAATAACAGTATAACACACATATATTGTTTCTGACTACACTTGCAGAACGGATACTAGATTCTTATTTATATGATACATCATATTTCTTTGCATTAATCATATGAATCATTGTTTTCTGGAAAAATTCAGGTCTCAATCTCTTCTCATTTGCCCTGTGCTCCAGCCTTGACCATCATGTGGACCCTCTGCTGGATTCACTCTTACACATCAGTTTCTGTCTTGCACGAGGAGCCCAAATCTAGACCTTGTATGGTTTCACTGCTGCTGAGCAGCTGGGCACGATCAGTGCCTGGCCCCACTGGCTGCACCCTTGTTAGTGTATTTCCTGGTGGAATGGCTACTTTGCCACCTGGGTGCATAGCTGCCTCCTGGTACCTTGCTGCCTCCTAAAGGCCCTTTTCAGGGGACCTATTCCTGGCTATTTGTCCCTAGCCTTCCTGCTGCAGTCTGTTCTCCATTCCTGAGGCCACACTTTGGCCTTAGGGCAGCTCCATCGGAGTTCCATCAGCCTATTTTTCTGGGTCCATCTCAACAGCAGCCCTGCCTTCCAGCTCACTGACTGCTCCTTCCAATCTGATGTCATCTACAAACCATCTGGGAGTGCCATCTGTCCCATTATCTAGGTTGTTAATGAAGTCATTAAACTGCATGTATGCAACATCAATTCAACTACTAGACACCACTTGTTACCATCTGTCAGCTGGACTTTGCACTACTGATCACAGACCTTCAGGCCTGTGCAATCAGCCAGGTTCTCCTCCTCCTCCTCCTCATTCAACTATCCAAACCAGACCTCACCAATTTAACGATAAGAAGACTCAGGGATACTGTGGCAAGGGCCTTGCTAAAGTCAGGGTATATCCAGATGCTTCCTAGGGACTAAGGGGAGGCTGCCTGTATAATATGGGTTCTTCTTACTCTTTTTGAAGACAGGTACAATATTTGTCTTTTTTTCAGGCATCAGAAATGAAGCCACAATCTTTTGAAGAGGACACACAGCAGCCATTTGGTGCATTCTGACTGGTCCCACAGACTAGGAGGCTTGGGGATCTGGGTGGCTTGAGAGCAAATCTTACCAGTAAAACCTAAGACAAAAACCTCTGCCATCTCCATGTCTTTGGTTGTTAATGCCCCTGACCTGTGTCATTAACCTTATTTCTTCTTAGAAGTCCACCTACTGTGTGTCTTTTCAGTGTCTGAGCTCAGAAGCTCCATGTTAATTCATATTATCTTCTTCTGCCACGTTTGCTTGACTTTTCACACACTGACATGAACTGCCATTGTGCTCTGAAGAGGTTATCCCTGAAGATCAACCAGTTTGTCCTTCAGGACCAAGCAAGTCTCTGAATAAGCCAGAACACATGAGCTCAGGCTCATTAATTAATTAATTAATGTTCAGGCTTTGTTCAACTAGTTAGTTTACTTAGCTATCCAGCATGATAAAATATGATAGCTAAACTCTTTCCAACCTCAGCATGTTTTGTATTGCTTGTGTTTCATATGAGAGCTTACATCCTCTTGAGCACTTTGATCTTAGACCATAGTATTTATTCAGTTCTTGCTTTCAGCGCAAGTAGAATTAAACTGTATTAACATATCCTGAGAGGCACACAACAGGCAAGTGGAAGGCAACTGCAAGAATTCATTTAGCCCATTTCCTCATCCCATCACCACCTCAGATTTCAAAGAATCAACAAAAGCGACCGGCAGCTCCAGCATATTTACTTCTTATGGTAGAAAATCATAGCTGTATCTCAAGACACAAAAGCAGGTTACGGTTCCCACTCAGACCTCCTGTTGTAATCATACAGGTGCACTCCCAAAATTTCTGTTGCTCTCAGCACTGGACTGCCAATTTTGCTTCTAATAAATCTACATTAAGTAACCATAAATGCTACCTATAAATGGATATTTCTGGTGTTGCTATTAATACACAACAGCCTACCAAGGCCAGGTTATATAAGCTATGATTCTATATTTCACAGTCTCATTGGAATTGTTCTACAAGATTATTTAGGCATTGAACTTTTTATTGGTTTTAGAAGGAGTTAGCCATTTCAAGGACCTTTGAAAAACCAAATCTTAAGAAAGAAAAGGAGTGGGTGAACCCTGTATAACAGCTATGTAAAGCAAATATGCATTCCATTACAAAGATTTTAGACCCATACTAACTGATCAAAAAGAGTTTGGAAACTGGTAGGCAAGAACTCTCCTAATATTTCTGTGTTCCCATTGTGAGCTGTTCTCTAGACAATGTTCAGAGAAGTAAGTCAGTTTCTAGGATAACTCTTAAAGACTGCAGAAATTATTAAATAGTTGTTTTAAAAGGTTAAAAGTAAGTAAATAAATAAAAAAATCACAAATTTGTCTTTGACCAGATTGATACTTCCTTAAAGAAAACTACCAGTCTTCCCTGGCTCCTCTCTCTTGCTTCTGTTCTTTAGGATTCTCCCTTCTACCCCTTTTGTGCATGTAAATTTTGCTCCAGGAGTGACATGAGCCAGAGGAGAAAGTAAAGGTGGAAGGGACTAACAATTTTTTTTCTTTTTAATTAGAATTTTTTTTTCTTTAAAAAATTATCATAGAAACCAAGGAGCATCACTAAATTAATGGACCATAAGTGACTTTCTGGACTGAAGTAAGTTGACTGAATAATCAACTCAAATAATCAAGTTCTAAGGCCTAATGGAAATAATAAAGCTTATCAGTATAAACTTGAAAAAAAGAAAAAAAAAACCAAAACAAACAACCTACAGTTTTATTGGAGAGATTTTTACATCAATTGGCTAATGAGATGGCAAGCATGCATGAATAATTATTTTTACTTACTGTTCCTATTAAAGAAAAGTTGAGCTATAATTCTTTCAATCAGAAATGAAAAAGTTTTCCTGATCATTGACATTAAATTGGCTTTTTATTTTTTTTCAAAGAAAACAGCATATTTAAATTGAGCTTCAGATAGGAAGAATAACTATCTGTCTTCAATAAAATTAATGTTTTTTTCTCTCTTCTTTTTTAGTTACTCTTTAGTAACTATTTTTTAGTTGCTTTTAAAGTGTTTAATGGGTATAGTAGAAAAAATTTCTCCCCAGCACACAGCAAAAAAACCCCACAAAACCACATGATTCTTTGAAAGTGTAACTGAATTGTTTTCAAGCAAGAGTTGGAATTTAATTTTTCTGTGATAACAGTATTACTGCCAGAAACTCCAAAATTTAGTGTTGAAGTTCAGAAGTCTGACTATATTTCTTAATATTTTTTCCACGTGAAAAAGTTGTGTCAATATTGAATAAGGTAGTTACTAAGTTTCAGTGTCCTGTAAATATTAGTGGAGCAGTACATGGATTTTGACAGAGACAAAAGCATCTTCTTGTTTTGAGCCTGATGTCTTTAAAATTGCACTTCAACCATAATAGGAATGGGAGCCTTCTTTTTTTACTATATCTATTCTGTAACATGTATACAGAGGGCTCAAGAAAGCTTCCTAAAGGCTGTCACCCAGACACAATTGCCAACCAGATAAGTACTAAGAAAATAATTAGCATGCACATTTTCCATAAAATTGCAGTATGTAATGTTTTACTGAGAACAGAATAGATATAACCTTGTGAATTTTGAATATTTATGAGAGGCTTATAAGAAAGACAGAGGCATGTAATAATGGAACAAGGAACAATGGTTTTAAACTGGGTAATGGGTAGAAGTATGCTAAATACAAGGAAGACGTTTTTTATTATAAGGTTGGCAAGACTTGAGTGGGCTGCCCAGAGAAGTTCGAGATGCCCCATCTCTGGAAGTGTTCGAGGTCAGGTTGGATGGGGCTTTGAGCAATTTGATTTAGTGAAAGATATCCCTGCCCATGACAAAGGGGTTGGACACGATGATCTTTGAAGATCCCTTCCATCTCAAAGCATTCTATGATTCTATAATCCTATGATCTAATTTTTTCATCTGCCTAAAATTAACATATGTTTCTCGACTCCTTGATTCTTCTTTGAGGATACAACATTGACTGACAGCTCTATTTTCAGCTACTTTGACCTGAGAAGCTTTTCCTTTCTTTTTCACCCTAACCAAAAAGCATGCCAAGTTCTTTCTGATGTACTTATACATATATGTGTGTACAGAAATGTTAGAGGTTTTTATTTTAATCAATTACTGTCACTATGACCATTATTCTGAAACTAGAAATCTGCCCCTTTCACTGACAATGGAACCACATTTCTCCCATTTTGTAGTTATATGTAACAAAATTGACTCCTGGGCATTAAACTTCAGTGAAACTCTAAAATAAAGAGCATAACATAAGCCTGTCTGCAGGCATAAGAGCTTTCAGAACCATTCAGGTGTTCTACAGCTGACAGAGCTTCCTATGGAAAGGGCCACCTGAGATGAACTTCCTCTGTAGACCTTGACGTCTTATAAAACCTGAAAGCTTAAAATATTGTTATGCTAAGGCTCTCTGTGGTTAGTACTATCTGGAGAACATTTCAGTTCCAATTGCCTGTTGCATTGTCTTACCACTACAGAAAATTGTTTTAAGGCAACAGAATTATCATCTCCACACTTAATGGATTTAACTCTATATAACAGATGTGCATCTGTTTCTATGCTTTCTCTCACCACGTTAGAAGTGCCAATAAACAATTTCAAAGCCGCCTTAAAACTCTCCTTTGCTGTGCTTCTTGCACAAAACACCAGGATCAATAAGATACTGCTGAGATCACTGCCGAGCATATTGATCAGTACTGCCTCACTGTATTGTATTCCCCCAACATGTTTGTTTCCAACTGTTGTCTCACCTTAAACATACATTGTAAACACCACAAGAAAGACAGTTCTTTATTCTTTGCTTATATACCACCTAATATAAAAGAGTCCTGGGCCACGGCCAAGGTAGGATCATAGAATAGATACTAGCATATTACATGAAAAAGATATGAAAAGTAACACAAAGAAGAAAAAAATCTGAAGCATGCTATTATTTTTGTCTTATTTTTAAAGCCTTCAAAATGTATATACTCTGATTGTTTCATATCATCCAAGCAATATGTTTTCTGCCTTCTCTCCAACACCATATTTTCAGTTAGAATGATTGTCTCCTGACAGTTATTACTATTTACATCTGAACAAAATCAGTTTTCCCAAAGCAAACTTCTCCGTAATTCCAATAAAAATGGAAGAACAAAAACAGAATTGCAGCTGTCTGACAGTGAAAATGATCACAGAAGAATTTTGTTTCCTCTGTTCCAGGATGACCAGAGCTTGAGACCGTCACACCACCCTGAAAAATCTTCCTCAATGCTACTGAGATAGCCATGGTGACCATGAGGAACTGCTAGAAAAAACAGACACCACCAGAAATCACATTCCCAAGCTACGTCACCACTGCTAAACATGCCAAAGGTCAACTTATCACGTGTCATTAAAGTGAGTGATACTGACACAAGAACCATGTGATTTTACATCACTGAACATACAGTTGTGACACAGTGCTGATCTTTAGGAGACCCATTTAGCCTTTGTCATTTTAATACTTTTTAACTAGGAAAGAAGACTGAGGTTTAACCTTTAAAAAGGATGGAAAAAACCTAGAATGGAAGTCCTAGATGTAGCCTCAGAAAACGAGTTAGCCCCCAGAGTAAAACAATTTTTAGTGGGAGAAATTCGAAGGATGATAGATGCTAAATCACAGAATTTTTTCATTTGGTTGGAAAAGACCTTTGAGATCATCAAGTCCAACTGTACTTGGCCACTACTAAACCATATCTCTGAGTAACTCATCTACCCATCTTTTAGATACTTCCAGGGATGGTGACTGAAATGTTTGCTTGGGTAATCTATTACAGTGCAGAACTGGACCAAATGTTCAGCCCTGGGGAACACCACTTGTGACTGGCCTCCAACTGTATTTATTTCCATTTACCACCACTCTTTGGGATTGGCCATCCAGACAGTTTTTCACCCACAGGATACACCTGTCTAGGCCAAAGGCAGCCAGTTTCTTAAGGAGAATACTGTGAGAAACAGCTTCAAGTGCTTTAGTAAAGTCTAGGTACACTACATCCACAGCCTTACCCTTGTCCACTAAGCGGATAATCATGTCATAGAAGGCGATCAGGTTAGCTTGGCAGGACTTGTCTGTATAAACCCATGTTGACTGGGCCTGATCACCTGATGATCTTGTGTGTGCTGTGCGATAGCACTCAAGATGACCTGCTCTATGTCCTTCCATGGCACCTAGGTCAGATTGACAAGCCTGTAATTCCCCAGTTCCTTCTGGCAGTTCTTGTAAATGAGTGTAAAATTTGCCAGCCTCCAGGCAAGTGGAACCACCCAAGCCAGTCAGGATGGCTGACAGATGATTTAAAGGATTTTGGTGAGGACCTCTGTCAGGTCCTTCAATACCCTTGGGTGAATCCCATAGGCCTGTTAAGACTTATGAATGTCTAATTGTCCAAGAGGTCTCTAATAATTTCCTCTTGGAAATTATTCAAAAAAGGTTAATTATTGCAGGATTAGGGACTGCATGAAACATCGCTCGGAAGAGAAGGTTAAGGGCATCATCAAAAGTATGGAATCACTTGGATTCTTCTCACTAACTTCAGTGAGCTTTTCTTAAAGGGAGATAACCAAGCATAGTATAGCAGGCAATTAACAAAGGAGAAAAAAAAAATCTTTATTTTCATATGAAGGAAATTTAACTGGCCAGCACAAAAAATCAAAGAAACAAGGCTATGTCACTGAAGAAATTATGAAAGATCTGAAGCTGCTGCAAGACTAAAGTGCAGTTTGTGCATGTGTGTGAGATGAGTATTGAGCAACAGGCAAGAAAGTTGTGGGAAGACATCACTTCTGAGACCTGGTTCTCCTTCCTTCCTCTAGAAGGAGAAAGCAGAAGAGGAGCCAGAAGGAAAAATTTTTAATTAAACAGTAGGTATCTATAAGAATATTTCTATGAGCACTCCCTATTTTTTTGTCCTTGTTCGTCTTTAACGTGCAGGAAAATATTTTTAAGAAGTTGGCTGCCTTAATTTTGATATGAGGCACAGATAAAGATATGCTTCTCTTATAGCTCATTAAAAAATAACTTCTGGGGATATTTTTTTTTCCAAGGGGACAAGCAGTCTGTGGAGATTAACAACCATCTCACCAGTAAGTCTTGTTAGTGAAGTATGAAAAAAAATCAGAGTTCTGCAGTGTGATGGGAGATACAAGCGGCAACATAGAGCATCTTTTTCAAACCATTTTTCCACCTCATCTTTATTTTCAGTGACTTACCAATGACATCAAAGCTTACACAAAGAATATAAATTATATCCAGTAGGAATTTTCCCCTTTCCTAAAGACTGGAAGAAGACTCATAGGTAATGTTTTGTTCTTTACACAATGTGATGAACGTTTTATGAGCTATGAAGCTCAGTAATTTCTGTGAAAGAGTCACCAAAAGACACATCTTTCCTCTTCCCTAGTTCACCTCCCACTCTTCAAAATTCACTTCCACACACAGGAGAAGTAGACCAATGGTAATACATATCCTCAGGAAATCTGTGACTTGTATTGCAATAGCTTGTACTATGTCACCTATGTTTGTCCTGGGCTGTTTGAAAAAGGTTTTGAAAGAGGCAAAGGTTTTTAGCAGCATATTCATGTGCTCCCCATCTATTTTTGTCCACAGGGAGGCCAAGGAAAGTGGTAGCAAATGTAGTCCCAGGACAGAGAGAATTAATGTCACAGCACTGAGAACTTGGTAAACAGATGAAATTTCAGATCACTGCTGACAAAGCTCATAAGATACATTACTCAACAGATTGCAACAATTACCTGTTTGGAGTTCCTTTAAGTACTTTTTCTCCCCCAGTGTTTGGTCTAATAGTTGTTGCTTTGTTTTTTGTTTTTTTTTTACTTTCCCTCCTAGCCTATATTTGACTCAAAGGAAACTACTGAAGTTCAGAAAGCATAGATATTTCAGACCTGATTCTTCAGTACTAAGGAATTCATGCATGATTTATGCTTGTGCAAAGCAGATGTAAGAGAACAAGACTGAACTGATTGCACTTTATATCTGCTTTTATCTGGCATGAAGGACTGCATAAGTAGCGAAATGTGAAGCATCATGCTCATTTTCTTAAGTAAGTAGCAGAAGAATCTCTTTTTCTGAAGCTCAGTCCATGCTGTCAGAGTGGAAATCTAATTGTCTCTGCGAGAAGAGAAGTTCCTTTTTCACCTGCTACCGGTGGAAGTTTTATGCTTGTAGAACGTAAAATAAAGATAAGAAAAGAAACAAATGCATTTCCTTTCAGTCTGGACAAGGAAATCAATGACCTTCCTAGTGGAAAACATGGTTCCTGCTTGAAACATTTTTTTGTGCAGACATACCATGTTGCTATTTAGCTAAATTGATGCTCAAATCATGGAAAGAATTTTTCAGCCTAGGAGGGGAGTGACAGGTCTTGGCTATAGGTGTGGAAATCAGGGATGCTAGTTAAGATTCTCTCGAAGTCTTAGGCAATTGCAGCCCTAGAGTTTTTTTAACAATAAATGTTGCAACAGTCAGGGTAACAGGTCAGAAAAGAGACAGGATGGAAAACCTAATTGAGCATAACTTATACCAGCATTACAAAGCACATTTCCATTTTTCCCTCAGATCACTACTGAAACAATGCATGCATTCCTGAGATGCAGGTGACATAGTAAAACTAGTTGTGTTTGGCAACCCTATTGCTTTTCTTGGACTTTCTCAGTTAATGATTATTAATAAAGATATTCTTAGTGGATCCTTAATCTAAAACACTAGTAATTCCTGAACCAGAGTTCAGTTCTGTTCCAGAGATTTTTTCTCAAAGGTACTGTTCAAGTTGCAAGCAAGAACTTTCAACAGATAAGGTTTGAGGGAGGAAAATGAGCTTTCTTGTTCATATCTATGGTTGCATTGTGCAAATGTATCAGTGACTTCTGAACATGTTGCTGATGAAATCAATAGGAATCGTTTTTATTCTCTTAAAATGGAAATAAAATCTGAATTCACACTCTTCCCTTTCCTCACTCTTTAGCCACTCAAATTACAGTGACGTTTAAAGCTGCTTATACTTATTAAAAGTTTTGGTTCAAGAAAAGCCATCTAGTCTTCAATTTCCATCCATCTGACAGAGGATAAAGTAGAAAAAAGGTAAGAGAAAAGAAAGGAATAGACAAAGAGTGATTGTCATCTCTAAAATAGTGTTTAATCTGATTTCTGACTTCCCAGCCATCCCTGTCAACCAGAAACCATTCAGCATTTTACAAGATTAAGGAGACATTAGTTGGAGTTTCTAATTTTCCATCCAAAGATATCAATTATCCATTCTGGGATAAGGCAGTAAATATTTCTAAGATAAATTTGTAACTTAGTTTTCCAATTGTTATTGCTTTTAATGTTCCAAATACCGCATATTTGCTTGGTTGCAAAATTTGTTTCAGTGGGTAGAGCTATTAAACAATAAGCTTATGCCTATTTATATTCTAATAAGGTCTAAGTTTTTTTGTTTTCGGCCTACTGCTTTTTTTTTTAAACAGTAATTCATGCCTAAGTGTAACAAAAAAATCTAAAATTCAAGATAATAAGTAACAGAAGGAGATGGCATCTCTGGGAGTGTAGAAAAGGAAAAGTAATATATAGACGTCAAATATTTTGCCCTAATGCAATCCATTAAAATAAATCAAGTAAACCTGTATTTTAATTTTAGAAGCTGTTGTTGAGAAGTCTTTAAAAGATTCTGTTCCCAGAACAGAATGTCAAAAGAATCCTAGTAGTTCAGTCCAGTTGTGCATTCAAGTCCACTACTCTGTCTCTGGAAGTGGCTGAAGAAGTGCAAACCAGGAAGAGTATTATGTGTGGCTGTGTATTCCTAACATCCATAACCAGTGGATTAGTAACCTCCTGTCTATTCCTTTCCATTTTCTTAAACATTTGCTGAAACAAAGTATCTTAATTCTTTCAAAGAATATTTTAGTAATTTTTGGTGTTGCAAACCAGAAACCTTGTCTTAAAATTGTTTTCTTGGAGGAGCGATTTTGTTCTTACATTGATATTATTTTTTAATGTCAACTGTTTAGTACATTATGTAAAACAGAAAAAAGTAGAAAAATTAAATGATGTTATGCTTTATACTTTGTTTATATTAATTAAATAAACCAGAGAAAATTAATATGACATTCAAGTTTCTCACAAGAGTTTCTACGTGCTATTCTACACTTACTTTTTTTTTACTCATAAAAAAGACAAAATATTGGGCTAAAATAATGATAGGCTGGAATATATATTTGTATATAAAATCAGTCTCAGATCTCCTGAGGCTTTATTCAATTCTCTGCTGCACAAAAAACCCCAAACCAACCCATAATGTTGACTGTAGTCTGCCTTTTTATCCAAAATAATTTTAAGATCAAATCCTGCTCTCTACTGCAATAGAAAACTACCTTCCTTCTCAATTCTTTTTCATTATATTGGATCTCTTTTGTGATAAAATACTAATAAATGTAATCAGAGACATGGCATCATCTCTAACTTTGAAAACAATGACATTATATTTAAGAAATCTTGGTGGCTGCGCGATATAAATGCAATAGAGGAACTGGAAAGTAGTGGTGGTGGGCTGATCCTGGCTGGATGCCAAGTGCTGGCCAAGCTGCCCTAACACTCCTCTCTTCAGCTAGGCAGGGGAGAGAAAATATAACAAAAGGCTCAAAGGTTGAGATAAGGACAGGGAGAAACGACTCAGCTACTACCATCACTGGCAAAACAGACTTTACTTGGAGAAAATTAATTTATTACAAATCAAATCAGTGTAGGATAATAAGAAAGAATATCAAATCTTAAAACACTTTCTTCCCACCCCTCCCTTCTTTCCAGGCCCAACTTTACTCCAAATTTCTCTATCTCCCCACCCCCGCCTAAAGCAACGCGGGGTATAGAGAATGAGGGTCTTGGTCAGTTTATCACAAATTTTCTATCCTGTTCCTTCCTACTCAAAGGCAGGACTCCTCATATTCTTCCCCTGCTCAAACATGGGGTTTCACCCACAGCAGACAGTCCTCCATGAAATTCTCTAATTCAAATCCTTCCCAGACTACAGTTCTTCAGAAACTGCTCCAGCATGGGTCCTTTCCATGGGGTGCAGTCCTTTGCGAACAGACTGCTCCAGTGAGAAGCCTACTCTGCCATGGCTTTCCATGGGGTCATGGACTCCTTTGGGCATTCCTGTACTCCTATGTGAGGTCCTCCACAGGCTACTGGTGGATATCTGTTCCACAGTGCATCTCTGTGGTCTGCCAGGGGACTGCCTGCCTCACCGTGGTCTTCCCCATGGGCTGTAAGGAAAACTTTGCTCCAGTGCCTGGAACACCTTCTCTCCCTCCTTCTTTACTGACCTTGACTTCCACAGAGTGGTTTCTCTCATATATTCTCATTCCTTCATCCAGCTGGTGCTGTTTCCTCTTCTTAAATATGTTATACCAGAGGCACTACCAGCATTGCTGATGGGCTCAGCCTTGGCCAGCAGCAAGTCCACCTTGGAGTAGCCATTTGCTCTATCAGACACAGAGAAAGCTTCTAGTAGCTTCTCGATAAGCCACTCCTGTAGAACCCTGCTGCCAAACCCTTGCCAATACAGAAAAGGATCACATCATGGTTTACAGTCAAAAGTGTCTCTCAGAGTGAAATTTTCTCAGTTTTTCAAACAACCTTCTAATTAAAATGGAAAACTAAGTGCAAAAGCAACCATCTAGCAAACATTTCACTGGGAAAAAAAAAAATAAATTAAAAAGCCTATGCAAGAACAATGGCTTTCCCCTCATTCCCAAAAGAGTAAATGCTCCCAAATGTAATATCAAGGCAATATCATGTTACTATTAAGCTAATATTCAGTTAATGGAAAGAGGCTTGCCAATGCTCTCTAAGCTTCTGGAATACCAGTCCCCAGAACAGCAATAAAAACCTGCAGTTACTTGTTGAAATGTTTTCATAAATATTAATTCCCACTTTGTGTGAGATTCAGGTGGCTTAAAGCCATTACGGTTCCTCAGGCCACACAAGAGCAGGTGGCAACAGAACTCACCAAACCTGGGCTTTACTGATCACTCTTCTCTGTTGTTGTATTAAACAGCTGCCGAAAGCACACGAGAAAGCATAGGCAGGCTGAAGATCTTTTCACATGGGGGGATTCAAAGGTGTAGATTTAAGGCTTTATTGCTAGGTAATGACACATGGAGTTTTATACCTCTAGATAACAGCATGAAATTACCTGAGGTCAGCAATGACTGAAAATTGTGACAATTAGATGGCTACTTTGTGGCCTGTAGGAAATTAATTGGTGGCCTTATTCCAGTTCTCTATCATAAAACAATTACAGTTAATGTTGATTGACATCTTTGATTGCAACGATGGCTGAGAGGCCAAGGCTGAGTGAGGCTTGAAAATAAACTGCCCTTCAACCCAGAAAAGTCAATTCTCCAAGTCAGAGGTTAAGCACATGTCAGACTGAGAAAAATGTAGTTCTTTTCAATCACTCTACAGATAGAAAGTTTGTCTCTCCCGTTAAATGTCATTGCCTTCACTGCCTCTGCCTAAGAGGACATGGAAAATGCAAGGACCCTGGGATGGTTTAGGCAAGATTTATAACATATCACTCTTCATGATTGCATTCTGGAAGCATGCAAGGTTTTAGTGAAGTCCTCATGTGCTAAGTGCTGTGCAGATGCCATACCTCACAGTCTCCTTCTGAACTGCTTGCCATCAAAACAAATGGGACAGTTGTGGGAGGTAAGAAGCACCATTACCAGTGTTTAACAGACAGAGCACGAGGTTCAGTGAGACAATGTAATGAATTTATGATCACACATGTAATGTGTGGCAGAGAAAGGAGTTGAAACAGAGGATAGGTTCATGGCTATAAAAGTGAGCTAAAGCCAAATAATTCTGGGTCAGATATTTCTTTACACATTTTGCTTGTGGCACCACAGAAATAAAACTGCCTGAGTGTCCATAATGCAATTCTAGCATTACTAATATGCAGTGGAAGTTAAGAAGGTTTTGAGTCCAAAAAAACTTTAACTCCTGGCCATAGCTTAAGTATCTGTGGTGGGCTAAATCTTATCCCAGACATACTGAGATCACAAGATCATACGTAAGCAGCTGTTCTTGAATCTGATAAAAGTTTCCACATGCAGGAAGCGAACCCATAACTCTTGTTCCCCACTGTTTATTTCACAGCAGAAAGTTCAGTTTGCAACAGCTATGTAGAATATAAGTAGAGATAAACACATACATTGAATAGAATTTGAAAATGTCATACTATTAAAACAATAAGAAAAAAATGGAGTTAGGTGTTAGAATGATCTTATACAATTGATGATTAAATATTCTTCTTCTAAAGTAATGAGGATTGAGGAAGAACAGAGTTGATGTCGGTAGAGACGTGTAACTCCATGTTAGCAGCTCTCTTTGACAGAAAATCCAAGGATTTGGCCTTCTTCCCCCCCCCCCGTCTGACTCTAGTTACATTGCATGGGCTGTGGTAATGCTTTGCCTTAGACACCACAGTACAGCTCTGACTTCTAAGAAAAGGCATGCACCAGGAAAACTTCACAACATAGCTTTTCCAGTGGACTACATTGAAGCATTTCAAGCACAAGTCTTGAAATAACCTGAAGTAAACAAATAAAGATCAAGAAACCTAGAGGAAAGCATGCTAATGCTCAGATAATACATAAGCAACACCAAACTGTAACTTAATTTCCATCTGCCTTTTCCTCTTAAGACAACAAGTATCTGTCACTGGCCTTACATTTTGAGAAGTTAAAAACCTATGTATTCTTCTGTCAGCTGTCCCATTGTATTACTGGGAAACATCTTTATCCTTTCAGAACTGTTCTTCACAAATCATTCTTTACTGAATCACTTATGAGCTGGAAATGTCTCTTCCTGGGCTAAATTCACATAATCATAGACAATTTGTTTAGTTCAGCCTAAAATGTGACCACTTATCAGCTGAGATGTAAAAACTGGGGATATGAGTGTTCTTAGCCCATTTCAATTGCAAAGTATAATAGATTACTTTGAATCACCTTCATAATTTATATGATATGCAACCTCAAAAAAGATATTACTATATAGCTAAAGACAAAATGAAGAGAGAAGGCTCTCGAAATCTTGTCAGGCTAACAGCATGATGTGTAATAAGTGATACCTCTTTTTGGTATTTATACAATGAAAAAAATAAGACATTCCTACCCCTTTCTTACTATGGTTCCTGTTGCCACTCCCTACAGTATTTTAATAGAGGATCAAGTCTGAGATCCCTTTTCTGTGATACTGCCTACATTTTGTGTGCTGCCTGGAGGGACCTTCATAATTACTGATCACTGATAATAAAAGATAGGAATAGGAATTCCATTTAGTTATTATACAAACCCAAATAGAAGAACAGCATTAGTGCATCCTTATGAACACCAAAAATCAGAGATTTAAATTTAAGATTTATAATTTTAATGTGTCATTCTAGTACAATTACAAGGCAAAAATCTCAAGATTTAGATGCCATGATATCTGAGATTCTGGTTAAAAGATGGTCTAAAAGAAGGAAAGTCTCAGACTTGACATGAAAAAAATATGCTTTCAGATGATAATGAACATATCTCTATATGAAAAAAACATATTCTTACACACTTATAGGGAAACACCTAGCCAACAAAAAAATCTGTATGAGTCCAATGGACTCTGAACTCAGGGTGTTCTTCATTATTTTGAGAGTGTATAATTAAGTACTACTAACTCCAATTTCTATCTTTTCTCTAAGTGGATCTTCTTAGAGTGGATATGTCTACAATTTATTTTCATTTAAGGAATTAGTGGCTTTATTAACCTGTATTACTAAGATACCTGAAAGCTTCTGAACATTTTACCTACAGTCCGAAATAAGTTAACTTACTCTTTCAAAATGTGGGTCAACTGGCATTCTTCATAAAATTATGCAAGGAACAAAGACCATTTAATTTTCCTGTTAGTATATTATTTACCCCTAGACTATGTGAATCTTTTAAACTGGAAAAATCTAAGTGTTATTAAAAAACAAGGGAATGGTGTAAAGAAATCAGATAGAAAACAAATTTAGGAAAGGTTGCTTTTTTCTTGCTGGATATACAAAATGGAAGGATGTATTATGATATTTCATAGAAGAAAAATGTATTATAAATCAGAAAAATCCTTTACTTCTGTCAAATCTTCATTAAAGACAAGCACAGATCGAAGTATTTCTTTCACAATTGTTCTTTACATAGGTTAAAAAGCAAAAATAAGTATAGGTGGAGGACTGGCTATAAAATATACCCACTAACTATTAAGATATACCATTTTATATACCAGAAGTATAATTTTCCTTCTCTGTGGAGGACTTACTGGGGAATCATTCCAATGCTAACATTACGACAGTTTATATCTTGGAGTGAGTTAAGAAGCGCAAAAGTTCTATATTGATGAATATCAAATAAAATCAAATCAAAACTTCACTGACAAAATTACTACGGCCATTTTCCACATGGCTTTGAATATTCTGAAAAACTGATGTACCTTAGTATAAAGAAGTATTGTGATTACTCTTTTATAAATCAGAGTAATATACATATTTGGCTGCTGATTAATAACAATATGTTGCTCAAGATGTAGTTCTGAGATACAAATCTATCACAGAATTGATTGGAACAAGTTATGAATTTATCTTATCAATTTAAAAAAATCACTATTCAAAAGACTGCATCAGGAGACTACTTTGAGTTTGCAGCATAAACTGTAATTCACTGCTAGTCTTAGAATTTTTTTTTTTTTTTTGTGGTCTTATGATAAAGGTTTTTATTTTATTAAATTGTCCTTGTACCTGAAATAAATGACCCCATACAATCTGTCTGCCTTCCATGCACTTCGGATAAACCTCAAAAATAAAATATCATTCTGATAAGATTTCAGACATCATGATAGACGAGAATTTGTTTGCTTAGACTTTGTCAGATAAGTTTGAAAACCTTGACCAAGCCTTACACAGAATCACAAGATAATATCTTCTGGGTAAGGCATACCTAACAAGCAAAACATGGATTAAAAACATTTGTTATTGTGAAAAAAACCCACATAGAATAGCAACAGATCATATGTTTTGTCTCATATGTCTCAGCTAATGATTTAGATGAGTATTGGTAAAACATTTATCAAATCTCTCTAGTTCTGACATTAAAAAAAACCTGCCAGCTACCTGCTTTGGGCTTTCACAGAATGCTGTCTCCAGAGACTGGGCTACAGAAAATGTTCATGTCCTGTAAATGTTTGAATGTTTCTTATAGTAATATGTCAGGTTCTGACAGCTTTTCAGATTCGAGAAGGCTCATATATGATCTGTTCCTCTATGAACAGCGTATGAACTTGGCAGTTTAGTCTAAACTAGACTTAGCAGATGAGAACTCACAAGAAATATCAGAAGTTAATTTGTGGGGAAATTCCTATAAAACAATATAACTGATATTCATACATTCTGATCTGAGGCACTATGAGGAAAAGATCTTATTCTGATTTTTCATAGTTGTAAACTTAGTTAGGTGTATATAACTAGTCTAAACAGTAAAACATGGCAATTTTTTGTGCAAATTCCTGGTTGAGGGATGCATAAACAACATCTTTGCATAAGCAAAAAGGCAGCTAGTTTTCTATTAGGTCACATGCATGAATAAATACCTGATTTTTATACTCCCAATGGCTATTTGTAAGCATATTAAATGCATGCTAATGCTTGAGTGCAACTGTTCACCTCCAACTTCAGAAAATATTGTTAAGCTGGCAACAATTTTAATAATGATTTTAACAAAAATATGAATAGTTTTAACACTGTAAACTGCATATGAATTCATCCCCTACCTATACCCCATAAATAGAATTTCTTATTCTCCAGTCCCCATAATTAATTAAAATGTTGTCACAAGTAATGTTTTCTTCTTTCTTCCTAAAGTTTTCAGTAATCAAGGATAATTAGGGTCTATCAGTAAAATTTTTATACTGTTTAAGTGGCAAGATTTTGGTAGCAGGGGTGCTGCAAGGGTAGCCTCTATGAGAAGTGAACAGGATTGCCCATGCTGTACACTGCCAGTTTCACCACACCGCAAAGTGGACCACCCTGTGTCAAAGCTGAGCCCATCAGACAAGCTGATGCTGGTGCCTTTGTGATAATGTATTTCAGAAAGGATAAAAAACCTGCACAACATCTGTGAGAGAGAGGAGTGAGACAATGTGAGAGAAACAGCCCTGTAGACCAGAGTCAGTGAAGGAGGAAGGGGCAATGGTCCAGGCACTGGAGCAGAGATTCCCCTGGAGAAGGCCATGGATATGCAGACTGTCCCCCCTGCAGCCCATAGGGGTTAATAGTGGAACAGATATCCATCTGCAGCCTGTGGATGACCCTATGCTGGAGCATGTTGATGCCCAAAGGAGGGTGTGGTCCCTTGGAGAGATCACACTGGAGCAGGCTTCTAGCAGAAGCTGCAGCCTGCGGGGGACCTTAGCTGAAGCAGTCCATTCCTGAAGGACTGTATCGACAACACCCATTCCACATCTGGCAGCACAGCTCAGAGGGCAGGGGACAGAATAATTGGGAATGAAGGAGTGAAGTTGAGCCTGGGAAGTTGGGGGTGGGAGGATGGTGATTTTAGTTTTGTCTTTATTTCTTACTATTCTACTCAATGTTTAATTGACAATAAATTAAATCAGCTTTTCCAAACCGCATCTATTTTGCCCATGACTCTAATGGGTATGTGAACCCCCCGTGTTTATGTCAAGACGTGAGGTTTTTTTCATCTTATTTTCTGTCTCTCCTGTTAAGGAGGGGGAGTAAAAGAATGCCTGCACGGGCATCTGACATCTAGCCAAGATCAATCCACTGACCCACTGCAGGTTAATTTTGGAGCAAGTACCACCTCTAGAGAAACTCCACAATTGTTTCTCCCCACTGTATGATGCAGCAGTGGAACTAACACAATCAGGGAGCAGAAAAAATTCCCAAAACACAAAGTAAAATCCAACATGCTCATCTACTTTGCTAAAGGAAAACTACAACAGGAAAAACAGCAGTAGGAGTAATGTTCTAATTTCACAGAATCAATTACAATGAATCATTACTTTGTCTTCCAACAGCAAAAGTGGTTATTACTGTAATAGATTTGCCACACAAAGATGACAGAGAAAGTCTAAAGTTCACATTGTAGCCTAACTAAATGTATCTCCACAGGGACTATGTCCAGAATTTCTAACATTGTCATGCATACATTTAAACGTGCTTTTGTGCATATTGGAATAAAGTATAAAGATGTTCATATAAATATATAAACTATACAGAATATAATATAAAATATACAGCTAGTTCCAGTTAAGCCTTAACGCAAGGTTACTTCTGCAGCAACTGACCATTCTCATTGATCTTTCATTCCTTGAACATAACTCATTAAAGAGGTACTAAAATAATGTACTATATTAACACTAAAAATATGCTACTGTTCATGATGAATGGCTATTTGTGACGGGGCCTAGTATTATCTTATTGTAGTCTGCTGCTAAGCAGGCCTTCTTATTTAATTGTGACTGCTCATGAAGTAAAATAGCCGTCAAGGTCACCAACAGTTTAGGGTCTTAGCCTGAAGTTTTGGAAATCATCACTGGAATATTACTCGAATGACTGAAATATAAATAGTCAAATAAAATTTTTTTTTCAATGCTCACCACACATAATGTCATATGTATTAATGTCTTACAATGTATTTTAGCCTTGATCTCAACATTCACAATTAAGAAGAATGCTTAATAATGTTCATAACATATATATAACCCTGAGTTCACGAGTTTCAACCGCAGAATTTGCATTGAAATATTAATAACTGCATTGTCAGTATCATTTCTGCTTTTTGCATAAAGTTATTTTCACTCAGAAAACCTCCTGAATACAGAACTTGCTACAAGATATATGGAATTTCATTTGTCAAACTACAGGGGTTGTTAAAAAAAAATAAAAATAAAGGACATTTTATTTTATGACCGCATACTAGAAGTTTCCCCCTCTAGAACCTGCAGCCTTTTTTGAAGGAAGAAAGAATAGATATTACTTGACTGACTAGGATATGTCATATAACACTTCTAAAATGTATCATTTCCAATGCTTATTTCAAGGTTTCTTAAAACATATACTATTTATTTGACAGATTATGAGATATTAAGTACATATAGTATAGGAACTTATATCTCAATCTGCAGTGTTTGCTAAAAATGTTTTCTTTTTCAGTCTGTAAAGAACTGTCCCTTACTAGAGTACTATCATCAGGCTGCATCACAGTAAGTCTCCTGTTCGTTCCCGTGTCATCACAGGATGAAGCTCTTGCCTTCTCAGATATGTGCAAATATGTTTTTCTTTACAATGTCACAACATATCAGCCAATAAAAGGAGAAAGGAAAACTCGCATGAAACTCAAATTGTAAAACCATGGAATTGTAAAGACAGAAAGCTCCAAATGCTATTCGATTTTGACAAAATCCCTGTACAATCATATTACAACCTGAACCTTTGTTATGTACAGAAATGTCCTTGAAACACAGTGGGCTTTTTCTAAAGGTGGCTGTGGTAGGGTAGAAAACTAACCCAAGAGGATACTCTGAGAAAAAAAGAAAGAAGAAGAGACCTTTATATCAATTTGTTTGTATCTAAATACATTGCATAGCAAAAGGCTGGGAACTAGAAGGAATTATGCAAATTGCTTGGAGCTTCTCTTGAAGTAGGGATCTGCTTTTCCTCTTCTCTCCTCTGAACATTCAGAAAGTTTTACTGGTTTCAAGAACATTTGAAAAATATTAAAAGGAGGCTCAGATTCAGGGCATTGATTGACAATCTGATCCATATTGGATATTTTCTTCTTTTGAGCTGCATCTTCTTTTGTGACGGGGAAGACTGTACTAAAGAAGTGTTACAGGACTTTAGCTCCTCTTAGCAGCAACAGTATACTTGCTTTGACACACTCAGGATCTCCCTAAGCCTTTCTTGAGATTTGTTATGGTATTGTCTTATCTTTTCGTATGATTGTCTGTAATGAAACAGTGTTGGTAGCTTTCCTTAAGTGATCATTATATACTAGTGAGCACCCTGGCGTTAGATACATTTGGCTTCCTTTGTTAGTCTACTGAACCTGCTAAAGAATTGAAATTTAATGATTGATAAGGTGATAAAACGATGAAAAGAAGGATAAAACCTGAGAGATAAAAGCCAATTAAGAGAAATAAAGTTCAGAAGCAACTTTGTTTTTATTTGAAACATAAATTTGAGGAACATGATTATGAGATTTCATTTTAATGAATGTGTATGGGGGTGAGTGTTAAAAGGCACAAGCACTGGATATTGACCCATTCTAGGCTAATATGGTCCATGGTGCAAAGTTGTATTGAAGTAATCTAAGGGAAGTAAAGGCCTAAAACAGTAAAGTGTAAAATGCAAAGCAGAACAATGGGCAATTCCATTTTGAACCATTCTGGTTAAAGCAAGAACCACCTTATCCATCCCTCTTCATATTAACAAATAATGCTGTATGAAATTCATGATTGTTTGCCCATCAGTTAGGCAGGTCCCACTACAGAGCAGATGAAGATCAAGTCTGAGTTGCCTTTCTAGCTCTCAGGAATGCTGGGCTACTGCACCATCATTTAATCTGCCCACTTTACATCCTCAATGTCCACCCTGCATGACAACCAGGGGCAACTAGTGCAAGGAGATGATCTCCACAAGGAGATGATCTCCTCAGAGAAAACTACTAATTTTCTTGTCCACATTCAGGACCGGGAAGACAGGGACAGTTTCCTTACTTGATCAACACTTTCTTACCTCTGATTGCAGGGTCCTTCCTTACCCTTTCACTTTCCCATTTTCATTTAATGACAAAGGAGTGTATTACGGTAGTTTTTTCTTTCCTCCTGATCCTTTTCTTACCCTTCCATGTCAGCATACTCACCTATTCCCAGCTGGCAAGGATGCCACAGAGGGCACTGCTCACAATCCATTTGCTCACATCATAAGCTATCAGAAGCAGAAAATTCTGCTAAAGGGCCGAGATGGGGAAGAAGTGCAGAAAACAACAAAGAGGAAGAAATCATCTTCCATTTTCCAGTGAGCCATTACACTAATATGATTAGCAAAGTGTGAGTCCCTTCCCACAGTGTTTACACAGAAAAACCAGCACTTACTTTTTCTCAGAAGTGTATTAAGACTCTGTCCCAGATTTAACTATTTTGCCACATTTTCCCTATCAGAATAAAAAAAAAAACAAACAAACCGAAGACTAGTAAAATGAATCATCTGACCTCAAATGAAACGGAAAAAGATTTACAGAACTACATTTTCTTTCAGGAAGTATTCACCATTACATAACTAAGGGCTCAAAAATCTAAAGATGTGGCTTAGAATACCTTTAGTTCATGAGACAAGAATATAATAATAATTGAAAGAAAATTGCAGTGGATTTTAGGTTCATTTTATTACCTTCTGTTTCTTATGTCTTAATCCTTTAACTACTTTTTTCCTACCACTGCACATCACAGAATATCTTAGACAAAAAATAAACAGTGTTTTCAAGTATTTGTATGGTTTAGTAAACTTGTATTCCAAGAAGACAACAGTCTCTAAATGAAATGCAGAAATCAAAAGCTGCTTAATATAATCATTAAAAATGCTTTAATTTTAAAAGAAGGAAGAAGAGACAGGACGAATAAATCTGACAAACAAAGCTGTAATAATAGCATTGTGACCATTGCTTAAGTACAAAATATGCTTGGAAAATCACATGAACAGTCAAAAAGTTGACCAGCTCATCCCTGAACTTTTAGACATGCTCACTAATCACTTCGTATTGTAAGTAGACTACTGTAAACAGCCCCAGATTGATTTGGAGTTATCAGTCTATTGCACATAGACAATTACCCTGAAGGAAGGACATTATCAGTCACTTAAGAGCCTCCAGATCTAAAACATATATTTGTCTTCAGGCCTTTCCACAAAGCTCACTGTAGTCAGTTAATTTGCATATCACATTTAGCTTTGTTGTAAATGGTGAATGTAAAGCTTTAATGATATGAACTTATCACCTTTTGGGAAGTATTTAATTTTTCTCAAAGAAATATCTTGGGTTTACCATGCATATTAGTATTATGTTTGAATATCTCTTATGCAAAAACTTTGAAAGATATACTCTGTTGAAAACAGAATAAGATATGAGCTATGCTTGGTAGAATCATTTTGTACCCATATTATGAGCCTAGAAATGGCATTGAAACTTCCTGACAAAGACTATACTACTCATACAACTGCAGTTACTGATACTAAACCAAAGTAAAACTACAGAAAACAAGTCGCCACAAAACAATAAATCTGCTGAAAGCAGTGCCTATTTTTACTGTTTGAAGAATAATTTAAGCTGAATATGGTCTCTTACAAAAATATCTGAGTTGTGCATTAAGTGGCTAGAGTTGTTCCTGTTCTTCCAGTCCCTAAAAATGCACTGGACTTTCATGGGATACCAAAAATTGAAAGGCAAATAGGAAGGTCTCAATTTGGCAGGTAACATTTTCTTACTGCTGTTTTTTAAAAAGTTCATACCTCCCCCCCGCCAAAAAAAAAATCTAAGGATGAAGTTTGGAGAGCAAGGTACTGTGGATTACAGGAAAAATTTTTTTGAAAATCATGACAGCCTTTCAATTAGATAACATTTTTCAGTGGCTATTGATGAAATTTAATTCTTTCAAGAAGGATTCCTCCCACAAGCTGTTTGTAAGGCTCTTAATTTTCTGCCCATTCACTCAGCTGCAGAGAAGCATGGAAAGCTATGCAGTTAGTAACATGGTTTATCCTTTGATGGAAATGGTAAAAAATTTGAACCTATACTAAGACGACAAATGTAATCATGTTTTAAATATACTCAGTTTTTTTCAGTACAGACTGAAAAATACTTCTATAAATGAGAGACATCAGAAAGAAAAAGTAATCCTTTCTGGAAGGCAAAATAAGAATTTTAGGCATTTTTTTGCCTTGTGTTCCACATAGCACACACTCCAGAAGCTTAGAAGTATAATTGGCACTGTTATCACTGTTGAGTTCTTTTTAATAGCTAACCCTTCACTTAAATACTGCAAACAATTTATTTTAAAAATGGATAAAAATCAGGGTCTTAAGTGGGCAGAGATTAGCGAAGCACAAACAATGCTAATTCATCAATGACTCCAACTTGTCTTGAGTATAATCATAACAAAGCTATCCTGAGAAATAGAGATATATGAGAAGAATATTTTACCAGGCTATAGCTTGCTATAGGAAAGCAACATGAAGCTAGATACGTTAACCAGTATAAGATGTCATTTTAAACATATTTTTATTTTATCACTATACATTAGCACTAAAATTCTCAAATTTTTTATCTCAAAGTTGAGCTGCCATGTTATGGTTCTGAAACTGTTAGTCATCTTATTTCAGTCGTTGATCCACTCTATTTTCCTTTCTTTTCTTAGTTTTTCAAGGTTAAGAAAGCAGAATCTTTTATGCTGGTAAACATACTTAAAAAAATCAAAAATGTAAAATAGCATTTCTGCACTTACTTCTAAGGCGACTTTTACCAATAAGATCATATTTAGAAGTCACAGTAGGCCGTGTCACTCGAACATTACTCCACTTTGACCCAGACTGTATGTTTGTATGGTCCAAATCATATTGTCATAAACTTGGAATTTGTGCATCAGTATCTACTGCTGCTCTAGACATACTTCATGCCAGTTTTGAATATTGTCTTGGTAAATAAAATTTCACTCCTTATCTTTACTAAGCCAAAAAGGAAAATACGGATATGAATACCCACACTCTGACATAAGCATGAGGCTTACTTAACAGTAAATGGAGTCTCAATTCAGCAGTTTATTTCTTTGTCAGAGTGACATGTCGCTCCATAGTTTCTAATATTTTGGCTTAAAAAGAAAAAAGCTTCAGCAACATACAGAAAAAGAAACAAATTGAAACTGTTCATCCTCTCCTCCCTCTGGAAGATGTGATTCTGTGATTCTCTCTTGTGAAACATTCATCAAAATCAGAGAAGACAGACCTGTCTTTGGAAACATTTAAAAGTGTCCACATCACATTTCTTAATGTTAGACTAATTGGTTTCTACAGATTGCTATATGGAATAAGACAGATTGTTAGACACCAAAACAAGAGTCTTAGGTAAGACAAAAGGGAATTCTCAAGATCTACTAGTACAAACAAAATAGTATGCTAAAATAACCTACAAATAAGCATGCGCTCAGGATCTAACTTCTTACAGGTAACAGTCTTTTAATTCAATAACTTACATAGTAGACATTAAATTTCTCTCTTAGTCTAATTATTTAACTTTTTCCACTGCTTTCAGAGTGGTGTATTGCTACTGGCTGCAGCAGAGATTCTTTTTATTAACACAGTGTAAGGCAAATAAGTCGGTCTCCTCATGCTAAAACCATGTTTTCTGTGAGGAAAACAACTCACTGCATAAGATAAAAAGCTGCTTAGAACTGAATTTGCATTTGTAAATCTTTCTTCATTTTTGCTTGCAGAATACAGTGGGTTCTTGGCAGATAGATAGGACTAATAGCTCTAGACTACTCAGCTGAAACAAGCATCTGCTTTAACACGGTATTGTGCAGTTCCTTGGTTTTTTTTCCTTCTCTTTGGAGACACATGGTTAAAATTATATTTTAACCTAATCTTTGTCATATTGCACTTACAGAGTAGCAAATTTTTTGTTTCAAGCCACAGCTGTTACTCCAAGACAATAAGTAAGAGGAGACCCTATTAGAAAGAATTGGAGATACATGGTTCCATAAACACCTGCAATTGACATAAGCCTGGAAATTGGCAACAAACAAACTTATTTCAATACACTTACCTGTTTAATGCTTTTAAAACTCCAATACTTCCTCTTTACCACGCAAACCTTTTAGCCACTGGGTGAAGTCAAAATAGAGTACTTGATCATGATAATCCCAGCCTGTCATGGACAACAGCATCTCTCATGGCACCACACTCAGAACGCTTAAAATGAACCTGTAAGACACAGATATGCTTACGTTTTTATTGAGATACACTCAAATCATGTCCTAGGATGAGGAAACATGATAATTTAATCAATGAATACAATATAAATGAGTGAGCACAAAGCCATAAATATCACCTGGTAAGCATCAAGATGAGAGACTGCAAAGGTCATGGTCTTTTGATCTATTTTTGATGATTATTTGAAGTTCTGTTATACTTATTGACTCATTAAAATCGTCAGGATTAAAAAACAACAATTGTCTTTTTAAAAAAAAATGCAGCTTTTCATACACAGACCTGTTAAGTTCTTTCTCACATGAATTTTGAAGGAAGATTGTATTCTGAACCAAACAGAATCTTATCTGAGAAAGGTCATGGAAAGGATTCAGTAAAATAATAGTGTTCCATGATAGCTTTGCTGAATACAGTTTCTTACAGCATCTTTAATAGGAAATGCAATCTGTAAACAGATGCAATGCAAATCCATACAAATCATATGCTCTTCTTTTTACTAAGAAAAAGCTTTCAGACAAGTAAAGTATTCAGGTGGCAAATTTCAGTATGGTTTTAATGCAGCCAGGAAAATTTACAACTTTACCTAGTGCTTTGCTTCTGTATAGTTTTAAGATTCCTTGAGAAAATTTCCTACCATTCATAAGCAACTGTTAGTGAGTCAAGAAAATCCTTTTGTTAAAATCTCTAAATAGGATTTTTCGGACTTTAAACTACTGTGAATCTACCTTCTTCACTATTCATTTAAGCTATTAATTCAGTTTAGCCAAATTTAATAAAGCTATTTTTCTCATCTTTGTCCTCTGTTACTGAAATCTTCAGGCCAATGCACAGCTATCATGGTGAATACCAGATGGCATCCAGATCATGGTCAGTTCATCCAGAGGATACACTTAAATGAGCTTTCCTTAAGAGTCCCTGTTGAAATCTAAAGAGTGACTGAGCACTACTCCTAAACATATCCCAAATCCTGGGTGTTCCCTACTTTTCCCAACAATAGTAATGTCTCCCCCTCAAAAGTTGTGTATGATTTTTAATAGCAAGCATGAAACCATGTGCACAGAATTGAGTGCCAATGCATAGATATATACGCAAGATTAAAATGAAATATTCTATCTGAACTCAGAAATATCCTACTAGTAGATTTGTTCTCTAACTTTGCAAAGCATTTCATAGAATCATAGAATAGTTAAGGTTGGAAAAGAACTCTAAGATTATCCAATCCAACCATCAACACAATACCATCATGCTTATTAAACCATGTCCTGAAGCACCATATCAACAAATTTTTTGAACAACTCCAGGGACGGAGACTCAACCACTTTCCTGAGCAGTATGTTCCAATGCTTCATTGCTCTTTCAGTAAAGAAGTTTTTTCTAATATCCAATCTAAACATCCCTTGGTGCAACATGAGGCCATTCCATCTCATTCTATCACTTCTTACTTGAGAGAAAAGGCAAGCATCCACTTCACTGCAACTTCCATTCAGATAGTCATAGAGAGCATAGAGCAAACGGCCTTGCTAGCGCATGATCCCTCAGACACTGGAGTGCTACTCCCAGTCTTATTTCTAGTAAGCCAGGTTTCATCCTTCTCCCCCTTAAGTATCTAGTCCAAATATCTAGTTTAAAGCTCTCTAGAAGAACCCCGCTAACTTCTTGGTAAGTATTCTTAAGAAGGCAATAGGATCAAGGAATAAATCAGGTGGATAAAGGTCCAGTTTTAATTCTAGTTTCTGGAGAAATTTTCTAGTTTACAGAAACCAGGATTTGTTAATAATATAGGCAGAGGGCGTTCCTGAGTCAGTTGTGAAACTGGGCTGAAATGGGGGCAGAATATATGGATTTGGTTACTAAGACAAGAAGTTATGCCTAATCTTTAACAATCTCTTCTCAAAGGAAAAGAAAACTCCTTAAAACTAGGACAACTTGGAGTAGAAAAAGAAACATGGAACAGTAACAAAGCCAATGATGTCTACTCTAAACACCAACAATGGAGGAACAGGCAAAGATCGTACAAATATGATAATCCAGATCCACATATCTGTGCTGACAAAGGGGGATCACCTGTTAGTTCTGGATACCACAGAACAGAAGTCCTCCTTCAGAATGCTCCAAAGCCTCCTTTCACCCTATCTGAGCGTGAAAGCTGGAGTGGAGTTTGAAATATGGGCAAGTGCTTTAAAAATGGTGTATGTTCACCTACAGAAAGGGACAAAGAATATGGAGCAAACTGTGTACAGGACAATCACCGGGTGAACAGAATATAAGCATGAAAAGTTAAACATCTAGAAACTGGTGGCTTTGCATGTTGTCCTTTAAATAACTTAGCTCTCAAGACAGAGTACAAAAAAATAAATAAAAGAAAAGATGCATTTGAGAAGTTTCCTTGTTGTGCTTGTTTTGGCTGGTATAACATTAAATTTCTTCATAGTAGCTGGTAAGGGGCTATGGATTTGTAGTTTTGGATTTGTGCTGAAAAGAGTATTGATAATACATGTACTTTTTTAGTTATTTCTGGGCAAGGCTTACACAGTGGAAAGCCTTTTCTGGTCTCATCCCACCCCACCAGTTAGCAGGCTGGGCGTGCTAAGAAGCTGGGAAGAGACATAGCTGGAAGAGCTGACCCCAACTGACTAAAGGAATATCCCGTGCCATATGATGTCATGCTTAGGAATAAAAAGCAGGGGAAGAAGAAGGAAAGGAGAACTTTCAGAGTTACAGTGTTTGTTTTCCCAAGTAAATGTTAAATGTGATGAAGCCGTGCTCTCCTGGAGATGGCTGAATACCTGTCTGCTGACGGAAAGCAATGAATGAATGAATTTCTCATATTGCTTCTCTTGCCTGTGCAGCTTTTACTTTATGCATTAAACTGGGGGATAATGAGCAAGCAGTTGTGCGATGCTTAGCTACCAGACATAGTTAAACCATGGCACTTGTCAATCCTGTTTCATAGGTCAAATCCACCATGAAAATTAACAGGCATCAAGAAGGTAGTAAAGCAAAATTAAGTAGGAATAAGAGAAGGTGGGGTCTGTACAGAAGACTCAAGTATTGGGAAAGGAATACTGAGCAACAAAGAGAAACGATGTGACAAGACAACAAGATTTACATAAAATAAATTTCATTAAGATTCAACACAAAGTGTGGAGCAAACTGTTTATGATACCATTTGTGTGTATAGCGTCCAGGATTTCTAAGTAAACAACTCACCAATCATAGGACAAAAATTTTGTGCTGAAATCCTAGATGTTGGAAATAGGTCCATAAAATGACTACTCAACCAAGTACAATTTTCCAGAAAAGAAGAGGCTCGACACTGATATTATCCACTGCTTGCCGGTAATTTTCATCACAGTATTTATGCCATACGTTTGGATCAGGAAAGCTCATAAATAAAACTCAGATTACTGAGAACAGTTATATCAAATCAGTTACTTGATTATTTAGAAGCTATGTTGCTTGTCATCTTCTCAAGAGTTTTTTTAGCAGACCCATTTTGTTCACTATCTGGGTTTTTTCCTCGTTTGTATTTGGGAAAAGTTGATTGATTTTCAAGGATCATCTTCTCCAAGCTCAGAGGTAGTCCACTGCCACACACAGAAGTCAAATAAAGGTGTCAGGAGGCCTTGATAGATGAACTCCTGACTAAAAGCAAACTTAAAAAGGAAGTGCACAGGAGATGGAAGCAGGAACACTCTCAGAGGGCTCAGGAATAGAGTTAGGACAGCCAGAGCCCATCTAGAGTTGAATCTGTGATGGGATTTGAAGGGCTTGAACGTGAGTCAGCAGTGTGCCCAAGTGGGCAAAAAGGCCAATTGCACCTTGGTTTGTGTCAGAAACAGCATGGCCAGCTAGACCAGGGAAGTGATTCTGCCCCTGTGCTCAGCACTGGTGAGGCCACACCTCCAATCCGGTGTTCAGTTTTGGGCCCCTCAATACAGGAAGGCCATTGAGGTGCTGGAGTACACCCACAAAAGGGCAACGAAGCTGGTGAAGGGGCTGGAGAACAAGCCTTATGAGGAGCAACTAAGGGAACTGAGGTTATTTAGCCTAGAGAAGAGGAGGCTGAGGGGAGACCTTATCACTGTCTACAACTTCCTGAAAGGAGGTTGTAGAGAGGAGGGTATTGGTCTCTTCGACCAAGTGACAGGTGATAGGATGAGAGGGAATGGCCTCAAGCTGCACGAGGGGAGGTTCAGACTGGACATTAGGAAAAACTTCTTCACTGAAAGAAAAAAGCTATCACGCATTGGAACAGGCTGCCCAGGGAGGTGACTGAGTCACCATCCCTGGAGGTATTTAAAAGATGGCTAGATGAAGTGCTTAGGAGTATGATTTAGTAGTGGAAAGGTAGGATATGGTTGGACTCGATGATCTCAGAGGTCTTTTCCAACCTAGGGATTCTATGATTCTATGAAACACGAAGCGCTTCTACAAGTAGATCAGCAGTAAAAGGAAGACTGAGGAAAGTGTGGGCCTACCTCCAAACAGGAAGAGGCTTTCATGACTAAGAATACAGAAATGCCTAATTTGGTGCTTTATTCACCTCATTGGCAAGAGAAGCTTTCAAGAATACCAAACCACTGAGATGAAAGCAAAAGTTTGTAGCAATGAAGACTTGCTGGAGCAGGATCACGTTTGGAAATACTTTAAAAGACAAGCCATATGCAAGTCCAACAGGCCTCACAGGATGCTCTCTGGAGAAGTTCCTGAGGTGCAGGAAAATGTAAACGTCACTCCTAGCTTCAAGATGGTTAAGAAGTAGTATTTAGGAAACTATAAGCAGATAAAACAAATAATCCTGAAAATACTTTCCAAACTTATTAATGACAAGTTTATTGGGAGTAGTCACCATAGATTTATGAAGGGGAAACTATGCTTAATTGCCTCATAGCATTTTATGATCAGGTGATCAGCTCAGTGACAGACAGCAGTGGTGCTGTCTACCTCAACTTTAGCAAGGCTATAATCCCTGTTTCCCATAACATCCTCACCTACAAACTGATGAAGAATGGATTAGACAAGCACATAGCAAGGTGAACATAAAATTGTCTAAACTGCTGTCCTGGAAGTCTTGTGATCAGTGGCCTAAAGTCTAGGAGGAGGTCATTCATTAATGGTTCACCTCAGGGGTCCATACTTGGACCAACACAGTTTAATCCGTTTGTGAAGACAATGGACAATGGGGAAGAATGCATCCTCAGTAATTTGAAGATAATGCAAATTATCTTTTGGGCTCAGGGGTTCTTATCAATCTGTATAAACACACATTGGGAAAGAATGAAGAAGGTGGAATTAAACTTTTTTTAAGCAGTGCACAGTGGCAAGGCAAGAGGCAACAACCATGAACTGAAATATGAAATTCTGTTTGAACATAACAAAAAATATTTTTTACTATGAGGTTGGTTGAATACTAGGTTGCCCATGAGACTGTGGGGTCTCCGTCCTTGGAGATCTTAAAAATCATGAATCATGAATCATGACTGTACATGATTCTAAGCAACGTGCTCTACCTGATCCTGCTTAAAGCAGAGACATTGAACTAGACTATCTCCAGAGATGCCTGCCATGTTCAAACATTCTGTGATTCCATGAAATCCTATAAAATGGTCTAAAGAATGAAAAAAAATTAATGAACAGCTTCTGCTTACTTCACAGTGCCTTGAGACACATCAGTGTAACCTGTTTTATAAGAGCATACTGTTTTATAGCAGTAGAAGAAAGCTTATTTTGTCTCTACTCTGCTAAGACAGTGCTTCTAGTGCAATAATATTAGCTGTGACTTTTGAAGTCATAGGCATTCAGCAAAACTGGCATTTAAATACAGAATCTGCACAAGAACATACCACAATATCTAACCCCCTCAAACTCTATTTAAGTAGACAGCTTTAATATTTAACATCAATTTAATTCTCTCCTTGTTCATTTTTACCATCACTGCAGTTCAATTTTTGGAAGTGAACTGAGGTAATAAAACTGGAGAGACTGTAAATCTAAAGTCTGAAGAATACTTTTAAAAGCACAGTCCCACAGAACAAGTAACAGTGTGCTACTTAACAGGAGCTAGTAAAGTCAAACAAGCAAAGCACTCGCAACAAGTTTTCTGTTGCATTTCTGCCATTGTGAAAACAAAATACACAAATCAAGGAGTTATGTTTTGCATTCTCTTTGTTCTGGTGTGTGTGACTGAAGCAGAATCCAATTTCCACATATTTAAAGGCTTTATGATATTACCATTGGCAAATTCTGCCCTGTCTCTCCTCCTCAGGAGCTTAGATTCTGTGATGGCCTAAAATTCTGCTCAAGTTTGAGAACTACAGTGCTAATTGCACTATTAACATTTTGCCAGTCTTGTTCTGCAATGTCATGACTATGCCTAGGTCTCAAAGAACAAGGCATGTGGGGAACTGCTCTTTGGCTGGTTATGTGTAATCTGTGAGGAGGTACTCATCACTCCCTCTTTTATTTATCTTATCTTTTTTTTCAGTAGTGCTAATGGAAAAAGTAGGCCAGAATAAGAGAGATTTCTGGCTGTACCAGGCCATAGAAATGCATGAGACACTAACTGATCCAAGGTTTTACCATCTAAATCACAACCACAGGCAAGAGATGGGAAAAAAGCCAGTGAAGAGAAGAGAACATAGATGCAATGAATATATCAGTTCTGATGACTTGTTTTAAATGTTGATACAGGATTTTCAGTTCTTTCAGTGGGTTTGTGAAAGAGGTGATTTCAGAAGTATCAATAAAACAAAGAAGAAAGTGAAAAGCTGGTGGAACAGACAGTGGGAACTTTTAG
This sequence comes from Cuculus canorus, assembly GCF_017976375.1. Taxonomy (NCBI): domain Eukaryota; kingdom Metazoa; phylum Chordata; class Aves; order Cuculiformes; family Cuculidae; genus Cuculus; species Cuculus canorus. The sequence goes on from NC_071441.1 coordinate 50,141,675, forward strand.
AAAAGAAAGTAGTGTGATGGTGCCATCCCCAAAGTTTGGGGAACTTTTTGAAGGGATGATGTAGGGCAAAACAAAATTCAGGATTGTAGTGATGCATATTTACTAGTGTTTATAGTGTATGTGTGCTTACAGATCAAAGATCTGTTTCTAAGATCAAATGGAAAGGCCACAGGCTACAAGTGCCAACTCTTTTAGGATAATAATTTGCATTTGCAGTCCTGATTGTCAGTTTGGAAAACTGATACCACCTAATTGTTGCATGGTAGTATATGCAACTCTGAAAGCAATATGGCTGTTTCTTCTCTACAACCTGTTTGACTTCTGTCCTCCCTGACCTGTCCTCCCTTACAATATACATTAATTAAATAAAAAACTACTGGGATAGTCACCTACTGAGAACTGGCCCAAAACCATTGAAATCACATACCCAGGAGTTATCAGAAGTTAATTTGAAAGCAAGAGCAACATACCAGCTAGCTGGAATTAATTAGGCAGCAATGCTGGGGACAGGAATTTTCTCAGTAGCACTGCTGCATGAAAAGTGTTATGACTAGCTGACTTGCTGTTTTCACTGCTGGGTGGTTCATTCCATTCTACTGGTGGAATGGAATCAGACATTTTTACAGTGGCTGAGTGGGGTGCACTAGAGGTGCTGTCAATTTCTCTGAACACTAGAAGCAACTCCTGTGTGTCATGAATGAAGCATATAACCCATATGTGTGCAAATCTTTTGCTTCATCTAGCAGCTGTGACACATCCCAGTCCCACTGGAGCTATTGCATGAACAAAAGTTCTGAACATGGACATGAATTATTTATGATGATGACGAATTTACCAGAAGACACCTGGGAACAGGAAGCAAGAAGAAATTTGCCAATAAATCTAGCATGGGCTGAGGAGGGCAGAATCTTCTCAGGTCTGTCCATGCCTCAAAGTGTGGAGGTTTGTGACCAAGAATACCTGCGTACCAGATCTCTACAACAAACACTGAAGAAGTCAACGATTAGTTCTCCAGTTGCATGTACACGTGCTTTCTAACCTAACTTCTCACTCACAGAATGAAGAATGAGCATAAGCATGAATGAAGAAGCACCAGCAGCCACTAAATAAAACACTAAAAATTGAAAGTATATTTTTAATTTCAAAAATTGCTGCATTTTCATTTGCTATATAATTCCTGATCTTTACAATTCCTTCCCCTTCTCCCTTATTAATAAGGGAGACCTTATTACTCTCTACAACTACCTGAAAGGAGGTTGTGGAGAGGAGGGAGCTGGCCTCTTCTCCCAAGTGACAGGGGACAGGACTAGAGGGAATGGCCTGAAGCTCCGTCAGGGGAGGTTCAGGTTGGATATCAGAAAAAAATTCTTACAGTAAGAGTCATTGGGCACTGGAACAGCTGCCCAGGGAGGTGGTCGAGTCGCCTTCCCTGGAGGTGTTTAAGGAAAGGGTGGATGAAGTGCTGAGGGACATGGTTTAGGGAGTGTTAGGAATGGTTGGACTCGATGATCCAATGGGTCCTTTCCAACCTTGTGATTCTGTGATTCTGTGATTCCCTCTCCCATGTTTTGCTTTTTTTTTTCCCCTCTCAATTGTCATGGGTCTAGATCCTCATTTTATATAAAACAGGAAGCTGAAGTTCTGAATGAGCTACAGGAACTTGACCTTTGATACACGTTTTGTCAAAAATAAGGTTCGCTAAAGAAAGGCTTAATAAAATCATGCAGAGACTGAGTTGTTTTTCTTCCTTTTTCAGATTTCATTATTTAAAAGTGGAATTCACAAAACAGGACAAAACTTACCAGCCCATAAATCAGTTAAACCCATTCTGTCCATTTAAGAATGGCAAGTTATAAGACCTCTGCTCAACTTGCTGTAGTCAACAAAAAGAACACAATATTCATTCCAGTAAATCCATGTAAATAAAAAAAATAAGTCCTTATTGTAAACATTATACAAAGGCCATTTCATTTTTAACTTTCTTGCAACACAACTGCAAACAGTAATAGAAAATATACTCAGATCAAGTTGTTTTACTTCAAAAAGTGTAAATAGCGTACCTGGAGACAAAGTAGGTTCAAGTCCTGGAGACGATCACTGCGCCTTTGGAAATAAAATTCTCATATTAAAAGTTTTGCAACTGATTTTGTTTAGGATAAAATTTCCTGTTATCTGAAATGTTTTACTTCTTTAGTGCCAACCAGATCTCCTTTCTGACTTAAAGCTACATTTAAGAGTTAAGTATAATTTGTCCAGTCCTACAGTTACTTCTTCTTTCAGTCACCTCAGTTCCTACTCAGTTTTGAGGTTTCTGAGAAGAAGGTCCTTTGTAATATACGCTCCTGCCCACTCCAGCTTCCCAACCTGAATTTCAGCTTATTTTGTACTACAAAGTCTAGCAAGAAATCTTTCTGAAGCAAGTATTTTATGAAGTGGGAATCAACATTTTGTACTCCCTTTGCAGCACTAGTTACTGCGGCAGCAGTTAACCAACAAACACTGTTTGAAAATAAAACTTTGGACTTGCTGCATCCTGGTTTCTGGATGTGTGAAATTACCTGTCATCCTTGAAATATAAGACAGCTACAGTCAAGTACTGTACTGGCATTCTACTACAGAGCTTGCCTTACTACAATAGTACATAGTACAACTATCTTATCCAAATTAATTTCACAGATTTAACTCTTTAACATCAAAATATGAAGCTTCTAGGGGTCATCCAAGACATTTTCCCTAGGTCCATGTCATTAAATGATCTCTCTAGTAACCATAACAGTAGTGTAATACTCAAATTAACCTTGCTTCCATAGCTGCTGCTTTATTTGTTGGCACAAAGAAAAGTGTATTTCCTCACCTCCTACAGTCTGACTTCTGACTCCTTGTGAGGGGACAAAAGGCAACCTGAAAACCACACATGCTTAATCTGGCCAGATATAGGAGGCTTGTAGAGGTGCACCATGAGTGATACAAAATTAATCTTCTATAAAATTCCAGATCCTTCCTTATGTCATTCCCAAATCTTAGGAAATTTTCAATTTATTAGATAACCCCTGAAGTTCGCAAGGCTATTCTTAAAGACAGTATGTTTCCTAGGTAGCTAGCTCAATAATGAGTCACATATTTATGTCTCAATAAAATGATTCTTAGGAATAAGTCCTGACTTTTTTGTTGTAGAGAAATTACTTTTTTTCCTTAAGTATATACTTCTGTGTACAAACCAAGACACCAACATTTATTTCATTTTAAAGACACTGCATCTTCTGACAAACTTTTTTGACTGCATTAAACTAGATATAAGAAAGAAATATTTAGACAAATATTTTTACAGAAAAAAGAACTTTCCAAATTTTAGAGAGATAATAGTTATAAAAAAAAAAAAACCTAAAATTTGCTGATTTGAGTAGATCAACTTGAAAGTATATCTGAAACAAATGTATTAATTTCAGGGAAGTAAATCTTTCTTGTAAGAGGAATGATTTGGAAAAATGTACTGAGAGTTCTTCCAACAGTAAGAAAAGTGTCCTCCTTAAAATAAGGATAACTACATGAAAGGCAGAAAGCATTAGTAGAATATAACTTTTTAGCTGTAATTAAACTTACTAGAATACATATGACTCACTACTCTCTCATAAACAGAGAACACAGTTTGTTGTAAAGCTTCTTCCAATACTGCTGTACATCTTACATACTTATTTTAATTCCATATTCTCAAACAGATCTTTATCAACATTTTTGCTCTGTTTGGTTCCCCCCATTCCATTCTAATTATTTTTAAAATGCCTCTCTAGCATTCAGAACTAACAGTGTAACCATGGCTTAAACTTCAGCTGAGGTAGCACATAGTACTAAAAAAATGCTATTTCTTTATTTTTTTTTTTGTACCCTGTTGATGTCAACAGAGACAAAGATTACCAGTTACCTCACAGTTCCTGGTACTTAAACTTCTATTACCTTATTTCTGATAACAGAGAATTTCTGTTTGACACAATCGAATCGAAGTCAGGTTTATAAGCCCCAATAATCACTGATGTGAAAGTAATCGGCACCCTTCAGTGGTGACTACATTACATTTCACAAAAGCACATCAATCATTAAAATTTGCATATATTCCAAAATATTTATTTGATTTAAAAACCATAAAACTTTCACACACTCAAACACGACCAATCACACAACAGACTTACTTCTTGCACCTCATCAATTTATTTCATCCCAAGAATAAATTCACTTTCTGGTACAGTTTATTCAAATGCAAAACTAGAAACCCTGATTTGTAAAACCAATAGACAGGTACATATATCAACCCAATAGGCAGCAGGATTAACTTATACTGAAGAGGTCTGTTCATGGCCTACACTGAATTTTCCTCCCTCTTCTAGTAAAAACCAAATATCTTCTTGAAACAATATGATGCCAAAGATGAAGTTGAGACAGCTGAACATCAGTGGCAGAAGGACAGAAGGACAAAATCAGCTTTGCTGAATCATAATGCATCCAAAATATGACTATTCAATTGGTTAAAGTTTCTCCAGACCTCTTCTGTTTGAAAGAAAGACAACAGAAGAAAGTCTGGCTCAAAGTCATGGTTTTGAAAGTTTCTACCCAAATGGTTTCAAATAAATAAGATACAGGTCTGGTTTAGGTAATTTGGGTGGATGTGGGTAAGTTATTTGGCCCTTGGTAGAAAGCTTGGTCAAGTAATTTCAGGTTACAGTTCTGGTGTCCCCACGGTTCAAAGAATACTTTACAACTGATGAAAGAGCAGCTTTTTTTTTGCCACAAAACTGCCATTTTGCAGTTATTCAAAAAATCCAGTGAATGTTGTTAAGTGACAAGAGTTTGTGTGTACATCCAGCAGAATGAAGGGGAAATTCAAATTGTAGCCGCTCAGTATTGGTAATTGGTGACCAAGGAACAACTGGCATGGAGGGCAAAAAGGTCCAGCAGCAGAAAGGGTTGAATTGCCTGGATGCATGAATGGCAGAGGCAGAAGGAGTTTCTGTAAGGGGGAGAAATTTCCATTAGTGATGACACAAGAAATGCTGCAGTGTTGTAACAATTGGTTTGTTGTGGAAGGTGAGTGCTAAGAGGCCTCCTTTGGACAGCAAAGCCAGGCTGGGATATGTACCCACCAGTGGGCCAAGGTATCGCATGCTGATGCTCATGGGATTGGTGCTACTGCAAGTGTACATAAGAAACAGGCTTGTGCAGCACCTTTGCAGGTTCCCTGTAGAACAAATGATGGTGGTAGGATTCTATCCAATGCATTGTGCAGTAAAGTTTTTATATTTAAGCACAAAAAGGTAAATAATCCAACTCAAAGGACAGAACGAAAATTCCCTAACGAGAGACTTGCAAGTTAGTGGTTAAAAATATGCAGATTCTCTTTGCAGAATTGACTGAATGGTAAACACAACATTTCCACATGGCAGATACATTTATTTCATCCATAGTTACAACATAAAATAATTTTTCTTTGATAATGCAAGTCTTGGAAGTTTCAGAAAAAATGTACGTCTTGCTGGGATATTCTGTGAATATTTATTAAATATTTGGATTGAAATGCCACATAGAAGAATAAAATATAAAGTGTACTCAGATATGTACATATTATGTATCCTATTGCATGTACCAGAAGGATAATATGAATTCCTTTTAACACAATGTATGGGCTCTGCTTTCTACACTAGCATCATCCAGTCCAAAAGAGTCAGCTGGGTGATCTACAAAAATAAATTTCCTTAACTGAAAACAACTAGGAATGTAATAATAAAGGCACAGTTCTCACAATAACTAGGGGATAATTATTGAGCTTGTTTTGTGACTGATGAACGAGGACTTAGAAAAGAAATTTAATCACTGATTTCTTATCATATACTTAGATGCCAAATGTGATCACATAACAGATGAATGCATTTCTATCTTCATTTTATAAATAATCATGTCTAGCATGCTGATTACAAAAGCAAGCAAAAAAAAAAAGAATCTTGGGGGTTTATTCCATGGAATAGTAGTGGGTATTCACTTCTAGCATGCAAAGTCTGATAAAGACTTGCAGCCATAGGAAGAATTACTCAGGCCAAATCAACTCAGCTACATCCAAGGGAAAAATTTGCAGGAAGTTAAAGCTCGCATTGCCAAGACACCTTATCAGGAATCAACTTAATCACAGACAGAGACGGAATATATTGTTGGCAGGATGTGCTACAGGAAGCTACATATCAGTACAGTTTCCCGTCCTGGTCATATCACATCCCTTTTCATATTGTCACTCTTTAATTAGAATTAGTTCCTTATTTTTCTCTATCTATAAAACAGCCATCACCTCTTCGTTCTTAGAGGCTTGGTCTTTGTTTTCGAATCAAGTTAACGGAAAATGAGAACAGTGAACCTTATGTAACACTGGAAAAGTATCAATAATATTAGCAGACAATGAAACAAAGCAAAACCCATGAGAACAACAGTACACATTTTCAAATTCAGTCCTTTATCAAAATGCGGTATGCCTTTGTGTACAATTATGGAAAGGGAATTTTTTTGAGAAGACAGAGGCTGAAATTTTACTTCATTTCTGTGAAACTGAAATTTAGTCCCAGTCAGAGCCAGAGAAGAATAGAGTACCAAATAGGAAGCATGCTGATTTCCTTTGTGCTGCTGAGATTCTGCACTATTTTAGCAAAGTCAGCCCCTCCCCGGCTCACCAGTGCACATGTAGCAGTGCATTCGAGCAGTTTGATAGCAGCGCATTCAGGGAGCATAAAACCCACATGTGCAGCATAGAGATGTCCCTTGTAGACTACAGGCTTCTCCCTTTAGCTCTTCATAGAAAGTCTTCAGGAGCTTGCAGAAAAGCCTGAGGAAAGAGGGCAGTGCGTGTGTGTGTATGCAAGCCTGCATATGTGTGTGCAGGAGCTGCTCTAGCTAAAAAGTCTGTTACCATCAAAATCTCATTGCTAGAATCAGACTTGCATAATGCTCTGCAGTGGAAACTCTTTCTGATGGCATCTTTTTTCTTCTTATTTAAAATAAATAAAATAAAATAAAAAAATTAAAATAAAATAAAAAGAAAATCCAAGACAATTTGTAGAACCTTTTCCCTATGCAGTAGTGCAAACAACACAAGACTGTCATTAATGATATCTGCTAAAAAGACTTTTTTCATCCAACTCTTCAGTTAATCTAGTTTGGAGAATGTTTTTATTAAAATAATTTAACTGTAACTGAAATCACTTCATTTAACCAGGAATCTGGAGCAGGGCAACAAATAAATTTCCATAAGCTACAGCATCCTACACATCCTGGGGCAACTAAAGATGAGAAAACAGAAATTAAGTGTGTTGCCAAAAATGCAATTAAAAAAAGGTTACTTGAAGTTGCAATTTATAACAATTCCGTACTGACCTCTAATTTACACCTTCTGCTAACATCTGACAGCAGATCAATTTAAACTGTTAAAAAGGTGCTGTACCTCCCTTACCTCCTTTAATTTCACCTCAGAATTCATTCCATTTAGGATTACTTGATGGCTACTGTGATTGGGATGAGAACTAAAATCTGCTTTTTCTGTTGCAAGCAAAAGGATGGCAATAGCCATCCCAGTTCTCTCAAATGGAGATATTGTTGTTCCTTACTTCTCTATATCATTTGAGTGAGAAGTTTCTTAACAATAAAGCCCCCACGAATTGTTTCTAGGATAACTTTGCAACTGTGTTTCTACAAGTGTTGTCAGAAACGGACCCTGCTCCATTGAACCTCAGCCTGACAGATATCAATACATATTTTCAGGCTGTAAGAACCACTAAATCTACCTCTGACAAGACTTTACAGTAAGTATATGTTTCTTCATGCTATGTAAGAAGCCCACAACAAACAAAAAAAACCCTTGATGGATTAAGGTGCACCTGGCTTGAGAGATATTAAAGCAAGATAAAGACAATGCCCTCCAGCAATCAGTTATGAGAACAACTGTTTCAGCAGAGTGTATCAGCATGCAGCAGAGCTAATGTTCCAATCTTCCCTCCCAAAGTACACATGCAGCAATTATGCCAACAATAACTCTGCCACATTCAGGTTTTCTGGAAACCTTAGTCGCTAAAAACAGTTCAGAAAGGGCTAAGTTTCAAATTTTTTTTTTCACAGCAAAGAGTTCAACTAATGGATGAAAGGATTATCAGCATCCTACCTGTGTTCCTTTAGACTTGGTTCAAATGGGTATTATTAGCAATGTCATTAGCAAAGTCTACCAGGGAATAATGATCCCATTCAACAATAACTTTTGAGATTCCATAGTTTGCTTTTTACTCTACTTTAGAATGAAAATGAAAGCTATCTGCATACTCCTTCTCAAAACAAAGCAGAGCTGAAGCCTGTATTGAGTGTATGGTGGAATTTTACTTAGCTGGAATTGCATGTGTGTGTCAATCAACAGACTGATGGCTGGCTGACGGACTCAATGTAAGTGGTTTAATGCTGTCTGGCTCTAAATAGTTTTGCTGAGTCATTTAGATCAGCTTCTCCACCTCTTATCTCTCCAAATCAACATAAAAAGGATATGAGTATGGGTTACTCACATCTCAGCAATTTTACTTCTGCTCCTTTTTGGATCAGCTCAGTAGAGTTGGATTCATCCTAATATAGCTGATGAAGGAACAGGAATAACAGTTCTAATAGCATTGCGCCTCAGAGGACCACTACTGAAGGCAATTTAGACTAGCTGAGAATGTAGCAGATTTTTTAATGTAGACTATACTGAGAGAACAGAAGAAAAAGGAGTAATTTTATCCTGTCCTGACACATTTCTAGTTTCACATACAATTATCAATGCATACCTATTCCTTCATTTTTCAAATATTTTTTATATCTGCAAGTACTCCACTAATTCATGAGACTTGCACACAGAAGCTTTTTCCTGGGAGAAGAAAAATAAAATGAAGCTATATGGAATTAAGAAAGACTGAAGCAGGAAAACTAACCTAAAATCAGACACTAAGTTAAGAAATAGAATTACTGTTATTTTTAGTTACTGTCCTCATTGTATGCTTAATATTGCCTTATCCCAGCAAGAAACAACCTATTTTACAATTAATATGTTTTACTGAGCACAGAACAATGAACAATTGCTGCATATTAATCCCAGCTCTATTTCTTCTCACATAACTATGATCAAAACACTTTTTTTCCTTCCGGTAACATCATATTAATAACACAGGTTGCCTTACTGAGCTCCTGAAAGCCACTTCTGTGATAAAGCATCAGGTGCTGGTGCCCACGGGGAGAAGAAATCCCACTTAATTGCCAGATGTTCTTCTATTGAGGCAGACTTGGGGCAGGGTCATTACAAATACATGAGGTAGATAGAAGAGAGGTCTGTTTTAGCAAAAGGAGCTGGACAGACAATCTTCTGACTCATTGATTCTTAGAACAGATCACATGGGACTTGTTTTAAGAGGGACCAACATAGCATTTTTTTTCCTGAGCTGGTGATTTAGCAACATCCATTAATTTGGATACTAGGTAATTTAAATCTAGATTGATGTACTTTCCCTACCCAGCTCCAAACCAAGCAGAGCATGTGCATAAGTCAGAATCAGACTTTGCATTTTCACAGGTCTTCAAATGCATATGTATGTTATCTAAGTGAACAAGTTATTTGAAATCAAATTTGCCCATTTTGAATAATAAGCAGTCTCTTCAGAATAATTCATACAACTAAGCCGCCTTTCATTCCTGCATTCCCAGAAAGAATCACTACAATATATATATATATAAAATAAAACAAAACCCCTATGCCTGCAGTAGCAACATGTTCACAATAAGGCTAACTAATCAGATTGAAGTTGTCTGGCTTCTGTCAGCATACAGCATAATAAGAAAACCAATTTAGGATGAAAAGTTCATTTACAACAACTACAAACACAGAATAACATGTGCAAACTTGCCCACACAGATACATACTGATTTTATAAGATTTACAGTGAAAAGCTGAACATGCAAGAGCATCAGGATATACTTCTGTTTGGACCTGCAAACTGCTTGCTTATTAAAAATGAGTTCTCAACACAAATCAATACGAGGGTAAGACTGACTGAACACAGCATCAAAACTATGGCTTTATCTGGAAGCAGCCCAAATAAATATTGCTTTAAACAAGAGAGCCAGTAATGGACAAGGATATAAGAATACAAAGAAAGGAGAAACTCCAAAAGGTGAATAAAATAAACTCAATCACAAAGCAGAAACAACCACATTGTAAACAACTCAAGATTTCAATTTTAAACGAGTTGTCAGAGAACAATGTGGATGGTAACGCACCAAAAGCAATAATTAATCACAGTTCATTGCTATATGCATCTAAAAAAAGCATTGTGAATAACTTCCCAAACATTCACAAGAGAAGCTGAGGAAGACCATATCAGTGAATGATAGTTTCTATTGTTAGCTGTCATTATTAGAAAATAATAATAATTAATTAAGAGATATCCTCCTAATTAAAATTGCTGAATTGGGTTACACTTGCTATTGTTGAGCACTCTGACCGAAATGCTCACGTCCCTTTTTAAGGGTCATATTCCTGCATACATAATTAGATTATTTAGAAAATAATTGCATATAATGGGATTTCCAGGGAAGGCATATACATTTTTCTGGAGGCAAAGATCAGAAATATACAAGTATAATTAAGTTTCATTGCCTTTTTAGAGGAAGATAAATGTATTCTCCCATGACACTACATTGTTCCATTTTATACGCGCTATGTCTACTACTACAAAGCCAAACAAAGGGGTGTTATTAAATCTCTATTTATGCCCCAAACTCATGACCACATGGCTGTCCACATATTGGTAATGTATAAGATAATCTCTTATTGTTTTCTACAAATTGATTTTTAGCAGAAATTTTATAAGCTTCTAATATCATCATAATTTTGTCTGAATGTTCTAAAAAAAGAAATTCAGATGCATTGTTATGGCACATTATTATTCCTATGGTGTATAGCTATTACTGTTTTAAACCTACTGAAAAAATATCCACAACAAATGAAATGCAACTTTTTTTAAAAAATCTAGAAGGAACCCATTCCTTCTTTTGTTAAGTGTGTGGTTAGTGCAGGTTCCTCATTAAAGACAATTAACACAGAAACACTGCATGTTGAAGACTCACTCTGAGCTCTGCAGGGACGGACAGAGCAGCCCTACTGTGGGGCACTGCCAGACACCTACACCTCACCGTGGGCCCTCACAGTGGAGAACACAGAACCAGGACCCCACACCAAGGTATAACTGTGGGACTGTGCAGGGTGCTTTCTCGTGGGCATGTGGGTCAGTGGCCTGCAGGAATGTCACAGGTGCAGCTGGAGCCAGAGCATCTCTCCTGGGACATCAAGGGCGAGTGTGTGGAGGTGTCACATGGCCAGGAAGGAGGTTTCAACACGGATTGTGAGGAGAGGTGTTGTCCGTGCAGCTGTGTGTTCCGCAACCATAGAAGGTTGCATGTATGTTCATGTAGCCGGAGGGAATTATAGCATCTTGAGATTTGCTACAGAAGTATGCCTGGAAATTTGTAGGTGTTTACTAATGTTTTGTAAGTAAGTAGTTAGTACTGTGGAAGATATGTTTTTGTCATTGCTGTTGGTTTCAAATGTATAATTTTCTGATTACCAGTTAATTACTTGCTGTTAACAATAAATAGCTTTGATACTGATTTGATTTAAACCACTTCAGCAAAATAATTTTTCTATCAGTTGCTAAAATGTGGGATTTTTTTAACAGATTAGAATGATGCAACTTGAGAAAAAAAATCCACAATAAGAGTATACGTACTACCTGGACACACCACCTTCATCATAACAAGTGAACAAAAGGTTTTCTCTCCAGAAGCACTTTCTGTGTGATTTCAGAGGCAGCGGCTTTGCCCTTTGGGAACTGTAAAGGTACTTCTCTATTTCACATGATTGCAGGTCAGGTATGTAATCCATCAGTGACTGAATGGTTCTCAAATGTTACACTGATAAAAGCTTTTGAAAGAATAGTACAGCTAAATATACTTTTCCTCGTTCTTTTTAGATCTTATATAACTTGTTTTTAGGAGGCATCTGTACACACACATTGAAATACAGACTTTCACACACTAATACATAAAATTAAGCCTGTAGATGAATAATTATTATTATCAGAACAATAATTAATTTCATCATTTTAAACAAAATATTCCGAGTTGTTAGGGAGAGGATTCTGTTTCTTTTTTTCAGAATGATATATAATATCAATTTAAAAGACATCTCTTTGAAATCAACGGCTTAAACCAGCAATTCTGCTCAGGTAGAACAAACCCCAAGGCTGTTATACACTGTGTCTATTAAAGGCTTGATATTGACTATCATTTGCCAGTTACCTATGTTATTTCTAATTACCTGAAGCACTAATGTAGAAATAAGGAATGACTGCAGTCTGATAACCAGTAGCAACAACAGGAATCCAAAAGAATATTATTTGGGAGCCCAGTCTTAGGGGAAAGACCATAACATGAATGTGGAAGCAATCTAGTTACAAGCCAATCTTGTAAAGGTAGCACAGGAGAAGGGTTGGTATCATTTATACAAAAGGACACAGTTCAATGAAAAAGCGATGAAAGCAAGGAGATTTTAGAAATTTATCTAAGTCAAAACACAAAATAAAATGTAGAATAATGTTAAGTAGAATAATGCATAAAAATCAACATAAAACAGAAAATAAAAGTGAACATCATGTTGGTTTCCTTTCCTCATATGTTACAAAAGAGGCTGAGATTACCTAATAAAACAAAGAGACAATGAATTGAGGGTGGTTGTTTTGTTTTCATTTTTTTTGTAATGCAGACAATTGTTGGCCTAGATAGGAGAAAAACCTCACAGAGAGGTTTTTGACCAACTAGCTATTGTTCTTTGTGAAGACAAAATATTTATTTATTAAAATCAAAATAAGCTTATGAAATGCTTTTTTTTTTTAACAGACGAATGGGGGGAAATGGCAATGGATTACTTTATTTCTTATTTACTCATATTGCTTAACTTTTATTTTAAATGCATATGCAAGCGGATATACTCTGAAGTCTACAAGAATTTAGAATCTACCTCCTTTGTTAGAGACACTGAAAAGCCACTTTTGTAGTTTGTCATATATTGTGATTACATAGGATTTCTCAGCACAGACATATTATGTTAAAGACCAACACACAGTTAAACCAGTGCCATCTGTGGTACGGAAGGCTTATTAGTTTTGTAATTAGTTTATTTTAATAGAATTAGCCCACGTAAATTATAGCAGCATCAGCACTAGTGTAGACTAGTAAATGAGTCTACACTAGGTGGCTCATGGGCTTAACTAGATTGATGTGTACTCCAACAGCTCTGAAGGCACAATTTACTATACAGGGAGCAAATTAAGTGATCATATTACAAAATGACATTTGGTTTATTGGCCATCATGGATCATGCTGAAGAAAATGAAATTAAGGTTACAGTAATTAATTCCTATTTAAAGGAAAAAAGAAATTCATAATTGGTGGCACTGTTTAATATGTATATTTGCTTCAAACGTTCAACACAGAAACAATGCAGTTGGGCTTCTTCATGGATGATCACTATTTTTCCTATTAATACATTACATAAAAAGAATTCAAGGTCAGTCTATATCCTAAGATGACTTCTGTACACTGGGAATATCCAAGGACAATAATTCTGGATGAGCTAAGACACAGAGAGCTAGTAACAGGCACTCTTCTACATGACAACTATTACATCTGGATACTTGTATATGATGTCTATGGAAACAGAAAAAAAAAAAGACAAAACTATTTACTATAAAAAACAGAGAGGGTAGAAAACAGAACTTGATTTTTCTATTGCTATTCACTCTACTTACACTAACTCCTCTAGTAATTACTGTTGCTCTTTCACTCCTTGAATTCTCAGCTTTTTTCTTCATCACCTGCAGCTTGTCACCTTTACATCTCTGTCTTACATCATCATGTTGTTTTAGAATTTGTGCAATGACGACTTCTGTCTAACTCATGACAGGCTTAGATATACCACGAAGTCAAGTGAATAGAACAGAATAGAATAGAATAGAATAGAAACAAGGAATATTTCATGTTAATAAAGCTCCTAAGTCAGTAGGTGAGAATAGAAGTAATTTTAAAATAAACTGTGACAATATAAGGAGAACATTTTCTTTCTCTTCAAATATTTTATTTTAATTTTCCTCTGGAATTTACTACCAAATGTTATGCTTGAAATATCTTGGCTATTGAATCTTCTCAAAGCTAGCGCACTTACACTGGATTTGGAGACACTGATAATCATAGAGGCTGAAACTGAGCCACTCTAATCCTTTTCTTCAACTTTCAGGAAAGAGGACATCAATTGTAAGGATAATTGAAAGACTTATTTTTGAATAAACAGTTAAGTACTTGCTTGGATCCAACTGACTTTGATCGCTATTAAGCACATTCATAAATGTCCTTAAACAGGAGTGATTCACTGAACTGGAGCCCAGAAGAAACACAGTGTTGACATTGCCAATAAATGCAAAAGCAAAAAGAAATGTTACTTGGCAACTTATGAGAAACTATTTGAATGTCATCAAAGACTGTGAATGAAAACCAAACTTTCTTGGATCTCCAATTCACATTTCAAACACAATTTTCCTCACTCTGCAACATAATGTGGGATAATTTCTATAATACTAAAAAACTAACATGAACATTTTCTTTACACTGTCTTTCTTTCATAGGAAACATATTGTGAAATACCAGAATATTCAGTTCCTCAAGGACAGTCCAGTGGTGACGTATGGGTTGGAAAGAAAAAAAACAACCAAAAAACCTCTATCAATAAGATGTAATCTAATATGGTTAAGAAAAATATAAAAGCCCGAGACGGTCTAGTGCTAGACACACTTCAAGGGCACCACCTAGGTAGCCACCTCAGTATTTATTACCCTCTACATCTACACACAGTTCCAAAACTTGCTCTTGCCTGCCATTCTTCCTCATTATTTGTGAATGAGGGACATAAAAATCAAGATAATATTGTGTCAGGCATGGAGTAAACAAAGTATGACATCTGGAATAGGCACAAAAACAGATGACCACAAAGGAATCAAGGAAAAGGAGCCCAAGGCCATTCAGCCCATGGTCAGCAGTACAGCTCAGGAACAAGTGTTAGATCAGCAGTCTCTCCCTTAGAAGTACTACAGCATATTTTTCCCGTTTCATTTGCTCATGTAAAAACTGTAAGGTCCTTAGAGAGGAGGTTATTTCATATAGATTTACAACCAATATATTAATTTTACTCCAGAAGTGCCATGCTCATGTTTCCTGAAAAGTAAAAATCTTCCTTACCCTGCACACGCAAGAATAGGCTTCATCGCTATTCACTGCTTTACCCCGCCTCGTTTTTTCCAATATGCTTCCTTTCAAAATACAATACCTCTACTTTCCTCCAGGGGGAAAAAAAAAAAATCTTCATGAACTGAGAGAAATACAAGAAGGCTGACAAAATCATGCAGATCAACACAGAATAAGAAACTGTTCGACTATTACCATGTCATACACATAGCAATGGAGGCATATTTGACCTAAACCCCCTTCTTAGAGAATTCTTCTTTGGAAAAAAAAAAGAAAAAAAAGGAAAAAAGAAAAGATCTGAGAGATTACCTGGGTCCTGAATCCCTTCTTGGACTTTGTTGCCTATATTTGCTTTTGAAGTACTATTAAACTCTAAAGTGAGATATATAGTTAAAGGCAAGTTTCGAGAAGAACATCAAAATACCTCAGGTAAGTGGTTCTGGTGGCTTAAAGTGCCAAGAGGATTCAGTTGTGCATATTTTCCCATCTGTTTTAAATCCTCTAATATTATAGGAAAACAGTCTATTACCCTCATTACTACAGATGAGAAGTTTTATTAACCTGGATTAAAGTTGTTATGATATCTGTATATGGGGAATGGAGTGGTGATTGGATTAACAATTCTCAATTGGTAAGAAGTGGTGGATTATGGTTATAAATCTTGGCTTTGATTATATCTGCATAATGAAGTGCAAGGGAGCCTACAGCATTCTGAAACTCTAAAATGGGGATACTTTCATGAGGAAAGAAAAAGTCATAAAAAGTCCAAACTCATAAACTAGTGACATTTACAAGCCAATGGCATTTACACACTGATGGCACTTACAAGCCAGATATATTAAAGCCCCTGGAAACCTAGAGATTCAGAGAGACACTTATATAGATGCCAAAAATACCCCGTAAGCATCTGCCTTCCCTTTATTTCAATGGACGGCATGCATCTAATTGGTTTTGAAAACAAATATGCTCATTCTCCTCCCCACCTCCAGAGACTTTCCTTTCACTCTCACAAAGACAGCCTTTAAATATGTGGTCCCTAGATCTTCCATTACCATTGGAGGAAAAGGCTGCCAGAAGACTTGCAGATTAGTTTACCTCTGCTCTTTGTTCATGGGGAGCTGCTTTGACTTTGCAGATAAATTCTCATTTTCTTCATTAGATAAGCTTACTTATATGAAGTTCATTGTTAACATTTTTAGTGAGTGCAAAAGAAGAACAGTGACAGATATACCTATTTCAAAAACTTCTCCAAGTACATAAAGCCAATAAATCTAGTTGGTTGTTCATGTAACAGGAATTGTCTTTATGTACTGCAAGCATGAACGCCACATACTCAGTATCAAACTGGCTTAGAAAACTGTTTTGCCTTATGATTAGTAATATAAACAAGATAAACAGTTCATTTCTTATACTGCCCATCCCACCCAGCAGAGGATTTAAGTTGCTGGGCTCCTTGAAAGGGAATGTAACACTTTTCACAAATTTGGCTGGTGAGAAAGAAGCATCTTTTCCTACGTTTTGACTTGGATGGGAAACTGTGTGTCCTAAATAGAAAGAAGGTAATACGGATCGTGCTTAGGATTACTTTAGTCAAGGACTCTAATTCTGCCTGCCAGGAGTTAGAGTTAAAGTAGAGGCTGTTTTCCAATCTACTTTGATAGGTGCATGAGGAATGCAGAAAGCAGTCCCCAGAGCACTGGCTAGTGGTGCTGCTAAAATTACGGATACTTGTCTGTCTTCATGCTCTGTATATCTCAGCATTAACTGACATCAAACCTGAAGCTGATGTGACAGCCTTAACTGTCATCCCAGTATTGCAGACATGGATTACAAAATGCCAAGGATTTTAAGAACAAGGAAGATACCAGCTCTCATAGATATATAGGCAGGCTGGTACTGCATTGCAGGGAAAGCCAGCTCTATTTCTATTAACATTAACAGAGCTGAGAGATGCATCGCTTGATGATAACAGGAACTGACAACTATTCACAAGAAGCCAACTAAACAAGCGAGATGTTCCAAAGTCTAAGTTAGTCTAAGTTCCTCTTCATTTTGGTGATTTTCACTTCAAGAGTAAAAGGAGGTATTTCCTAGATTAATCCATGTCTTTATTAAGAGGTTCTCTAGCAGGTTTTTTTTGTAGTTTTTATGTTTAGTTTGGATTTTTTTTTTTTGTTTTGTTTTACCTTTTAAAATATAGTTGAATTCATAAGCAAACAACTTAGCAACATTTCAGAGCCTGCTGGGTGAGGTAAGTATAGACAGATATTTCAGTCTATACTGTGCTATTGTCGTACTGGTGTTCCAGAACTGGTTGCAGGCGGATTGTCGTGGGACTGTAGCAGAAGGAGAGACTCACCTCCCTTGAACAGCTGGCCATGCTTCTTTATGTGCAGCTCAGGAAAAAAAAATGTGGCTGCGAGTGCACATTTCCAGCCATCTAGTAGCTTCAGAACAGGCAAATAATTTCATTACATCAATAATACATTTAAAAAAATGAAATGGATTTTCCCATTTAGGTTATCTTACCAGCATTTTCACAATAACTGATGCCAACAGTAACTGATACACGCCAGCTTCAATTAGACGTATAATGTGGAACTACTTCCTAAGGATATGGAAAATAAGATATTTCTGTACTTATTTTCAGAGAACTGATGAAGAAAATACTAATATGATGTAAACCAAAACAGTTTTAAGTTCTTACTAGGCATAGGTTAAGATCACCGCATAGGAGAAGGTTAAAACTGTTTGCCAATTATCATCCAAAGGGGACCCGCAAAACTATGAAGAAAGTTGCATGGTTTCTTACTTTGTTGTACTGTAGGAAGCTAGTTACAACTGGACCCACTTTTCCTCCTGTCAGTCAAGTACTTTCTGAATACTAATGCTGATTAATGATGGTATGTGACTCATTACTGTATTTTGTTAACAAAGTAGTAGTCAGCAATCTCTTTCATCCTAGACTTAAAGGTTTCTTTAGTTATAAGATACATAAAACCAAAGAGTCCTGCCAGTGGTAGAGAAATTTTCTTCTTACTACTTACACTTCCAAAACAAAGTAGGGAATGCTTGTATATTTTTGGTGAAAAAAAGGCTATCAAACAATGAAACTATCAGTAAAAAAATTAAAGGATTAAAGACTTAATCAGAACCAGGATCTAAGTCCTGGATGCTTATCTTCACATTACTTATTTTCATCTATATTTTTTTCATCTGTAAATTTCCTGACACTTCAAGGAATGAAACTTTATAAGTCCTCTTTTTCGATTCTTAACTGTTCCAGATTCTGCTTAAGTCACATTACAAGGGAAATGCATGTGGCTCCCGAACATAAGCCTTCAACATCAATAACAAGTTGCAGAAAACAGGGACCTTCATTGAAAAAATGCAGCAAGGCTCACATATGATCATAGAATGATAGAACAATTTGGGTTAGAAGGGACCTTACCTATCCTTTAGTTCCAATCCCCCTATCATGGGTAGGGACATGTCCCACTAGATCAGGCTGGCCAGTGTTAATCACACTGTAAGTCTGTAAATTTGCTTCATTAAAATTTGATTCAAATGAATGAAAAGTCAATGAGTGTTAACTGTATATTCACACTAACAACTCTCCATTTAAATTTTACTTTCCTTATTTCTATTTCATTTTCAGTGCTTTTCTGCCTGAAGGAAACATCTCATTTATGTTCAGGGAAGATGCTTAAATCCCACTATAGGTATAAGTCACAAAGTTTGGTCTCATGTAAATTTAAATAGAGTACAGTAAGCATAAATAAAATAAGGATTTGCAGGCCAGGGCTCATTAACTAGGCAGAAAAAAAAAGGCAAAGTTTTCCATCAAGGCTGATTCCAAATGCAAGATGAGATCCCTTATTCTATGCTAGACAATATAGTAGAAAAGAAAAAAAATATTTCTTGAAATATCCGGAAAAATATTTCCTAGAATAGTAAATTAGAAGGATCCTCTTCACAGAACCAAAAATACATAGGAGGAACAGTGTATACATTACAAG
The DNA here is from genome assembly GCF_017976375.1 of Cuculus canorus. Taxonomy (NCBI): domain Eukaryota; kingdom Metazoa; phylum Chordata; class Aves; order Cuculiformes; family Cuculidae; genus Cuculus; species Cuculus canorus. Next base: position 50,161,078 of record NC_071441.1, read on the forward strand.
AATGAAACTAAACCAGGGAATGTAAATGGAACAGAATTAACATACATGGAATTTCTACTAATTTTTCCTCAAAAAAAGTTGCCAGATGCCAATTGACTTTGATATGCCGGCCAGATCAGTGCATTATGGATATGGACATAAATCACACTCAAAACACTCTGAACTACTGTATAGTAATTTGTATGTTCCTATCCAGCTGGGCTGCAAAGATGATGCATAATTTTATATGCAAAATTTTGAAGACATTTCTTGACAAGAAGAAGTGGAGATGGAAGACTAGAAATCAAGTATGCAGCTTGGTAGGATAGACTGAGAGGACTTTAATGCTTTAGGTAATTTTGCTTGAGCTGGTTCATCAGTCCTGTAGTCAACCTACTGAATAGTTAATCTGTTACTAGTTAATCTAAAAATACATGCTGCCTTCAGCTGCAAACTTCCACAATTAGCTTGTCAGTGATCTGAGAAAGGCTTTTGCAGATCAGTTCTTCAAAAAAGCTTCTTAACTACAGACTCCATTACTTCTTTCAAGTTCTGTAACAGTGAAGTCCCAAAGAAGACTATCAAAAGTTACAATTTATGCTGGAGAAGCAGAAAACAGAATGTGTCCCCTCTTTTTCTGCACTTAGCTACAGACTGAAGAATGGCAGAAACATGAGTTTTGGAAAGAGGTTACTTGAAGATGGTACTGTACGAAGGATACATGCATGACATTGAGTGAGAAAATCAATCATCCACTTTTTCATTAAAGTGCATACAAGTACTTGTACATGGTACATACCAATAACAATGAATTTAAGCAGCCTTGGAAATTAGGGTTGGCAGAAGGTGATAAAAAGGAACATGGTGATTACTGTGTGAATAATGAGCAAGTTCCAAGGAAATTACAAAGCCATTTATATCTTTTAGTTAGCCACTTAGTCACTTTCAATACTTCAGAAGAGATATTGATTCTGCAACAGACTAAGGTTTTACTGATAACAATAGCAGTATCTACACAAAATCTAACACGCCAATCACACTCTAAAATTCTTATCAGCAAAAGTCCTTATTTCTTTTTAAGTCCACTCAGGGCATGTGACCTACTAGACAACTTGATTCACACTGATATGTTTTATACTTGGAATCAGAACAGACTGCAAGACTTGACAAACTACCTCAGCAAAATGACGCTGCCAGATATACACTTCCATGCATTCTTGCTTGTGAACCATCTTGTGGGGGCCAGGATCCTGTCTACTGTGGATTAGCATTAGTCCATTAATTTATAGTTCCTAAACATTGTAATTGCATTGGAACTTCATTTATTGACAGTTAAAGCTATGGAGCACTCTCTCTCTCTCTCGTTTAAAACTGAATTCAAGACTCCAGGTAGACAGAAATAATGAAAAGTTGCAGGAACTTAGAATCGATTCTTAAATAATGAACCCTGCACAGGAAGATGTTGACTGTCTTTCCAGCAAAAAGATTTTAGAGATACCTAGGAAAAGATAAGTACACATAAAAACAGTGAAGAGAGCCATCTGAGCTACTGTCTTCAGGACAGCTAATTAGGAATTACTGGATTAGGGAGGCAGAAACAAGTGACTGTAGAAAGCAAAGCACAGTCATTGTTGTCAGTCAACAATATGTGGCATGAGACAGCAGCTTGGCACAAACTACCATGACTAAATAGGAATAGGTATTAGGATGAACAGAGACACAAGTGAAGCAGAAACACAGACATGAACTGGAGAAATTAGGAAGCAAAGATGATGGATAAGCAATGTCTTTGGAGAAAAGAACATCAAGCAAGGCTAAGGTGGGTGGAAGATGAAAGCATCTAGGGGTTGGTAAAGGCATAGATTAGAAAGGGCACTGAGAACAGACATAAAGACGAGCAAAGAAATGAAAGCACGAGCATCTTGATTATCTTTATTTATTAATATTTTCTTCTTTACAAAGTGAAAACCAACAGCAGAAGCTTAACTCGAAGTATATAACATGCTAATACCTAACATAATATTGTATTTCATGTCCAACTATAATTATCCCAACCAGAAGATGAATGGGATCATAATTAGGAAGCTGGGAATGTGGATAATTTCACTAAAGATACAGCTGCAGAGGTGCAAGACAAGCACTGCTAGAGACATATTTAAAATCTTCAAAATGACTCGATAATTGTCCAACTAGCAGCACAGATCATATAAGAACAGGAATGCAGGTAGAAAATTTCAGTCTGTGTACCCTTTGCAAAACATGACAACTAGAAGTATATTAGCCCACAAAAGATTCACCCTACAACAATCACAGTATAGTGCTAAAATAGACTCAGGCCATCAACGAACTTCTATTGTTCTGAAAATTGAAAACAGAAAAAAAAGCTAACATAAATCACCTTTGTGGGTTTTTTAAGGCATGGGGAGAATTTATAGTGTATCACTTTCTAGAACTATATTAAAATAAGTACCAATAAACTACGAGGACAGACTGAAAAATGAATAACCTCACCTACCTGCTTCAAGCACTTGAAACAAATTAAATAAAACAGAACACTGCATCTGTATGTATTAGTATCTTAGAGTGTGGGCAGATAATCTATTACCAGGCAAAACCTTTCCATAGCTCTCTGGAGGCTGCTGTCCCTGCCTCTACCTTCACATCTTATAATGCCGTGAGTGCAAAAATAAATATTGACATTACCTGTATCATTTTGGTTCTGTGCTTTCATGACCTTCTGTATCAAGACTTAGATAATTCTTTCTACTTGTGCTAAAACTTTCTTCAAAAAAACTGCCATTCAAGTACGGAAAATAGAATGCCTTCTCTGCTCAAATGTTAGCAAAGGGAAGAATTCAGACAAATGGTAATAACTAACTAAATAAAAAAAGAACTGTAAACAAAAAAATAATAATTAAAAAAGCCATTAAAAGAAGAGAAGAAGAACATGCAGAACATGTCACTGCTTACAAGTGAAAACAAATCACAAACATGGTTTGTATTGCAATTCCCTATAGATACCAGATGCTAAAACCAGAAAATGCACAGAAGGAATTTAATCCAATGTACATAGGGACTTTTCAAAATTTCTTAAGGAAGTATTAAGATTTCATTATTAAATTATGAATCGTAGAATTAACACCCATCTCTTTCAGCACAATGAACAGATGAAAAAGTGACAAGAATTGAACTTGAGACAACAAAGATGGTAGTTCGAAGATGCACTAATATATTCCATTAATATATTCCAAATCACAGTGAAATTTTTAACTACCAGAAAAGTGGTTTTACCCAGTTCTAGCAATTTTTATTGAAATTGTTATGCTTCAAAATGAAGCAACAAATACTGAGTTAATGCAAGTCAATAGTTTACTCTGATCACTATGAGAATGCAGCATCTTTGAGAGTAACTGCATCTCTGTGAGTTATTTATGATATGGCAGTCACATCTCAATTCTATTCTTATTCATTTCCAAACCATATAACTATGACAAACATAAGTGTAATAAAAATAGTTGTCCTATAAAAGGAATATACATAACCACATGCATATATATGTAATACATATTACATACATATATATACACACATATATATATGCGTGTGTATTTCAGTCTGGCTTAAGATGGCAGAAAAGAGCTCAGTTGAATGTCACAGGGTAGATCTGAAGTATGAATTGTTTGAGACAACCAAGCATCTTTTCTACCTTTTTCCCACAAATACCACAGAGTTCATTACGCCCTTCTCTACTGGAAAAATCTTTCTCAAAGAAACTTAGCTTTTAGCACTGGAACCTGAAATTTTTTTCAGTTCTGCCACTGCCTCTCACACATCACTTTTAGCACATTATATCACTTTTCTATGACTCAGTTCATTGATCTCTGGAATGGTACCACAATACCTGTGTTGCAGCTAATTGATGCTCTCACATGCAAGACAGCAACAAATGAAAAGCACCATCTAGGGATGTCCTAGGTAGCCATTGGCAAGGGTACAGGATTATGACAACCTAGTCTTGTAAGTATTAACTCTATGAGAGCCAAAGAAAGCTAATTATATCATGAAAGATTATGGCAATATGCTTTTGAAAGAATATGCATCACACCACATGTTTATCTTCCATTCAAAGATACAGAATGGAACCAGAAGCAAAATAGATTCACAGCAATGGTGCTAAGGCTAATGTACAGTATAAAGGACAGAAGGCCACACCACAGTGGCAGATAAGAAAAAGTGGTAATTTTATACTTTTTAAACTAACTTTTATTCTCCTTGAAGCATTTTTTTTCTCCCAGTCTAGCAATATCTATAGGTACTAAAGTGAGCCGAGATGTAATTCATGTCTTTAATTCTTTCCTACATTGCACAAGTGGCATACAGTCTATCTGTTTTAAAGTGTATTTTACCAGATAAAATACAAAAAGCAGATACTTGCACTCAAACAGATCTACCCAAGAAAAACACATTACTGCCACATTCATACAAAATACATGAAAAGAAAAGGAGCTTCAGAATGAAGATCTTGCTTTGGTATTTCAATATTTCCGGTATTTTTCCTTTAAAATTTTTCTAAGAGATTTTACAAAATACTTTTACCCCAAGATAATCCCTTGTAATGGAAAAAAGTTCCACATTTTCTCTGAAAAAAATTAATTCAAAAGTTCTTAATTCCTAGAAGTTAATTTTTGATTTTTAGAAATTCACTTAACATAAATATTTAATGTATCTGAAATGTGTATATACTAATAGAATATAATATGGAGAACTTGTCAGCTTATATTACACTCAGATGAAGAGTTCAAAACGTTAGTGTAATTTGCTCTTCAAGACTCTGTTGCTAGACAGATGTAGTTCCAAGTAAACAGTCCCTAAATCTGAAAAGGACAGATTTGTCACTTTGTGATTTACTCTGTCATTGTCATTGTCATCGCCATTTTCATGTTTCTTTTAGTAAATACTGCACTTAGGAGCTACTCAAATGAATTATATAAAATTAACTCCATAGCAACTCCCACAACAAGAATTTCTGGAAATACCTTGAAATAATCAAATGAATCACTAATTTGTGATTCTTAAGTGCTGGGTTTTCCAATCAATTTTATTTTTACTTTGTTCACTATCTGATCTCCATTCTATGAACTTTTATTTTCTTTCCACTAAAGTTACTTCTTCCACTTCTTAGAACTAATCTCAAGAGTAATGATTGCTCAAGTAGTTATTATTGTCAAGTGACCTTTAGCTTAGTAATTAGACTCAACTAGACTAGAATATTTCATTTGGAAGGCACCTACAATGATTATCTAGTCCAATTGCCTGACCACTTCAGTGATGACCAAAAGATAATGCATGTTGTTAAGGGCTTTATCCAAATGCCCCTGAAACACTGACAGGCATGGGACATTGACAGCCTCTCTAGGAAGCCTGTTGCAGTGTTTGACCATGCTGTAGAGAGCAATGAAGTTCCCCGTCAGTCTCCTTTTCACCAAACTAGAAAAAGCCAGACACCTCAGTCACTCCTCATAGGACATGTTTTCCAGCCCTTTCACCAGCTTTGTTGCCCTCCTCTGGATGCATTCAATGACTTTCACATCCTTCTCCACTGGTGGGGCTCACAGCTGCGCACAGTATAAGTGAGGCCACACAGCACAGTGGTGAGGCCATACCATCACTAAACATGGTAGGATAATCACCCGTATTTGATGCCTCCCAGGATGGAGTTTGTTTCCTGCACTGCCAGGGCACACTGCTGACTCATACTGAGCTCGCTATCAACTGACAACCTCAGATTCCTTTCTGCAAAGCTGCTCCCCAGCCATTCCCCTTCCAGTTTAGACATGTGCCTAGCATTACTCTGTCTTAGGTGCAGAATCTGGCATTTGGACTTTATAAATTTCATCCCATTAATCATAGCCCAATGCTCCAGTCTATCTATATCCCTCTGCAAGGCTTCCTGCCCCTAAAGAGGGTCAACTGCACCTCCCAATATGGTATCATCAGCAAACTTGCTAACGGTTCATTCAACTTCTCTATCCCCCAAATTAATAAATATATTGAACAGAACTGGGCCTAGAACTGAAACCTGAAGAACACCACTGGTGACTGGTAACCAGGCAGATGTAACCTCATTCACCACAACACTTTGAACTCTGCCCTTCAGCCAATTTTTCATGTAGCACACCATGAACTCTCTCATTCCACTGCTGGACAGCTTGACCAGAAGAATGTTTTGAGGGACAGCATCAAAAGCTTTACTAAAATCCAGAAAACCTATATGCATCACCTTGATTAACCTTGTTTGAGGAGGATATAAAATTAGTTAAACACGACCTTCCCTTTGTGAACCTATGTTCATTGTGCATGATGATTGCATTGTTCTTTGAATTACTTTCAATAGTACCCAGTATGACCGTCTCCATAATTTTTCCAGGAACTGGGATTAGACTAAGAGGTCTATAGTTTCCTGGGCCTTTGCTTATACTGTTTTTGTAGATTGGAATAACACTGGCTTGCTTGCAGCCAACAAGGACCTCCCCAGACTCCCAAGACCTTTGGCGGTTTATCAAGAGGGGTCCTACCATAACATCTGCTAGCTCCTTCAGAACTCTGGGATGAATCCCATCAGGCCCCAAGGGCTTATTCGGCCAGTACCACTGTACTATTACAGTTTCAGTGTCTACAAAAGGAAAGCCATTGCTCCCCCACTCCTCCAGTCCCATGAGTCTATCAGGGCAACCAAGCTGGTTTTCTGCCTTACTTGCTTGACTTATGACACAAAGGGACTGCCTGCTTCTGTGCTTGTAAAAGGTCGTTCTTAAGGACTGACCAGCACCTGAGGACTCCTAAGCCTCAAAAGAGATTCCCTGGGTATTCTGCTAAATAGCTCCCTGAATAGCCTAAAATTTGCTCCCCCGAACTCTAGGGTAGTAACTCTGCTGTCCTTTTTTCTGATCAAACTGAAATTTTTTAATTCAATCGTTTCCCGATCACTGTGGCCAAGAAAACTATCAGCTACCACATCTCATATGTGTCCAGGTAAACAATATGATCATGAGGGTCTTACCCTCTTCTGTTACGGCTGATGTCCAGCTAGGACCTTGTATGTCTGATTGCCCTGATCCATGTGTTCCTGAATCCATTTCCTGAGCTCAGCTCCCTCCCAGCCATGGACCCATTCCCTCTTGTCTGCTTTACAGTATTTAGGGTGATGTATAGTCATTGAGGGATGGGGTCAAGATCTCATATATTTGTTTATATTTTATTACTTTCCAATTATTTTCATCATTATTATTATTACAGTCTCATTGCAGCTGTAGTTTTAGTTTCCAACCTGCAAGTCTTTTTCCTCTCATTTCCCTTTGCCCTTTCCCTGGGAAAGAAAATTGGGAGCACAACTGCATGGTTTTAGCGGCTAAAATTTAGCTGGGCTGGGGCTAAACTGCATCACAAGTCTAGGAGGACCTTTCCCAGTTGGCTCACTGAGTAACTATGACAAGAAGTTATTCCTACAAACTTCAAGAATTTGCAAGACCTGCCCATCACAGAGGTATGATATTCCCAGTTAATGCCTGGGAAGTTGACAAGGGCAAGCAATCCAGAAATTTATCCTAATTGACTGTAGAGTAACTCATCAATACTTAACATCCTGGCTGGGAGATCAGTAGTAGACACCCACTACTCACCCAGAGGCTCTCAATCACATCGTTACTGACTGTAACAGCTATGCAATCAAACATCTTGCTTATGTATAGCACACCTTCACCTTGCCTGCCCTGCCTATCCCTCCTGTGCAGCCTGCAGCCCTTGATGTCAGCATTCCAGTCATAGTACTCATTCCACTAAGTCTCACTAATACCAATGGTATCACAGCTCTCGTAGCTGAACACTTCCAATTAGTCCCATTTTTTTTTTCTCATACTACGTGTGTTGGTGTACAAGCATTTCAGACATATTCCTGAGCCCTTCTGGGCTCCCAGGAGCAGTGTAAATGTTCCCACTAGGATTGTCATCCTCAAGTGATGCCATGTCAACTCTTGCCTTACCTATTGCAACCCTATTGGCATCCCCTTTCCCCACTAGTTTAAAGCTCTCTCAATCAGTCCTGTCAACTTGCAACCCATCAGACCTGAGCCTGAGTTTCTCAAAGGCTCTTCTGTGTTTTAAAAGCCTGAAGTTTTGGCAGAGGTACCATTCCTGGAGCCAGCTACTAATTTTCAGGGCTTGCCTGTTTCTCCCTAGGTCTTCCCTATTACAGGGACGATTAAGAAAAATACTACCTGTGCTCCCAAATATTTTAGCCTTCTTCACAGCTCTCTGAAATCTCTTTTGACTGTCTTTTGTTGCAACACTCTTTGTACCCACATGAAAGGACAGAAATGAATAATAGTCTTAAAATTGAACTAGGGCCTTCAGTCTTGCAGTGACATTGCTAATCTGGGCCCCAGGGAGGAAGCAAACATCCCTGAAAAGAGCGTCCAGTCTGCAAATGAGTACTTTTGTTCCACACAGGAGGGAATTACCAGTGACCATACCCAGGGCCTTGTTCAGTAAGGGTGTCCTAGAAGGTAACTTTGATATGATTTTTAGATTGACTAATTTGCTTTCAGCTACTTGGACTGCTAATGTCCAGATGAATTTCCACCAGACAGGAAAATTGTTTCTTCCATCTGTTATTGCAAATGCATTTCTATTCACAAAGTTTGGCATAAAGAGGATAGTAGCAGAATGTCCATTACACTTTGCCTCCACCGACTTTCTTTGATCTACTACTCTCTGCCAGCTTCTCTCTCTCCTGCACTTTGAAATGAGCCTGAACAGAACACAGTACAGTGCACATATCTGGCCATGTACTTTTACTGTGTACTGATGCTCCCATTCATAACTTCTTCAGACTTTATAGTTTTGGCAACAAATTTCTTTGGGAGCTAAATAAAAACTGCACTGAAAAATCATATTTATTTCAAGACTTTTATAGTTGATTCCAATTTACTTCACTATATGCATGAAGTACTACAAGTATATGTGGTTAGCCTTTATTATCAGCAAAAGGAAACTACTGATATTGACCTTGCTCAGATAAACTTCTTAAGGGTTAGGTTTCCTGATTCTCAGACTGTAGTTGCTTGCATTCCAAGTAGCACATTTCTTTGATATTGATAATATCTTTATCCTCCCTCCCTCCCTCCCCAAGAAAATATTTTAAGTTCTCATACTATATTTTAAAAAGAGAAAAGGCAGTGAAATACATCTTTTACAGGGAATAAAGCCTTCTGCAAGCTGAAGATATGCAGAAACCCACAGATAATATAATAGCGTTAGCTTTTTAAGTAGTTTCATTGGAAAATTACCAAAACTGATTCATGTCATAGGCAAAATAAGACTTTCAGGAATGGAAATGAGAAAATGGTAAAAAGCAAGCAAGAAATTTTTAGATGCCTAATGACATGCAGAGATTTGGAGCAAACAATTGCTCATCCCAATGGTAACATCTGGTAATATACAGCACAAATCCAAAGAGGAGGTCAGAATAGTGTAACCATCACATATCGGTTTTGCATTACAAACAATATCAGTCACAGTTCAGAGTCCTCTGAATGTCTTCAATATAGAGAAGCAGGATGAATTGGTGACAGAAGAACTACTGATTTTTTAAAAATAAAATTATTGGTTTCCTAGGTGACATACTGTAGGGCAACAGTTTCCTTTTTAATAACAAAGCATTTACAATCAGTGTGGCACCTAGGTCTCAATGATATGCTGCAGATAGGTCTGGGTTCTCAAGGGCAAACTATACAACTGACCATAAAATCATCACTCCGTTGTCAAGGTTGTAATTATGATGATGGGTAGTGTAATAGAAACTCATTTTTCTAGTAGAAAGCCTCATTATCATAATGTTTACCTGGACAATGTTAAGTAGATTCTGTAAAGAAATTGTGGAGCCACGGTTCAGCCAAATTCATCCCGGGAATAATTAAACATGACAAGCTATAGATTATAGATGACAGAGATGGATTTACCACATGATATTCTATATAATATAGCATTGAAATGTGATTACATCGTATCTTCTGCCAATATTTAAAGAAAAAATGGAAAAGTTAAAAGAAAATTGATACAATTATAACAGCCGATAGAAAAATAGCACAGTTGCCTAATAATGTAGGAAATACAGTCTCACATCATATAGTGAGCCATTTTGATACTACTAGCTATCAATTTCTAAGACTACTTCATATCATTTTCATATTACTCTTGTTTGTGGTATCAGAAATAAGCAGAATTAATTTTTACATCCAGCCTTTCGTTACAGAGATCATGCAGGTTTTAATTTAGCATTTTTACAAATGAAAGAAAGAAATAAGGAAGGAAGGAAGAAAGAAAAGATGGAAATAAAGGACGGAAAGAAAGAAACAAAGAAAGGAAAAGAAAGATTCAAGTTGAAATGTGCAGATGACCTAAGCAGTCCTTGGAGCTTTCCTTCCCTTTACAGCTGATGTAATATCCCCGCTGTAAAGAGAACATGCTGGGCATACAGTTAGCATTGCCACATGCTCAATTTGATAATTAGATTGTTCTCACATGGTCTGGCTTCCTCAGTGCATTTCTCATACTGTTCTTGTGTCGGCCTCCTGGAGACTTTAATACAGTTCATTCCTCTAGCCCTCTACGCTAAGGTCCCTTTTAACCCATACTGCAAAGTCTAGTGTTTCTAAGAAATTTAGAAGATTATCTGTTAACTTTAAAACATGGATCAACATGTAGTCTTTATCATTAATAATGAAGAAAAGAATAAGAAGATGACTGAGGTTTTAAAAATTATGAGGAGCTTTCAGCAACATCTATCATTAACACTAATTCTGCTGGATTCACAGGACAATATCTGAATTTGTTCCAATAGAAAACACTGCCAAAAGTAGCTTTAAAACACAGCTATAAAACTGAAGCTGCATTTTATGATTTATCATACACAACCATTCCCATTTGGCATTGACATATTGATTGAAAATATCTAAAAATATTTGAACATTTGCAATAAATGTTTATGAACAAATGCAACAAATATGAACAAATTATTTGAACAAACGCAATAAATATGGAAATATCAGCTATATAACACCACTACTTTTTTACATGGTTCTGAAGGGGTGTGTCACTCATGTTCCTTGACTGTGGGCTATAACAAATATTTGCTACAGAACACTTTCTGTGCATGGTTTCAGTCTGGAAGCCATGCATCAAAAACAACAAGCTTCATCACACAAAGCGTTAAAACTTCATCATTCTGATTTGACAAGCCTCGTAAGTATATAAAAATGTATAAAAATTCATTGAGACTATTCATTTGCATGCTTAGAGAGCAAAACAATTAAAAAATGCAGTTTTTCTCTTTATTGCAAAAAAAATATATTGCTAAAAGCAGCTTAAGTTATAGGTACGTAATTATCATGTTGTGACTTTATATATATAGCATGAATGTGCTGAACTTTCTCAAGTTCTCAGGGAAAAAATATTAGGAGTCATGACTCTCTATAAAAGAGGTGAAATAGTAAATACTGTGACAACAGTCTTCCATCTTCCTAAAGTAGAATTTACACACTGTAAGGTGATGTTTTTACTATGGCATTTCACTGTAACTTTTTAAGATATTCTGTAATAAACATGCACGGACTTCATCATAAGTCAGTGATTTAGTTGAACAGATTCTTCAGGTGAACTTGAGTTTTTTTGTGTTTGCCTGTGTAGATACTCTTATACATGTTTCTCAAATGCCTGACACTCTTGCCTCCTTCTACTCCAATCTGCACACTCACCTGGAGGCAAGTCATAGAATTGTAAAGCTGTAGACTAGCCTAGGTTGGAAGTGAACTTGAAAGATGATTTGGTTCAGCCTTTCATGGGAAAGGGAGCCTGTATGAGATTATGTAGCAACTTTTCCGGTTGCATCTTGACAAATTACTATGCGACTGGGCAGTCTGATATGCTCAAAGGTTAAAACTCACTGTTTTTTCCAGATCTTGTCTCTCTAGTGCTGAACAGTGGCAATTCAACAGTGTCACAGCACCTGGACTCACTCCATGAAGGGCATATGAATTTATTGTCCAGTGTCTAGACCGTATAAAGCTTTGTAATCCAGAAATGTATATTCTCATAATTGAACAAAGCACAGATATCATGGCCAGTGTGTGCCAGAAATTTAGAGGATGATTCCTTGATGCTTTCGGTGTATTTGTAGCTAATCTCTGAATAAATATTACCTGGACACTGAAATGGAAAACAGCAACTGTCTCAGTAGCCTTAGCCTTCAAGATTCTCCTCAGTAGAGTACAGGCCATCCTTTATGGTTCATTTGATAGTTTCTAATGGATCTAAATAATGGAGAGAAGTAAAAGCTACCACTTGTTTCTATAATAGTGATTTATTTTTATGGGAATGGCTTGTTAAGATCTGGTTTGATCTAACAAGGAAGATGAAAATGGTCCAGGAACCTGAATTCCCTTTGGAGCAGAAACATCAAGCAAAGGAAAAGAGGACCAACTTAAAAGAAAAACGCTCAATATACATACATTTACACAAAGTTCAGTGCAGAACACCTCTTGATTATGTTGTATGTAAGATGAATGACCAAATTTGTTCTTACTTATCCAACTTTTACAAGCAATTTAAAAATATTAGGTATTTATACTTATATATACATATTTTTATATATTCACATCTGTTACTAAAAAATTGAAGTGATGTTCAGTGGTTACCCTCAGTACCAGCTTACTAGAGAAACATACAATGAAACGGCACAATATGTTATACCTTTTACAGCAGAGCATCTTTAAGAAAATACCACTGCACTGACCCTCCCAGGAACTCAAGTCTGACAGCAGTAGTTAACTGTCTTTGAGTGGAATATAAGTAGTGTTGGAGAGTCTGCAGCACCTTTTCCTCAAACAAAACGCATTAGGATTGCACAAAATGCAGTCATTGTTTCCCTATTTTTCACTGACCACTTTACCTGTCACTCTTAACCAAAGATATTATCATGTATGTTGTCTGTCTTTCTTATCCTTCTATTGTCTATCCAGTTATGCCAGAAACAAAATTCAGAGATAAAGACCATGGCTATTGGAATTAATCTTGCTGAACCTCTGTGCATTGATACAGCTGTGGACAGGGAAGTATAAAATCCTAAAAATAAGATCCAAAGTGAGGGGAAGATTATTGTCCTTTAATGGAAAAACAAAGTTATAAAAAAGAAAGATGTACTTCAACCACAAACACAAACCACAAACACAAAACACAATGAACACATTTCTTTCACAGTACATACACACCATTCATAGAAAGGAAAGAAAATTGCACATTCAGACAGACTTAAAATTGACATTATTTCTAAAACCAGCACAAGCAGGAGGCAATTTAATAGGTTTTGGGACAAAACAATTGAGACCAGTCAGTCTCAAATGACCTAATAGCACCTTGTGAGGTATATGAGCTTTTCTAGTGTAAACTCATATCTAGAAACTTGAGTTGAGAGAGCTGATTTTGTACCAGTTTATCTTGTTTCGTATCGCTGTATCTACGAAAGGTTTCTATGGATTTATAAAATTAGATTTTCACTTACACAATGGTGTCCCATTTAGGTACAAAACTGGTCAAGAGGTCAATTCTTGTTCTGATTGCTACTATATGCTACAGCCTATGAAATATCTACTTAAATACTTTATCAAGATTAACTTGGCATTTCTTTATTCACACGTGGTGAAATCAGAACTTCATTCTGGGAGACAGACGTATTAGCTACAGTGCCCTTGTGCTGGTGGAAATCTACCAAGTGCAATCCTGAACAATTTCTGTGATGAGGTGACTGGCGTGGTGTGTAGGGAACAGCAGTGGATGTTGCACGCCTTGACTTTAGCAAAGCTTCTGACATAATCACCTGCAGACTCACTGTAGCCATGAGGAGGCTTATCGGTACGACGAGGTGAGAATAGAAGTCTCTGGAAATATGGGTTCAAAGGGCTCAGGTCGGTGTTGCAAAGTCCAAATAGTGGCTAATACTGACACATTTTGGGCACTGATACTGGGTCCAAAGCAGTTTTTTTACCCTCATCACCTGCATGATGGGACAGAAGGCACCGCCACCAAGGAATTGGGACGCACCAGATTGGAGAGAGTGGACAGCATGCTGGAGGACAGCGCTCATTCAGAGTAACTTGGATGGGTTGGAGAAATGGGGAATTGCGAATCTCATAGTGTTCCCCCAGGCCCTGAAAAGGACTCACCCCTGCATCAGGACGTGCTGAGGCTGACTGAGCAGAAGCAGCTCTGTGGAAAATTTCCTAAGGTTAGCAAGTCCCCAGCAGACAGTGGTGCACTTGGGAAGCAGCCCTTGCATCTAGGGCTGCATTCGCACAAGCAAAGCAGCAGAGTCAGGCACTGATTGTGCCCCACTGCTCAACACTGTTGAGGGTATACGAGGAGTGCAGGGTCCAGGTCTGGGCTTTCTGGCACTGACTGTGATACACAGCAGTGATTTCAGTGGAAGTTCACCATGGTGGCGAGCGCTGGGGCATGTGGATGAGAGATCTGGGTTTCTTCAGTCTTGAGAAAGAGGTTAAAGCAAGATTCTGCTATTGATTACAACCTTCTGAAGATGAATCAGGGGAGATATAAGGAAGAAGAAGCCAGCATCTTCTCACAGCTGCATGTCCAACAGGATGAAATACAAGCACAGGTTGGAACATAGGAAAATTGGCCTCAATGTAATGGAAAATTTGTTTAACAAATATGAGGGTTATCAAACATTGCAGCAGAATATCTGTGGAAGCTGTGACAACTCCATCTTTGGAGATGCTCAACACTTAATGGAACAAAGTCCTAAGCAACACAGTTTAACTGAACCTGCTTTGAGTAGGAGGCTGGGTGGGATGAATTTCAGCAGTCTCATGCAGCCTACCTTATTTAGCAACTATATGAAATCAGTAGAATCATAGAATCATAGGATTGTTTGGGTTGGAAGGGACCTTAAAGATCATCTAGTTCCAACCCTTCTGCCATGAGCAGGCACATCCTACTAGATCAAGCTGCCTTGATCTGTAATTAGCTGGTAGGTCCTTTTGACTGACTCAGCTATGGGAATATGTAAAACTCACAGAAGATATTTTGGCTGCTTTTCACATGAACAGCACAAATCAAAGTCTAGTCTAAATATGTTTATATTAATCAAGTAGCCTCCTTCTACACAGAAAAAGATAAAATATAAAATATTCTTGCAACTTTTCTCACCTCTCAGTTTTTTCTGATGTTCTTTAGCAAAAGCCCTCTGCATAATTCATGCCAGTAAATATGTTTATTGTCCTTGTCAGTGTATTATGAATTTGAACTACAGTGCATGAAGGACATGAAAGGTATTAAAAAAAAAAAGAGGAAAATTATCAGCCGTCTACTTTTTTTCTTTACATGATTCTTCAATTGCAGTAATATAGCTCTTGTTTTCATTCCAACTCATAAGTTTCTTCTTCTGAAAGAGCAAATGTTTTGGATATTGCATGCTTGTGTGTCCTGCAGGTTATATAATACACTTCACAAAAAGCATTCTGTAGAATCATTGTATTCTATTGAGTGTCTTCTCAAAGTTAAGAACCCCCAAAGACCTAAGCTATTCCAAGGTGCTTGCAAAGATGACTCTGACTTATTTCAGCAGTACATACCTTATGTTTTACCTCTGCAGGTACTACTGGAATATACCATAACCAGATCTCCTTCATCAACGTCACCTTAGATATGACAGGGAAAAGTATAGCAGGTTTATATCCTATCAGCCCTTGGCTAACAGTGTGCAGTACAGCAGAAATTCCCCTTTGCCCTTCAGCAGGGAGTACCATTTAATGTGGATAGAGGGAGGAAAGGATTCAGCTGTGAGAAAGCTTCCGGTTAATAAATGTGACATGCATGTGACTGGCTGTTCTCATTCTAGCAGTTCCAAAGTAGAAAATCTCTTGATATCAGCAGAATGAACAGTCAAAGAATGTAAACTGACATAATCACCAGTAAAGCAACCTTCAAATAATTCCTTGGTTTCAGCAGTTTTATTATTATGCCATATAGTATTTGTAATGGGTTGATACTTTCTGACTGCTTTTTTCTAAAGGTTTCATCTAAGATAGTTATACTATCATCACAGATCCTGACTGATTCATTACTTAAATATATATTTCTAAGAAAGACAGAGGGCATGAATGCCAATAGAACACATTAGGAATAGAAATTTTACAGTTTACTTAATCATGGTACTTCTGTTGGCTTGAAGACTCTGTGTAGGGCAAGGAAGGATACCCCTTATCGATTAGCACAAATATATACCTAAAGCCCATTGTTCTTCTACTCTGTATTTCCTGCAAGCCAAGTGTGATATTGTTCATTATGTTTGCTGAGCGAAAACTGGGGAGAGGACACAGCCAGGACAGCTGACCCAAATTAGCAAAAGGGATATTCCATACCATAAAAATCATGCTCAGTATATAAACTGAAGGGTGTCCACTGCTTAGGGTTGGGCTGGAGATTAGGCAGCAGGTGGTGAGCAACTGCATTGTGCATCACTTGTTTTTTATCTTCTTCTTCTTCTTCTTCTTATTATTATTATTATTATTACTAATATAATGTAATATAATGTAATATAATATAATATAATATAATATAATATAATATAATATAATATAATATAATATAATATAATATAATATAATATAATATAATATAATATAATATAATATAATACTGGACCACTGGGGTGTCTGGAGGGAGGGCAGAGTGGCTGTGTGGTGCTTAGTTGCTGGCTGGGGTTAAATCATGACACTTGCTCACAGAAGTGAACCAAGATGGCCTGGTCTCTGCTAACAGTAGAGCCACTGCTATGCGGAGTTCATGACAGAGCATCCATTTTTTTTGTAAGAGTTTTGCAATCTGCTCTGCTTTATGTGCCAATACATACCCACAACTGTTCTGAATCTTCATGACTTCATAACTGCAGCAGTAAACTACTGTCTTTCCAACATCCCAAGATCAGAATTCTTAACATTTTTGGTGTTGTCAGCTTTGTCTCACCTAAAACAGCTTCTTAATCGAACTTCAGTCTACGCCTCTGAAAATGTCAAACAGAAAATACTGTGTTTCTTAAAATTATTCAAGGAAGTCACAAACGAAGCTCTCGTTCTTTTTTCCTTTTCTTTCCTTTGAAAGGCAAGTCCCCTTCTCATGGTCTGATAATGGAACAAGTCTACAAATAATAGTCTCTGGACTGTGTTTAAGAAAGAGAAATCTATGTTAAAAAGTTTATTATAGAATCAAAACAAGAGAAAACCATCCAGAAGTCACACTCAGTCCAGAAAGTCTTAAAAGCCAAGCGTTTTCCTCTAAGCTTTAACACATTATTTAGAAAGTCTTGTAATCTATAAGGCATTTTCTTTCTGATCATTTGAACTAGGGAAAAAAAAAAAAACAACCAACAACAAACACTAAAACCATCAGCCAATTTGTTTGGTACAAGTATTATGTTTCATTTACTTTAATGCCTATTTAGAACACCTATAGACTGATGTTTCCATGATTTCAGTAACTTTGGTTGTACTCCCAAGCACTTGCTCACTTCTAAGCATTTATTTCTCAAACAATAAACAACTCTGTCATTAAGCACTGGAATTATGACATGAAGTACTCAGACTGAATGATAGTTTTAAAATTACAGGTTTACACAATACAAATTCTCACTGTTTTATGTATGCATGATTTCCTATATCTAAATGATGGCTCTAAAAGTCTTCACTGAACAGTATACCCAAGGACTAGATTTTTAGCAGTAACGCATTAACAAAACTAAATGATTTCATTCTTTAAATGAAGATGACACTACATAGTGATACAAAAGAAGAAGAAATTACTTAGTGAGATGAAATCGTAAGTTCAGAGAGGGGAAACAAGTGCAATAAAAGGAAATGCTAGGCCCTGCGCTTGCAGAGGAATAACCCTATGCATCACCACAGGCAGACAAGTTCACCGCAAGCCATACTCACAGCAAAAAAGGCTAATGATGCTACCCGGACTGCATTAGGAAGAGTGTGCCAGCAGGTTGAGGGGGGTGATTCTTCTCGCCTAAGCTCTGGGTCCAGCTCTGAGCTCCCCAGTAGAAAAAAAGATGTAGACTTACTGGAGTCCTTCAGAAGGCCACAAGGAAGATTAAAAGTCTGAAGAACCTGTCATATGAGAAGAGTCTGAAAGACAAGGGATTGTTCAGTCTGGAGAAGTCTCAGGGGGATCTTAACTGTGTATAAATTCCTCAAGGGAGGAACTGAAGACAGAACCTGACCCCCACAGTAGTGGCCACTGATGGGACAATAGGTAATAAGCACAAATTAAAGCACATGAAGTTTCATCTGTACACAAGAAAATTGTTTTCTACTGTAAGGGCATTTGAACAGAGGAATCTGTTGCCCAGAGAGGTTCTGGAGTCTCCACACCTGGAGAAATGCAAAACTTGACAGCACACGCTACTGGGCAACATGCTCCAGGTGACCCTGCTATGAGCAGGAATGTTGGATCAGATAGTACAAGAGGTGTCACCAAACTCAGTCTTTCTGTGATTTTGCAAAGACATACTCTCCTCCCTGTGTGGAATACGTCAACAGGATAGATAACATTATTTTTTTTCTGTTATATTTTTGAAGGTCATGTTAGTAAATCTAGAGACACGAAACATCATTTTCTGTTTGCACCTTATACATCTGCCCAAAATATTATATCAACATGGTTTCAGTATTTCAGTTTAAAGACACTGATCTATACTAATCTTGCATTTGAATAATCTGTAAATTTTGGCCTTCATGTAAATTTGGACACCATTTCTAGATTACTTTTCTTATTTTCTTCTTGCTACACTCCATTATGTTCTGAAGCACATTATGAAGTATACAGTCAATATCGTTTCCTTCATATCATTATAATTAAAAAAAAATTTTTACTGTTTTAAGCATGGCAGAAGTTATCAGTGCTGTGTAGATATCTGGCAGGAAGTGGTACAGGAAGAGGAGAAATACTAATGAAATTTTCATAAAGAAATTTATGTTGAGGAGACCTCTGTCTATAATTCAATCTCCTTCTTAAAAATTTTTAAATTAGATCAGGTTGCTCAAAGCCTTCTCCAGACAGGTTTTGAAGACCTCCAGGTGTAAAGGTTTCACAACCTTGCCAGGCAAGGAAGGAAGAGGCATCAAATTTATCTCTATCTCTAAGTTCTAAATTCAATAATGAATTTTGTTTGGACCTAAGAATTGGCAATAATTTTACTTTTTAGTGACAGCCTTTATAATTTTCTCTTACAAGTTCTGCAAATTAGTTTCTTATTGAATTCTGGAAATGCTGAGCTCTTATAAATACATGGATTCAGGCAAGTTTATCTTCCTTAAACACATAAATGCCATAAAGAAAATAAATGCAAAATATTTAATCAGATTTCACAACATGAAAAAATTCACTGTATAGTTTTCTACCTCATCATATAATTAAACTTACACATACATACAATATTCATGATATACCTATTCTGTACTGTGTGTACCACAGAAACTGGAAATTTGTTGGTTTGATGTATACAGAAGGATAATGTAATACTGTCATGAAAATGAACTAGAGATACCATATAAGGGACTTTACAAAAATTAAATGATGTAGGAAATTAAAAAAAAAAAGGTGTGTTTTTTTTCCTAAAGCACAGAAAAAAAAATATTTAATGTCATGGCATACCACTGAAACCAGAAAATTAAGTAAACCTGCTATGTGTCTAACATTATGTTGAATTGAGACCGTATGTGCCTAAGTGGACTTTAACCTAGACTTAATACCAAATTTCAAGTAACTCTTAACAATCAAATGATTATACAGACATGTAGTGTGTAGTGGAGCGATACAAGAAAAAGCCAGATAGCGTCACAGCAGTTGAATATGAGGTGTCTTGCATCTTTTCTTGAAGCAGTCAATGAAAACCACAGGCCTTAATGATGGAGATGCAAGTCTAATGCCATATTGACTTTTTTCTGAGCTCAAATATAATCATGCCTACTTCCCTTTTTGTTGTTGTTGTTGTAAAGATTTGGGGATTTTTTACATTAAGGAAATACCAGAAATTTGTTAGTGATACAAGCACAAATATTGAAGTTAGTTGTTCATAAAAGATCCAGTAAAAACTCAAAAAAGATTTTGTTTTTTTTTTAGGAGAGAAGCACATCTGAACTGATATATAATTCTGACACAGAATATGAGTGAACAAAGTATATGTCTTATGAAGTTCAGGAAAAAAGTGAACCTAGAACAAATACACTGTGATCAACACATAGCTTAAGAATAATTCTTCACATTGCACTAAAGGTAAACACAGTTTCTAGATTCTTTGGGGTAAAGGATGCTGAAAAAGTGATAAAAAATAGCTGATGGCAGAGGGCTACTGAATCACATTAAATCAGCTCCCCCTTATTTTACTGATGAATAAGTCCTGCTTTAGCCAGGATTATTAATTAATACAGATTTCCAAAGTGTATTATAAAATGAACAGGGAATAGTGGAAGAAGGGGCAAGTCAGCATCAGAACAGATTATGTGGACAAGGAGAAAATAAAGAAATAAAAAAAGAAAGCATGGGCCATACATCTATCATTGCTACTTAGGATGCAGATATGGACCTAAGTAACATATCATGGATTTTCCATCATTTTTACTCATAAGAAAACAGTAGAATATGACAAGTTGATCCTGAATTGGCAAGAGATATCTAAAAAATATGATATCTTAGACAATCTGTTTTGATCTTCTTGAATTCAGGAGTCTCTTGCAATACATATTTTTTTAAAGCTCTTCTTGCCATCATCTCTGCCTCGGTATGTGACTTAGAAGTGTAATTCAGCTTCTCCTATGGAAAATATGAGAGGCAAATTATGGTAATATAGTCTGATTCCAGACTATACTTCAAAATATGGCTGGCATGATTCAAAGGATGCCAGTGCTTACTGTTGCCAGAAACTGGACATAATTAGTACACAAAAGACATTAAACAATAAAGACATATCGGTTCCTTAGAACATTATGTATACATTTTCAGTAGTAGTGCAGCAGCAGAGTATGAGTTCCAAGCTAGTTTATGAATCTCAGGTGTCTTAGGTCTCTTTCAGAGCTGATTAAAGGAAATCTAGGATAAAGGAAACCTAAGTTTGTCTACTCACAGATCATACATACATAGAAACTGTATTTAAAGAAGTACATGCCATGACTATCTTATTTTGGTAAAGATGATCAAAACAAAATTTGGCATTTCAGGTGTTATCATGACTCATTCTTTCCTCCTGGTTTTGTCATGCTTTGAAAAACTGAAAATTGGTGAACATCACAATTGAATCACTTTTTTTGTTGTGCTTCACAATAAGCAGGCTGACAAATTCAGTGTACAAAGAGGACGATAGTGTGTCTTAACTAAAATTTTTATGGAATGTTTTAGCAATTTATTAACTTTCAAATAATTCAGGTGGATTTCACAGGCTATACCTGTGGGACAACAAGAATTTACTGAACTAGTAACTACTGCTAATTACAAAGTTTAGACATAAATAATGTCTATTGGTCTCTGATGCATAAAAGTGCTCACTATTTGTTTAAACGTAAACCTGCAATCAAGTCTGCAGATGTCAGTGGGACCATTCACATGCATAAAACTAATTTGCTGCTAAATTAGCTAGTTGAGTCAGTATTTAGTGCTGAAATTCCACTAGGATTCATAGCCTGCAGACAATATATTGCTTATTGCACATGTTCAGGGTAGATAAGGTATATTTTTTCCACACAGTTCTTTCAGAAAGCAATTAGAAATACTCCTGGATCAAGTGTCTACTGGTAGTTATAGTAACAGACACTTAAAGGAACATCAGCATTCAAGATGACTGAAAGATGTCTACACAGCTGGTGTGTGGAGAAACACCTGTTCTCTGAGCATCTATCAGAATCTTGGAATGGTCTGCCTACCCACACCTGCAAGTAAACCTTCATAATCATTATATTATAATATAGCTGCAGAATGTATTATGTATGCTCTGGAAAGAATACAGAAATTTCCATTAGACAGTGAGAACATCACACTTATTTGTTTTCCTCCATCATTCAGACAGAGGAAATGCAGAATGGTCTCCGTCCATCCTAATCAGTATTTTTCAGGGTTTAAAACAGCAATATAGTTTACACTGGCTGCTGTGAATTTTCTTCACTGAATCAAGCTGGCCTTACTATTTTCAAGCCTCAGCCTCCTTGAATGATAAAGTTATCAAGACCAAGAAAGTTGCCACAGACAGTGCTCTGAAACTGTGTTTTCTTCCAGTTACACTGCAGTTGACAATTGAACAATGAATGTAAAAAAGGTCAAACTACTGATTTTAAGGGGGGGATTAGGAAAAAGTATAGACATGCTGCACATATAATTTTTAAATTTTCTAGATGTTTAGCAATGATGCATGCTACACTCAAGTTTGAAACATTTCTTTTCCAGCAATCTTTTTTTTCTCTAATTAACCAAGTAAGCTTCGGTGAGATTCCATCCTAGTTACTGACCATTTCTTCAACAATGGGACCCGATGAGAGCTACCCAGAGTTCTGACGGAATTCGCTGATGTGGTTGCCAAGACACTCTTTATGATATTTGAAAAGTCATCTCAGTCAGGAGAAGTCCATGGTGACAGTGAGAAGGGCAAAACTGTGCCCATTTTAGACGAAGGGTAGAAAGGATGACACTAGGAACTACTGACCTGTCAGCCTCACCTCTGTGCCTGGGAAGATCATGGAACAGATACTCCTAGAAGCTATGCTAAAGCACGTGGTGAACAATGAGGTGATTTGAGACACTCAGCATGGCTTCACCAAGGGTAAGTCCTGCGTGACTAACCTGGTGGTTTTCTAGACCAGTGGACATGCCAGTGGACATGGCAAAAGCAGTGTAGGTAATCCATATAGATTCCATGTAGTCTCCTCTCATTCCATAAATGCTGTAGATGGACCGTATCCGTATAATAAACTCTTATGAGTGAGATAAGATTAGACATGTTTTGAAAAGGTCATAAAATATTAACTTTAATAAGATACAACTAAAAGTTCAGCTTTTCAGATTACTGGTATTTTTTTGTTCACAAAAATTAAATAGCATTTTTAATTAACATTGATATATTTGAGGCTGAACAGAGGTCTAAAGTTTTTTTGAAAATCTCTTAGACTTTCTAAATAAGAAATCATACCGGTGAACATATTTAGCATAATGCAGGATAACAGTCCTACTATACAAATAGTTGATATTATTTTTGTGTTTTATATTTAAGTCAAATGTTGTTTTCAGCATCGAGTCAATGTTTTCATGTGTGAAAACTTCATTTTTAAACCATTGTGAAACAGAGATGCCTTTTTCACTTTTTTTTTAATTTAGTTTATCAGAAAAAAAAATTGTTGATCTAAAAATCTGTTTTATGTCAAGCTTAAGCAAAAATTTTATCTTGGGATCAATCACTTACTGGACTAAACATCTGACACGGTCGTGCATGATATACATAAGGATAAACTTGGTAAAAGGCTGAGAAAGCTTTTTTCTTTCTGAACCTCTGAATGCTGTAGAGAATGTATTTATGAAAACATTGATAAAAACCACACTGTATAAACTTAAAATTTTGCACACATAAAAGAAAATTTGCAGACTAATAGAAAAAAATATTTTGGTACATATAGTGATTGCTGAAAATAAATTATATTTTTTTAACCTTGAATTGAGGTCTTCCTGAAATACAAATGTTTTCATACCCCTTATTTCCATCCTACACTAGCCCCAATTTCATTCTGTGGTTTCACACTCGATGCTATGGGATGCAAATTAATAGGCACTTATCACTAAATGGGTAAGTCCTAGCAACAGGTTACCAGTCTTCCACTTATACTTGCAGAAAGCAAGTTCCCATGAATAGGCTGCAGAAACAAATTTTACCTTTTTCAGCAGACAATTTTGTGATCATATGCAACAGATAAAGAAAAGATTCCTGATAAAATGTGTCTTTTCATAAAGCAACAGTAAAGCTTACCTCCCATGTATTATTCGTTCTCAGTGGGGCAAGAGACAGCAAGCACTTTTATTGTTCCAAACAAAATTGATACCTTTCTTTGAACTTTAAAATATCCTTAAAATTAATGGTTCTAAATTTGGCTTTCTTTGTCTCTGATTGGTAGAAAGAAGCTGTAGGTCTTTTTGACCTAAATTGTAAGAATTAGAGGGAATAGAAACGAGACATAGAAACCTAAGTAATTCAAATGAGGAATTCAAATTTTCTCTCTGTAGGGAGTAAATGAAAATAAACACTGACAGGACATTTGGAATCCCATCCATAGAGTTTGCAAACTAAAGAAAACACAACAGCAGTCAGCATCACTTCCAGTATTTCCTGCTAAGCACTGCAGCAGAAAAGTCATGAGGCTGTAGGTATCCAGGACTTAAATCTCCTAGTTATGGTAGAAAGCTATGGTGGACCAGCACTGAAAATCTGGCAAGATCCCTAGCCATACAATACCCAAAATGATTACATCACACAAAATAAATCTGATAATATAAGGACTTGTCTTGTAACCGTCTCTATATCTTAAGAGAACTTTTCTGGGGACAGTTATCTTCCTACTCTACAATAGCTTTGGGGTTTTGAAGAAAAGACAGTTACGCCTCATGTTTTGGAGAGATAGGGAGCTCTACATTTTAGAAAAAGAGGACAACCCAAATTGTAGAAGAAAGAATAAGAAACCATTGTCCCTGGAAAGCTGTCATGGTCATAGAATCATAGAATGGTTGAGTTGGAAAGAACCTAAAGATCATCTATTTCAGCCCCTCTGTCATGGGCAGGGACATCTCCCACTAGACCAGGCTGCTCAGGGACCTATCCAAACTGGCCTTGAACACTTCCAGGAGGGGGGCATCCACAACTTCTCTGGGCAACATGTTCCAGTGTCTCACCACCCTCATCATGTAGAATTTCTTCCTAATGCCTGATCTAAATCTTCTCCCTTCCAATCTAAAGCCATTCTCCTGGTCCTGTCACTCTATGCCCTTGCAAAAAGTCCCTCCCCAGCTTTCTCGTATGCCTCCTTTAGGTTCTGGAAGGCCGCAGGAATGTCTCCTGTGAATCTTCTCTTCTCCAGGCTGAACAACCCAAGCTCACTCAGCCTGTCCTCATAGCAGAGGTGCTCTAGCCCCATGATCATCTTCATGGTCCTCCTCTGGACTCACTGCAACAATTCCATATCCTTCTTATGTTGGGGATTCTAGAACTTGACACAGTGCTCCAGGTGAGGTCTCACGAGAGCACAGCAGATGAAGAGAATCACCTTCCTTGACCTGCTGGCCTTGGTGAAGCCATGCTGGCTGTCTCAAATCATCTCCCTGTCCTTCGTGGGCTTTAGCATAGCTTCTAGGAGGATTAGTTCCATGATCTTCCCAGGCACAGAGGTAAGGCTGGCAGGTTAGTTAGTTAGCAGGTTAACTGCTTAGCAGTTAGTTAGTTAGTTTCCAGGGTTATCTTTTCTACCCTTTTTAAAAATGGGCATGATGACACCCTTCTCCCTGTCACCAGGGACTTCTCTTGACTGCCATGAATTTTCAAATAGAGAGTGTCTTGGCCACTGTATCAGCCATTTCCCTCAGGACTCTGGGATGCATCTCATCAGGTCCCATAGACTTATATATGTTTGGTTTCCTCAAGTGGTAAAAATGTGATCCTCCCCTATACTGTGACAGGCTATACCCCACTGATCAGCTTCTTGTTGTCTATCAACCCAGGAGGGATGAGGAGAGCGGTTGTCAGCAAAGTCTGAGGCAAAAAAGTTGTTGAGTACCCCAGCCTTCTCCTCATCTGTTGATACGACGTCACCATTTTCATTCATGGGTATGCTTTCTTTAACCTTCCTCTTCTGATTGACATACCTGTAGAAGACCTAGTTAGCCTTCACTTTCCTTGTCAAGTTCACCTCCAGCTGCGCCTTGGCCTTCCTTCCAATATCTACATAACTGGGCAGGATGCCTATACTCTTCCCGTGTTACCTGTCCCAGCCTGCACTGACTGTGCAGTTCCCTCTGGGTCTCCAGTTTGACCAGTGGGCCTCTATTCATCCACCCTGGTCTCTTCCCTTCTCTGCCTGATTTCCTGCATCTAAAGACTGAGCACTCTTGTGCTTTATGGAAAGCATCCTTAAATATCTGCCAGCTCTGTTCTGCTCCCTTGTCCCCAAGCAACATACCCCAGGGGGTCCTAACGACTAACTGCTTGAAGAGCTAATAGTTTGCTTTCCAAAAACGTAGGGTCCCGACTATACTTTTCGCCTCTCACATACCCTTCAGGACCTTGAACTCCACCAATGTGTGATCAGTGCAGCCCAGGCTGCCTCCAATCTTGACATCACTAATGAGTTCACTTGCATTGGTGATCAGCAGGTCCAGTAATTCATGCCCCTGTGTATGGGTGCCTAATACCAGGGTTAAGAAATTATCTTCAATGCACTCTAGGAATCTCCTGGATTGCCTACAGCTTGCTGTACTACTTTTCCAGCAGATGTCAGGGTGGTTGAAGTCCCCCAGTAGGATGAGCACTTGCAAGCGTGAAGCCTTCTGTAGCTGGAGGAAGAAAGCTTCATCGGTAGGCTCTCCTTGATCAGGTGGTCTGATCAGGTAGTATACACCAAACATAAGGTTTGTTTTGTTGCCTCAGTCTTTTATTCTGACAGCTTTGAACCTGTTCATGGCTACTCTTCAAAGACAGCTCTTCACACTCTATCCGTTTTCTGATATAGAGGGCAATGCCTTCACCCCTCCTTCCTGGTCTGACCCTTCTGAACAGCCTGTAGCCAACAATAGCCACATTCCAGTCATGAGACTCATCCCACCAA
This sequence comes from Cuculus canorus, assembly GCF_017976375.1. Taxonomy (NCBI): domain Eukaryota; kingdom Metazoa; phylum Chordata; class Aves; order Cuculiformes; family Cuculidae; genus Cuculus; species Cuculus canorus. The sequence continues at coordinate 50,188,029 of NC_071441.1, forward strand.
GTTTCATTAACAACAATCAGATCATAGGTTTCTAGCAGTAGGTAGGTTCCAGCTCCTCCTCTTTGTTGGCCAAGCTGTGTGTGTTTGTGTAGAGGCACTTTGGCTGGGCTGTTGGCCGCATCGCCTTCTTAGTGGAACAGTCCTTAGTTCCCTTAAGGCATTTCACAGAAGTCTCTGCTGTCTCCTACTACCTTAAAAGCCACCAGCTCATCTCCACAAGACTTCAACTGCACTACAGCCTTTCCAGCGTGCCCCAGGGCAGCAGGCAGAGGGTTCATCCCCGCAGCCCATCCTCTAACCATTGTGTGTCCTCCTGCAGCTTGTCATAGGCAAGACTGATATTATTCCCCTCCCCCTTCACTTCTAGTTTAAAGCCTTGTCAACAAGCCCTCCAAGCTCCTAAGTAAAGATTCCCCCTCCCCCGTTACATGAGAAAGATTATTTACAGGTGTGATTTCTATCATAGGTGATCATGTCAAGGCTTTGTTAATAGCATAAATATAAAACAAAATGCTAATTTTCATTTAATAGACTCCTGATCTTACAGTTTCTTCCAGCAGCATCTAAAGCTCTTCAGGGATATCTCAGCCTGCAGCACACTGAAAATTACAGACCAAGTAAAATTAAATCTGAAGATTATCATTATCTTCATGAAATAATGAAAAAAAAAAATCCCACAGGAAAACTACAAGTTAAGGATAAGGATTATGGCTAAAATCCTGTTCTCACTTCAGTTAAGGAGAGCTTAGCCTTTGGCTTCCAAAGGTGAAACTGATACGTTTGTGGGTGATACTCAAGATCAAACAGAGCAATGTAAGCTGTGGGAAGGACTATCCTGAAAGTCAGTGGGAATACTATCTGTGATAAAATGGGATAGATTTTATTTTTATTTCAGATAAAGCTTTGAATTGTTTTCATGATAATAACTTCCTATATCTTATCTATTTCTACTTTTTTTTTTTTTTCCCCAGTTTTCACATGACATTTCTGGAAGTTTCTAAGTTGATTGTAAATTCTACTCAGTTCAGGTTCAGAACTGTATAAAATTCTGCAGTCTAACTGATCAAATGGCCTTTACTTTCACAAGAGATACTTTCACAGATTGTTCGGAACTGAAATTAGTCTTGTCTGTACAAGAAACTAGGAAGGCAACAAGTGCTTTGAAAAGTCGTAAAACAAGAGAAATGTTAAGTATTAACCAGGGTTTTTTTCCTGTACACAGATTTTTCACGGTCATATTTTCCTTGTTCACTGTTGTTATTTGCTCACACTCTTCACAGGATATGTAGTAGAAAAGAAAATAAAAGAAATAAAAACAAAAGTCAAACTTCCAGTTATGTTCCATTTGTTTACAAACACATCCTTCTACCTTTCAGGGTGTTCACTAATTCTTAGAAAAAAATTAGGAGCAACACCAAATGTGTAAGTTTTCAAGTAGCTATTATTTTCAAAGCTTCTATTTAGTAGCATGTTAAAAATAGCCCAGAAAGAAAATGGCTCAATTAACTTAAGCTTACCTAATATCACTATAACATAACACTGCCCAAAACCCTATGTTGTTTATTTTATTCCTCTTTGAAGACTGCATCATTCTTTTATATCATCATTTTTAACCAAATCAGCTCATTTAATTTTCTTTTTTTAAATTTTTTTTTTGTTTTAATTTGTAGAAAACATTGAGACTCTACATGTATTAAGAAGACTACTGCTAAAAAAGCACAGCAAAACAAAATCATACTTTGGAATCATACCGCATCTAAGTTTTTATCACTTGTCTGTAATTGTGGTCAATTTGTAATGCTTGGCAGTTGTTTTTACTCAATAGCTGTGAATGGATTATCTGATATGGCTTATGGCCCATATATCATGAAACATACTCCTTCACACTACAGATATTGTATTATATATCTTGGGAAGACAGCATTATTCAAGGACATGGCAGATAGATAAAAGAAATACATAATTAGATGCAGTAAAAATATTACATTAATTTATTCTCAAGCCACACATCTTTGTTTAGATCTTGGAAGCCTAACCTCCACCCTCTCTTCCCCCCCCCCAAAAAAAAAAACAACTCAAAAATCAGAAACAATTAATTTTTAAGGGCTAGTGAACTGATATATTCACAGATATTAAACAGAAAACAAAAGTGACCCGTCACAACCCACAGTTTCCATAAGCTGTTTTTGTATCAATAATAAATAAAGGCTAATGTGCACATTCATTTTCAACTTCTCATTATTTTTAGATTACCCTGATATCTTCTTAATGTATGGATTCGCAAGTGATGAATAAAATAACGCATTTTTTTGTCTATTCTTTTAATTTAAAACATTCTATGATTCAGGGAAAAGAAATACAACAGGGCTGTTGAGCACATGTAACAGGTGGTTTTGAATCTGTAATTCTGATGCAACAGGAAAGCTCTGAAATGCAGTCAAGTCAGAAGCCTGCATTGAAAAACAATGAAAACTCTATGGAAGTATCAGATGACCAGCATGCAATTCACAGATTTAGAGAGAAAAATTTCAGAAACCTTGCACAATTTTTTTCTTGTGAAAGAATGTCTTAAAGATTCCTCCTATAGTTTAACAGGTATTTTTCTCACTTTTGCAAGATCCTGAACCAATTTACTTCCAAAATTCTGGCCTGATTTCAAGACTACAAATTCCTTGATTAGACTAATGCTTGAACACCTACTGACATTAGAGTATTTGAAAGAAGAGCCAAAGATTAGCACAAAGTCACTGAAATTAAAAAAAAAAAAAAAAAAAAAGTTTCATGTAGACAAACTAATCAATGTTCTGGAACTGAAGAAAGTGTAACAAAAAACATTTTGATCCTAGGTTTTGCTTCACTTACAGTAACTAAAAAAAAGAAAAGGAAAATTATCTCACCTCTGTATTGCCATTGTTTGTTCAGATCTTATTTTCTGTAACTCTGGGATGCTTCAGGAATTATCATAGAAATGAAGACTCTGTGCAGGCATTCATCAGGTGAATGTTTTAGTCAAGTCTAGCAAACAAGCTTTTCTACAGCAGCGTATTAGAAATGAGAATTAAAATAACTATGCCTGCTAATATAATCCTGACTGCTATGTGCATATGGCCATACAAAAGGAAAAAACAACTATTTATAAATGTGAGAAAAATTAAACAGGTCCATCAGGCTCCAGTGCAGAGTAAGTTGTATGTACAAATTAAACTTAGGCTGCATAAAGGAACAAAACAAATAGTGATGGAAGAGAGATTTCAAATCTTCCTACTTTCAGTATTAGGAGCTTGCTGACACAAAATAAGATATCCTGAAATATTTATATGTTGAATAGCAGATATTTTGTAGTTATAATATTTCATACTACAAGCTTTACATGAAATAGTCTAGTAATTATATGTAACAGAAATGTTAATTTTTTAAGATCAATAAATATGGCTCTGTGACTCAATTGCATCAAAACAGACACAACAATCTGTACAGCAGAAATAAGACTATATGAGTGTAGTGAAATCTGGTGCCATAGGGTACTCAGACCACACCAGGAAAACAGAGTAGAAGTATGCAATGAATATGCAATGATTTTTTTTCATAAACAATCTAACATTTTCTACATCTTATGTGCTGTACTATTTGTGAAGGACTTATGTATCAAGATTTAAATTGCAAATTAAAGATGTGAAGAGATGACAAGCAGAAAATAAAGATATGTGTATGTTTGAAACTCAGGTGGTATATATTACTATGTCTCCATTCATCCCCTTGAAGCAATGCTAATGTAAAAAAAACAGCTGACAACACTAAAGAACACTGTTAAACTCTTACATGAGGTTATGATGCAAGGTGATGCAGTTTTTCATTTTTGCACATTAGATCGCATATATGATCAGTACATAAATTGAATGCTGACTGTTCCGCAGTTGGAATTCAGAGAGAAGCTCACTTGAAAATAAAAGACACCTGAACTGAAGCAGTTAAAAGTGACTTTTGTAAGAAGACTCATCTGAAAAGTTTGCATTGTGTTACAAAAAAACAGAAAAGGGAAAGAAAAAAGGAAAAAAAAAACCCCTTATTTCCACACACAACCTTGAAGTCCACAGTCATTCAAGTACTAGAAAGGGAAACACTGATGCTTCCTCTCCACCTGCCTCTCATTTTATTTTGTATGAGAAGACAAAGAAGTGGATTGTCTCCATTATATAGATCTAAGCTGTCCATCATTTAAATTACAAGCCAAAAAACTTAATGCTACCACTAAGTCTCATCAGGAAGCAATCAAAAGTGAAACCAATTCTTTTATTTAACCTGATCTACCCTATCTTGACTGGGAGGTTATCCTCTGAGCCTTTTTGAAGGGATATAATTATCACTAACCATTTTAAAAACACATTTTTGAATTACTGAAAGATTATTGAGATTCTCTAACTTGTTTCTGCTTCTACTGTAAATCTGGTGAAACTCAGTCATCTACGCTAATTATAGTTAAAAAGAAAAAAAAAAAATCCATGTTTGCCTTCGTGTTATACCTCATCTCCCACAATTCAGGCTAGGCTGGGTATGCTTACTTCATTTTTCTGTATTCTGAAGGACTTACTGCCCTTTGGTCCCTGGATTGTTTACAAGGCTCTTGGCTGGACTTGGCTGAACACCCTTTGGTGTATTAGCTAGAACTGAGGTTGTCTGAAACACCAGTAATGGAAATGGACATTCAAGAAGCAGTTATAACTTTTTTCATACTGACTGATAATAGTCAGAAGGTAAAAAGCAAGGCAAGATGGGGTGAAAGTGACTTAATAGAAGCACAGTCACAACAGAGCCAGCCAACTGTCATCTGCCTGTTTCACAAAAAGATCTTTTTGAATTGTTTTGTTACCATTTCAGCTGACACTTGTTTGGTGCTTGCTTCCTGTTTTAGATCTGTGCCAATCTTGTTATTTCATCCAAATCCAACCATCTGCACATGGGAAAACACTGGTCTTCAATTATTTTCCTTCTAGGTTAGTTAGAATTTTTACATTTTTACAATCTGGATTTCATTTTGCTCTTTTTGCTCACTTCTGAAGTGTCTTTTTGTACCATCATCTCTCTTCTTTGTTCTCAATGATATTTGAAATCTCATCTCAGGCAGGTAACATTATATAAATGCAATTGAATGAAATTAAACTTTTGCTTGATGGTTCCTAAGGCCATTCAACCATTTCCAACAATAATTAAATTGAACCATTTATATAAAAATTATGCATGAAAGAGAAAAGCTGAAACAGAAAGTAGTAAACCAGGATAAATAATTTTCTTATTATATTTGCACATAAACTACAGCTATCAACTTCAATATAAGTGTGCAACTTCAGGAAGACCAAAATCAACTTCTGTAACAGGTAAACCCTTCACGCAGTGCATGTAGAATTACCTGACATAACACAGAATAATGGTGCAAACTCAAAGTCTTCATGTATCTTTGAATGTAAAACTAAAATGCTTGCACTACTTCTCCAAGAAAAAAAGCCACTCAGTTCTGCAAAACACTGGATTTACTCCTTTCATAAAGACTTGAATTGCTTCTGTCCATAAAATTATTCTGATTGTATATCATCTTTAGGCTGCACACTCAAGAAATCAACAACAAAGCTCATCAAGTTTAGAAGCACTAATACCAGCTAACCAGCACGCAAGTCTCAAAGGGAAACACTGTGTTTTATTATACAGCCTTTCACAGAGTAGAAGGGCAGAGGACATAGTAAAGTATATTCATTCAGAAATTCATTTGACTGTGAGAATCTGACTGTGGCCTAATTTGCATGATATGCATTTATAAATGACTTCTGAAAAAAAAATTATACTGTATCTATTTAGAGGCCTACTGACACATTCAAGAGAGGACTTGCAAATTCCAATCACGCTGTTGCAGCAGAAACAGCTGAACAGTTCTATGTATTCACCATAAATCCCATCTTCTATGAACTAATACAGGATTATGCCAATGCTCAGACTAAAGCATGCTTCAAAATGCAAAACATCATGGTAGTTTGGAAAGATGTGGAAATCACAGATGCGCTACCACATAGTTAGAAGTAGAATTAACTCATCTTAAATTTATGTAATATCCATGAAAGACTGGTTTTATGATTCATTATTGTAATTTTTATTCATGTTTAAGAATATTCCCATGCAAAAGAAAAAAAAAGAAAGCAAAGAATTCATGCCAAGACTTAGATGATATTTTTGTGGTAATGTTTTCTTCAACTAGAATGAACATTATTATATGCACTGTTTTAACTAACACTCAAAACTACTATGTTCCAATTCATTATGAAAACAGAGACTTTCACTACCATATGTGTTGCAATTAAAATTTTGAAAATGACTGCCTGTAATGAAATAATAATAAATTGGCTAGATGCAAAAGGTTAAATCCCATATAGATGTTCATTGACAAAAATGATACCTTAGGGTATTCACGTCTGGAGACAAAAACAGGTTGTCATTAAGAAATATTGAGGTTCAGAAACAGAGACAATCCCTTCCTCCAACTCCATTTATTACCTAGGAAAATGGATTTTAATGGCTTGGGATTTTTGAACTTGATATGTATCAGGATTTAATACCGTATAAATATTTATCTCAAACTTTAGTTGGACATGCACAAGCAAAAACTCTTCTTTCTTAAAAACAGGACATAACACGAGCAAGGTAAGTCTCAAGGGCTATTTTTTTTTTCGGAGGAGAACTTCTATCACCTTAAAGGCAGAAAAATTGACTATGTGTAAAAACTGACAGTGTACTATAAGCAGAGGGAGCTGAAAGAGAAGCTATGGAATAGTATGTGACCGGACTGAGCGTCTGCTCTGAAATGCACCTCAGCTATTGCACTGGGTCCAGGTAAACGAACATAGTTCAAGCCTGGAAGCAAAAATAATAAAAAAAAAAGTCCTCTCCAAAGTCAGTGGAAAATTTTTAAACTGACTTCCTAGCTTTCCAATGAGACCTTAGCACTTCGCACTAATTCTCAAAATTTCATCTACATTCTCAGTACTGTTGTTGTCTAAATATTGAAGAACCTAGCAAAAGAACTGTTCCCTGGAGTATATAGTACCAGAATAGTCTCTGAAAGTAAGAGAAAAATATATTCACAATTTATTCAAATTAATTTGGTGCCAATTCTGATTATAATTCTGACATCTTATGCTAGACTATGTCAACAAAAAAGGTAAGTAAAAATTTTTTATTCTTAGGAAAATATTCAGATTTTTTTGAGGCATGTCATACTTGCCACATGCCATAATTATATCTTAATGCCATTATTTTCTACACTGAGAAAGTGGAACTTGTCCATTATAAACCTACATTTTGCAACTTATGCTGTCATCGCTCAGGAGTGGCCTCTATAATCCTTTCCAGCTCAAATCCATACACAATAAATGAAGTCACATAGACTAATGTGATTACAGCTTTAGTAGAGTAAAGTGCTTTCAGAACTTGAGTCTATCCTTATTCTCACTACATTTGTAGTCTCATAAATCATGGGTGTATAATACAATAATACACCCTGTTATGAGATACCTTTTAAGCATATTAATTACACTTTTTAAGACTTGGGGGTTCTGATGTTTGAATTTGATTCAGATTATTTTAATTTCCACAGCTGAATATTGCAGATAACCAAAGCTAATTTTAGCTTGACTACATCTACCATTTATAAGGTGAATGTCCTTCAGACCAATCACACTTTCATAGATGAAAACAGCTGCAGTTCCAAGCTGTATTTTCTTGTCAGTCTTAAATACTGGAAGTATTACTGCAGAAATGAAAATGTAATTTGAACTTGAAAAAACTAATTAGTTGAGGGGTAGGAATTTGGCTCATAGGATCAGAGCTTGACCACGTATCCTCCACATCTCCACATTCCAGGAGACTTTATTTTTTTTAAATTTAAAATGATATATCTAAGGAATGAAAGACACCTTAAAATGAGACCTGATGAACAAGCTGACACAGGCATACAAAAAAAAGACTCCCTATCAGAAAAGAAACAAAACTCAAAAAAACTCTGAAAGAGTCAATTTACTTCTGACCCAAATATTCATACAATACAGAAATATCATTAGGACAGCAGACAACAACAATATTAGTCGAACACCAAAAAAAACCCACCAAAACCAAAAACCAAAAAACTCCCCAAAACTCAAGAAAAAAGCAAAAGAAACTTAAAAAAACAACTTCATCAACAAAAGTGGCCCTGATTCTAAAAGAACTGCAGCTATAAAGTAACAAGACATTATCAGAAGGCTTTGCATCCACAGGTAGCATTTTGAGTCCCATTGTCTAGCTACCTCTAGCAATTATTGAAGTTGCATTGCCATCTATTACAGTAAGGAAGGAATGCAGTGGGTATAGCCTTGATAAGGCAGGAGGATTTATCTGGAACACACTATTCACAGCAGAGACGTGAAAGTCTAAATGGGAAGACAGCTTAAGGCCCTGAGGTTTATTAATTACATTAGTAGAAGCAAAGGAATGCTAAGCATTTAAGTTTTGAGGAAAGACTTTTTAACTTAGCCATCTAATTTTAGATGATGATATCCTCCTAGGTGGCCCTATTTGAAAAGTTAATTGCTATTTGCTGACCCTTGATAAAGACTGAAAAAGAAGCTGGCCAGAATGCCAAAAAAAGAACACCTGTGATTAATAACAAATATCACACTCTGCAATTTATTCCTTTAAATAAGATATGGAGATGACAAAATGTTTCAGTATTTAGGTATAAGAATTTCAGAAAATTCTGTGAAGCACACCGAGAATGTGAAATTGCCCCTTGCAGTCAGTAAAGGGCTTTGTCAAACTATTTTTGCCAAAATTTGTAATTAATTGCAATGAACATAACGAGACATTCTACCTGGGCTTCACTATCAGTTTTGTGTCATTTGAGATATGATATTTAAATATCACAGCAGCTTCAGAAGAAGACATAAGACTCAATAATTTATAGATATTGCCCATCTAGAAAGAGACGTGTGTAACTGTTGTCTTCTTATCTAAGCTGATGTTATAAATAATGCTAATCAGAAAGTGATTGCTTGTCACAGTTTAGCCCTGGCCTGGACACTTTTGGCAGCTAGAACAGAGCAGTTGGGCTTCCAATTCCCTTCCATTCCCCACTTCCATAGGGAAAAGGGAAAGGAAAATGAGAGGAAAAAGACTTGCTGGTTGGAAACTAAACCTAAAGTTTTACTGAAATAATAATAATACATGATGATGAAAGTAATAAGAAATTAATAAAATATTTACATGAAATCCTGCCCCCACCCTTCTATAACTAAATATCACCACAAATGCTGCAGAGCAGACACTAGGGAAATAGTCCCAAGATAGGAGGAAGCTGGGCTCAGGAACTGGATTCAGGAACACACAGGTCCAGAATCAAGGGCAAACAGACAGGTGAAGTCCTCTCTGGACGTAAGCCATTGAAGAAGACAGTGAGACCCCTGTGATCTTTCAATCTATTTGAAGTATGATGTATATGGGGTGGAATACTGTGTTGGTCAGTTTAGGGTCACCAGTCCGGTCTCTGCACCTCCCTGCACGTATGACCCTTCTTCATCTTTGACTTACGGCATTTAACCAGGATTGAGGATGATCTTGTTTAATATATAAGCTTATACTTATTCCTTGGCCTTTCTGCATACCAGTACCCCATATTATCACTTCTAGGGAAAAATACTGTCTGAAAAACATGCATTTAGCTTTCAGAAAGTGAAGTTACTTAAATGAGTCGTAGCAGAAGTGAGAAAGCCAGAAAACTGATTCTGCTTTAGTTCAAACCAAAACAGTGCTGAAATGATTTTCTGATTAAAAATTCCTTTAAAAATATTTTTGTAAAAAATACTTTGGTTTTCACTGGAGATGGGAAAGACAAAAACTGTCATATCTTCTACCTGACTTAAATTTTCCTATACCAGTTTGTCATCTTCTATAAATCTCTAGCTCTAATATTTTGTAATCAGTGCTAGAACACTGATTAAAGCAAACATCATAATATTTCATACTAGACAATCAACAGTCTCTATAGTTCCTGAAGGAACAAGAGTCATGTTATTTCCAAATAAATGTTTCTTAAATATTAACAGTGCCAAAAAAGCTGGCAGTTGTTTGGGGTTTTTGTTTGTTTGTTTTTTTTCTGGTGTACTCTGAAAAGTCACAATACAATACAATTTTCATCTTCTCCAGCTTGTATCAAAAAACAAACTGAGCATAGGTGCCGCAATATTTGCAGCATGATAAAAGAAAATTTGTGCTTGTCCCCAAGCTGTCCCATCATGAATTTGTGTAATTTCATTGCTTGAGTCAGCAAATGAAGTGACTCTCTCTGGAGCTCTTATGGTCTACAATAGAACATCCTGACTTCAATTTAAGGAAGCAGAATGGGGAGGTGTACAAGACCTGAGGTTGGTAGTTGCATACAAGCAAAAAACATATTTCTCCTTGGTAACCCTTTTAAAACTGTCAGACAACATGCCACCTTTTCTTAAGAAACTCATGGAAGCTAAACAGAAATAAAGAGAAGTTAACACAACATCAGCAAAAAATAAAATACAGAAAATAATAATACTGAGATAACACAGCATTTCTTCAAACTTTAGCATTGCCTGAACATACCAGCAGTGCAACAAGAAAAAAAAAAAAAAAAGACACAAAAATTTTGTGAGGTTGATGAACTTCTGTGGCAAAATGTTAATGCTTTGGCCTGCCAAGTTGTAGAGAAGGATTTTGATAGTGCAGCAAATACTTAATATATGTCAATCTTCCAGTGTATTACACCCACACAAACACATTATTTTAAACAGAACTAAAACATATCCAGTAGAGTGCAGAGATAAGGCACAAAGTTATATTTGTATTTCATCAGAGCTTGAGAATATTTCAATTGAAATTTCAAATACAACTTTATTACCTTACTGTGAAATGAAAAGCCATCATGAAATACAAGACAGAAAAATGTCGAAAAATATTGCAATGTGTAATTCAAAGACGGAAAAAAATACTAAAAAGGAACAACCCTCCTTGGGGTTGCTCTTTTTATTTTTTTCTTTTTCTCTCTTTTTTTTTCCCTATAGTGATTTAATGAATTCTAATGAAGTTACATGGTGGTGAAACACTCTCAAAGGATTTCAGCCTTTTATTTCAAATACAATTTTAACTTTGGATTTGAAATTCATAATAATGAATAATTAGAAGCAAACCTCCTTTGATTTGCTTGATAGCTTTCTCACAATCAATGGACAGAAAAGGAATGGACTGATCATATTCTAAAAGGCACGTCATCTCCGCAGAAAGCAGTTGGTCCTTCACAAAAGCAAATATACATATATCCATTAATGTAGATATGTTTGTATTTGCTTTAGGCACCTGTAGATTCATATGAAGTGGTGAACTATTTCCAATGAATAACCTAATTTTATTAATTTTATTTGTTTCCTTTCTGTAAAGTTCACTGCTGGAAAATTCTGCTGTGTCTTGGTAGGCTGCAGATGATTTTTTATTCTGACAACAGCTGATAGACTTAAAAGGATAAATTTACATACTGAAACAAACTAGAAGAGATAGAAGGAATATATTCGGTGAGTTTTACATTACTGGAAATGTCTGTTGTACCTCCTACTATCTGCATTTATTGCCTCTTGTGATACATTAGCCATAATTATTATACATTATCTGGCTAGTCCTGCATTAACTAAATGAATTCCTTTGCTTTTAGGTGAGGAAGATTTGTAATTTTGATTATGATATGGTCCATTAGAAAGGAAAGAGTGTCTGGCAAGAAAGCACATTATATTTAAAAACAAAAAAAAAAAAAAGAGGAATAGGAGAAAAAAGCATGTTTACTTGGAATAACCCTAAAAGAAGCAGTAGAATAAAGCTTAATGTCTGGAGCTTAGACCCATGGAGGTAGAGAAGAAAGATTAGTGAAAAAGGTGAAAGCAGAGGAAAGTGACAAGAGTGCAATCTACACTTAATATAGTTAATTTGGAATGCTTAAAAATGGCTTCAGGTAACCTGCTGAATGCTACTCTGCTGTCTAACAGAAGTGCAGAGATGGTTGGCAGCATAAGACCTTGCTAAAAAAGTCCTCAGATCTACCTGCATCTTCTCAGACTGCCCTTGTAGTGGAAAGTGCTTAATTAATTAAGCAGAAGTGTTTTGTGATCTACATCCTGTGCCCAACTCGGCGAGGTGGTACCCTTGAGTGTATCCTACTTCCCTTCTTGTAGCATTGTCCTGAACACAGGGATATATGAGCTCTCTGCACTTATGAGGTATTTCTCTGTTCTTTCTTCACTCCTTTCCATTTATGCAGTAGCCCTGTGGCTTCTATGATTTTAATGCTGGTTATTCACATGGATTGCCAACATACGTTTCTTGCTCTTGCTCTTATTATGCCAGCAGTGCTGCTTTTTCATCCAATATGACTGGAAAACACCGATTTGTGAAAGCAATACTTGAGCCAGTAATGGTGAGATGAATTGTTTATCATCAAGATGGAAACATATCCCTTTTCTTTCTGCAAATATACTTCAATGTAAGAAATGCTTCATGCCTCCTCCACACAGAGTAAATCAGCTCTAGCACCAAGTCATGAGGCAGCAAGCTGAAAGGCTACTTTAATTAAAATGTTCTAATATATAGGACAATTGAATAATAATCTAAACCTACTGATAAATTAAGCATGTTAAATTACAAAGTGCAAACTTATATCTTCACTGTTGTCAGCAATATATTGCCATCATCCAGAGAGCTAATTTATGCATTAGTGATGAGAATAAACCCTTTTTCTGTCAGATAGAATCAAAAGGCTCAACATTGAGTACAGTTTTAGCATTAACAGCTTCATTTTCCTGTGTACTATATCTACATTTTATTTTATTTTATTGTAAGAATGATTGCTGGAGGCATAGATTTTGATTAATAACATAACTCAGCTAAGCATTCTTTTTGAAAAGAACTATCTAGGCAGGGTACAACAAAACATATTTCAACAAGAATATTTTACAAGGCAAATTACAAAGAAGATCATAATTAAAATTTTTGAGCAGTGTTTTTAGAATTTCCTCTAGGTAGGGGGAAATCTGTCGGGAAAGTTGTTATAGCATATATTTATAAATGGATAACCCTGCTTCTCTAAAAGAACAGTAAATCACCCTTGAACTCATTCATAGACCATGCAGCATACATATGAGTCTTCAAATGAAAGAAATACTTTGCAATACAAAGGTCTCTCATGACCTTCTCTGTATTAGCATAAGTGAGGCACTATTTCAGAATTTCATAAAATCTATACAGGGTGGTCTGTTTTTAATTTTTTATTCACTATTAGTATTTAAAAGTCATTGAAGCATAAAGGAATTATGGCTATGTATTCCGTACCAGTTACTGGAAAATAAAATATAACCAAAAATACACCAGAAGAAATATATTTACACACTTGTAAATATGTACTGCTGCATAGGTCAAGTCATACTTCCTTTCCTTTTACTGAATAGCTTGTTGGCAAGGTGAATCTTATCTTATGCTGATTTTATTCTACTATAAAGTATACTCTTAGTAATAAAGATATTACAACAGATATCAAAAGGGTTTTTTTCTTCTATCAGAATGACTACTACTTAGAAAATCAGCTTTGTATGATGTAAAGAGCAAAGTTAAACCTGGGACACTCTAGTCTCTTAATGGGGCATTACTCCTTCACGCATTGCATAGAAATTTCCATCAGAACTTAAAAGGTTATAATTTCTTCTCTAGACCAGCTGAAGACCAGGTGCAATTCAAGAATATGGTGAAGAATAAGGTAAGAAGGTTTAAAATCAATCCCTCAAAATATGGAGAAATTCTTTAAAGTAAAATTTTTAGAGTTTCCCTGAATCAAACCTGTTTTCAGAGAACTTTAATTAAGGTTTTATTTCGAGGAAAAGTTCAACAAGAAGAGGTCAGATAATTTACTAAGCTTTTTTCCCTACAGATGGATCTGGAAGAATAGTAAAACTGACTAAGAACATTTCATGAATTGAAAAGCTCAGTGGAGTTTTAACATAAAGATTGTGACATCTATGTTCCTGTTAACGCTTGAGGTTACCTCCTCCACTGTTCTATGGTCTGATGAAGGTCCCAGGAAGTCTAACTCATTATCCTATCACATGAAAATCATAAGCTAATTCTTAATAACAAAACATCTGCATGATGTCCCCATGCTAACAATCTCTTATAGTGGGAAGAGAATCATACACTTTCTATGACATCTGGGAATGGAATGCTGACAGGTCTTTTTGGCAAGTTATGGCTTTAGCGCAAATTGGACAGTGGTCATTGTAGTTCTCGATGTATTTTTTTAAGCAGAGGAGAATGGATAAATGCTGTTAAATAACTTAAGCATAATTTGTCATTGGCTTGCTTCTAAGATGTTCAGATTTAGGCTATTTATGATAGAACTAATACACAGCTGAATGCCCCTGAATACGCAAGAATAACCACATACTGAAGATACACTACGTGCTGCTCAACTTCAGACATTCCTCCCTCCCTTTCTCACCACCTTTGTAACATTTCTACAAGTCTAGTCTTCCTTCTCTTTCCCGTGGTATTCATTTTACTTCTTCTTGCCACAATCCTTGCCCTACTTTCTAAGCCCCATCTTTCATGATTCCTCCACAGACTCACTCTTTGTGAAGCGTCTCAAAACCACCTTTTCATCCATCTATGAAATTAGAACATCAGAAAACAACCTGTCCCCACTGGTTTTACAACACTTTCTCTGTCAAAGAGATGACTCAAAGACAGATAGAGAAAACTAATATGAAGAAACAAATCCAAAATAATGAAGAATTCAAAAAATCAGGAGGTTCATTAGCTCTACTTTTAAAGCATCTAAAAATAATACCCCCCCCCCCAAATGTACATTAAAACAAAGGATCAGAAAACAGCCAACCTAAATTGGTTTAGCTTCCCCGATCATATGGGAACTGATAAAATACAGCAGCTGAGAAGCTGAGCACTCCTAGATATATCCTCCACAAGTATGCAGAAGTATAATATCCAAACAGAAATGTCTTCAGAATAATCACTATACTGAAGTAACACTGCCGTGAACAGGACGTGCATCTTTACTCCAGAGTTAGATTAAGCACCACTCATTTTACCAATCTGTGAATAAAAGGATATTGTGAACATGAAGGGAGGTACCTGATTCTAGCCCTGCAAAACTGCCCCTGTGAAACTGATTTTTAATAAATATATTAACATAACTAGTAAAGTAATAGATAAATAGAATGATATTTCTTTTTTCAGCTAAGGAAAGCTCTGGTAATCTTCACTTTTTTTTTAAGTCAAATATCACTTCATCACAACTGATGCAGGGTAAAATTCTAGATTATTTAGAAGAATCACAGTAACATTTGGTTCTGGAAAAACCCTTTACACTAAATAGAACCTTTCCTATCCACAATAACACAAAGGAGCCAAGGAATAAATAAAAACATTTCTCTGCACAGCACTTTCTAAGATAGATTCCTTCTCTGTCCAAAAGCTATTTATGAAACTGTGCCTGTACTCGTAGAAAGACAGCTAACTTCACTACTTCTATTTCCTCAGTGTAGAAGTGTGGAATAAACAGACAAGAATTCTTGATGATACTGCTTTCTGGAGTAATGTCATATAAGTTTTTTGTATGTCAAAAGACCGTAGTTATATTTTAAGATGAAATCTAGCTTCTTCTAGGAATGTTTAATATTACAGTAAGCTTGAAACTTGAAATGAAACCTATAGTAATTTTCACACTACAAAAAATAAATACTATGCTATACTTAGTTATAGTATTTACTGATACAGTTTCCTCAGATCACCTTTTCTTTCCCATTCCAATTGCCATGCTTAAAAATACATTGACAGCAAAAAAAGCT
Organism: Cuculus canorus; assembly: GCF_017976375.1. Taxonomy (NCBI): domain Eukaryota; kingdom Metazoa; phylum Chordata; class Aves; order Cuculiformes; family Cuculidae; genus Cuculus; species Cuculus canorus. The sequence continues at coordinate 50,203,967 of NC_071441.1, forward strand.
AATGAATATAAATCACTTTTGCAGCTGTAAATGAAATCCTTATTGCATGACAGGTGTTTTTGAAATGACAAAAGAAGATCAAGGTCAGGAAAAAAGTTAACACTTATTCATACAGGTAGAAAGTGAAAAGATAAGTGAAAAAAATTAGATGGTGTTTTGAAACAGATAAAAATAAGAGCTTAAATGTCTATTACTAATACTTCCTGTTGGCAGCCATGCTTTTAAGATTAGTACCTTTTCAGTAATTAATCACTTTTGGGGTGTGGCACAGCTCTTTAATCACATTACTCTATGTTTCCTCTAAACAACAATTGACCAGATTTATCTTCGAAGAATTCCATTGACTTCTGGCAAACTATACGAGATATGAACTATTGCTTTGATTATTGTACCTATGACATTAAGACTATACTGTTCTGCTCTTGAAGAAATTGCATCCACAGTCTTTCTCAGTTTCCTTTATGTAAAAATACAAACACATACAGCTGTAAACTATATTAATCATATTGGTAACTTTTAAAGTTACACATCGGTTACTATAAGCTATATTTGGAAAAGATGACAAGAAGAATCAGACTAAAACAGAAATAAGACAGAGTCTCAAAATTCTGCAGTTCAGTTTTCAGCTCAGCTTCAGACATCCTGAAGAATTATACACAGTGCATAGATTCTCAAATAGCTATACTGAAAATTCATTTAAAATTTTCAGTAGCTGCTCCCATTTTAACAGCTACAGTGTGCAAAATCTTAGCACACAAGGGCATAGTTTCTAAAATACACTCCAAAAACCTAGGGAGTTTCTTTGTACTCTGGGGGAATAAACTATGCAATTACAGGACCCAACCTGGTGAAATAAATTTTTTATAGAAAAGTAACTCCCTGATGTAAGTTTTTCCCCAATATCTTTTGTTCCATGTTCACATGATCAGGTCTATCTGCACAGGAAAATTTCAGACTTTTTTCTTTGAGGGGAGAAACGTAGCTCCTACATTATTTAGCAGTCTACCCTATAATCCTCTCAAAAGATTGCTCTAGCTTCACAAAACACTAGCAAACACTACAAACATCAGCAATGAACACACGCTATTGTTGGTTTAAACTGAAAAGCTCTTCTGTGCATGTGTCTAATAATTTAGCACCTTGCACTATCAATGCTTTGAGTCTTACTATTAGCAGCGCTGCAATTAAATTGTATTGGGCTGAGAAGCAGGTAACTAAAATTTCAAATTGCATGCAATTTATTGTATGCTGTATGTACTCTGGACAAAAATCTGCCTCTGTCAACAGAGTAAAACCAGCAGAGCTGTGAAAATGGTGACACAATTCAAACACCCATCTGTGTGACATTATTACTCCTGCTGCATCCCTGAAGTAAGATAAAAAAACTTCACTAAAGGCTCTATTCCACCACCAGGGACAACAGGGATTAGAACTGACCATTGAAGAAAAAAAAAAAAGAAATAAGGTGTCTAGCTTTACCTAAACTTGTCTCAGCTTCTGTTGACAACATGCTGAAGGCCACCAGCCTCTTTGGCAGAATTTCCAGAGGAGACTTAAGAAAATGTTCAACATTATGGGCTGCTTCTTTATTGCCTGCTCTTCTCTAAAGTGGCACTGAATAAATATCAACCAAGGAAGCTTTTCTTCTTATCTTAGTGTTTGAAAACTTCAGTACTGAAAAGCATTTTTCAGAATCATTGGGATCACACACCAGCTCCTGATATTCCCCTATTTGTTTCAGGTGCCTGTGTAACAACTTGTTACTTAATAAAGATTTGCCTTAAAACTTAGCCTGTCTTAAGTGTAACATTTTTAAATCTCGTGAAGTAAAGGGATTCTTTTTTAACTATAAATTTGGAAAAAAAATCTGAAAGAAATTAGAAAAAGTCAGAACACTTCTGTATTAGAAGGTGTCTTTTCTTAGCTGATCCATTATTTCAGACAACTTCTTCGCTAATAACTGAGGTCTCCCTTTCAGTATTACTTAGCATTGGGAGCTTCTTTAGTCCATTTCTCATATTAAGGACAGAAGCTCTTCCATCTGATTCATATTTCTTTTTTTTCCCCACAGTTTTCTTCCTTGCTCCATTTTACAAAGAGAAAACAAAGACACCTTAACCAAATACAGCGATTGCAACCTGTGTTTCTTTCCCCTCAATCTATTTTGCTGTTCAGTCTCTCCCAAATACCTTTTGAGAAAATAAAATGTACTAAGTGCTTGGGTTTGCTGCTCCTAAGTGTGAATGATACATTGCATGCTTGGTGGAATAACATGACTTCCCATGTTTTAAGAAAATCCACAATAACTAGTTGACCAGAAAGACATCCTACACAACTTCAATAAGAAATACAGCTTTACTGTGCTCGACCCTCTCATACCAGACACTGCATCAGAAGAAACTACTCCCAATTGGAAACTTAGGAAAGGCTGATTAAATTAAATAAAGGATATAGATAATCCATTTATCAACAGAAGCCCTATATATATATAGCTATATAAATAAGCATACTTCAGCATATATATGAAAAAAGAGATCAGATCAGACCAGTCTTGACGTAAGTCTACAAGTCCTTATTAGGTATTCCTTTGGTGACAAATTTGATGTATTTATAAATCCATTTCCAGGCCATAAGGCCTTATGCTGTGCCAGGATGCTGATACCAGCTTTTTGGGATATTTCCAGGCTATAAATTATACTATTAAATGCTGCAGCATTGTTGATTTTTTTTTTTTTTTAATTTCTAAAACTATCTTACCACTTCCCAACACATTGTTAACCAAGCATTGTGTGTGTCACTAATATACCAGTATATAAACAACAGCAGAATTAGTTCCACTCCTTTTGGGAGTTTAGAGACTATTGCCCCTAAATGTTTCTACTTTTCCTTCCAAAAGTATTGCTAAAGTACTGCTAAAATTGCTGACTTTCTCACAGAGAGGGTGGGAGGGAAACTTCACAGATGGCTCTTTCATAAAAGGACAATTCACTTGAAGCAAACTTTTCTCAGGATGAGGCTGAAAAATGTAATTTCTTTAAAAATACAATTTGAACCTCTAGAATAGTATTTTTAAAATTCACAAGTGTTTTTTTCTAGTTATTTTTAAAAAAAGAATAAAGTAGAAAATAACATTTTAAAAGCAGACTATACAGCTCATAAAATTCTTGACAATTCAAAATTGAGTCCTGACAAAAGTTTGCAAAATTTGGGAGTATTGTGCACATACTTAAAAAATTACAAAATCATTTTCTGTGTTAACTGCTGGGAACTGCAAATACTTAGATCCATGACAAAACTGCATCTTAAAGAGATGAGATATTGAGTGCCCACGTTTTGTTAACAGAGGAGGTAGAATTTATGAAATTTAACACAGAGACATCACATAAAGAATATAAACCAACAGTATCCTAGATGTTACTATGATCATAAATGAGACCATTCATGGGAAAAGTTGTCACCAGTAAAAAAAAAAAAAAAGAGGAAATTACCAGGCTGAAACTGCTCATTGCTCACACTTATGATGATAGTCTTCCACTACTTCTCCAGACTGTTTATCTTCATATCAACCTGATTAAAAAACAAACAAACAAAAAACCCCATATGTATGAACCCAAACTCAAATAAAATAAAACAATTATATTCAAATCTCTAATGAAATAAATCAAGTAATAGGGTCAGAAATCGTTCAGTAGATCAATATGATGAGTCAGGTTTTTTTCTCTTTCTACAGTTATTAATTATCTTATTTCAAAATCATGCAACTTACTCTTTCACTCCACATTGTGAGATTGAGTACACAGCATTTCTTAGATTGACTTTAAGCACTTATAAAGAAGAAAAACGTTAAGGTTACATGATATATCTCCACAGTTTCCGTCTATTTATGAATTTTAGTAAATTACAACAGAAACTTTAGACTCTTGTAGTCATAGATTGCAGGAAGTATCCCCTGACATGCATCATGCAGCGATATGGTTTGATTCCATTGATATGGAATGCACTATAACATTAATGCATTGGTTACGGAAAAAAAAAAAAAAAAGAAAAACATGGCTTATTTTTATTATTACTTAAAAGGAAACAGACAATATTGGGGAGCTGAAATTCACCACATAGTGGTTCTTCATTAAAAATCCTCTTCCTTCTCATTATATAATCACTTGTAGTATCATTCTTGAAGTTAAAAGTAAGAAGAGTAAATGGATGCTCTAGATATTTCAGGAAATTAAAATTACCTTCCGTGGTTTCTGCCTAGGTCAGGAATTGTTCTACATAGGTCAGAAAAGAATGACTTATTTTAAAGATATTTCTTTTAAAATAAAATTACTGTTTCAGATTCTCCACATGAAACAACCTCTACCAATTTTGTTTTGAGACACACCAGGATGTACAAAATTGGAATAGGTGTCCAAAAAGTAACACCAAACCGACAAGTCATTTAAGAAAATCTCAGCTGATAGTTTTTTTTTTTTTTTCCTGGAATAATCTGCGATTGGTTTATAATATTAACTGGACAGACTTAGATAAACTACAATTACTTTCATTTTTGTATGCTATAAAAGTCAGGGAGAAAGCTTAATTTGTTTTGCAGAAGTCTTTTTGCACAATCTCAGGAAACCTGTAACAAACTGAGATCTACACATGGGGTAAAGCGAATAAATATAGGATAAGTAATGATACGTTTTTATCCACGTGCATTCTTACCTGTGCATTTATAAATCACAGACTTGCTGAAAAAAAGAGAGAGGCTTGACTTGGGTATCACAAATTCTGCACCTAATATTTAATCTAGCTCTCAACTTTCTGTCCTTAAGCTCTCAGTCAAGTCAACTGTTTATATGAGAGGACTCTCTGCTTCTTACATTCATTTGCCTTACAGCCTTTAAAGCCATTCAGTTGTGACTGACATTGAGAACTGGACCAATGATATTAGGCTTTTTTAATTTTTCTGTGAAGAATCATAGATACAGAGAATAACTCATTGGAAATTACCTGAGGGGATGTCTTGACCAACTTCTCACTTCATGTGCAGGGTCAGAACTGAATTCAGACTGAGTAGTTGTTCAGCTAAGTATTTCAAAACATGTTTCCATGATAACTCTCAATTTACTTTTTAAATTAAACATATCATTTTTAGTAATTCCACATAGCTTGTTCAATTTAGGCAATAAGGGCAATGTAACCCCAATTTATTTGGTCTGAATTACTTCCCAGGAATTAATTGTCTTATATGCTTTTCTCTTACCTTACTGCTATCTCTAATTTAATGCAATTTCAAACATGAAGGAGTAAAAAGGCAACACTCATAATCTTGCAATTCAGTACGTGAAATGTTTTTGATATTGATCCATTTTTAGATATTAGTGCTTCTATATCTAAATGCAGTGACTCAGTTAAAATTTGCCTCAGTCCAAATTTATGTGGCAGAAAAGCATCTTCTGCAAACTATTTTTAAAGCCAGCAAAATAGGCACTTCATCCTTATTATAATGAATGGTATTTGCAAGGTCAATGAACAATCTGATGTTTTCTAAAAGTAGTTATTTTGAATAACATCTACTTAGAAGATATGGAGGCTAAGAGAGTGATTTCTGTGTTGTTTCATGACTAGTTTTGGAGAACGTTCTATTACTATTATAAATAAGGAACACTAGACAATTTCCACACTCTTCAATGAACTGTATTTTCAGAATGCACTGTTTTACATAATGTTTCTGCTAAAGTATGTGTGAAGTGCACTGCTAAGTGGTACTTTAACATTAACCTGCATTATATACACAGAGAATATTTTTGAGGAAGGCCATAAGAACATACACTTGACACATGAAACATTTTGTAGAATGCTTGACAAAAGCCAAGGAGCATAGGCTAAATCCAGCTAATAATGAAGATGAACAGGTGGTCAAGGTGACCCCAAAAGGCAAATACTGACAACCTACACACCTGAAAAGAAGGGAAAAAATATATCCTCTAGACTTTAAATACTTCACAGGAAACTTAGAAACAGGTGTAATTCAAGATAGATTTATACTCTATTTCATGCATGTGACAGGGTAGCATTACTACCTCGCACTGGAGACAACAACCATCATCTTGGATCTATTCTAGTCCTCAGCCAAGGAGTAGGATGGGGTCATATTGATTTTTCTCTTGAAATATCCCAGAAAATTTATTGGCAAACTTACAACTACTAATTTAATTTTTTATGACCTTAATTCTGTGCAAATTACGATAAGGCTCCTTCAAAGGCTTCACTTTTAACCCAGACACATCTGAGATGAGAGCAGCACTTGCCCAGGAAGAAAGGTTAAATGAGAACATATGCAAGAATGCTTCCGGTCTGAATTATCACCGAGAGAGTGGTAACAGACTTCTGCTTTTACTTTAAGGCAATATAACTCATCTATTTGAGACAACATGAAAGAAAAGAACAGAGCAAGAAAAATATCAATTTCTGCTATGCCACTCGGTACTGAGAACCACCTGGAACTTTGACAGTGTGGGGGTGTTGGTCGACAGCCGACTGAACATGAGCCAGCAGTGTGCCCAGGTGGCCAAGAAGGCCAACGGCGTCTTGGCTTGTATCAGAAACGGTGTGACCAGCAGGTCCAGGGAGGTTATTCTCCCTCTGTACTCGTCACTGGTGAGACCGCATTTTGAGTACTGTGTTCGGTTCTGGGCCCCTCACCACAAGAAGGATGTTGAGGCTCTGGAGCGTGTCCAGAGGAGAGCAACGAAGCTGGTGAGGGGCTGGAGAACAAGTCTTACAGGGAGCGGCTGAGAGAGCTGGGGTTGTTTAGCCTGGAGAAGAGGAGGCTGAGGGGAGACCTTATTGCTCTCTACAGCTACCTGAAAGGAGGTTGTGGAGAGGAGGGAGCTGGCCTCTTCTCCCAAGCGACAGGGGACAGGACAAGGGGGAATGGCCTCAAGCTCCACCAGGGGAGGTTCAGGATGGACATCAGGAAAAAATTTTTCATGGAAAGGGTCACTGGGCACTGGAACAGGCTGCCCAGGGAGGTGGTTGAGTCACCTTCCCTGGAGGTGTTTAAAGGACGGGTGGATGAGGTACTGAGGGACATGGTTTAGGGATTGATAGGAATGGTTGGACTCGATGATCCAGTGGTTCCTTTCCAACCTAGTGATTCCATGATTTTATGATTCAAGTTCATACTTAATTCTTCAACTTTTTTGAGTCCTGAAATTCACCTGGAATGTTTAGCTAAGAAAAATATCGTATTTATCTATTAATTAAAATAATTATATTTGAAAACTGAACTGAAAAAATTAATTTCACAATCCCAGAGATAGAAGAAAACAGAATACAAACTGGATGCATTTAAACTTTCATACTTATTCTTAAGTACTTAGGACTGAGGCAGAAAACATCTTTGATATTTCTTCAAAAATACTTATCTTAAAAGATTCAACAACTGAACCTCTGGACTATGCATACTGGGCTACTTGTAACAAAAGATTTAAACTTGGTATGCTGAACATAAATGTCTACTTAGCATCCTATATTCTTTCATACTGAAAAATCAGAGACAAGAAGAATAAAGCTTAGTTCTGCCTTTATTCCACATTCCATAGGTCTTCCTATGTTCCCTGATCTTGAGCCAGTATCTAAGCAAAAAGAGCTATTCACAAAGTATAGAACACTTAAAAAAATATGATATGTCCTGGAAGCATGGCAGTGGAAGAATACACAATAAATAGTTGTTCAGTTTCTACAACCTGTATGTTATGCTTTCAGTGTATACTTGACATTAAAAGGAAAACAGAAACTCCACCTACCCTCCCTAGACACATCTATCCCGACGATTGCCAGGATTTTCATAAGACATATTTTTCCCGAACTCAGATGCTCTATAATTTTCTCTAAATGTTTTACTACTTAAAATGCAATGTAAAGTGAAGCCTCAGAAATGTGGCAAATCGCAGTAGAAACAACAGAAAAAATGAAATTAAACAAGTAAAGTGGAAACATTGATTGCTAATAATCAGTGCTAATGTGTAAGAGATCTTCGCTTTGGGGAATGTCTGACTTGGAAACCATGACTGCTTACACAGAAGGACAGATATATCTCCAAATACATTCTTCTTGACCATTACAACGCTGTTTCACATAGCTTACGCCATTGGAATAATCAAACTAGACTGTGAAAGACCACCTTCCTTTTCTGTATAGTTTATGACTACACAAATGATAGATCTGTTACTCTAGTGACAAGCGCAATTTCTTTGCTATTCCATTGCTGGCTTATTACTGTGGTATGTAGTGCAGCAGGTTCTTATTTCAGTAACTTTATAACTCTGTGAATATCTCTTCTATATTATTTGTTTTAATCTATTTTTCTACAATCTCATTCACAAATGTTGGAATTTAAGACATTTTCTCTAAATCAAATCCCTCTAAATAAAAGCTTCAGTATAGAAACCTCTTCCAGCTCTTTCAGTTTAAACACCCATCCAAAGACACAAAGTATGCTGCATCATATTTTCCTAGTGGACTAACAGATATCCTAAAAGGAAGAATTTCCCGCAGTCCTCACATCTAGCTCTCATCATGTTACATGGTCTTTCTAAATATTAATTTAGATGTCTCCAGACAAATAGGACTAACAGAAATACTGTTCTACATCTATGCTTTTATGATACTAGATATCTAATTTCCAGCATACATGTGTCTCAGGCCAATAATAATTGTTCTTGAATACACTTACTACTAGTCTTGCAAAAAGCAAAAAGCCCCAAATATTTTTCTAATATGTGACTGGAATTTAGCAAAGTGAGAGAAGTGCCACAATATGATCAGAAAGTAATGAAATAAAAGCAAAAAAAAAAAAAAAAAAAGAACTCAGGGCCTAAAAAGGCAGCAGACTCAAGAGATGTAGTATAGACTGTAATTACTTTAAAAGAGCTGTAATCAATCATTCATTTCATAAATGTGTGTAGTAGTATATCTCACATTTCATTCATGGGATGGAATACATTTTTTTGTATCTTAAGTGAATGAGAGCATATACTGGCACTACAAGAACTTTTTTATTCGTTTTTATTTTGGAGAAAAACACACAGTACCACAGATCCTCAATAGCAAATAATATTTCAGATTTTTCCACAAAAAAGTAAAGATATGACTGGTTAGGAACTAAGATAATTGCTTATGAGTAAGGATCAAATACAGACACCATATTCTTCTGACAATACTTATGACTATTAAAAGTGCATATATTAAACAGACTGGTGAGATTCAGCTCAGATTTTTAAACTGTCAGTCCTGGAATCTAGGAGCATTTACCAAGAAGTTGCTCACTTTATACATGAATCCTCATTGTTCCTTAGCAGTACTGGAAGCAGCCTACTGCTGAGCAGAATATCTGATTTGAGCAAATAAAGGAAATCTCAGGGTGAAAATCAAATTTTTTATAAGTAATTTAGATGCCTTCCCTGTTAAGAAATCGGAAATATTGTACCACTGAGTAATGTGACAAAATGACTGAGGACATGATAAACATTTGAATCAGAAGCCAAAATTTGAAATTTGAGGATTTGATTTTATTTTTTATGCTGTCATACAAGTATGACCTACAACAACTTAAACTGTTGAGAGGCAATCTGTTATCTTACTCACTAAACAGCACATATTAATTTCAAAGAGACTATTTATGGACAAACACACTTTGTCAGGGTAATCAAAAAATGTTGAGGCTTGATTTTAATTGCGTGCCACAGAGAAAATGAGATGCTACCTGCAGAAACAGCCGCTGTCACCAGTAGCTCAACTGTTAAGCTATTAACCAGCTAACAGACCTGGATGCATCTGCAACCAGATGTCCCAAGTGTTAACAACAGCTGAAAATAAATGTCTTAATTGATTTGTCAAAATCCATGCATTAAATGGAGCACTCCTTCACCTAACAGAAAAGATCACATTGATTACATTAAAAATAAATGGCACACTTTCTAAAAGGACACTGCGCACATGTATACACCTCAGCTGAAAGGTCAAGATATTTCTTTAGTCACAAGTGAAAAGTGGAAAGAAGTTACGACTTGAATAAGACCCAATAAAGAACGTAAGGGCAGTAAGCTTGAAAACTGAGTATTTTATGAAAATGACCACATTTAGGCACCTCGAGAATTTTTACTAGGAGAATTAGAATGCTTGCAGGTGTTGGATATCATAAACCATGACTTGTTTGAGTGCAAGTAAATAATCTAATCTATTGTTTGAAAACAGTCAAATAAGCAAGACTTCCTAGAAGCCATAAATCAGATTTTTGCTCATTAACAGCAACCGTATTTTTATTATTTTTCAGTTCAGAAATACAGTGTCTCCTTACCTGTGATTTCCTATGCTAAAAAACCAGTTGTTATTTGATATGACAATAATCTCATACAGAAACAAGAAATCTTGCTAAGAAAATTTTCCACTGGATAGTGTTTGAATTTATTGATAGTGTTTGAAAGAGACACACGCTAATGGATCTTCAGACAGCTGGATACATTTAATAAAAAATTGTTTTCTTTGGATTAAGATTGTTTCTCCTTGAAGACTTTATCACTCTAATAGATTACATCAATATAACATAATGATTCTTCTTGAATCTCACGTCTGCAGAGCAACAGACTATTTGTTGATAAGGTGTTTTTTTTTTTTTTGTGTGAGCTACAGGTATTTTGAAGAGTGTTTGGATAAAACCAAACGAGTTCTAATTTAAAAAAAAAAAAAACAAACGAAGAACCTGAAAAATTGCAGCAGGCAGGTGCTGGTGTGGCAGCCAGATAGATAAAGCATGAATCCGTGCAATTAAAGTCTTGAATTAAGTAAAAGTTCTACGAAAATATGCCACACTATGGAGCTTGCATGCACAACGACAATGGTATTAACCTCAGCTGTAAACTTTTACTGTTGTTGACAGTGGGTTTGGGAAACTAGATGAAGAAAAAGTAATAAAACTAGAACTCTTCTTAGTAATGCGAAAATTGCAACTAACTATGTTAAATCTGCCCTTTCTATTTTGTTCAGTGTTAGAGAAAAAAAATGCACTTGTGTTTTACATATGTTCTGTCTTAGAAAATGATTTCATAAAATGTTAAAACAGGCTTATCTCAGACCTTTCAAAATTTCAGACCCTTCCTTTCTTGCCCATGATGGGGTTACCTCCCACCTATGCTCCTAATTTACTTAACAAGTGCATTATTTTTATCCTAACAGGCAGCATCTTTATTTAGGAATATGCTAAGTTAAAGTGCAAATGCTGCAAAATTTTCTTTGAGTTTCTGATAAGGCAAAGTGCAGGGTGCTCACTGCAGGCAGTCATGAGCAGGTACTATTTTGTCCCTGGTGAAAGGTAAATAGGCCAGATTCAGAAATTTCTACTCATTCACAGCTCATACTGCCAAACAGTTAACTACACAAAATAAGATTACTGCACATTTACAGTTTGTATCTTTGATGTTTGCTTCTCTGATATTTCCCACAACAACAACACTGAAAGATACCAGAGCTTTTTTGCAATAACCTTTCCTCAGGGGTGTTTTAGACTTCAACCAGTTTAAGCTGTGCAACAACGATTTTCTGAGCAGACTCCTTAGGTTATATTAGCTGCTGCACACATGGTTGCAGTTGTGCCTACATTTCACATACAGAGAAAAACGAAAAATTGATCACATTTAACTATAAAACCTAAAGATTATTTCAAATAGAACTGTCGTCCCAGATTCCTGTTTTTCTTATTATAATAGTTACAGTCTTGAGACTACTACATCAACTAAAAATTGCCTTTCGAGCATGGATTATTTTAGCCCTTTCACTACTGCTATGAATTGTGCTCAATTCTATCTCAATGTCCAAACATGTAGTTGTATTAATCAGTTCCATTCTTGACTCTAACATCTTGTAGAGTCCTATCATTCTAGTCAAACTCAAAACCCAACCTTCATCTACTTGAAGGGTGCAGGATTACGCTATCTTATCCTTCTGTATCACCCTTATCTTTTTAAATGTCAGATTTAATCTTCAGGACTATATAAAAGACACTAGCCTGAACAAATAATTTTCTCTTCTTTCCACTGAAGACTTTCACCCTTTTTCCAATGTTGGGTTTATCTCATCTTATCAACTAAACAATAGCTTATCCGGAAGGAAGAGTAGAATTATATCCTGGAGATAAATATCAAAGTACGGTTACATTTAAACTGTTAGTGACTAATGACTAGGCAATGTCGATTTTGAAATTTTTGGCCTTCCACTATCAAGATGTAAACAGAAATTAAACTGGTTAGTAAAAAATTATCTTAATAACTTTTGAGAGTAAGAGGTCCTATTAATGACAAAATACCTTTAATGCAAACATCAAAAGGGAGAAATTCACTGCCAAATACAGGCCTTTACATACTGTTTCTTGAATGAAAAGAAAATTAATTCTCCAGGCAATTTCAACCCCTCATTTCTACGCAGGGTTTATTGTGCTTGTTTCCAGCCTATTGGCAACTTGCTGAAGGCATAACAATATAGTTCTTCAACAATAAATAAAACCTCCTACCAGTTCTCAAGTAAGGGAAGCAATTTCTGGGACCATCCCAGTTCTTCTGGGCTAGTGTTTCCAACCACCTCTACCTCCATGACAGAGGAGCACTCCGGTCATCAGCCATGACTACAGCTCATCAGCTCTGTGACACTGTACACAAAACTAGTCTAGGATGTGTTTTGTATACATAGTGATACCATTTAATAATATGTAGAACAAATTACTCGCATTAATTGTATTGCTAATGAATTAATTCAGGACCCCTTTTGTTTGTAAATTTTAAATCTGGTCAGGTTTAACAGTATACTGATCAATATACAATGTAGCTGACATTTTATTAGTATCAGATACTCCCAGGAATGTAATCTCTGTTTTCCCAACATATATAAAACCAAGAACACACAGGCAGAATCAGTTGCAATTCATACACTGTTCAAGACCAAATTTTGCACAACACAGAGGTATCACATGTAGAAGCACAATTTCCCTTTTCTGGGAAATCCCGTCATGCTTCCCATAACACAAACGATAAATCTTTGACTATTACATATAAACCTGTTCTTATGGTACCTCCGTAAAGCACACAGGATTTTCTTTGTTTTCCTTCATACTTCTTTTTATTTACAGAGTGAAAACATAATTACACTTTTCGCATTTTAAAGTATTGAAAATTTGTGTTCCCAAACTGATATATTAATTATTTTTAACATAATCTTCTTAAAAAAAAAACCTTAACGCATAAAACTTCATTGTCACTAGAACTTATTAGAAGTAATTCACAAATATTAACAAAATTTTTAATCTTCTATATTTTCCTTACTCAGGATTTTTGTCCAGGTACATTAATCAGTAACCTAGTGATTATTCCTTTGTTACCTAGAAGCACTTCTTTGTTTTCAATGCTATAATAGTCTTACTAGCAACACACAGGCTACTTCACCGTTTTACAACTCCTGCTTCAACTTGCTATGCATTAAATACTTTTACAATCAGGCTATATTCTTTATGTAAGTCTTTCTTATATTGTTACTTTTGCGAGCTTTCATCTCCAGCTCAGTTGCATTCTGTTCTTCATTTGCCTAAATCTCCTCTAATAATTAAAGCTACAAATATTTCTATATGTTACATTTCTGCTATATTTATATTATATCTTAAATGTAATAACTTATATGTAATTATTAATGTTTGTATTTGCATTATTTTTGTTGCCAATATTTTTATACACTAAGCGCTGATAATAATTAAGAAATGTTAAACCCCCAAGAAAATGTACACGAGACAGGAAGAATCCATGAGAGAAACAGGAATGATGAAAGGTTAAGAAAACGTGATCTACACAAAAAAGGCTGTGATAAGTAATATAATAAGTAATATAATAATATAAGTAATATAATAAGTAATATAATATAATAAGTAATATAATAATATAAGTAATATAATAAGTAATAAGTTGCTGGATGCAACTTGCAGCAACAAACACTTTGGACAGTTAAGTAAAGATTATATTTGGTATGATCTTGGATAAATTTAGCAATTTGGACACAAATCTGTCAGAAATTTACCTTAGGACCTTGGATACTATCCCTTTCGTATTTCTTAGTAATAAAAATCTACCTGAGAAATTAAATATAGCTTCAGTAACAATCAAACCTGTAAGACTAAAACTGAAGTTCATGATTATATTATGTCTGAATGTGCATAAAGCAAGCCTTATACATAGACAGAGATTTGAAGTTCTGTCATGCCAACAAAAAAATTAAATTTATTTTCAACAAATGTGATTGCATAAACACATACATTAGATAGACCTAGAAAAATTCAGCAATGGCCTTGCAAATAAAATATGGAAATATTAGAAAGAAAATGTGGGAAAACAAATGTGTGCCAACCCCATATTTCTTTAAGTTAGAAAGTATATTCATGACAAAATTTTGTTGGTATGATTGAATTAATGACTCATGCTCTTGTTTTTACTTTCAAGGCACTTCAGGCTTCCTCAGTTTAGAGACCTAGATAACTAAAGCACTTGAATTTCTGAGACACTGATTTGTGGTCTGAGTTCAGCAGCTTAAAAGCTACATGCTTAAAAATTAGCCTTATCCAAGTCAAATCACATTGCTCCTGGTAAGCCTCAGGAGTACCACAGACTTATTCCTTATTCTCTCAGGAAGGTGCATAGATGGGGATTTTATAGTGTCAACCAGAGGTAAGTGCCAGAAAATCCCAAGGCTCAGGTTCAGAATTCAAGCCTTACTGAGATGCTTAGAGATTCTCCTTTCTAAACAGTCCAGATTCACTGTTTTTTGGGTTTGTTTGTTTGTTTGTTTGTTTAAACTTACATACAAGAACTACTGATATGTTTCTTGGAAAACCTATGCTCTGAAAATGAAAAACATAATAGAGGAAAAATATTTCATGTGTAATTTCAAATACCACTCATTTCTCATTTTTGTTAACTTTATAGAATTTTCTTCTAGATGAAGGTCCTATGTTACATCAAAAGCTTGAGTCCTTCAGATTACATTCTGCAAATTCTAGGGAAAACCTACAAGGGACCACAAACAAACTTCAGAATCCATCACTGAAGGGCATTTTAGATAAGTACTTACTGAGCTCAATAAACTACAGAGCCTGCAACAATATTTTATAGTTTGTAGACTACCTCAAAATAGTCTGTCAAAGTTAACCGCTATCACCTCTCACAGTAAGATTGTAAGTTTTGACTAAGTATTTTAGTGCATGCTCATAGTAGCTAAATAATTTTTTTTATTAAAATCTGTTATTTTCTTTTATTTTCCTTGCCACAAGACTTTCACAACTAAATCAGTTTTCATGTACCAGAATACTTGAATTTCAAGAAAGTAGAACCAAAATCAAATATCACTAGTGTAGGAACATTTTCATTTGTAATCCAAAAAGCCATGTCTTGAAATTTTAGTAACACCTACAAAGGTCAAATATGTGGACATTCCACAGTTCCAATCTACTGACAGGCAGCCTTAGGTGTGACAAGCTGAAATCCAGAGATATTGCTGACAATCTACTTCTTCAAAGTAGATCCTATGTTGCTTTTGAAGTGGAGAAAATATAATTTAAAAGTAAAAATTAATTAAAAAAGTAACTCCTGCACTACAAATTATTATTCAGTACAATGCAACATAGCATTACAATAGAAGTAAAAGGCCATAATGCACAACTATGACATTTTAATGCCATAAAAATGTACTTTCAAGACAGTAGCACATTATAGTTTAAGTGAAGCTCTTCATTAGATAGTATGAGAAAATGAGGCATGAAACGAAGATAGAAAAGCCTTCTTAATAGTTCCTGGGCAGATAATGTACGCCGAAGACAATCAATAGCCATGCCCCATTTATTTTATGTTTCTGAACACTTAAACGCAAAATGTTAGTATTTGTTCTACTCTTGGGCTTCATGGACCTGCATCAGTAATGACAAAACAAATTTGCATATTGTGATGTACTTTATATGAATTTATATTCAAATGGCATGTGGTTATTGTTCACTAATATGAAAGGTAACACCTACTCAATTAGCCTAGATTCATTAAAAGTCAGGTTGGCCTTCTAATTTGCTTAGTCACCAAAACAACCCAAAAAATCAACCTAAAGGTTCATAAACACATTATAAAATTACAGAAAATGTATTTCAAGAACTTAGACATCATATTAAATATCCTAAAAAGTCAGGCTAAACTTGTACAGTCTGTGCAGCTACTTCTGACTGAAAAATGACACTAAAAAATATAGATACGTTTCAATGCTCTATTTTAAGATATTTTAACAATTATTTTCAAAGTGCTTAAGTAGGATTTTATGTGACAGCCACACTGCCATCCTTATTACCTCGATAATATATACTTCTTAATATTAATAATGAAACAAATTATTAAGCTGTACTACAAACAGAACAGGAAGAGCCACTATATGAAAAAAAAACATAATAAGAAAAAGGTATGCAGGAGAAAAGACTGCATTTCATCACGTTCTTTTAAAAACACATAGTGGAGCAATCTAATCACATTAAAAATGTACTGCAAGAGTCAAGATAGAAAATGGTTAGTTCCAGCTAATAACAATAGCCTAGGTGAAACAGTAAAGCTTTTCCTAAAACTCAAGAGAAGATACACTTTCATGGCCTTTTCCCTGCACAGTTTCCCTATATATTTAGGAATCTGGGTAACAAGAAATAAGTGTGGTCTAATAAACCTCTACATTAATATTTTTAGTTTACTGGCTTCACTCCTGTAACCTGCTTAGCTGTACCATTATTATTATTGGTCCCCAAGGAAAACAGTCACTGAATGCACATGCCCCAGTAATCAAACATAAGGATAAGGTTCGACATCTTGTTTACAATAGGTTTCACTACTGCCATAAAAGCCAGACTATACTAATATATTAATTAATATATATATAGTATTATAGCCTAGTGATTTTCTAAGCTTGTGTAGGAAATCAGTATTGTAAATAATTAAATTGCGTTTTACTTCTGCTTAGCCTTTTTTATGAGCAGTATTAAATCAAAAAAGAAAAGCTGCTTCTTCACAGCAAAGCAAATTGTCCTTACAGAATACAGTGGTACGCCACATAGAAAAGTGAATAAATAGGCCATTTGTTAACAGCTGCATATCTCCAAGCATGTGCATGGGGGACAAACACCTCAATCAGTGGCTTATAAGAACTTAGCATGTATAGAGTTCTAGGACATGTAAAGTTCTGGGGATCAGAGTTTATAGATTACATTTTTATCATCCATCTCCCAGAGCAGAGATACAGATCTTGGCAAAAATACCTACTTTCCAGACTTACTTTCTCATATGACTTCCTACACAAAGGTAACTGCATTAACTTTAGAACTTTCCCTGATTTACAGTTACACACAGGATGGAGGTAGATTGGGTTCTTCCACTTTGGCACACCAGACAAAAACAAAATAAAAATTATCTTTTGAATCTGCTCTTACTGAATCCAGTTGTATCAAAACTCTGGTGGTAATGAATGATAAAGATCAGTCATTGGTGAAGATGTTCCCACAAATATTCTAATATAAAGCTTAGGGATTCACGAAAGTTTAAGCGGCAAAAAAAACCCCTTTTCACTGCTGATTTATTACAAACCTTGCGTTTGCAATAAACTGAAACCTTTTATTTACCACCAATGAGATATCTCACAGTACTTGCCATTAACAAAGTGTTGCAGCAGGTTTACAACAAACAAAGCTATTTGCTAAATGCTGTATCTCAGAACTGAAGCTTTTTCTACAGAAAACCAGAACTTTAATTTACATCTACTTTTAGAATCCTTGACTGCAAGGGCATCAACACAGAGAAATCTATTTTATAAAACACATTTTTCAGTTTCATATAACTTGCTAGAACACCTGTATGCTTAGGCCGTTTTGAAAACACATAAGCCTGAGTGTGTGCGCCGAAGCAAGATTTGGGAATTGCATCGAATAGCTATTGTAATCTAAAGCTGAAATGGAACGACAGTGTCTTACAAATTAACAGACTGATAACTGAATCTGATACAGTTTCAATGAAAATTTTGCTAGAGATACACAAAATCCACCTCATTCACAATCTTTTGCATATTGCTGCTTGTCCATTCCTAAACTATGAATCTGAAAGGAATACCATGGACAGCAATACTCTTCCAATGACAGAATATTACTTGTAGAAAGAAAGAGGGAGAAAGGAAGAGAGAAAGAATGAGAGAAAATGAACAAATAACACCTGATAACTGTATGGTGGTGGTACAACCAAAGCCACAATAGTAGTATATTTAGTTGTGTAGTCTGCAGAGTATCACAGGATAAAAGTAGTATAGGCACAACAACAGCAACAAAAAAAATTAGCTTTAACTCTAACCTGTTCTTTCCTACGCATTTGCAAAGAATTTACAGCTGTTAAAACTAGTATGGTTTAATCATAAAGCTCTCAATAAATTTTATTAGCAGTAAGGGAAATGTTTGGAATGAAAACAAAAAGAGGACCTTGCAAGAAAGGTAGAAATTTAAATAGAACATTCAGTTTCCAGTATTCACACAGTCCTTTGTCATTATTTTCCATTAATAAGATTTTAATGAAATGAAAGATGAGGATTTTGTGATTTATGACCACTGCAATGTAAGGACATTAGGTAAAAAATGTAAGAGTAAATTATGTCAAGAAGTGTTCAAAATTCTTAAAGTAATAGTGATGATAGCAATAAAAAATGTTTTTTTTATTAAATCACTAACAATTGTGCTAATAAAATCTTAGCATTTTTAACTAAAGAACTTCTACCCTTGATGCTTATCAGCATATTTCAAATAAACTGGAACAGGTGTCAGTTGTAATGCTAATGTCTACAAGGCATTTGAGGTCCTGTCTACAGCCCTGGGATTTTCACTTTGACCCATCCCATTCATTTGTACTGTCTTTGTACTAAGTGCTAAAACAGGATCTCTGTTGCCCAACATTGCTTTCCTTCTATTATGCAGATAACTCCCACGCACAGGCTGGTCTGGAAGCATAAAATATGTACAAATCCCAGAACAGGCTTTTAAAATCTGTCTTCGTGAACAAGGCTGGAAGGACAGAGTCCATTTTTTTTTTTACAAAATGTCAGTTGAATGTCTCGTATACCTTTTCAATTTTCTTTAATTCTTCAACTCTTAAGTTTTTATGTTGATAAATGCACAAATGCATAACTGCAGCCTGAAGTGTAGGGATGGGACGATGATTATTTTAGTGTTCATTACAAGAATTCATAATGTGCCTTTCTCTACTCCCTTTGATGTACTGGGGCTTATTTTGAAAAGCAGCAGAAAAGATGTATAATTTATTATGGATATAGGCATGAAAAGATTTAACATTCAGTAAACAGCTGGGAGTGAAATTTGCTTAACCAGGTTGTTCTTACACCTGTTCGTCCAGGTCAGCAAGAAGTTAAGATGTATACCAAGCCTATCTGGTATTTCAAGGCTTAAATTTGTGAAGATTCCTTACGTATGTATGTTACTGCCATTCACTTTTGCTATTATATCCAAGTATAAAGAACGAGAACAAAATTAATTAAAAATATTCTTGTCCTTGGATCAGAATTCTGATGCTCTTTTACCAAGAGCAGTAACAGAGACAGGGATGACAAATGAAAGAATGATCATCAGTGTCTAAAACTCCATTAACGTAGTATAACTCTTTGCCCTAAGTCATTATCTCTAGTGGAAATGGTGTCTTGAAGAAACATCAGCCGTAAAACATACTATGGAAAAAAAATATGGAAGGGCATGTAGTTAACTACATGGTTTCGCTGTATGTCTCAGGGTCCTTAACATCTTAGATATTTTGATTATTACGTAAACTTCACCTGTCTAAATACAGTTTGCAGTCCTTCATAGCACAAGCTTAGCAGAGCCTGAAATTGATTGAACCCATGTAGGTTTAATGAACTACATGGATTTTAGTACTAAATTGGAAACTCATGTAAGAAGTTTTAAACATTCATCATTCATGTTCATTAATGCAAAACATGCATCATTAATGCTTTGTTCATAAAGAAAAGTATATGAGGTTTTGCAGTCAATGGGAATAGAACAACACAACTTTTGTTTGTTCACAATTTTTTTCCAAAATAAACCTACTCTAGATGTTAAGACTTATTAAAGGACTTCGATTTAAGAAAAAGAATTAGGTCCATGTGCTGACAGACTTTCCAGGGTGAAATCACTAACACCATTTCAAATGGGTTAGTTCACTGAGATCACTAGACAGTTAGATCAGCAATTGGAGAGCAGGACCCACACATACAGAAAACATCAACAAGGACATGTTATTTCCTTTTATAAAATATATTAAGACTTCGCTTTGTGTGAACAGGCTAAATAAAAGAAGTACTGTAATCATTTTTCTCAAGAAATTGCTGATTGCCAGCCACACCAGTGATCGGAATCAATAAAATTATTTAGGAAAAAAAATGAAAAAAAAAAAAAAAGGGTAGTTGCCACATGAAAGCTTAATTATTAGAAATTCACTCATGCTTAACATCAGCTTCACCCTTTTTTTGGTGCCTTTCATAGACGAGCTAGTACCAACACAAGAAATAATGTAACTATGTTTAAATGCATTATTTTCATTTTTTGCTGACCCAGATTGTATTACTGCTCAATTGATTGTCTGTGATCTGTGCTTTCTTACACCAGATAATATAGGATTCCAGTTTAGTCATATCTCCTCTTTATCATACATTTCCTTCTCCTGAACTTTTTTGAGGTCTGAGTCTTTCTTCCTCTTTCGGACTCACTCTGTTCTTTCTCAGGTAATCGGACTCGCTCTGTTCTTTCTCAGGTAATACCCTACGTATGTTGAATCATGGAAAGACAAAATCAAGTGTTAAGTTTGCGTTCCTCATCTGCACAGATGGACATCGAATATGTTTTCCTACATAGGAGTGCCATTTTCTCTGAGCTATGACTGCCTCTATTAAAGGTCATGTCCTGATCATTCATGTGAAAAAAACCAACCAACAACCAACAAATCCCACAGCCACAATTTCCATGCCTTCTGGTTTAGCAGGACAGATGTGTATCTGTGGTCAAGGAGAATGGTGGTATTACAATACTGTTGGCACTGCTAGTGGAATCTCAGCACATCGAATCATTGAGCTACTTGGGGTCATATCAGTAACTCACAAATTGGTAGCTGAAGTTTGCCCACATACTTGAAGTTTTGTTTGGCGAGTCTGATTGTCATAGGCATCATAGAAAAACATGTACTGTCTGCCTTTGCTTGTTTGTGCTGTCTAAATACATTCTTTCATCATATTCATGGGCCTAATCTACTCTATTACTGAGAAATTATTGCTACATTAGTTCTTTTAAAAAAGAAAGATCTTGTTCCTTTTGTCTATGTTAAATGATCTACTGCCTTACATTAGACTGCACATTGCCATTTCATTTCTGTGATTAGCATTTTCTTCTGGTATCACTAAAAGTAACATAATACAGCTAATAAAACTTTAAGTTAAATAACACTTTTATCCTCTGCTTTTAAATACTTCTATCAAATACAGTCTATACACAACTGTAATTTAAAACAAAGGCAGTATGATAACATAAATTCCTACAGATCAACTCTACTTTCATTTAAAAGCTAACATTCAAGGTAAAGGCTAAACCAAATAGCTGCTAACACAAAAACATCACCTTTGCCCCTTCAAAACTACCACAAAAACGGCAATATTATTAGGCTATTATTACACTATTTCAATTTTCTTTTATGCCAAACTGATTGTTTATAGTCTAGCATAACATGAGTACTTTAAAGAAACAAATGAAACTTCATCTTCACGTACTCCTCTATGGAGATTTGAACAAAAACATCAATGATCAGCTTTTCAGTGAAGAATGAGTGAAACTGCATGGAGGAGTCACTGGTATTAAATTATTAAAACAAGAACTAATACTGAGGTTAAACGTCTCTGCATGTTTGCTATTTTTGATTGTTACTTGAATTGTTTAGCCTAAGAATAGATATATACATCATCAAAAAACATTGCATATGTCTTCTGAAACACAACAGGAGAATTGCTGTAGTCATTCTGAAATGTGATACACAAGTCCTCAAGTTATTATTAACAACTTGAAAAAAAGAAGCATGTAAGAGCCCATCATCACACTGAATGTTCTTAAAGTACTTTAGAAAGACAGATGCTTCACATTTTCTAGTGTTATTCAGTAGCACTTAAGAAGACAGGAAAAAATACATAAAAATTCAAGCACAAAGAAATTTGAACAAAAAATAGTATCCATTTTTCTGAATAACAAAAAGTTTCAAGCACTGCTTTTGCTCAAAAAAGTAACTGAAGGTGGCTTCACAATTTGGCTTGAAACCTACAATAACAAGTTTAGTCTGAACAACAGGAGAGACATGGAAGGAAAAAAAATGAACAAACACTTATTCAGTGATGCAGTGAAGATTTGTGGTGGCATTCTGTTTGTTTGTTTTCTTATGATTTCACCAGTATAATGTGAAAAGAAATATGGCAAATGCAGTTACAATGAATTGCACCAAAATGGTGTTAGAGCACAGAAATTATCCTAACCAAGTACCACATTTCATAATGTAATTTTACATATTTTTCTTAGTTTGTC
Organism: Cuculus canorus; assembly: GCF_017976375.1. NCBI lineage: Eukaryota > Metazoa > Chordata > Aves > Cuculiformes > Cuculidae > Cuculus > Cuculus canorus. Next base: position 50,226,660 of record NC_071441.1, read on the forward strand.
TTTCTATTTTTGGTCAGCAGGTTCGCATTAGCATAGATATTTCTAAGTCTATTTAATGTATTTTAAAATTTAGATCTAAAGTATAAGCTGAACGTCTCTTTTGCTTGAAATATAAAGCTTCTATTAAAGCACAAGATGCAACAGCTCTAATAAGATCTATAAATAGTGTTTAGAACTTTGCATTTAGTTTTAAGAAAATGTAAATTTTTTATAATGGATAATAAGTTCTCATGGCTGGAGGACAAAAAACCACAAAGAAAACAATAAAAATAAGACTTGGAGTATTCAGATAGGAAATACTGCTTCAGATAAAGTGACACAGATCTTTTGAAAGGAATTGTATTTACTCAGTTCCCCAAATCTTTCATTCATCTAGTATCTAACATACAAGGAATTTTATCAGAAGCTGAGGTGACTCTCCAGAGAATAAGGCACTACTAAGCAGAAATGAGGATGCTGGGAGTGACCCACTGCATGGACTTTTAGGTTTTTAATCCTCTACTATTCTTTCTTTCTTTTTTTTTTTTTCCTTCTGAAGGAAGGAGTTAAAAAATACACAAAGAAATCAACTTTTTAAACAGGAAATACTACTTTAAAGTAACACACTATATAAGTAACAGAGTCAAGAATATGACCTTGGAATTTCAAGACCAGATTTAGTATACCGAGCTACAGCTCGCAAAATGTCATTACCGCATATGGTACCATATGTTGTTTCAGTATCTTAACATATAGCGTTGGATTGCTGCATGACTTTCTGAATACTTTCCTAAATGCAACTTCTTCTTGAGCATATAAAATACAGATACCGTGATTCAGCACGTACATGAAGGTCTCAGTATTAAACTTGACTTCTAAGAGAATTACATTGGCTTCCTCTTCTACACTGAATTGATTTTAAAATTGCTATATGACAACTTCCAATGTAAAGCTCTGCACAATTTGGAATTTCTGTTTTTATCTAGCCTATAATCTTTAAGAGCTTAGAGGTTGCTGAGACCATCTGAAGTCGGCCACTTCAAAACAGTGCACATCCATCCATCTGTTATGCTTGTCAATTTGAAATCCATTTCCAGCTGGGGTCTAGAACACAGATTCAGATTCATTTAAACACAAACTTTTATGTTTTCAGTCTGAAATCTTCATCTCCTGAGCACATGTGAACATGGCAATGGCTAAATCTGATCAGAGCAAAGATCCACCTGACTGGGGCCAGAGGCAGATGCTTAGAAAAGAGTAAAAGGATAAGGCAAACACAGCTGTGTGATTACAGTAGCCTCATATTCTCTCCCACTTTCTAGTAATGCATTGCTCATGGACTTCCTAAGCAAAAGTAGTCCCTTCAGGTTTAACAGACTTGTACATATTTTCCTTCTAAGTGTTCCCTGAATATTTTCCTGTACGGTATACTATTACATCAAAACTCATGTCACTTTTACTACCATAAGATGGCAGCATATAACACATATTTATTTTGTTGATTTTGTAGGAAATAGGTATCTATTTTCTGTATGCTTTAATTCACATTATTACAACTAACATAAATGTGCCTATAAAGAGATAAATAACAACATATTTCAAGTTATCCCAACAAGAAGTTTTTTATACTGTAAAATCTTTGTGGATATCGTTACAAATCTTAAACCTTCACCAAAAGACACTTTTTCTCAAAAAGTATAAGGTCAGTAAAATCTGAAATGCTATAGTTGACATAAACATCCATATAGCTGCATTTTTTGGCTGCAGACTTCGAAACTAATATTGGTTGAAACAAGCTTGAAAACAAGAAATTCTTTATAGCTATGCTTCAGTAGTAGATTGGCTATACATATAACACAATATCAATACCAGTATTCCTTGCATGTCTTCAAACAATTTTATAGCTATATAAAATTGCTATCAAAATAGTGTAATTTGAATAAAAAGAACAAAATACTCATTTACTATAATTATACATATTTCAAGGCCACTGGTTTACAAACAAACAAAAAAAAAATCAGATTCAGTAAGTTAATGTTGAGGTTTTAACATTAAAGATAACATGGCCAGATTATGAAATGATTGATAGAATTTATATTAAATAGAAAATTTATGTCCAGGCTGCATTTGGAAAGCTACAAAAATTTGCAACTGTACAGCAAATCACATATCAGAGAAGTATATTCCTATTATTTGCCAGGAGAAGATCAGAGATATCCATTCAGACTTGGAATAATCTGTTTCTGAGGTAGTTCTTCCTTTGGAGAAGAAGTGAAGAAATTTGAAATGGGCATAACCAGAAATACTTGTGGTTCACTGTAAGAATGGTTCAGAATTGCAATAGGTTGTGGGAAAAATGTTTTGGAATTGCCATTCTTTGAAATTTCCAAAACTACTGAATAAAGGCCATCAGTAGTCTGGCCCAACTTTGAAGTGACTCAAGCTTTGAGAAAGAGGTTGGACTACATACCTAGCTATGCAGTTTTCTATGCTTTCTATAAATGCTCCTATTCTGCCTCAGTGTTGTGCCTGGCACAGGTGATGTGACAGAAGATAAGAGAAGGCTTAGTTGCATATGCCACATGCATTTATTTTGTGAGGAAATAGCCTGCTCTCCCTACAGGCAAACAAGATGATGTATTGACTAGCAATAATAGCAGCAATGTTACCCTATTTAGCACCTGGGGAACACTCAAAGGCCAATGTTTGCCATAAAGAAAGTCAGTTAAAGGAGCATAAAGGCTTCTTCAGGTCACAACTCTGTTGTTTCTGTATGCCCTCAGAACACTCAGTCATTCTGTTTGGACAATACTTAAATTAAACTTACAGATTCTCCTACTCTTTCTCATTCTTCCTTCTCTGCAGTCATAACCCAGGTATTTTATCCAGCTCTGAAAATAAGAGAATAGTCAGAACCACTGCCCTAATTTCTGTGTTGGCTCACTTAACTTCAGACAGGGATTTTGTCCTACCATGTCACTTTTACAGGAAACACCATTGGAAATTTCAGGTTAGAGCTTCCTCTTTAGGAACAATGAAATAATGTCATTAAAATGGCCTTGGAGACTTACATTCTCCTTCTGCATCTCAGCCCTGAGGCATATGTCTGCCTACAGCAAATTTTCACAGCTCAGTAAAGAATCCTTGAAATTACAGTTTTTAATGTGAGTGCTAGCACAGCTTGTACCATGGGATAGCTTTATGCAGGGGAGATGCAGAATACTCAAAATGAAGAGGCAAAATCTGATAAAAAATACATGTTGGAACTCAAAAGGAAATGAAGGGTCAGAGCAATGTAACTTGACAGAACTGCTAGAAATTCTTTTTTATTTCTCTCCTTTCAACATTTTTAATTTCCCAAACAAAACACGTCACGGTACTGCTATACTCAGCCTGAGGAGACATCTAAGAGAGAGGGAAAATTACCTTTAATGGAACCTTGTGATCCCACATTCATGCTGTTGCCAGGGCTGAACCTAACTGCACCATTTCTACCTAAATGCGGCAAAAAAGGAGAAAAAGAACTGGGTTGTATTAGCCTTCAGAGGCAGATCAGCCAACAGAAGGGAAAACTGTGATACAGTGGTTTAAAGTTTGACTTTTCAGATCATTCTATTTCATAAAACTCCCTCCCTTTCGGTCCAATGTGTTTTTCTTAGTTTTGAGTTATTTTTTCTGTTTTTTTTTTTTTTTTTTTTAAACTAAACCAGAAGTCAGTGTTCATATTTTGTGCAATAGATACTTTCCTTTCTCCTGTGGATACTGCACATACAATAAAGATACGCCTGTGTTTTTCTGTTCTGAATCTTCTCTCCTCCCAAAGAGGTACAATCATGTTATGCTTTGGTTATGGATAACCTCTCTCTCTGGATCATCCATCTTTAGTGCTGTGTCTTAATAGCTGACCTTATTTTTAGGTGCTGAGCCCCGAGCAGCTCCCTTTAAAATAAATGAAATTTGCCAGAGGCTCAGCATTTCAGAAATCAGGGCACTTAAATTTGTTGCCTGTCTCTGGATTTAAAAGTCTGGCTTGAGGTTCTCTTTTATTTTTTAACTTTGCTCTATAATCCAACATCAAGGGAAAAGTGACAAGAAAAGAAAAACAAAATAGACTTAACTGCAAGAAAGAAGAGTTCTATCTTTGCAATGCCTTTTTTCCGTCTGTTGGAGGTAGTTATTAAACAACGAGTGTCAGGTAAAATAATGCCTGTTAATTCCAGTATTATTTTCTATTCTGTTACAGCTATGAATAACAATTAAGAGTATGCAGCTCAGAAGGGTTTTTTTCTCTTCTTCATCTTGTTAACTCCACATTTTTGACAAGACTGCTAGTAAATCTGACATTTGTTCAGACTTGGCCAGGTTTACCTGTAATACTTCTATCATGCCTTTCAGTTTGAATGATCCTGAAAACTACCAAGCCTGCCAAATCTTAAGCAGGCACTGAACTACTTTCTTAATAGGCTAAAACCAATACTGTAGCTTGTTGCAGACTACAGATATTATTAAAACAAACTAATCTCACGAAAAAGATACTTGCTTTAAAGCAGTTAATGCAGCTGGAAAACAAACAAATCAAGAATTATTCTCCTTACAAACAGATTGCCCTAATGATATTGTATTTTCTTACAGATGTTACTCTCTGACATTTTTGGACCTCTGTTCTGCAGTTGAGTGGTTTTTGGCTTTGGCCTATGGCAGAATAATGTGCCCAGATCAAAAAAGATGTACACACACTTTTGGGGCCAGAGTGCTGGGGAACTGAGTCAGTTACTGCAGGTGCTGTTTTGATTGATAGGAAGCAAACATGCAGTCCTAAAGGTACCACAGCTTTTATTTCTTCTGTAACATATTTGCAGTAGTGTCAAATTTTACTCTGCATTTCAAACAAGGTAATTTCCACTATATTTATCAAAGAAAAAGGTGGTATGTGCAGCATGAGCTGATGAAGAAAATACCAAATCTGCAAGCTATTGTAGGACAAAAACCAAAACAAAACAGGATGAGCTTATATTATCAGAAATCTTATACACCAATGCATAGTAAATATCCAGACAAGTAGGATCTAAAAGCACATATAACTCAGTTATGTACAAAAAAAAATAAGGGAGATTGAAAAAAACAAGTGTCAGGAAAAGTTAGAATCTCCCTCTCCAATGTCTTTGGAGTACATGTAATAACGTACAAAATATTTCATGTGTTTCTGATGGTGGTGAATAATTGTATAACACAATTGTGAGGGCCAGAAACATTTACTTGCCTCATCTCATGGGCAAGTTCTGCCTGTAGATCTTCTGCTTAACCTAGCTGCATCCTAGGAAGAGCCCTGGGAAGTACTACTGACTCAGAAGTTGCAACTTCTCTAGGCACTATTTTATTCATATCTTTTTTGTGAATAAAACCCTGCAAAGCTACAGATCTAACACAGTCAATTCCAAGCACTCAGAGACATCAATCTGGCTCCAGAGAGTGTCATAGCATGCAAATATTTTAAAAAAATCCCTTTTAAGAATTTATTTTTACTATTGTCATTAATTCCTCATCAGGAAATTTTTTAGAACTTAATTTTTAACTTATTTCTGCATCATCTAGACTAGAAACTTTTTTTTTAATGAACACTGGGATTTTGAAATAAATTTTTAGCAGGAATTTAGAGAATTGAAAAAACAAGAGAAGATAAAATAGGGTATAAAAATGGCATAACCTTGTCTTACATAGGGCTGAGCAGTGGGGTGGAATAACTGGCTAGCACTCATCACTGTGGTCATGGATCTTGGAGAAGAAGCTGTATGTTTTAGAGATGGAGAAGTATCAAACATTTAGGAGGTCCTTCTCAGGAATGCTTTCCAGATGTTATGTGGAGATTATAAATGTGAACATAAATTTCTACTCCATTTGTCAGAAACAACTGAACGAATTACCACAAAGCTGAGAAAATTACATGAAGGCCAGAGAAAAGCTAACAAGCTCAAGTAACATTCCTTAGCAAATAAACACTTGTGCCACTCCTTATGCTAAACAAAAACAATAACCTCGGTTTCATATGATTCAAGACTATATCTATATTCAGGCTTCTACATGTGGGTGTCTAAGCTCTTATTATAGACAATTGAGATATGTCAAAACAGAGATTAGAAAACAGACTGCCGACTAATATTTCATTTTTACAGAATCAGTGACTGGTTGAGATTGTAATGGACCTCTGGAAGAAATCTCATCCAACTCTTCTGCTCAAGCAAGGCTACCTAGAACAAGTTGTGCAGGACTATGTCCAGATGGCTTTTGAATATCTCCAAGGATAGCGACTTCAACACCTCCATGGGCAACCAGTGCCAACACTCAGTCACCCCCCCAGTAAAAAGTGCTACCCTATAGAACCATAGAATCCCTGGGCTGGAAAAGACCTTTGAGATCATCAAGTTCAACCTTACCTGTCCACTACTAAATCATATCCCCAAGCACTTCTTCAACCTGCCTTCACCCTTCAGGGATGGTGACTCAACCACCTCCCGGGGCAGCCTGTTCCAATGTTTGATAAACCTAATGTAAAGTCCGAACCTCCTCTGGTCCAGCTTGAGACCATGCCCTCTCGTCCTATCAACTATCACTTGGTTGAAGAGACCAACACCCACCTCTCTACAACCGCTTTTCAAGTATTTCTAGACAGTGATAAGGTCTCACCTCAGCCTCCTCTTCTCCAGGCTAAACAACCTCACTTCCCTCAGCTTCTCCTCATAACACTTGTTCTCCAGCCCCTTCACCAGCTTTGTTGCCCTTCTCTGGACATGCTCCAGCATCTCAATGTCTTTCTTGTAGTAAGAGGCCCAAAGCTGAACATGGTATTTATGGTGCAGCCCCACCAGTACTGAGTACAGGGGCAGAGTCACTTCTCTGGTCCTGCTGTACACATTGTTTCTGACACAAGCCAAGATGCTATTGGCCTTCTTAGCCACTTGGCACACTACCGGCTCATGTTCAGTTGGCTGTCAACCAACACCTTGGGGTCCTTCTCTGCCAGGCAGCTTTCTAGCCAGACTTCTCTTGGTCTGTAGCACTGCATAGGGTTGTTGTGCCCCAAGTGCAGGACCCGGCATTTGGCCTTGTTAAATCTCATGCCATTGGTCTCAGCCCAGCGGTCCAGCCTGTTCAAGTCCCTTTGCAGAGCCTCCCTACCCTCCAGCAGATCCACGCTTCCACCCAGCTTAGTGTCCTCTGCAAATGTGCTAAGGGTGCACTCAATGCCTTCATCCAGATCATTGATAAAGACATTGAACAGAGCTGGACCCAGCACTGAGCCCTGAGGAACCCCACTTGTGACTGGCCTCCAGCTGGAGTTAACTTCATTGACCACCACTCTCTGGGCCCGGCCATCCAACCAGTTTTCAACCCAGGAGAGTGTGCGCCTGTCCAGGTCAGAGGCTGACAGTTTCTGAAGTAGAATGCTGAGAGAAGCTGTGTCAAAGGCTTTACTGAAGTCCAAGAAGACTACATCCACAGCCTTTCCCTCATCCAGCAGCTGAGTCACTTTGTCATAGAAGGCGATCAGGTTAGTTTGGCAAGACCTGCCTCTCATGAACCCGTGTTGACTGGGCCTGATCACTCGGTTCTCTTGCATGCACTTCATGATAGCAGTCAAGATCACCTGTTACATGACTTTCCCGGCACTGAGGTCAGACTGACAGCCCTGTAGTTCCCTGGATCCTCCCTGCAACCCATCTTGTAGATGGGCACAACATCAGCCAGCCTCCAGTCCAGTGGAACTTCCCCAGTCAGCCAGGACTGCTGGAAGATGATGGAAAGGGCTTTGGAAAGGACATCCGCCAGCTCCTTCAATACTCTTGGGTGGATCCCATCCGGCCCTATAGACTTGTGGGTGTCTAGCTGGGCAAGCAAGTCCCTAACCACCCCCTCTTGGATCATGAGAGCCTCATTCTGCTCCTGTAACTCCTGGGTTTGTACACAGAGGGAACAACTTTCCTTACTATTAAAGACTGAGGCAAAGACGGCATTAAGTACCTCAGCCTTGTCCTCATCCCCTGTCACTATTGTTCCTTCTGCATCCAGTAGGAACTGAATATTCTCCCTAGTCTTCCTTTTATTGTTAATGTATTTATAGAAAGATTTTTCATTATCTTTCACAAACTTAGCCAGTTTGATTTCTAGTTGGGCTTTAGCCCTTCTGATTTTTTCCCTGCACAATCTCACATCCTCCTTGTAACCCATCCAAGACGCTTGTCCCTTCTTCCAAAGCTCATAGACATTCCTCTTCTTTTTCATGTCCCTCAAGATTTTATTTGCACAATGTACATAAATCAACTAATGATATAGAATCGGAAATATCGATTGGGCTTTTAGTGCAATCTATTGCAGTTTGCAAGTAGATGAGTGAAACTTCAGGTGATGAGATAATTAGCCAAAATTCTTTCTTCATAGAATCATGAAATGTTTTAGGTTGGAAGGTTCCAACACCCCTAACATGGGCAGGGACACCTTTGATCAGATCAGGTTGCTCAAACTATATCCAACCTGGCCTTGAACACTTCCAGGGAGAGAGCATCATTGGAAACACGAAGTAGGCCCTCTAACTAAAGATAAAAGGTGTTGGGGTTCGCTGCAAAAACATACTGAAGATTTAACAATTTCCTTCTAGAACAATTATAAAACAACAATATCACAAGATCCTAAAACCCATGGTGATTCTTCCACTAGAAATGCTATTTTAAGTGTACTGTCTTGCAACTGAAGTAACATTATTCATTGCAGGCACACATTTTTTCCCCTCTTATTTCATTTCATTGTATGGTCCTACTTCTGATTTCAGTAGTTTTGCTGCAAACTAAAAATAAAAACTCACATTATAAATTTATGGATTTGGAGCATGTTGCCGACATACATCAAACTACTTTCTCTTCACCTTTTTATATGGAAATCCAGTTGATTACACTGGGAACTATAATTGAAAGGTTTATAAAATTATCAGAACTCTGGCCTGTCTTTTACTCACATAACAATACAAAATCATATAGACCCGCATCCAACAAATTAACTAAGATAACTGAAGATCTGCCCATTCAGCTTTCAGGGACTGACTAATTGGTATGAGTTAAGCATCATTAAAAAAGGCAGCACAGGGAATCCATATGCTTACACATAAGCTGTTAGTTTTTCAGCCTTATCTCAGAAAGAATGGAATCTGCCTAACAGTAAATCTTGAGGGAGTTTCAAAGCTTCCCATTTTGATTGGACAATTTATTCAATCTCTATATTCAAGTGATCTATGTCACTGTATTTTAATGTTCAAATCTCTGGACACTTTGGGTAAAAAATCCAGCAAATTAAGTAGACAACTTTTTTCAGAAAAACTTTAATAAAATGTTTACAGTGTACGTGAATAGGTTTTGGTGAAGCTGTAGGCTATGTCTTAATTTATTTTAAAAGGTTTTCTTATCATGTGTTGTGATGACCTCATTTTTCATGGAAGAAAAAGACAAACGCAAAATCAATTAGATGATAATTCTTTGATGTCTCCTCCCAACGAAGAAGCAAAAGCTTTCAGGCAAATATTTTAGGAACTGGCATGATCTAATGCTAGGGGAAAACATCCATTATAAAAATATATAGAAGAGACAAAGTTTTGTAGGATAGAGAGAGGATCAGACAATGATAATGGAAGATGAATCAAAATAACAGTGAAAATTACAATTTGTTCCCATATGGTATCTGGTGTATTCTAGTCAGATTTTACAGTAGCTCATTTCAGTTTTGCTATTTAACAAATCTCTTGCTGTCTGACTGGATTCTATCCCTGTCTCTTTTAGTTTTGACAACAGTCCCTGCGGCCATTCTAGCAGCAAAGTAAAAGCACAAACCCCAAGTAACATATATTTCATACTACATTGATCTGCTAAATCACATTTCAGTTTTCACTGCCAATCACTTTAATATAGGTAAATGAAACAATGGCTCTTGCACAATAAACAAAAAATTTCTGCATGGGCAGAAAAAGAAATGCTAGGCATAGCAGCTATTTTTTTAATAGCTTTTCTATAGGTTGGGAGGAGAAGTCTCACTCCTCTCTATATCTCAATAAGAGGCACCCCTTAGCTTTAGATTCCTTTTCTCCTGAGAGGAATATCCTAACAATAAGACACTCTATGAGATAGTTTGAGAATCAGAAACATGGGTAGCTGGCTCACTAACACGCTTTTTGATTAAGATATTTCTATGTATGGCTTTAAACACCCCCACAGTGTATCTCTGGTAGGAGGGAAAAAAAAAAAAAATATCATGACTGTATTCAGATCTGAGCTTTAACCATATGAGATGGACCCTTCATGCTATCCATTCTTGCCCTCTGCATTATTGCCTGTCTTACACTGAACACCAATAAAAAAAAGCCAGTGTGGAATGGCTGGGACAGTAGCTTGTTTTTAAACAGATTTACTGGCTTGTAAAAAGGCATACATCATTTTGTAGAAAAATGTATGTTTTAATCCACTGCAGAACACCCATCTGATGAACTCACAAAATGCATGAAAATAAGCTGTAAAATTTGTAAATAAGCAAGTCCAGCATTGGGAAACTTTCACTACGAGGAGCCAAATGGAATCACCTGTCAGAATTACACAATTTGTTTGGTAAATTATGGGGAGTGCGACTCATACCAATAAAAGTTTTCTACAGTATTATGACTATACCCTCAGCTTGGCTAATTTAATAGTGGCATTGGGTAAATGAATATATTCATTTTCTTGTTTAGCTCAGTCTTTAATACTGAAGGGACAAGGTGATCTTCAAAAACGTTTTTCAGCCTTTTCAGTGTTGCTGTTTTATTCACGTGTGTCAGCAGCATCTGGTGAGCATGCACTGAGAATTGCTAATTCATCTCTATGCTTTAAAATTAGTCTGAGCTCCTGAAAGACCATAAGAACAGTTGGTAAAACAATGAATTTGACTAGTTTGATCATATGAATATACCTTGGAGATATTCCTATCTCAAAAAAAACTTGTGCTGATTTGTACTACTAATTTCCAGACTGTATGAAATACTAGTCTGAAATGAAGAACTGACATACCTCTCATCATCCTAACAACAGCTGAAGTAAATATGAAGCTAAAACAATAATTTAGTTTTAAATTGAAATTACATTGAGTTTCACCTTAAAATGAGAAAGGAGTATTTTAGGTTATTGTTAATACAGCTCACTCATGGAGCCCAGGGCATAGTCCCAAACAGACACAAGATTTGCTTAAATCAGACATCCTACCTCTTTACCTTCCACTAGTAACAGGCCAAAGTGAGTAAAGGAAAGGAGTTTCTAAACCAGGGAAAGATTAAAGCTAATCTCTTGCTCTACTATATTCCCAGCTTCTGCCAATCAGGAGTAACTGGACACTAAAAGTTTTTCATTGCATTTAAGAGTCATCTGTAGACCTATTCTCCATTAATTTATCTAGTCTCTTTTGTGAAGGACTCTGCCCTGAAGTCCACACACCCTTGGACAAATGACTTCTACAACTTAGCAACACACTACACTATGGCAAAAAAAAAAAAAAAATAAATTCTTTTTTCTTTGCCATTTTAGATCTGCTGCCTCCACAGGTGGAACAGTTATCAAATACCAAGCATTTGGTACTATCCACAGGAATGCATGACATACAGATCCCACTGATGTGTAAACTCCATTTACTGAAAGACACTCATCAACTGAGATGATTTATAGGTGAAGAATAGGGAAATATAAGTACTGCACACAGGTAGCGCAGAAGTTCCTTGTTTAACAGTACCAGCAGTAAAATTTGCTTTCAATTTTATTTTCCTAAACTTGTCTGAGACTATAAAGACCTTTTTGAGTGTTACATAAGACTTGGATAAATTTGGCCTAACAGGCATTAAATAAGGCATTTTAAAACTGTAATTTTAAAATATTATTGTTATTTCTTTTTATGTTGCTTAAAAACTGAAAAAGCTCAGATTGTTTTTCTCTTACAGAGCCAAAAGTGTTCTACCCACTTGCAACTTGTCACATTTTAAACACAACAATTTCTAATGCAATTATGTTAGGACTATCAGGAACAGTTTACACTTATGTATGAGTAAAGATGGTACATTCAAGCACTGAAAATAAGAATCTCAATCAAAACAAAAAACTAGGAAATAAAAAGAAAGCTCCAATGCCCAAGGTTATTATGGATTCCCCCATGAAAGAGAAGTGTATACCTTGATGAAAATAGTATATAATTGACAGCATGACCATTAGGTGATAAACTATACATGAGCATTGCCATTCCCTTCAAGCAGACTACACCCAGGTGACTTCAGCCTCTGTGGTTATACACTTTCCTACAGCAAGGAAAGGAAAAAAACCAAATCTTCAGGATCATCACCCACTTGCTGTGTAGCAAGGCAAGACCAGGAAGACCATGCAAAATCTCTCCCCTCTCTAAGGGTGATCTGGATATAATTCTCTTCATGGCTTCTAAGGTCAGGACATTTCAGGTCCAATTTATGTTTCCACAAAAAACTCGGAAAATCCACTCATGATACTTTTTTTGTATGTAACGGTTAAATATTTGGCCCGAGCTCCTTCAGCATACCACTTCCAGTAACTAACTGTGTCTTGAGTAAAACTACTGTGAGGGCTTACAAAGAATAAATAGCCTCTACTGCAAAATTTGCTTTGGCAGATGTTACATATGAAAGATAATGAAACAGTTGCTTCTGAGGAACTTTAGGCCACAGAGAGACTACAAAGGAATTCAGTCAAGGTAAAACTGTATCAACAGACATACCTCAAAGAACACCATTTATGTCCTGAACACAGACCAGAATGTCTTTCAAATTATCTAACAGTAATCTTCCATTTTCCAGAACCTGGTAGAGATGACCCAAGGCTTTCCAGGAAGGAAGTGTGCTATTTCCAACAAATGCCTTGTGGCACTTGCGGAAAAACAGCTTTTTGGCTTATGGTGGATTGTGAATTAATTATTTAAGGCACCATGTTCAGGCAGAATGGAACCATTAATTGACGAGGCGCTTGCCATCCCTAAGCCTTTTCACCATTTTTAGTGAATCACTCAGCGATATTACTGTATCTGAAGCCAAAGCTGCATGAAAAGCTATATTAAAAACTTATTTACAGCTAATTAAATAATACATCACACCTTTAGATTTACCAGAAAGATGCTTTGCTGATATCTTACCCTGCAAACAGCTCAGGGAAGGAACTACATCTGAGGACGAAGGTTCCTGCTCTATCCCCCAAGGTCAAACATCTGAAACAGCCTCTTATGACTTCTTCTTCCTATTGTCTCCTCTCTTCTAGCTCAGTGAACCTGAATGATTCAAAGCTCTATCACTGCCCCTTTTCCACCCATCTGTACAGGACAGTAATCAAGGCCAACCACTCCCTTCACTCATTTTCACCTGCAATTCATGCTCGAGAGGGAATCACCATCTTCCTCAAGTTACAAGGAGTTGCAAGGAGTAGGCATTTTAATTTTAAAGGGATTTATTTTGTGAAAGGTGTTCTTATTCATATTTAAAGAGGAAAGTATTTCTCAGGTAACTCTGCCAGTTAAAAAACAATAATCATCTTTTGAGAAGATCTCACAAACACGTTGTGAAACACAGAATTTCTTTATAATCTGCAGTCAGGATCTATCAAGAGAAAATCTTTCATTGAGGCATTAAGAAAGCTCTCTTGTTGTATTTATATCCAACTCATTCTCATAAAGGCAGAAAAATAAAAAAACTTTGCTGACACCCATAGAGAGCCTATGGCAGAGCAGGTTGCTCCTGAAGGACTGCAGGACATGAGAAGGACCCTTCCTGGAGCGCAGAAAATCATGAGGAGAAAGGATAGGCAAAGGCAAAGTGCTATAGACTGTCTGCAACAACCTAGTCCTGATCAACTCAGTGATCAGGGGAGAATTGGTAGTGAAACTGGGCAGGGGATAAAGGGCTGGAGGAAGGTGAGTGAGTGAACATATGTGTGGGTGTTTAGCCTTCAGACAAGGCTAACCCACCATAATGGGTAATGAATCCCTAATTCTCTTTATGGGTAATTTTCTCTAATAAGAACCAATAGTGAGTTCCTGCAGCACTATGTTTGGGAGAGGAGAAGGTCGTTCACTGCTTGTGTGTATATTATTTTGTTATTATTTTTGTTTTTGAAGTATTTTAATATACCATTACCTAAAGACATTTCAAGTTAAACAAAAATGCAACAAAACCAGAGGGTTTTTGGCTGTGTTTAGTAAGAACGAATAGGTTTCATTTAGAGCTCATGCCTTTTTCTATCACCTTCCCTTCCTGAAACCAAGCTAAGCCATCCAGGAGCTCCCCCAAAACTTTATTACATTAACCACCTTTTTGAGGATGTGATTAACTTACTACAGCCCTTGGAGTAAGTCCTTGGAGTCTTATAAGCCTTTTCATTTTTTCAGCTGAAAACCTAGAAAGCCTTTTCCTTTCCACAAACTAACTCATAAATCCAAAGGCTAGAGTCCTGCATTAGTCATTGTGACCCTTGTAACCTTAAACTGCAGTTTCAGTTCAAAGGATATAAACTGACTGCAAGGTGGTCCTGCTTAGAGAATTAATTTCACAGGCTCAGTGACTGGCCAGGAAGTAGAAATCATCAGTGTTACAATGTGTTTCCATGAAGGACTTAAAATAGGAACACAGAAATATCAGTATTTCAAAGATTCAAAACTTGTGAAAAGATCAAAGCAACAAGTATTTGAAAAAAAAAATAAAAATCCAAAAACAAAAAAATAAACCAAAACAACCCAAACCCAACTAAAGCAACTCACACAAAACCAAACGCAAATATCTTCTGTAATGGTATTAAAAGGAAGATTTAAATACAGGAGATGTTTATAAAACATCCTCTCCAAAAATGGTTGTTGATCCATATCAAAGTGGAATTTTGCTAGAGTTGGAGCAATCCCTTGCTTAATAAGAAGAGGTAATTGCACTCAGAAAGAGAAGAGAAGTAAGAGTTTCAAGTCCTGCTGCTGTAGTTGAGGGACATCCCTTCCTTATGTGAGAAGAGATGAAGAGAATATTTGTACATTCCGAAAACCCTGCAAAACAGAAACCTACTTGGAGAGAGAGAATGAGATTTTCCTCAAAGGGCTCATATCTTCCTACCATATAGAGCATATGATTGTGTTTTATGGTCTTCTGAAAATCCCAAATACAACACAAAGATTTCTGAAAACTGTGTATTTGTGTTCTTCTCGCAGACCTCAGCTAATGGGGTATGAGAAACGAACTTTCATAATAGATTCAGGGAATCATAGAATGGTTTGGATGGAAGAGACCTTAAAGATCATCTAGTCCAATGACCTTGCCATGGGCAGGAACATCTTCCACTGGATCAGGTTGCTTACAGCCTCATCCAACCTGGCCTTGAACATAGCCAGGTATGAGGCACCCATGACTTCTGTGGGTAACCTGTTCCAATGCCTCAGTACCCTCACAGTAAAATATTTCTTCCTAATATCTAATCTAAACCTACTCTCTTTCAGTTTAAAACCAGTACCGCTTGTCCTATCACTGCACTGCTTGATAAAGAGCTCCTCCCCATCTTTTCTGCAGGCCCCCTTTAAGTGCTGTAAGGCTGCTATAAGGTCTCTCCAGAGCCTTTCTTCTGGGCTAAACAACACCAACTCTCTCAGCCTGTCCTCAGAGGGGAAGTGCTCCATCCGTCTCACCATCTTTTCTTCATGGCCCTCCTCTGGACTCTCTCTGGCAAATCCATGTTCTCCCTGCACTGAGGACTCCAGAACTGAATGCAGGACTCCAGGTGGGGTCTCATGAGAGCAGAGTAGAGGGGGAGAATCACCTCCCTAGACCTGCTGGTGACACTTCTTTTAATGGTGCTCAGGATACAGTTGACTTTCTGGGCTGAAAGCACACATTGCCAGCTCACAGTGAGCTTCTCATTCACCGGTGCCCTCTAGTTCTTCTCTTCAGGGCTACTCTTAATCCATTCTCTGCCCAGCCTGCAATTGTGCTTGGGATTGCCCTTACACAGATGCAGGACCTTGCACTTGGCCTTGTTGAACTTCAAGAGGTTTGCACAGGCCCACCTCTTGAGCCTGTTCAGGTCCCTCTGGATGGCATTATTTCCTTCCACCATGTTGACCATGACATTGAGCTTGGTGTCATCGGCAAACTTGCTAAGGGTGCATTAAGTCCCTCTGTCCACATCTCCAACAGAGACTAAACAACACTTGGCCCAATACCGACCCTTGAGGAATGCTAGTCATAAGCAGTCTCCACTTGTACATTGACCACAGCTCTTTGAGTCTGAATATCCAGCCAATTCCTTATCCGGTGAGTGGTCCAACCGCCAAATCCATGACTCTCCAATTCAGAAACAAGAACACCGTGTGGGACAGTACCAAATGCTTTTCACAAGTCCAGGTAGATGGTGTGTGTTACTCTTCCCTTATCCATTGATGCTGTACCCCTGTTGCAGAAGGCCACCAAATTTTTCAGATGCGATTTGCCCTTATTGAAGCCATGTTGGCTGTTATCAATGACCTCCTTATTTTCCATGTGCCTCAGCAGAGTTTCCAGGAGGATCTGCTCCATAATCTTGCAGGTACAGAGACTGGCCTGTAGTCCCCTGGGTCTTCCTTTTTTCCTTTTCTAAAAAATGGAGGTCATGTTTCTCCTTTTCCAGTTAGTGGGAACTTCACCAGACTGCCACAATTTTTCAAATATGATGGATAGTGGCTTAACAACTTAATTCACTAGTTTCTTCGGGACCTGTGGATGCATTTTGTCAGGTCCTTGGACTAGTGCACCCTTAGATGGTCTTCAACCTGATCCTCTCCTACACTGGAGGTTCTTCAATCTCCCAGTGCCTGCTTTTGCCTCTGCAACTTGAGCAGTGTGGCTTGAGCCCTTGCTGGTGAAGACTGAGGGAAAAAAGGCATTGAGTAACAGCCTTCTCAATATCTGGGGTAGCCAAGTCCTCTGTTTCCTTCCGGAGAGCATCCACATTCTTCCCAGTGTTCCTTTATCACTGGCATGTCTATAGAAGCCATTCCTGTAGTCTTTGACATCCTTGGCCAGATTTCATTATATTAGGGTTTTAGCTTTCCTAATCTGACCCTTGGCTGCTCAAACAATTTCTCTGTATTCCTCCCAGGCTGTCCTTACCTATCCTTACATCCACCCTCTGTCGGCTTCCTTTTTGTCTCTAAGTTTGTCCAGCAGTTCCTTGTTCATCCACGAATGCCTCCAGCTGCTTTTATCTGACTTTCTCCTTGTTGAGAGGAATTACTAGTGAGCTTGGAGGAAGTGATTCTTGAATATTGACCAGCTTTTGGGACCCTTCTCCCCTCCAGGCAGGACTTTATCCCTTGGTACCTTACTATGCAGACCCCTGAAGAGGCCAACTTCTGCTCTCCTGAAGTCCAGCCTAATGAGTTTGCTGTGCACTCTCCTCACTGAGGTCCTTGAACTCCACCATTTTATGGTGACTGCAGCCAAGGCTTTCCTTGAGCGTCATGTTTCCCATCAGTCCTTGTTGGTGAGAGCAAGGTCCAGCATAGCACCTCGCCTCATGGGCTTTTCTATGGCTTGGAGAAGAATGTTATCATCTATGTATTCCAGGAATCTCTTAGATTGCTTGTGCCCTGCTGTGTTGCCCTTCCAAGAGATATCAGGGTAGTTAAAGTCCCCCATGAGGACTAGGGTTTGCAAACATGAGGCTGCATCTATCTGTCTATAGAGGGCCCCATTTGTTCACTCTACCTGGTCTGGTGGCCTGCAACAGATCCCCTCTGTAATGTCACCTGTCCCTTCCCTAGCTCTAATCTTGACCGATAGGCTCTTGGCTGGCTTGTCATCCATCCCCACATGGAAATCCTTGCACTCCAACTGGTCATTGACACATAGGGCAACATGCTCTCCTGGTCTGCCTTTCCGGTTCTTCCTAAAGAGTCTGTAACCCTCCATCCCAATGCTCCAGCAATAGGACCCATCCTATGTCTCAGGAATGCTGATGAGATCATGGCCCTTCAAGTGTGCACGTCTCTCTAACTCTTCTTGTTTATTCCCCACACTACATGTGTTTGCACAGAAGCACCTAATTCAGGTGCCTGATGAATGTGTCTTCCTGGATGGAGATCCTTTGTGTTTCTCTTCAGGTGCTCTCTTGTTCACCTGTTTTCCTTCTCCAAGCTCTGGGAATGTATTGCTAGCATTGGCATCAAACTGGTAGGAATGGGATGGATTGAGGTTTCCCTTCCCCAGCACCTTCTGTTTAAAGCCCTTTTCACCAGGTTGGCAAGCCTATGACCAAGGATGCTCTTCCTCTTCTTTTATAAACGGACCCTATCAGCTTGCAGCAGACCAAGTTTCACAAAGGGGGTCCAATGGTCTAAGTAGCCAAACATCAGTCTGTGGCACCAGTCATCACAAGTGCCCTTGCGAAACAGCAGTGGATAGTAGTCAATGGGCTGTACTAGACTTGGTAGTCTCTTGGTGATATCCCTGATATGAGCCCACAGCAGGCAGCACACCTCTCTGGAGAGTAAGTCAGGCTGGCAAATAGGAACCTCCATACCTGTCAGAACAGAGTTACCCGCTAGTATTATGCATTGCCTTTTCTTTGTTGTGCTGGTTGTTATCTGTGGAGCAAATGAAGACGTCTTTGAAGACATAATTATTCCTCTTCTGTTTTGCAGCTGTTCACATCAGAGTCCAAATCAATTTTCTTCCCTGAAAATCTCAGGACTTCCCCAGTGACTACAGCTACTGTCACACCAAAGATCAAATTATCTGGTTAACATTGTCATTTGCCAATCTTGTTGCAAATTTTCTTGTGGCTGTGACCTGATCTCCTTAGTGAAGGAGCAGGCAGGAAAGGGTAAGCCCTGGCTTTGGAGAAAACAATTTACAGCTGCAGTGTGTCACCAGATGCCTCCATTTCTTTCTTCTGATTTGTTTTGTTTTTGTTTTTTTTTTTAATATTAATTTTTACTGGAAAGCATCTGGACCACTCAGCTTGTCTGCATTTAGAATTTCTCCAGAAGATCCCCATACTGAGCATGTAAACAGATTTTGCTGTTACAACACCAGCACATGCTAGCTGAAAGCCAGGTGGAGTTCCTTATTCTCTGCTTCTCATCCACCACGGGCCAGTAGCCAGATTGTAAGTGTATTCAACAGCTTCAATTCTACTTATGAAATGGCAAGAAGCATAACAGGGCAATTGAAGCCACCTGAAGCATGCAGAAATTCTGCATGTTTGCTGCAAAACTAACAAGCAGATGTCCTCTGGTGATTGTAATTGGGTCCTTCCATCCTTGTCAAAGTTCCTAGCAAAAACTGCTGAGAATAAGTTCTTAGGGGGCAAGTTGTTGCTAACACGGGAAGGTGTAATTTCCACCTCTCTGCACCAACTTGATTGACTTCTTTTTCCTGTATCCAGACGGATTAACACTAAACAGTCCTGGAGAAATCTCGAAGAAAATTAGCAGGCTGCCAGAATGATTTGCAATTGCAATTTATGAGCATAGCACAATAATATGTGAAAACTGCTTATGTATATTTTTCACAAAGATCTTTTCAGTTAATGAGCTAAATGCATGGGAAAGAAAACCCTCTTTGAAGATGTACTTGTGCCTATTGTGTTTCACAACAGTCAACATAAGCCTTGCCTCAGAAAAACTCCAACCCCTAGGTTTGCAAATTCTCCCACCTCATCTGAGTAAGACATTATTCTAATTTAATCTGCCTCAAGCTCTGAATATCAGAGCTAGGAATGGTGTAAAGCCTATTAATAAACGTTGTCTAACTCCCAGATAGATTAAGCCATTTCTAACTTTTTTCATTGGGTATATTATTCTTTAAAAGTGTCTAATGAAGTAATTTGCATTTATGTTGGAAATCCATTACAATAAAAACCACATTTTAAAGTTTAGTTCACAAACAATGGACATAATTTCTTCACCTTTATACCATCTAATGATTCACACACCTTAAAAAGTTTGTCAGATTCACAGACCAGAACATAGGATCAGGACCCAAAGATGCATGCTCCATATTAGGAGCATTTCTGATCTACAGAGTTGTATTGCACCAGAAAGAAATGGGCATGTATTATGTAGTATATGAATATCATATCAATCCACATATATGAAATTGAAGAATATGTTGGATTTACTTACTGTTCAGGTATCAGTTGTCTATTGATGGCATATACCATAAAATCAATGCATCTAAGACATCATTCTTACTGCATACTTAATATAACAACATACGTGGGCACAGTGAGTCAGTCTAAAACACCTTGAAAGTGTCTGAAATATTGCACAAATACATTAACAGCAATACTTTCAGAAAGAGTGACAGGCTCTGAGTATAGTCACTGTATATGTTCAGTACACCTCACACAAATAATTTCTGAAAATGTCAGATTTTTCTGTAAACCATTAGATTTTATATAATACAATTTTCATTTCTTGGCAGAAAAAAAATGGTTTCAGAAGGATAGAACTAATTAGTCCCATGAAAGACACCTTGCGATGACTTCAGGGAAGAAATGCAGCAGTATTTTCAATGACAGTGAATAATACTCTTTACAGCAAAGTAAAAAATATTTTTCGATTTCTAACTAATGTTAATAACGAAAAAACCCAGAAGCCGTGTTATTACCTAAAAGACTAGGTGACCCTTACTCTTGTTAACAAGTATTGCATCAGAGGACATGACTGAGAAGGATTTTCATAGCCTGTTCATTCAGAAGGAGCACAATAAAGTAACACATAATTATTTTCAGACACCAGAAACATATATTCCAGCTTGTATTCCACATATAAAGGGGAAAAGAAAAAAAGATTAATATCAAATATTATGCATTTGTCATGATGCTACACTAAAGAACTCTTCATGCTGTCCTATCTTCAGTCTTGTAGGAATACCAACCTTTGAAGCTTAGAATAAAAACACCCTGCAGCTGATGATCAGTTTTTCCTTATTCTTTCCTTATTCTGTCTCCACTAATATTGTTTCAAAATATGTATTTGACTACCTTTTTAATTGGAAATATTTTTATTTTTTATGTTATGCTAGTATCATAACAAATGCTAGCATATAGGAAAGATTTATAAATTATTTAGGCAATGCCTGCTCATAAATACATGAAATATAAAATCAGGCTAGGAAAAAAAATTACTGGCAACACAAACCACAGTGTAAAAGCATTAAAAATTACTTTTCTGGAAATTATTCCATTCTGAAGCTAAGAATAAAAATTTAATGAATTATTTCCAGATTACTTTCTTAAAATACTCACTGAAGCAAAATTAAGCAAACATTCTGTTCGTTTTATTCTGCTTGTGTTGGTTATCAAAGATACGTGGATATTATTTGCTGGCAGTAGCAATCAGATATGAAAACTGCTCTATTGTAAACTGCACAGTGATACCCATAGGGGGCTGGAGAACAAATGTTATGAAGAGTGGCTGAGAGAGCTGGGGTTGTTTAGCCTGGAGAAAAGGAGGCTGAGGGGAGACCTCATTGCTCTTTAGAACTACCTGAAAGGAGGTTGTGGAGAGGAGGGAGCTGGCCTCTTCTCCCAAGTGACACAGTACAGGACAAGGGGGAATGACTTCAAGCTCCTCCAGGGGAGGTTCAGGCTTGACATCAGGAAAAAATTCTTCATGGAAAGTGTCATTGGGCACTGGCAGAGGCTGCCCAGGGAGGTGGTTGAGTCACCTTCCCTGGAGGTGTTTAAAGGATGTTTTCTGCTTTAAAGTATACAGGTATACATCAACACAATGTCTTGATAATATTATTTTTGCCATATATATATAATTTCTCATTCCTTTTTAAAGAAGCAATGCCTTCATACTAAATCCCACATGTTTAGATATACACACATGTAAATATGCTTCAATAAGCAAGATTATTTATTTTGTATAAGTATTACTGAATATCAAGCAGTTGCATTTACCAAACATTTTTCTGTAACTTCCCTATTTCTATCTGATACAGTGGTATGAGAAGGAATCAGATACCTGGCTCTCAGTGAGCTCTGCTGCTTCTACTGTCCGGTTCAGTGAAGTGCCAAAATGTCTGAAAACGCTTCTGTGGTTCTCCAAATCTGACTGGCATTTGCTAGCTTATTCATCTTATTGTGCCAAAGGGGTTAGCAAAAAACTGGCATGCAGGATAAATCCTGCATGGAACATACAGGGTACTCGTATTTGGGCAAAACAAAGTTTATATCTGTAGTATGTACTTCACATGCACACACTTATGTGTGTATATATATATATATATACACAACAGTACAATCTCTTTATAGACTTACATGCATGTCAGGCTTTTATGAAGTTACTTGATATGTCATCATCACTCCACACAGCCAGGAACATAGTTCCCTGAGACTTTGCCCAGCAGAAACATTAAAGAGTTTGTCACAGGCAGTGCCCAGTGCAACATGCGACATTTATATAACTCCTTCAAATTTCCAAACTAGCTCAGTTGTACCTAGTTAAGAGAGCTCCTTTTCTGCTGCATTTCCTAGTATAAATGTACCAATTGATTAACATAGAAATCTTAACACAGTTCCATTTAAATAAAGGTAAGCCTTCACTGTTAGTATTCTGTCAGTCTGTTTAAGGACTTTCTAATTTTATACTATTTTTTTCCTATCTTTTTCTCTGCTACATTAATAACATCCTATAAAAACCTCTTAGGTGATTAGCCATTTGAGTGCATGGTGTGTAACTGCATACAGAAGCATAGCCTTTTCTTAAGAATGATGCAATGATAAGAAGCTTGGAGGAATATCTGGTATTTTGTTTCTGAGTCTGCCTTCTTTCTCTCATTCCTCTACTACAGAAATTTAAGCTGTCAACTATGATTTAAGATGACTGCTTCCAAAACAAAAGCCTTGCCCAATAGTTTTAGAAGATAAAATGTATTTATCCCTTAACTTCTATTCAATCATTGCAGGCTTAAACAATCTTAAGGAAGGAGCACTAAAAGTGAAACTTTGATGAGAGAATTGAAGTATTTTTTTCTTGAGAGATGTAGTTAAAAAGATATGATACTGTGGGAATTGAGACTCACCTATGAAAGGGAGAACATTTGATCTACATGGGTTTTCTGGGTTTTGTTATTTATTTGTTTTAAAAGACAAAGAAAGGAGTTGTATTAATTTGGCAATGTTTTTCAGAATCTATTTCACACAGTGCTTCACGCCAAATGATTTTTTTTAGCAATTACTCAGTCTGCATACCTCTCTCACTTTTGGCAAGATGCTTCCCTTATGTCTCTGCTTCTTAAGAAATAGAGCAGAAAGTGATTTTGAGAGGACATCTTAGAAATTATGAGTAAAAAGCCTGTGGCCTAGATTCCTGCTTCTGCTTATAGAGTGAATCAAGCTACCTAAGGATGGCATGCAATCCAGAGGGACCTGGACAGGCTGGAGAAGTGGGCCTCTGAGAACCTCACGAGGTTCTACAAGGCCAAGCGCAAGGTCCTACACCCGTATTAGGGCAATCCCTGATTTCAACACAGGACGGAGGATGGTGTGATTGAGACCAGCCCTGCAGAGGAGGACCTGGGGGTGCTGATTGATGAGAAGCTCAACATGAGCTGTCAATGTGTGCTCGCAGCCCAGAAAGCCAACCATACCCTCGGATGCATCAAAAGAAGCAATTCTGCCCCTCTATTCCTCTCTTGTGAGACCTCATGTGGAATCCTACGTCCAGTTCTGGAATCCTCAACATAAGAAGGATATGGAACTGTTGGAACGGGTCCAGAGGAGGGCTACAAGGATGATCGGACGGCTGAAGCACCTCCTGTACGAGGACAGGCTGAGAGAGTTGGGCTTGTTCAGCCTGGAGAAGAGAAGGCTCAGAGGAGATCTTATAGCGACCTTTCAGTACCTGAAGGGGCCTACAGGAAAGATGGGGAGGGGCTGTTTACAAAGGCTGGTAGTGACAGGAATATGGGGGAATGGGTATAAACTAGAGGGGCAGATTTAGACTAGACATAAGGAAGAGTTTCTTCACCATGAGAGTAGTGAGGCACTGGCACAGGTTGCCCAGGAGGTTGTGGCTGCCCCATTCCTGGAGGTGTTCAGGGCCAGGCTGGATGGGGCCTTGGGCAGCCTGATCTAGTGGGATATCTCTGCCCATGGGAGGAGGGGTTGGAACTAGATGATCTTTCAGGTCCCTTCCAACCCAAAGTATTCTATGATTCTATGACCTAGTCTCTGTGTGTGTCCTATGATTTTTCAACTTTGGGTATTTACAACCTTCTTTTTTTTTTTTTTTTTTTTTTCCCAACTGATGGATCAAAAATGGGGATCTTCAGGTCTTAGTGCTAAAATTTTACTTTGCATTGTAAAAATTAGAGGGGTTCTCTTTCAAAAAATTATCTCCAGAAAGTGTGTTATGTTCTGCTTGTAAAAGTAGAAACCATTATGCTACTGCCTGCACAGCTCTGTCATAAATAGACAAAATGGTCACTTTTTTTTCAGGCAAGCTCCTTGTTAATTCATTGTAATATTCCACCTCTCTACCCTCCTCATCAAAAAAAAGCCGCATTCATAGCAGATATAGCATTGTTAGCAATGAGACTCTAATAAGATATTATTTCATAAATACGTAAATTGAAAACTGTCCATGACTTCTGATTAATGGCTTTAACAGTCATAATCATCCCTACATTTGAAAAATCAAGGCACCATTTCACATATATTTCAGTTTTAGTACCTGCTGTACTGAAGTTAAATAATACTCAGTTTGCTAAATCCTGTAGTTTCTTCCTATTGATTCTGTTTCAAGAGCACCTGGAGGCTACTCTACAGCAAACATAATATACAGATCTGTCATAATCAAAACCGACTACAGTTCAGTGGTGTTCAGTGGCCATTTACAACCAATGTGTAGGTTTTTTCCAGTGCTTTCTCCTGTTTGCACATACTAGAGATTTTTATGTTCTGCTATTTCCCTTTAATACAGTGATTATCAAGAATATCATACCCAAGACTCTTTTTTATGAATAATATTTTTCCTGCCTTAGATAAAATTATTGAAAGGATGGTATGACCAGTATGTTATGAAGCAGCAATAAATGTGAAAACTGCTACTGAAATAAAGAACTGCTATGTCGAGTGAAAATGTGTGAGAGGGTACTTTTAAACCTCCATTTATTGCTCGCTGGTGTCAGAATGAATTTATCCAAATATTTTTCTAGCCTTCTACAATGATGGCAAAGACTTGAGAGCTGAAGGTTGAAGGCTGTTAAACTAAAAGTAACAGTCATGAGGTGGGTAGGTAGAGTCTATATTTCCAGTATCTAGCACCAGCCTCAGAAACAGCCAAGAAGTCTCTTCTGCAAGTGACCTCATCCTCAAACACTGATGCCCTACTGAAACTGCCATACGGTTGAGCAGGTCAGCGCTTTCTCAATCCAGTCCTGAAATGATGAGGGAATATACTGTATTTCTGTATGAATGACAGCAACAAAGGAAAATATAAAAGGCTATTCAGGAGCATTTTTTTCAGGCACAGAGGATTTGAGAGGCGTGTTGGCTAGACAAAGTACAAAAGAAAGACATACAGAGTCACACACATCACTGAGACACTGACTAACAGTGTGAATTGTGTGAGAAATAATTACACTTTACTGAGAAATCCCTCCGCCCTGCCTGCCTGAAAACTGTGGCTCATATTTTAGAATGGCATATCCAACTGAAATTCAGCTGAAGCAATGGCAAAAAAGAAATAGATTAGCATCTTTCTCCTAAACTTATATTTTTGGGGATTCTCTTTGTTTTCCTAATAATAACAGCCACTCCCCTGCTCAGCAATACGATATGCAGTTTGGTACATCTGCAGACTCATCCCAATCCATATACTAAAGCTGGTCTCAGGCAAGGTTAGAAAAAACTTGTAGACCATTAATGTAGGATAATTTGATAAATTTAATCATTTATTCGAATCAGCCATGTAGGAATAACGGTATGTGTGAAGCTATTTGAAGAAGCCAGACCTTTGATATCCTTCTATAAGAGAAAGCAAATTAATGTCAAAACTCAATGTTTACTGGTTGACAATAAACATAAAGGAAATCATCAGTGATCCTAAACTGCATTTTGTGGTATCACACTAGTGATTGCCATAGAAAAGTCACTATCAAAAAAAAAAAAAAATACCAGAGGAGTATCTGAGATGCCAATTTTCCCTCCACGTGTTCAAAACAGGAAGTAAACATGGTGACTATGCAGATCAAAACAAAAATTAAAACCTTGTGTTTAGTGCAAATACGACATCTTCTCTGCATACTTAATTTAGGAGAAGGATCTTGCTTAAAGAAAGGAGAGTTTGCCAGAGCTCAGGACTAACAGGACACAATCTGGGATGGGCCATTTAGCATACTTGCGGACTGTCATCCCGCTGTTTAGCATTCATGCACCTGGCAACTCCTGACAGGATGAGCAAAGGGTGCTGATTGAGATGTTCATCCCTGGCATTGCTTGCCCAGGATAGCAAAGGTAATACAGCAGTTTCAAGCCAGATGCACAAGGAATGCTCTGGCTGAAATATTAATCTCCAGCTGTTTCTGTCTGCTATCATCATGACACTGGGAAGAAAGGGGAGTAAGAGTAAAAGTAGAGAGCATGGAATCTCTGTTTTTCCTGTCTATTTACATTTTGCTAACAGAATATAGAGATAATGTGGCTCAAACATTACTGTAAACCTCCCTCTGAGTCATTACAAAGATTTATTATTCCTTGGAAACCTGTGGTTATGCCTTCATATCTGTAAATCTCTCCTGTATATGCCATGCTCTGAATTTTTCTTATGGAATAATGAAATGCTTTGCTGTTCTCACAGAAAACATGGATAGTTGTAATTACTGTCCATTCCAGTTGTTCCTGTGTGTTCAGTCCCAGTGATCTCTCATTAAGCATTCAAATCATAACCATGAGATACAGCTGGTTGATCCTGGCAAGATGACAAGACCATGAATTGGCTCAGAAAGCAAACTCCTTCTCTCCCCATCACTGTGTTTGCCCAGGCCAGAACTGGATTAGGCAGAGGAGAACCTACCTTATGCCAAGGTGCCAGGTTGCTGCCACCTATCTTACATGTGGGCACTTGCTTGCTGTTTTCTGTCGACCATTTCTTTGCCAAACTCTCTCCCAAACAGCACTTCTTAGACAATACCTAATATAATGCACATGCTCTGCAAATTGGCTTGCACAATATATACATATAGATCTTCTCTTGCATTGGAAAAGCCAGCTGGCAAAAGAGAAGATTGCGTGTGGTCGGTAGTTATTACAGCAGCTAGACTTTTAGTGGCTATAGTATCATTAAAGAGCATATACACATATAGATGGATACAGATATAGATGGATAAAAATGTAATCTGTGTATAAGACAAGAAGCAATACAATATGGCAACAGAGACTAGTGTACTGCTGCAACTGAACTCCATGCTTTAGAACTGATACAAAAAACATGATGTATTCTGGATCTTCTGCCACCAAAGACATTCCCATTTAATCTAAAACATTACATGGATCATCTCTTTACCTCACTCCCTGGAAGGAGCCTACAGGCTTTACGAAAGGATGTCCGTACAGCATTTTTCAGGTGCAACGTTATACTCCTTTTAAATACTGGATGTTGCTTCCCTACTGTAAAGTAGCTGCAGTATGTCAGCTCTCATAACTTTATTTTGATGGTTGGTGCATTTTTAAGTCTCAATTATGGTAATTTTGTCTCATTTGAGAAATTTAGATTCTGCGAAAAAAAAACAGAAGCTTTTTATTAGTCTGGTGGCAGATATGTATGCACACATATGACCCTAATGAACCCTAATTGCACCAGAAAAGAAGACTGATAAAATTTTGTCTACTAAAGGTCATAAGTTTCTGAATGTTCATATCTGAACAGACTGATAGTCATCCTTGTTTACCCAATCAGTTCAAGATTTGGAGCTCTTACACTCGATAAGCAGGGCAGAAATAGTCTTTTGTACAGGCTCCCCATGGCAAGAAATGTTATGATGACACCTTTTGAAGCTGATTACTATGATGCCTTATCAGTTACACAGAGGAAAAAAAACAGAGACGTTACACAGGCTGCAAAAGAAACATGAATGGATGAATGAGCGAATGAATGAATAAGCAAAGCTTCCTGCAGTCTTTGGAGAATTTCTGCTTCTTGTGAAAACCCATGCGAATTTAATAGCTGGACATGCTGTTAAGCTTGATTATATTACATTCAGTGTGTAATAAAAGAGGAGTATTGAATAAAGCAATGAGAATTTTTTGCTTTGATACAACTTGTGTATCAAAATGGTTATCTTCAGCTATGAAAATGTCTTTATTTTCATCAATCAATGCAAAACGAGTGACAAAATTAAGACAAAAAATGTCAACCTGTTTAACTTTCTTAAGGGAATGAAGAACAGGATGATGATTATTACTATGACTGTTACTATGACTATTACTATTACTATGACTATGACTGTTACTATTACTATTACTATTACTAAACATTAACATTAATAGTAGTAATATTATATTAATATTAGTATTATTATACTATTAATATTAATATTGTTATTAATTCTTTTAAGTAGCTGATATTTTGCTGTTTGTGAGTGCATCTGGGACTGATAGTCTTATTTGAAATGGTTTATAGGAAGTGACATATTTAACAGGTTATAGCTTCATCGGTTGGATGCATCGGTTCACATACCCAAAGGACTTGCCTTCCTGTTGTTCAGCTGCTTCTCCTTCAAGTCATCCCTGAAAGCTTGCAGACACAAAAGCAGGTTCAGCCTCAAGCTTTTTTGACAGAAGACATGACATTGCAGTACCCCAGTCACACTTGTGGCCACAAGAAAGCTTTCAGGAGAGTATATCCCCTGACCTGTGTTCCCAGCTGAAAAAAACCAAGGAGCTCAGTTTATCTAGCAACAGCAGAAACCGGGAAATTTCAAATGCAAGGACTACTTCCTCTGCAGACTCAATGCTGTGCCCAGGTAGAGAGGTGCTCCCAATGCCATTCTGCATCTGCAGCTATTGTTAGATAGGATTGATAGATCCTTGCTGTATATTGTTCCTGCAAGTCGCCTTACTCTTCCCTGCTCCAGCTGAAGTAACAGAGTAATAGTGACCCTGGACAGCAATTGTTATTGTTTTCAAGACCAGCAAAGTCCTTCCTGGCCTACCCCCACGTAGCAATGGAAAGCCAGTGACAGTGACAGTGTTCTTTCTACCTTTTTTCTTTAGTACAAGACTATCCTATGGGAGAAAAATGCTGGCACAATTGCAACATAGAGATATTTTCTTCATCTTCTAGACCCAGCTATCTAGAAAAGGCATCTCCTCTATGGAGAACAACATACAGTTAGAAAGACAAGACAAGAAAGACAAGAAAGACAAGAAAGACAAGACTTCTGTGCCCCATATTTAATTTTGAGGGTATTCTCCATAAGGCATCTGAGTGTCCTTGAATGCACAAACTACAAATGGATAAACAATATCATTAATCACGTACAGGCCATGGTTATCACTCTAGGACACACCAGTTGTACTGAGAGGAACACAGTCTGCTCTAGTCTGCTTCCAAATTCCAGAAAATACATCTCTTCTATTTTTAGTAACATTGATCTCTTCTTGTTTTCATATTCTATACATCTGCATTAACCCAAAGCACATCAGAATTCTATTCATTCTCCTGCTATTTGCAATAAACCATTATTTCAGAACAATTTCAGAACAAAACCGTGTTTAACTTCTGTTGAGGTAACTTCGAGTAGTCTAAGGAATGATGTTCCACTGCATCTTTCATGAGGAAATGCATATTAGAAAAGTACATGATGCATTTTGGCTCCAGCCAGGATATTTTAGATGAGTTTGCCTGGAAGGAAGCCAAGGAACAATAAAGTATAAACTGACAGTTTTGTGATATTGGTGCTATTTCCTTGAAGGATATTTTTGGACATTACAAGAAGCCTGAAAACCTCCTCCTTGCCAACAGAAGTGATAGTTGCAGAGAAGAATGACTGCAAACAGCTGTCCTTCTCTTTTCATTGTTATGTAACTATTAAGAAAGACAGTAAAACAAATCAGAGGATACTGTAATTCAATCCTGTTTGTTCCTAAGTGTTGCTCTTCTCTGTTAAGGAACCCACTGTTGAACCCTTGATTACAACCATGTGATTTCTGAGTCAGGCAAATCTTACTTAAAGACAATCCCTCACGCTGGGAAGAATAGAATACAACATATTAATTGTGCATGTCAGTTCTTATTTGTGAAGTGACACTCATGTTTGTAGCACAGACATTGTCCAACATGAAAAAGCAAAATATCAATCAATATACTAATTATGAAGCGAGGTGTAAAAAGAACCCCAAAAATGTTAAGGACAGAGTTTTCTTGCAACCTTTAGGAAAAGCTAACAAACTCCTAGAACAGGTTTAAAAATTCACACCATTGACAAATTTTTAAGTCCTGTAAGCTCAAAGAATTGAGTACATTTTGAAACCCAAATAATACTATATACGAATCACAATCCCTCTCTTTCCCTTTCTCTCCCTTTTCTTTTGAAAAAGATAAATGGATAAAATTCTAGGTTCGTTTCATACTGCAGTGATTGGAAGTAGTCTGGCAAATTTTCCCTCCAACATCTCTCAACACTGAACAGATTTAAACTCACAAAACAAATAAACAAAACACAGACATCCCACCCCTCTCCCACGCCCTTTGAATTATCTTTCCACTTTTTCCATCTATTCTCGTCAGTAGTGAAGTTCTTCTTTTGGCAGAGTGATCTTGATATAGGCAAATTACCCCTTCATCTTTACACCAAAACATTAAATTTGTTCACAGATTCTTGCTTTTCTACAGCTTTACTCAATCATATTTGTAATCATTAAGAATAATCATTTTATGGAAACATCTACTTTAGCATAGTTCTGCAAGTCATGGTAACCAAAATGGCTGCTGGATGAAGCCATTTGTTAGACTTCTGACAAGTGTGAAACTGTTTTTTTTTCCCATCTTCTTCCTCTCCTTTCATTAGACTTTGTGTATGTGTGTTTATACACCTAAGTTGAATAGATACTAAGAAAATTAAGGGAAGATTAAAAAATGTGAACTAAAGTCATATTCCACCAGTCTCTGTCCCAAAATAAGATTGTCAGACCTGTATGAATATCTTTAGAGCTGGGCAGAAAAGGAGACCTAAAGACATCAAGTCTCTCAGATTTAAAACAGGATCTGACGCTCATTTTGAGACCCTCTTCAAGCAATGCTGTGAGCTACCTAAGGTTTAATATGTCTGCACTGAGATGAAAGTCAATTCTGTTTTAGGAATAGAATTTACTTTCTTTTTTACAGTAGAATTAATTACTATAACTACAAAAGATGTTTGTCTAAAGTGTTAGTAAACCATAAACTTATCAGAAATTACAAATGTTGGGTTACCTCCTCCTAAATACCAAAATAAATCCATCATTGCTACTCTGCAAAGGAAATTGGTCCAGACCTTGACAATATTTTCCTTGATGGCAAGAATCCCAGTGATACCAGCTTGCTAGGAAGTAAGATCATGCCTGAAAAACAATTGTCAGCACTACCTATGAATTACACTGTCATTTAGTATGACTGAGATGTTCTAAATCTTCATTTGCAGTCGACCATATTTCTTTCAAAACTTTGTGATGTTGGGTGACAGGTGCCAATCTCTGATGTTATGATGCTAAAAGAAATCCTCTTCACCACTTTCTGTTAAATTGAACAGGAAGAAAGTTAAGTGTATGTGTTTTTTTTTTTTTTCACCCATTTAATAATATTCATAACAAGTTGTGTTTTAAATTTTACCTGGTGAGACAACTGAGTGTGGCCAAACCTTGCCTGAAACAACTTGAGCATTGAAACACTTAAAGGGCTTTTGTACAAAAAGTAATAGTGTGTCTATACAGGTAGCTTGAAAGTTTGTCAAAACACTTAAAAAATGTGTTTGTGCTACATGACTTGTACTTAATTTCCTTCGGCTTTGTTTGTCCCATTGGTATTTTAGGAACTATGTGGTATGGAGCCATCAAATTTCAAAAGAGCAAAGTCAAAAGAGCAAAATAAGAACTAGAAAGAGAAGAAATCTGATTTGTTGGGCTAGCAGAATCAAAGCTATGTTTCTTACAAAAGCAATGCTGGACCTAGATTCTAATTAAATTTCTAGTCTGTACACAAAAGAAAGCTAATGGCTATATAAATTTTCTAATTATGGGTGCATATTTTATTATTCATAGTAAGCATTTTTGGATGAGATATCTTTAACGTTGTTCTCTTTTTCATCCTCTTTTGTACCAGTGACTAGGAAAAAAAGGTAAGACTAGGAGTAAGCATACCTTTTTTTTTTTTTTTTTTTTACAATTTGCATTAGAAAGCTATTGTTCCAAAACTACTTTGAAACCTACCAGAGTTAGGACTCTTTCACCTTTGTGGTACTACCTGCTTCTCACTTGCCCAAACATTCAAAACAGATTTAGCACTTTCATGAATGATGATGACCCAGATACCTATGTTTGTGTTTTGAGCATCACAACATAGAGGATGCTCTCACTCCCAGGGAAGAAAAGACATTTCTTTCTCACAAAGAAGCCTCAGCAGAAATCTCAGAGGGTGAAAACTAGGTCTCACATCATCTTTCCTTTTGTTTACTCAAAATACAGATGGAACAACAGCAGAGAGGCACATGAGTTATAACTCTCATGGTAACATCAATTTTTATGTCTAAAGGACTATCAACATCACAAAGAATCAGAACAGTTCAGGAATCAGCCTCAAAACCCAAGATGACCTTAACAGTTTTCTTATGGGAGCTGATGAATTCCCTGAAGGTATTTGGTGCATCTCTCCCAGCAGATATTAATAGTCTTTCATACATCAGCCACTTTCCTTGACACTTTATTTGCCTCTGCTGTGGTATTTATAAAAGTTTAAAGCTAATAGCACAAGAATATAATTAATGGTACTGCAGATGCATGCAAATCTTGGGAAGAATAAATTATAACTGCCACAGTAAACTGAAATTAATAGGACAGAAGCTGAGTGCCTGAAAGCAAATAGGTACAGTTGTATTAGAAGACTATCTACTCAAATATTGAAGAAAATATCGCTCTTGCTGAAGGCTAATTTTTCCCTGGCATGATACTACACTATGTTTGTATAAATATATAAAATCTTTACTTCTCCAAAAACCTGTAGGTAAGCTGAGGCTGGGTCAGCTGTACTTACTTAATTTTAAGAAGGTAGGAACCTGAAGAGAGATAAAAGATTTACCTTTCAGAAAGGATTAAGACTTTTACTTACACATAGGTTGCTAAGAAATGATCTCCTAAATCCTGTATGTCCTCAGAGACAGACAAAATATTCCTTTTTCCTATTCTCCCCTTTCACTCAATCAAATTCTGGTTTATCTGCTTCTTGAGTTTATACTCCTTACGAAAGGGAATAGCCAGACTTAGCCCATTTGTGATGACGATGAGCTGTAGTGCTATAGTCTCTCTTTCTCTGCCAACAAGGAAGCAGCATCTTACTCATCCCAGGTGAAGTGAATACCCTTTGAGAAAAGGTGATTGGTCAGTGCGCGACTGCACAGGACAAAATCATAGAATCACAGAATGGTTTGTGTTGGAAGGAACCTCTAAATCATTATCTAGTTTAACCCTCTTGCCATGAACAGGGACGTCTTCAACTACATTGGGTTATTCAGAGCAACCTGAACTCTGCTTCTAAAGTCAAAAGGGTGGCCACGTAAACTTCGTTCTCTTAGTAGCAGCCTTGTTCTTAGCTGGACAGGCCTTAGTGTGGACTGAGGCAACCATGCCAAAGAAACTGGACAGTCAGATAACAGCAACTTCCTTACTGAAAGAGGCTCCCAGTGACACTGACACAGTGAAATGTGTAGTGCTATCTTTACACGTAGCCTGAAAGTCCTATGGAGAGTTAACTCCTTTTTTCCTTGCCCATCATTTTTATGAAAAATGTCAGTGAGCTTACGTAGCCACAGGTAAACATGGAGCATCAATGAGTTAGATGAAAACAAAAAACAAAAAAACCCAATAAAACAAAACAGTAAACCCATCACCATGAAGCAATATTGCTATCTATACTTACTTTGCAAGAAAACAGAAAGACAGAGACTTTCCTCTTGTTTAATGACCTAGCCTGACATCCTACAACTTAAAAAACAACAATGAAAATAACTATACAGAGAAGATAACAGATTTGTCCAGCAACGCTGGATGAATTATCAAACTCTATACTGTTTTCTAGATCATTTTTTCTCTTCTGCATTATTTCTATTTAGTTCCTCCCTCACTGCAGCTGTGGATCCTACTGCCAGGATTTCAGAAGCTGAAGACTCCCCAGTTTGCACATAAACAAGTAATGTCAAGGATAAGTGGGTATATCAATGCCTTGTCAGCTTCCACAAATGTATTTACACCTCATTAGATAGTCTGTATAGAACACTTGCCTGACACAACAGTAAAATATAGAAACTAACCCACAGCTTTTTACACATGTGAGATGACATTAATTACCTTCCAGAAGCACTGCCTTCAGTTCATTTATTAATTTTTTATTACTGTCACATGCTTTCTGATATATACAGGCTTAAAATACAGGTGTAGAAAATACAGTAATTTGGATATTGAACTATGTAAGAAGTTGTACACTTAAAGCATCTCCTTTTCCTATAGACTTTTTCTGCAGATGTATATTTATTTATAGAAGGGATGTTGGTAGAAGAAGTGCATATTTAAAGATGGAATGAAGATATTAGGGCTAAGAAAACATCTTCCCCTCCGCCCCATTTTTACCCTTTCATGTTGATTCTTCATCCTTAAAAATACTTTCCTTTCATATATTTCATACTTTGTATATGGTAAATACATTTCACACAACACTTGCCTTGTTCTGTCATTTTCTCCCACAGCTCAGTCACTTGTTCAAAAAAATAACGTTATTCAGCTGCAGCATTCCCTGACAATCTGTAAGCAACACTGCCATTCTGACAAAATCTTTACAGTAGTTTGACTGTAAATGTGAAGAGAGCGTATCAAGAGGAGAAGCTCAGGACTTTCATGTGAAATTTTGCTGCCTGGGAGGTTTTGATGGTCAAGCTGGAGGTAACCCATCTCTGGTGTTCCACATAGAACTTGTCTGCTCTTAGTGGATGCACACAGTTCCTCCATTGTTCTTTTCACCAGAACCTGCTTAGTGCTGCTTTAAGCAATAGTCATGATTGACCTGGAAGCACCAGTAACCACTGCAGAGAAGAGAGAAAAATATCATTGCCACAAGTAGGCCTGCACATTGCAGTTAATAACCCAGAGATAGTTGAAAAAGTCCTAACCCAGTGAAGACATTCTCACTTAATTCTGTACATCCTGCTCAGTTTTTATATTAACAAAAGAGTAATTCAAGTACTTGAACACTTTCAGTTTTACTTACATAACTTTTGCATTAGAAACTTTCTCAAGATTTTAGTTTTTCCTTATTCCTGAGAATTACATTTTGAAATGCTGGTACTGTGAGAAATTAGAAAACTGATTTGGATTTTTAAATTATCTGTTAAAAAGGAACAGAACTCCTTGAGGCCATCAACAAGGAAACTAAATATCAGCAGCTTCAGATGGAGTTGCTTGAATAACATATTTCCAAATGCATTTCAAACTAAAGAAAATATATTTAAACATTAAAACTTGAATAAATGCCATGCTGGGTGATTTATTTTGGCAAGAAAAATAATAACAATAAAAAAATTCTGGACCAATGAACATTTTGAATGACCATAAAAACACATCTTGATGCTCTGTAGGGTTGCTTAATTTTTTCATTATGTTTTCATTTTAAAGCTTAAGAAAGTTGTTATGATATTAAAAATCAAAAAGTTTAGATTCACTGAATTGTCTCTGCCTTATCTGGGCAAAAGCTAGCTGACAATTTCCAGGAACAGTAAAATGAAATACATAAATTCCAAAATACTTTAGTTTGATCTAGAAGAGGTAAACAGGACCAGCTCTGTGTAAACCAGTGTAACAATAAAGCACATGCCTCATTAAAAATCTATTGAAAAACTCTGGGAACTGTTATACCTAAAATATCTGTAATAGAATGGATACACAGCTTCACATTCTTACTTGGATTTCATTTCAATAACCATTTAAACAATAAATATCCAACCCACACACTAATCTAAACAGGCTGGGGGCAGATTTTATCTTAGCTGGAAAAGGTGATACACAAATGAATAAAACTGCCTAATTAATATGGTTTAATATTTAAGAGGTGGCGGTAACAATTTGAAATCTCTGCATGTGGAAAAACAAGGCTTCCAAATAAACCCAAATTCCTTCTTGAATATTATCAACCGTTTTTTTCCCTAGTTGTTTTCAATTGGCAAAATGTCAACAGGTTTCAATGGGAACAGGATCTTACTGTTGTAGAGGGAACAAAGAGTATCTGCACCTTTGTGTTTCAGGTTTGTCTTACAAGAAACACTCACTGGTGACATACAGATAACTACGTCACTCGTTTCTCATTCTACCTAGCCCACATCGATAAGATTTCTGAAAAAGAAGAAATAAGGAAAATGAAAACCTTCCCTGGTGACATGACCAATCATGTGTAGCTGGGAAGAAGGACTGAAAGAAACTGTAGAATCTAATAAAAAATTAAGTCACACAGTATTAGACAGGAAAAAATGTATGCTATGCTCATCTATAGAGCAGTAACTGAGACTGAAGTACCTTGCGGTGAAGCAGCAGAGTCTAATTTGCAAATTTACTCTCCAAAATGTAAACTAGATAAGATTGAGAATACCACAGAGGATGCTGTAAGTGAAGCAGAAATAAGAATCTCCAACTCAAGGGAAAACTTGGAATATAACAAGAGATTCAAACAAATGTAAAATAAATAAAATAATTTATTTTTTTTTCAGGGAATGAACAATTAGTCTACAGAGCTTTTTATCAGATTAATTTTGATTTAAAGTATTTATCAACACAAGACAGTTCTGTTATTCCAGGAACACTATGAACATTTCCTTTACATAAAGAGATGTTCAAAGCAAATTCAGTAAAATCCATAAAAATCCATTAAAACAAATCACAGCTGATGAAAAGCTGCAAGCAATGTTTCTATGATAAAGCTGTCTTGAATTTCACTCACTTTCAAGAAATCTAGCTATCACACTACCGATTTTGCTGGTGTAAAGCAAGAATTAGATACATTTGCTTTTGTATGAACATTGTCACATGTACTGGACACAATATTTTTTTTTATCCAGGCTAATAGGCTGCTTGCACAAGGGAAACTTATGAACATGTGCAGTTAAGACAGTGCTGGGTATGTATTGAGACTGAGCTGGGAGTTCACGCTGGTTTTTATTCTTTCTAAGTTAGAGTTACACTAGACATACAGTTTTTCTATTCACCATCAAGTCAACAGACAAACACATGCACACAAACATCTGCATTTAATTTTTCATTCATGCTTATCCAATAAGCAATGACAAGTAGAGTCTCATAAAATTAGAGAATAGTCTCATTCATTCTGATTTATTGTTCCTAAACCATCTGTTACGGTAGAACAGCACATTATCTTCATATTGTGTGTAACAATAGGGCCTTTTAGAAAGATGAACTAACATCACTCTTAGAATTTATATATCCAGTAATTTGCTGTCATTAGCTTTACCTTCCCTTTCACCACATTTTCAATATTATCATTTCAAATAGTGTTTGCACTTATGTAAAAGTTTTTACAGTTGTGTGCTGGCTCACAGTGTTTATTATTGCATCTGCCTCCATATAAAAAACATAATAGAAAGATGCTGGACCTATATTGGTTCTGAACAATTTTACGATTTTATTACAATCTTAAATCTCAATATATAGCCATGTCATTGAAGGATAATAAGGATCTGAGGAACAACATAAATTTAGAGTATTAGGAAATGCATGTTCAAGTTATGCATCTAATATTTTCTTACTGCAAAAAGAAAAAAGAAATTATTTAAAACATTCAAAAAATTAGATTCTCAGATAATCCAATAAGGACCACTGTATATCTGAGAGTGTTCCATTTTTTTTCATCTATTAAAGCTCTGAGGTTTAAATTTAAATATAGCACTTAGTTAACAATTTAACAATAACAGAGGTTATTTGTTTTCTTTTCAACATCTATATTTCATTGCTGTTATTTACATTTGCACACATCCTGAGTTCCTTTTTCACCACAGAGATGACTATATTTTCCCTCCTTTATGTTTTGGCTATGATTAAGCAAAGCATGACAACTTATGAACATACTGTTGCTACAATTTCTTTGTGCTATTCTCTCTGATTCTGTATCAAAATAATTATAACTACATGAAAATCTTTTGCATGCTGGATATTATTACCTGTGGTTTAGAGCATACAATAGGTGTAGGTAATTTTTGTTCTATTTCTAACATGCATTTAGATGTGTAATAACATTTTACTATAAATAATTTTCTATATACGCAATGAAAGCCATTGTACATGTGAACATCTGAGTCTTCACAAACAGATCTAGTAAGCTCAGTTAGAGAAGGCTATTTGTAATATTTCTATTGACTGCAAAAAATGCCAATAATAGTAACCTGAAAGTAACAGAATATTCACATCCATTTTCTTCCTGAAAGCTACTTGGCTAAAATGCTCTAAGTTGTTATAGAAACTAGAGTTTTTCAAACATTTGCTGCTTACAGCATGACATTTCCAAGGTGCCTTACAAAGGAAAGTCCTAGGCTCATAATGCTCTTCATAAGATTCTCCAGAGTTTGAGTTCCCTGATGAATTTCATCATACCTTCTTCCCTACAGAGACCCTTTCAGAAACTATTGTTGTGGCTTGTTCACTGCTAGGGACTTCCCTGTGCTTACATCAATCTTCAGACCATTTCTGCATAGTTGCTTTCTAGAGGGACCTTCCAAAGCCATGGAACAGTGTGGAATCTACCTTTTTTAACACTTGCACTCATGAACATTCACGAGGCTTTAGTTAATGTGTTGCAATCTGTGATGAAACTCTCATTTCCAGCAGGGTCTACAGAAACAGTATTAGAAAAAATTGCTATGTATCAACTCCAAAAAAGCAGGTACAGTGTCTGTAGTAATCATACTAGTCATGTCAAGACATTTCTTTTAGTCCTAGAGAATTCTGAGGGATTCAGTACAGTTGCTGGCACACCAGCTGCCTCAGCTCTGTATGGAGGTTGCTCACCCCATTTCCAGGCTGTTAACACAAGACATTGTATGATTGTTCTGTACCCAACAACAGGAATTGCCTGGCAGTGATTGCCCGTTCAGGATCTTGCCATAATCCCAGACGCCTGAACTGTTGTGCAGTCAAGTACAACAGCAAGACTGTGGTACTTCTTTCCTTGGTCCCCAGCTTCTCCTGCCTGCACCTTCTCAGCTCTCAGCTAGCTCTTTGCAAAGCTGGTCCCCACTCACGGCTCCCTGCCAGGCATGGTGGCATTCATTTGCTCCCAGGACTGAAAAAGGAAATAGTTTATCCTTCATGTGGAGATATGACAAGAGTCAATGGGAAGTGGCCTCTTAATTGTACAGCAAAGTGACACTAAGCAATGCTGAACAGATTGAATATACATTTTTAATTAAGCAGAATATCTTCAGATGCCTTGTGCCTATAGTTCTGAACAAACAAACAACACCCTCTCTCCCCCTCCCCCCCCCCCCATTTCTATCTTGTTTTGCATTTAATTATAAATCTGACTGTCTATAAGAAGTAGTCATTGGAAAGATTAAGGAATATAGTGGGAGGAGGAATACTTATAGACTCTTTCAATTGAAGGCCTATATTTCTAAAAGACCCAAACCACTGACTGGGGACTACGTTATTCTTCAACTTACTCTGCTCACTTTGTGGACTAAATTGGAGAATGTGGTCTCCAAATATGATTTGAGCAATATTATACTGCCAATCAGACCTTGTATTCTGATGATTTACTGAAAAATAAAATAATTTAAATTTTGCAATAGAGATATTCAGGAAAATAGCACTAGGGAATATTTCAGTAAACTCCTGCATGTACGCCATGTTGTAGATTAAAATCCAGGCATGGTAAGGCTGGAATTCATTTCTGGAGGATAAACACACATGATTTGAACCATCAGTTTCTGGCCTCTATACACAGCTGGCAATTGCTTTGTTTCCTATGCCATGTGCAAAAAAATTATCGATAAGAGTTCTTTGCGCTAGGGACTACTGAGAAATGCTACTTTCTGCATTCTACAGCTTGCATAATTGCTTGATGTCATCTCTAAATTTCTGATGGATTTTTTAATCTTTTATTTCAACTTCTTGTGTTGCTGTTTTGTCATTTTCTGAAATGTATTTTCACACATCTCAGGGACATGTTACTGTCTTTTTGCTGTAGCCTTTGAGGCCTAGTCATCCTCCAATGCATGATCTTTAACAGATTTACATTTCTTATTTATGTCATTGCTGTTGATAAGAGATTTTAATTCATTTTGCTTATGTTATGCTCTTTCGAGTGCTGCTAGACTGGTCCTCTATACTGCATAATTTTCTTCCATATCTTTTAACTGAGCACAACAAGCGATGAAAGTTTTCAGAATGGCTGAAGCTGTCTGGCTACACTACCATATGTTCTCTTTTCTAACTTTGTTTCTATGTTCTTAATCCAGATGGCTGTAGAATGTATTCTATGTTTAAGTGCAGTTTAGATTTTTCGCTGCATCATTATGTGGTTTTCAGATGACAAGTCAGAACAATTTATCTGTTATCATAGCTTCAGAGCTTCTACTCTTTGTTGTACCAGGTCACTACATTGCTTTGCTCTTCCTAATTTTATTATTTCTGTATTTTAGCTACTGTTTTGTCTTTTCTGTAGATACACAAGACAGAACCTTGCTTTTATGGTGTATTCTGTTTTCTAAGCTATATCAGCACATTAGAAGTACTGAAATATTTTGTGATGTAGAGCATGCTTCTTCAATATACATTGTCTTAGCTGTCATCTTGTTAGTGGTTTCTCACTATGTATAGTTTCTTATGAGATCAGTGCCTATACTGTAATACGTTGAAAGTCTGTCTCATGTTCTTGATATGGAGTGTCATCCATCTTGTAAGCTAGGACATGATCTTGGTCACTATATTGCGACTTTCCTGATGATTTGGGGGGCAAGGTCTCATCTTCAATTAACAGTTCTAGAAGCTGAATAATAGGCATTTTAGTCACTTGGATGCTTTCCGTAGTGGTGGCTTATTCGTGATGCTTTCTGAAGTTTATGATCAAACCTCACGTGAGGCACAAAGGAAATCTATGTTGATGCAACAATTCCATTCCAAAGAGTAGTTCCTTTTCATTTTATTCACAGTTTCTTACCAAGTCTTTTGCAGACTTTTTAGGAAATGTACCAGATTGCTGTTCCTCTATTACCACAGCTCCTTGGATAAATCAGACAGTGTGCTCTCAACCATAAGTACTATGTAGCAACTTCCTTTCCAGGTGGTACTCTGCAGCTTTCATAGAATCATAGAACTGCTAGGTTGGAAAAGACCTCTGAGATCATCGAGTTCATCTGTACCTGTCCACTATTAAATTATACCCCTAAGCACTTCATCTATGCATCTTTTAAGTACCTCCAGAGATGATGACTCAACTACCTCCCTGGAAAGCCTGTTCGAGAACCCAATAACCATTTTGGTGAAGAAATTTTTTTGCAATGTCTAATCTGAACCTCCCTTGGAGCAACTTGGGGCCATTTCCTCTCGTCCTGTCCCATTTGGATTAATGCAAATACTTAGAAATAATAGCTCGCTTCCAAAAAATTTATTTCATAAAAAGATCTAATGTTGTAGTGCTTTCTTCTGCCACGAGAACAAAACAAAGCTGATAGGATTTTTTTTCATTAAAAAAAAAATTAAAATAAATGAACAAGGTAGCCCCATAAAAACCAACCTGACCAAAACCAGGACACTTATGTGATACTAATATGTTGTAACAATCACATTATAGACTTAGTCTTTCTGTTTCAAGAATGTAATTAAATATCCACTTCATCAGGAAATTGGTCATCTTACAGCCAAATAACTTCAGCACCAAGGGGTGGAGAAGCTGGAGACTCAAATTCCAACACACTTCTTGGAGATCAGTCTATTGCCTGAAGAATTTATTTTCTCTATTATTTCCTAATAAAAGGGTATTAGTATAATAGACACATTTCTCTTAAGAAGGTGTGACTCTTCTATATGACTCAATTTCTACCATTGCTTTCTCACCATAATCCACTATTTTCAATAGTTGTAGTGAATTTTCTTTGCATTCTTGTTAACACTTTTCGTTAGCAACTACAGCACGGTTGAGGTGAATTCATTCAGCAGTCCCAAATCATATCTGGGGTAGTCTGTTTAGAATTTCCAGTTGCTATTTCTGCATCTGGTTCGCTAACACAGTTCCTCATATTGCTGGCCCAAAGTAACTATTCTTTAACTTTATGATATTCTCATATTATACTGGACTATTTCAAAATGGTTTAATGTCTTGCAAAGCTACACAAGTACACCTCTATGCCAGCTCTCATAAAGTCTAAGTCACATCACCTTTAGTGGCTCAAGTTTTGTAAACTATGCTTGAGTTCCCTTATGAATAGTTCCTGTCATAACCAAAAAGTTAGATAGCTCCAGTTCTTTTCTGACCCTTAGCACTGCCAGTACTGCATTACAGATGCTTTCCTCATCCCACTGTGATTTAGCTGTTGTTGATCTAACAACACAGTGGCAAATTTGGCTGTTGCATAGCTGACAGTCTTTTCATGTATTACATGCATGTTGAGAGTTTTTAAAT
The DNA here is from genome assembly GCF_017976375.1 of Cuculus canorus. Lineage (NCBI taxonomy): Eukaryota > Metazoa > Chordata > Aves > Cuculiformes > Cuculidae > Cuculus > Cuculus canorus. The sequence goes on from NC_071441.1 coordinate 50,269,587, forward strand.
CTGTTAAAACCATACTCCAGACAGTCTTCTTGGCATTACAAGTCTTTAGTCCTCAGTTGTGCTCACATTACTGCTCCTCTTAGCAGAACCCTCTTCTCTGGAATATAAAATGTGTACCTTAGCCTCCACTTGTCTTTGTGCTTTCCATGTTTCTTCCCTGACTGAATATTTTGAACCATTCATGGTGTCTACATTCTTGCTTCATCTTCCTCCCATGTGTCTTTGGGTGATGACTCCATTGCTTTTTTTGCGAATTACAATTGTGAATGCTACTATTTTATCTCTAGTCTAGAATGACTGGCATTGTTCTCTTAGAAGCATTCCTAGCTGTTTCTCCAGTAAGCTTGTCTTGCTTGCCAGAGCTGTACCTTAATATTTGGGTTTGTGCATAGGCAGAAATGGGATATTGGGCTAGAAGGACTTGTATCTTGACCCATTAAAAGAATAATCGTACTCTTAAGGAATGTGAAACGTCTTTGACTTCAAACCATCAAACCATTTTCCTTTTTTTTCTGCAAAACTGATCTACAGAAAATTCCTGAAAAATGGATACTGCTAGGGAAAACAAAACAAAACAAAACAAAACAAAACAACCAAGGTCTTTTGAAGTGTGCACATGGAAATATGTGGACCCAAAAGGGGCATGGGTTAGTAACCTCAGGTATAGCAGATTTTTCACCTATTAAGTGAATGTAACTGGTGTGACATCACCTTGGGTGCTGTGTGCAATTATGGGCCTCATAATTTAAGAAGCATGTGAAGATACTTGAATGTGTCCAGGGGAGGGAAAAAAATCTGGTGGAAGGGCTGGAAGGCATGTCTTATGAAAAGTGGAAGAGCATTTTGGTTTGCCTAGTTAGGAGAAAAGAAGGCTGAGGGGTGACCTCACCAATCTGTACAGCTTCCTGAGGAGGGGAAGTGGAGAGAGAGGGTCTAAGCTCTTTGCCATGATATCCAGTGACAGGACACATGGAATGGCTCAAAGCTGTGCCAGGGGAGGTTCAGACTTGACACTAGAAAGCATTTCTTTACCAAGAGGATGGCCAAACACTGAAACAGGCTTCCTAGATAGGTGGTCAATGTCCCATGCCCTGGCAGTGTTTTGGAGATATTGGGACAATGCCCTCCATAATATGATTTAACTTTTGATCAGCACTGATGTGGTCAGGCAGTTGGACCTGATTATTGTAGTAGCCTTGCAACTGAAATGTTCTATTCTTTTCTAATATGCTGTCACCTATAACAATACTATTAACACAGACTGCAAGACTGGCATCACAATATCAGATAAAATAAAGATTTCAGAAAATATCTCTCTTCCTATCCTGCATAAAAGCACTTAGAAGATTTGCTTTGTGAATAATCTCAGACTCAAAAATCTTTGAAGACTGTGATATCAAACACTTTCCTGATGCTTGCATTTAAGACACATTGTTTGCAGTAGTTTGCAGCGAAGGGATCTTAGAAAGAAAACAACTATAAATATTATCCAGACTTGAGCTACTACCAATTGCTTGAGAAATAAAAATAATGACAATGATTTGATGCAATAACGACCTTTCTCAAAATATTAGGGAACCATGTTCTTTCTTTGTACCAAAAGTAGTAATGGAAAAATAGTCCTAGGTAGCTGTGGTTTTGTTCACAGCTTCTTGCTCATTTCAGCAACACTTCACTGAAAACTTGTGTGTTCTACAATTCTCCATACAGTTAAAACCTCAGACCCTGCCTGGTACTTTTCTTTCTTTTTCCTTTCTGAAGAAAAGAAAATCACACCACAGCTACAATTTAAAGTCTTCCACCTACAGCTGTCTTACTGTACCTTTGCCTTGTTTTAAGTCATTCTTACAGGAATCTGTTTATTGGAGTTGGTCAGCATAGGAATAGTGGTCTAGATGGAGCTGTGCCTGAGACAGCGAAGCCACTGTGGCTGCCAACAGTCTGCGAGAATAGAATTGCTCTGCTCCTCTCAGCAATTGCAACGGAAGGTTGAAATCACTCTTGATCTCCTGAACACCTCTACTGAGGATATGACACTTTTATGAGTTCTTTAGATAGGAAGAGTAATTCCCATTTCTCCGGAATATGACTTTGACTTTTTCTGAATGACTCGATACAAAGGTATAAATAAAAAAAATGAAACTATTGCCAGTGAGATGGAAAAGGAACCAGCCATTAGTAAGGCTTAATCAAAGGCAATTGTGTAAAGGATTCAAAACTGTCAGGCTTAGTAATAACATCATCTTGAGTGTCAAAAAACAGCAGATAACATTTCAACAGCCCCTTCCTTTGAATACTTTAAGCCATTTTTACATATTTTATTGCAGCACCATTTGACAGATATTATCATCTGCCTTTCAGAGGCTGTACACTCAGAAAAAGTGTGCTACTCCCTGCAACAAAGCAGTTTGCTGAGGACAATGTTTATTTCCTTGACTGGCTACCAGTGACAGTTGTGGAGTCTGGGACCTTCCATCTAAAGTAGATAAATAGATAAATCTCTATTGGCATATTTAACTACAGCTGCTACAATGTCTGTCATCCCTTCTGTAACTCAGCCATATTCCTGGAGGTACAAGAACAGAAGAAAAATATAATCTTTTGAGTCTCTTTCACATTGTGATAATTTTGAAGGTAATAATCAGAAAACTGATAATATGCACCTCCTTCAAAGTCACACAGAAATTCATTGGGAAAGAAAATACAGGAAGCGTAGGGGGGTCCCCACTCATGATGTGATTTTTGTAACCAGTGGGCATTATTTGTTTGCTTGTTATGTTATTTAGTGACATACATTGATTCATGGAGTCACCCTTCAAGGAAGGGATGAATCATGATCCTGCCTAGAGCTTCATACAGGTGGCAAAATGAGACATTTCTTGCTGAGATTTACTTTCTTTCCCCTGAGTGAATTTCCTGGGATACTTTTCTACAAGTAGAATAACAAAAACAAAGTACCACTCTGCAAGGCACCTGGTGAAGTTTCTGTACCAGCTCCATGAACATAGCACGCCAGGCAATGTGTTGCATCATCTTGTTCTTTCATGGCACTCCCATGCAAACCAGGGAAACTGACATGAATTGCTGGGACTAATTTCTCAACATTTTCCTTAGAGACAGTGCTGTGCTGCAACACATATAAGCACTTCTAGCCAAGGTTACAGGGACAAACAGAGCCAAGGGGACTGCGTCTCCTGTTCCTGGCACAGGAACAGGAGATTGGAGTTAGATTGTGTTTCACATTTAGGGGAAAATTACACAGAAGAGAAGGATCATACTGATTGAAAACAAAAAGAAGACACATCAGGAAAAAAAAAAAAAGCGAACAATAAAAATATTTCTACCTTTTTATCTGCCTCAATATGCATATTTTTGACATGTACCTTTCATGTATGCATTCCAAATCTTCTGTGTTGATCAATCTACTACTGAAGCAGTCTGCTGGGAACAACTGGTCTTTCCCCGATTCAATCCCAGTCATAAATAACAGCAATATCTGTTTTGCCTCAAGCTGTATGTGATGCTTCATGCTTTTGCTGATATCAAGAATCCAGTAAAGAGGGGTCCCTAGTCATACGCTTATTGTGAACTGAAAGAAACCACCTATGCTTTCAAAACAGCTTCTTGTAAACTATGTCACAAATATATGATTTCAATAGTCTCGTCTTCCATCTCAGTGGAAGGTGACGCAAGAAGGTTGCAAACCCAGAGATCATGAAGTTTTTTTCCTTTTCCATGACGTCATATTTTATGGTAACTAAATTATTTGCAACAAATTAAATTTTAAGAAGTTATTTACACAAAATGTTTCATAATTAATGTTTATTCTCACATTTAATGATTTATGTACCATCTGTGTTTAGGGTACCTTTTAACTAAAGCAATTTTCCATTAGTAGTTTAATAAACTTAATGGTTAAACAAGAAAAAACACCCCATATGCTTTTATTGTGAATATGCAGTACATTTGTTTTTTGGACAAATAAGATAAACCAATGTGGCTTTCTTTTTTCTTCCCTCTCTCCCCCTTTTAGATATACATCAACTCTATATTTATATCTACTTGTTTACAAGAGATCACATGAGGTAATAACACACTCTATCTGCATGGTATGGTGACAATTTAAGAACTAAACAAAGAAACCCCTGTCCCTTAAAGAATATGGGCTGTATAATAACATTGCTGAATAATTTGATATTGATAACAGACTTTGCATAACAAATGGTTATGAAATCAAAGTTACTCACTAGCTATGTTCTCCTTTTCTGGTCTCAAACCAAAGAAAATTTAGCTGTGAAAACCAGTGGATGTAACTGTCTGTGTTCTGGTGGTGGCAAGTAACTGTCTAGAGGGAGCTGGTAATGGTGAGCAGCAATTGTTCAAAGATACTAATTGTAATGCAGTGGCCACAGTCCTTCGAGGAAGCAGAACAAATAATTTCCCTTTGTTCTGTAGCAGTATTGGTAACTTTTTCCTTGCAATTCCCACTTGTGTACAAACAGCACTATGCTGGTCTTGGAATTTGACTTGGGTACACTAACTTTCAATACATCTGAGTCAACTCAGAGTTGACCCATAGCTAAAAGTTAAGAAACTCATACAGGCACTGATGGCCTCAGATCAAAGTCAAGAGGAAACGGATCTGTTTCTGGGTTCATTTAAATCTAAAACTCAAGAGGATGAAACTTACATGAAATGAAATAGACCAAATATTTTAATTAACCCCTGTGGGAGCTGCAGCAGAACTTTACACAGCTCTGCAAGTAAAGACACAGAATATGAATAAGGGATGTCCAAGTTATGAAGCTCAGAAAAAAATGTGAATTGCTCATTCCCACCAAGGATATTCAGATGAGATAGTTCAAGTCTATTTATATTGTGCATGAGAACCTGAAGATATTCGTATATACAAACCTGATTTTGAGAGTGGCATTTACACATCCTGTAAGTAACCACATCATGTGCACCTGATGTCTCTGAGTAGACTAAAACCTGTATCTGAGTGGTACAATCCAATGAAGAAGGCCAACTCAAATTTATAAAGTACTATATTAGTTGCTAAAATATCTAGTACATTTACTATTCTACATCAAGCTTTTAAATTTTTACTGGTTTATAGATATTCAGGACTGTCTGCATAATCTAAAAACTCGGGAAACTGACAATCATCTGTCAGCAGTAGACTAGGGACACCCTATATCTGTAATATTTATTTAGAAAAAGCACACAAAGATTTGTAGGGTCTTGTTTTCAAGGGGTGAGATGGTGATTAGCTGATATTCCATTTATATCTGGGAAGAAGTAGGAGTTCATAAGTAGCCTACTCAACAGAGAAGCACATTGCTGTGTTTCAAACTGCCTGACTAATGTTCACACATTGCCTTCCAACGAAGACTGAACTGATGGAGAGGAATAGCACAGCAAAAGACAAATTTGCAGTCACATAGTGTCAGCCCCGATGGCAACGCTTCCCACTGTCATACCCGTGAGTTAGCTATTTCTTAAAATATTTTGATTCCTCGCTTGTGTTTTTGGCCTTCAATCTAGGCCATGTGATTCCTTAGCCAAGAAAAAAGATCCTGCTAAACTCAAGAGGCTTGGAATCTTTGGAGTTCTGGTTCTTTTTATCCCAAAAGACACGAGTTTGAGAAGGCATGGTTTTGATGATAGTGGCTATTCTTGTGTTCTAATAGTCTTCACACTGTAATTCTCAAAGGGGTAACTCTCCAGCCATTCCACTTGTATCTCCTGTCTTTCTGAACCATTTGAATTGTTCTAAATGCTACATTAAGAAGGAAAACAAAAAGTTTTCATAATGTATTTCTAACAATGCAACTCAGAAAATGACTGACAGTAAGTTACTAGAAAATAGCAGTACATTTTTCTTTTGTTAAAACCAAGGATCTGCTGGAGAGAATAAAGAAAAGGGGAAAAACCACAGATGGTAAGTTATCTTCACAATACATAGGCTGAAGTGTTAAAAACTGTTCTGTTAGTGAAGTATACTGCAAGCACTTTACCCTGACTCCATAACTTGAATAATTTGATGTATTTATAACTTAAAAGAATACAGCTTTGAATGGTTTTACAGATTTTGCTTTGCATGCTTCTAGTTAAAATGTGTATTTCGCATGAGGATAGCCAAAGAAGTACCAGAAAACAGAGCTGCACTACTTGCAGTCCTGAAAAGTTCAAATAATATTTGATAAATAAAAAATGGACACCAAAGGGATTTTGTGAAGTAAAAATGAACAAGTTTTCTATATTTCTAGATCACATTTTATTAAATCAGGAGAACCATAAATGAAATAGGTTACTTGGGGCTAGCTTGGATAGACTCTTTGCTGTGCATTTGTTCTGTGTCACGCACAGCAAAGCTGAGGTGTTTAAGTGTTACTACAGCCTAAAAACAACACAAGGACATCTGTCATCCTGGAAGTAAAAAGACAGTACAGACTCATCAAAACCACACATTATACTTTATTTATATATCTCTTTTTAAATAGAGACCTATCTAGGTCTCTAGACCTTTACATGCTATCATTTTATATCATTTCTGATAGGGAGAAAAATTTTTCAAACTTGGAACTCGATAATACTGGTATATTTCAAGTAAGGTTTCTTAAAAACTTACTATCTAGCACTTTCTAATGCAACTCAGACTTGGCCTGGCCCAGCAAAGCTGAAGATTACCTATATCTAACTTTTTGTATTCTACTAGTAATGGCACTAGTCCATAAATATTTATCTACTGTGTGAGAGTAGTAATCCAAGAATTTAAGTGAAAAAATTTTCTTATGTTTCTGCTGAGGCCTAAACTTTGATCACAGAACAGCCAGAAAATGGCTTTAACATGACTAAGGTAAGTCCATTGTCAGAGGAATTTCCCTTCAGATTTGTGGCTGAAGGAGAAATTTTACAAAAGTCTATCTTAAAGCTAGATAGTAATTTTAGGAAATTCAGTAATATTCAGGTGTTGAAATTCAGAGAGAGCTGCTCATGTTTCAGTGTGAAAAGACCAGCTCTTGATCATACCTGTTCCCGTTAGTTTTCCATTATAGTATTCTGTGGAAAGAAAAGATCACTTGCTGATCTAAATTGAATCTCAAAAATAGGAAAGAGTCATGTCGGAGACATGCTTTGAAGTATGTATGAAATAAACAGACAAACGAATGAAAGACAACACAAATGGAAAATAAAAGTTAGTGAAAAACAGAAAGTTTAAGAATTAGAGATGGATGAAAGCCAAATCACTGTGAATATCAGTACACCTTACTTGGTCTGGCCCAATGTCTATCTGAGAGAGAGAACAAAACACTGCAAGGCTGAATGACATTAAAACAAAACATCTAATTAAATTAAGTGTCATAAATCCAGCAAAATCTGACCATCAGAACATTACTAGAAAGTATGGATATCTTGTGAGACATATAATGCCATGAGGCATTTTTTCTGCCTATTTTGAACTAATCTTGTAACAAAAAGCAATATTCAAAATACGTAATAACAGATGTGTAGACATTTGTTTATGAATATAATTTTTGGAATGAAGTAATAGAGGTTCCATAAGTTTCTTTACAATAATAGAGGTGAAGCAAGATGACTTTATTTACATAAAAGTGAAGATTTGCTGTTCCCCTCCACCCCGGAATCTTAGTTCTGCTGGCCTAAGAAACTGCAAAAATAAATTAGAAAAGAGTACTAACTACTGCCTTCCTTCAAACATTGCTAAAATGTGTAGTTTGGGAATTAATCCCAGAAGCTATGTGAACTCCTTACTAATAAATAAATTTAAGTCCATTGGATTTGGTTCCAAGAGGGTTGACACCATTTCATACACCAGACACTCAAAATTTGGGTTCTGCTCAGGAATGCACTTCACTTCCTTTCACTTTTGATTTTGTTTGAATCATTTTATTAACTCAGAAATTATAAACAAGAATGAGAAAATTCTTTTATTAGGACCTAAACCGTGTTCAGTTAAAAACACACAAATCTGAAAAGGAATATCACAGTGCATTGAGAGTCAGCAGTATCATTATGAAATTTCTGCTTAAAATGTAATAGCTTAGGAATAGTTACACTTTTTGATATTAACCTACAATATTGCCCAGTCTGTCAACTAATCTGCTCAGTCTTTTTCCCTTTAATCTTAACTGACTTCCCCCACTACATCACTTCCACCTCAAAACTCGTCCAATCAAAAGGAAAAAGTACATTTCTAGAGAAGCAGCAACAAAATTATCTTATGTTCTCAGACGATGAATAATTACTGTTGGGTTACTAGTTCTGTTAGATTGTGTTCTATTGTATTATTTAATTCTACTGTATAGAGCAGAAAGCTCTATAAGCATCAAAATATTATTTTCTTTATCTATAACAAGACTAGGGAGTCATTTGTTTAGTGACAGCTAAAGAACAAAACTATAGGGGAGATGGTAATCAAAGACATGCAATTTGTACAAGTCTAAGAGCCATTACTGTTGGTTTTTATTGTACTAATTTATGAATTTTCTTAAACAGCAAGCTCAGTAATATACAGTAGTTGGACAAGTGAGTCTGTTTTAACAATGGAACTTCCTTTAGAATCTGAACAATTGGAAAAATTTGTGTTTCCCATTTGTAACTCTATCATAAAAAAATTCATAGTCAGACTGTGAGTTACAGAAGAGTGATCTGTCCTAAGTGTGCAAAAGACTAGAAATGAAAATGGAAAACAAGTAAAAAAAGCCAGTGTTTCTTCCTTCAAAGTCTCTTCTGAATGTCAATTTTAACTTAAACCCCCACTTTTTCTTTATGGATACATCCCTTTATGAAAGTGATACAAATCTTCATTTTTATTTTACATATAAAAATGCTGCAAAGGAATTGTGAAACAAAAAAAATATATTTGGTATGAAACAGTCTTGAGAAATGCACTATCAAGGATTAAAATGGGATGTCAATACTGTTTCTGGTTTCCTAGTGCATTGCTATTTACTTGGAGGTGCAAGGTCTAATGCTGACTTATTCCCTGTGTTTTGCCTCAATTATAGTCTTTGTCATTTTCTACTTATGAACTTTCTCAGAGATCTTTATTCAGGTTTGTGAGCATCAAATCGATTGATGTCCTAGCTTACAATGGCAGCATGTTTAGCTGAAAGCATTACATAACCTTCCAAAAGTTAGCCAGCCACATACTCTTTCTCAGCCTGTATGGAAATAGTATGTTTCGTTCACACAATTGTCACTAAGGATGAACTATGTTCTAGAATGTTGGAGTCATACAATGGTTTGAGTTGGGAGGGACCTTAAAGATCATCTAGTTCCATGCCCTCTGCCATGGACAGGGACACCTCCCACTAGATCAGGCTGCCCAAGACCCCATCCAACCTGGCCTTGAACACTTCCAGAGATGGGGCAGCCACTACTTCCCTAGGTAAACTGTTCCAGGGCATCATCACCCTCATTATGAAGAATTTCTTTCTAATATCTAGTCTAGATCTTCCCCTTTCCAATTAAAAGCCATTACCCCTCATCCTATCACCACATCCCTTGTACAAAAGTCCCTCCTCAGCTTTCTTGTAGGCTCCGCCTTCAGGTACTGGAAGGAAGGTCACTATAAGGTCTCCCCAGAGCCTTCTCTTTTCCAGGCAGAACAAACCCAACTCACTCAGCCTGTCCTCATAGCAGAGGTGCTGAGGCCTTCTAACCATCTTCGTAGCCCTGCTCTGGACCCGTTCCAACAGTTCCATACCCTTTTTATGTTGTGGATTCCAGAACCGGGCACAGTACTCGAGTTAAGGTCTCATGAGAGTGGAGTAGAGGGGAAGAATCACCTCCTTCAACCTGCTGACTATGTGGCTATGCTTCTTTTGATGCAGCCCAGGATACAGTTGGTCTTCTGGGCATTGCCGGCTCATGCCGAGCTTCTCATCAACCAGCACCACGAATCCTTCTCCGCAGGGCTGCTCTCAATCACATCATCCCCCATCCTGTACTGAAAGTGCAGATTGCCCTGACCCAGGTGTAGGACCTTGTACTTGGCCTCGTTCAACCTCATGAAGTTCACACAGGCCCACTTCTCTAGCTTGTCCAGGTCCCTCAGGATAACATCCTGTCCTTCTGGTGTGACAACTGCACCAGCTGCAGACTTGCTGATGATGCACTCAATCTTGCTGTCTATATCATTGATGAAGATATTAAACAGCAGTGGTCCCAGTATGAATCCCTGAAGGACACCATTTGTCACGATCTCCACAGAATCATAGAATTATAGAATAGTTAGGGTTGGAAGGGACCTCAAAGATCATCCAGCTCCAACCACCCTGCCATGGGCAGGGACAACCCTCTAAAGCAGGTTGCCCAAGGCCCCATACACCTTGGCCTTGAACTTGGCCTTGAACACCTCCAGGGATGGGGCATCCACAACTTCCCTTGGCAACCTGTTCCAGTGCCTCACCACTGTCATGGTGAAGAAATTCTTCCTAATGTCTAGTCTAAATCTGCCCCTCTCTAATTTATACCCATTCCCCCTTGTCCTATCACCACAAGCCTTTGTGAATAGCCTCGCTTCAGCTTTTCTGTAGGCCCCCTTCAGGTACTGGAAGGTCACTATAAGATCTCCTTGGATCCTTCTCTTCCCCAGGCTGAACAAGCCCAACTCTCTCAGCCTGTCCTCATAGGGAACGTGCTCCAGCCCTCCGATCATCTTTGTAGCCCTCCTCTGGATGCATTCCAACAGTTCCATAACCTTCTTATGTTGAGCATTTCAGAACTGGACAGAGTACTCCAGATGAGGTCTCACAAGAGAGGAATAGAGGGGCAGAATCACCTCCCTCGACATGCTGGCCACACTTGTTTTCATGCAGCCCAGAATGCAGTTGGCCTTCTGGGCTGCATGCGCACTTTGCTGATGTGGACATCCATCTGGACATCGAGTCATTGACCACTACTCTCTGAATGAGACCATCAAACCGATTCCTTATCCACTGAACAGTCCACCCACCAAATCCATATCTCTCCAATTTAAAGTGAAGGATGTTGTGGGGGATTGTGCCAAAGGCTTTACAAAAATCCAATGGATTACATCCATTGCTTTTCCTACATCCATACATGTGGACACCCCATCATAGAAAGCCACTAAGTCAGTCAGGCTGGATTTGTCCCTAGTGAAGCCATGTTGACTGCCTCTCATCACCTCCCCATCTTCCATGTGCTTTAGCATAGCTTCTAGGAGGATCCTAGAGCTATTCAAATTCTCAGCAACCACATTAGCCAATTCCCTCAGGACTCTGGGATGCATCTCGTCATGTCCCATAGACTTATATATATTCAGTTTCCTCATGTGGTCTCATACCTAACCTTCCCCTAAAGTGGGAGGGGGTTTACCCCCCGGTCTCCTTCTGCTGTCCATTGACCCAGGAGGGGTGAGGAAGGAGGCTTCATTAGTAGGCTGTCCTTGATCAAGCAGCCTTTAGTATACACCAAACACAATGTTCCTTTTCTTGCCTTGCCTTAAGAGGCTATAGCATATTTGACTTTGTTTAATATGAAAATGTATTTCTGGTGTGCAAAATCTAATTAAAGATATTTATACAGCAGGTGTACTAACAAAGAGCTATGGAACCAATCTATGTCATTTATATCTAAATATCAATGAATTTTACTGCTCTGTGGAAAAATAGGTAGTTTATTAGAGAAAAATGTTTCATACAAGTTTTCTGTAGGTTTCAGTGTGTGATTGATTCTACTTTACCAGATTTGACCTAAAAGTTTTTACTCTTTTAAAAACCTCTGAACATGTTCCAGGTTAATTTCACCTATTTGTTTTTTGTTTGTTTGTTTGTTTTTTTAATTTACATGCAAATTATTCACTAGCAGTTGTGTAAAACAGTTAAAACTGAGTGAAACATTTGCATTCAGTTCTCATATACACTATCTGGCAATAATTACCACTATTTTCTAATAGTAAGGTTTGTGTGAGGAATATAAAAAGAAAGAAAGTAAAATAAAACAAAAGATTCTATTTACAGTTCTTTTCGGTATTTATTAATTTCCTGTTAACAAAAGCATGTGTGCTTTACATAATCTATGTCTAATACAGTGTTGTGAATCTATACAGCCACCAGGTAGGAAGCCATTCTATAGTGAAATGTTTCAAGGAGAGTACATCTATTCTTTGAAAATGGAGGATAGGGTCTATTTTGTCAAAAGTCTTGACATCTGGTGTAGGAAGAGGGAGAACAGGGTCTTCCTAAGCCATGGGATATGTATTTTTAATATCCTTTCTTTTGTATTCTAAAATGTCTTAGGTTTAAAGCTAATGTGTTCTTTACCTACTGCATCATTATAGTTCTTGAGTTTGATTTTGGTGAAGAAATCTCACGGGAAAAAAAAATAAAGAGAGAAAGTTTTATAATAATTATTTCTTTTGTATGTCTAGTTTTGACTGGATTTGGTAGTCTTTTGAAGTGGGAAGAGAATCTCTTCCACAGTCCAGGCTGAATTTTCACCCCATAAAAGTTTACTAAGAGTAAACACCATGCAATTGGGATGTTTCTTGTCAAAGAAACATATCTTACATTAATGAAACTGAAGTTAGGAATAATTTTCTACACAAAGGCTGGTATAATATTTAAAAGAACATTTTATGTCTACTTCAAAATTTTACTGTCACCAGACTATGAACAAAGCCCTCTACAATAAAGTCAAGATATGATGCCAACTGTCCTCAGGTCCACCTTGCACAATGGAAGTTAAGGCATAGGACCCATCCTTAAAACAACAGTGTTAAAGACATACATCTTCAAATCAGCTCAGGTGCTAAATTTCAGTTACAGAGAAATCCTACAAGTGAAAGCAAATGAACCTGAATCAATTTCTAATTGCTTCCGGCAGAAAAGAGAATCTCATAAAACCTCTGTTACAAAATATAGATAAAAATATTTCCCCCCTTTTTTTCTTTTTTTTTTTTTTGTTTTGTTTTAAGATAGGAGTATTGATCTTGTCTTCATTTGCAAGAAATTATAAAAAGGAATAGAAATGATGAAAAAGTAGATGAGTCTTGACTCACCTTTCCTTTGATTTACACTAAGAGCAGCACAGGGTATAAAGGCAGACTGTAATTTATCTGGAAATTCACTCTAAAAAAAAACCAAACAAAACAGAAAAGCTGGAAGTGTTTGTAAATCTGCAATATTTTTGCCATTTTAAATGATTATTTCTGAAAACAGCAGCAGAAGTAATTCTTCCTTTAATTAGAGGTCTTGCATTAGCTTGTTAATAAAGCATTAAAATCACTGTGCTTGCAAGATGACTGAGTAGCTACCAGCAATTAACATTACATGCCTAGAGCAATACATTTCCAAAGAAATACATATATCCCTAAAGCAAGTGTTATGGTGTGCTACAAATAATGTGTGGTTATGCTACCCTTGCCCAATTATATCTCCACACATGAAGACATACTATCTTATGGAGCTTCTCTATGACAGCAGAGCTAATAGCTACAAGTGTTATCTTCTACAGTTTACTGGATATATATTTTGCAACTGAAATATTCTCATCTGACCTCAGTCACCGGTTTTCCTTAGCTTTTCTCAGATCTAGTTGAACAAGATCATGCAAAAGAAGCTATTAGCTTAGACTGAATTTATTTCAGACTAAGTTAAGACTTGCTTCATCATGTCTTATTCCCTGGTCATGTAAATCACATCTACGTTTCTAAACCTCACTGAATGAAGAATATAAAAAGAACTCTCATAAAAGAAGTAACACTAACATAAATTCTGACATAATAATAAGCAATGAATAGGAAAGCATGTAATAAGGAGGACTCTGGGAACTACCAACCAGTCAGCCTCACCTCAGTGCAGATTCTTGTACAAGTTACGTTGAAGCATATGGAACACAAGAGGGTGATTAGACACAGCCAACAAGGCTTCACGGAGGCCTTATCATGCCTGACTATGATAAAAGTGACTACATCAATAGACAAGAGAACAGCTAGGGATATCATCTACTTAGACTTCTATCAAGCCTTTGATATAGTCCTCCTATTAGAATGAGTCTAGAAGGGGACAGTGGAAAGGATGATCCATGATCCATGAATGATCAGAAGACTGGAACACCTCTGATACAAAGCAAAGCTGAGAGAGTTGAGATTGTTCAGCCTGGAGGAGAGAAGGCTCTGAGGAGACTTCCTTGTGGCCTTTCAATACTTGAAGTAGCCTTATATAAAAACCAGTTTTTTACCAAGGCCTCTAGTGACAGGACAGGTTTTAAACTGAAAGAGGGTAGATTGGGCATAACAAAGACATTTTTTTTTTTATGATGAGGGTGGTGAGACCCTGTAAAAAGTTGCCCAGAGAAGTTGTGGATGACCCACTTCTGTAAGCATTCAAGGTCAGGTTGGATGTAGCTTTGAGGAATTTGATCTAGTGAAAGATACCCCTTTTCATGACAGGGAGGTTAGACTAGATGAACTTTGAAGGTCCATTCTAAATGAAATCATTCTACAATTCGATGATTCGGCTTTCTGTACAGAAGCTATCTTTCCAGAAGATGATTATGTTGTTTCGCTATCTAAACAAAGAGCTAGATTAGTACTTGGGAATTGTGAGTGTTTTTTTTTTTTTTTTTTCAGCAGCCTGATATGTAATTTTAGAAAACTTGTTTCCTTTTACCTCATTATGAAAAAAAAAATCTTTCTATCTTAACCATTGTGGTCTAGATAATTCCTTCTTACTAGAAAAAAGAGAAAAAGAAGAAAGTCCTGAATGTGGAAAACAATTCCACCAACCTCTTAGTAACAATTAAAACTATTTCATGGCCAAACATCACTGAATATAGATAACCATGTTGCAAACCAGTCCCTACCCACAACAGAAAACTGAATGCACCCTTTTCTGACCAGACACATGAAAAGAAAGCCACACAAACAAAAACAACCTGGAAAGACTGTTTTGGGGATACTGTGCTCTGCAGTTCCTTCCCTAATGCCTCTTTGCAGTGGGTCACCTTGCCAGTTCTGTGTGTCAGACAAAAAGAGAATTTGGGTTTTCTGAGTGACTGTCTTCTTTCGTCAAGATTTAGATTGGTTAATGTGAAGACGTAAGGAGACAAGCACAGATCTGACCCCAGATTATGTATGGAATTATGACAGAAAAAAATCTTCAATAAGGCTGTGTGAAACCTAGCAACTTTTAAGTCAGGTATCCTTTGTCAGTGATCACTTATTTGGAGCCTACAGGAAGGCAAACTATATATATTAGATGATTACTTTAGATGGGTATACTTAGAAAATCCAGTTCTGCATCCTATCTAGACTAGGCAAGGTCAAACAGATTTTGTTTCACTTCAAAATATTATTTGACTTAATTTGAATACATTACAGGAAAGACAAATGAAATAAATTTATCCAAAATCTTATTTCAGCACTGACCCTGAAGTAATAAGTGATTAATTTGTTCTTTATTTTAAAATTGACTGCATTTTTAAGTACAACTTTGCCACTATTTTAGTGGCATTAGAGAAATAGGTGTATGGCAAGCATATCTATGTTTTCACTTAAGCAGAAATTTAAAAATACAAAATCAATTATTTCTTTATTTCTAATTTGTATATTTTATCTCACTATCAATACCACTTCCTTCATGAATAATACTCTTGGCAGAACTTGTTATTGATATACAGTTGCAGCTTTAGTTTATAGAAGCTATCACCATACATATGTTTCAAAAGCAAACAGAAGAACTCAAACTAGAACACTCCTAGCACTGTAACAGTGGATCCATTGTCTGGTGAAACCAACTAACTACTAAGATATCACATCTCTGTTGAGGAGCAGTAGCATGAATACATAGGTGAGTGTAGGAGACATGTTAGGTTCCCCTACAAACATTTTTGTCTAACTGAAACTGGTGGGTTTTTCAGGTCAGATGTTGTATCATTTCAATGGCATCAAAAAGCAGCTTCATTCCACTTTCTCGATGTGTTCTTCAAACTAGTTTTAAATTGTCCTTTACAAATGACAGGGGTAATTATTCTGTAATTTTTCCATCCTATGGAAATACTCCATATTTGGAGCTCTTAATTTTCTTCCTAAGTATTTCTTTGGTTGTCTGTATTATTCTGAGTGGAAGTGGTTATTCCTACTGGCACTGGCACTGGCACTCTCTATAAAATGTATCAACTTCTCCCATATTGCCTCAAATGCCTTCTTGTCAAGTGAAAGAGATGCAGTCTTCATAGAGAAGCCAAATATACCTCATCAACCTACTGTTACTATTTCTTTTTTAAGTTTAGTAACCAGAACTCCATGTATAAAAGTAATAATAGCAATAGCAGTGTTAGTAATAAAAATAACAACAACAACAAAACAACAACAATAACAACAACAACAAAACAACAACAATAACAACAACAACAATAACAACAACAACAATAATAGTAGTAATAATATGAAGCATCATAATTATTCTGATGTCATTTGACTGGGTCAAAAATGAAATCACACAAAGGAACAGAATGTGTGTAGGTTTTGTTGTATTTTAAATAAAAAAGAAACCTTTTTCAATTATCCTGATAATTGATCTTATATGAACTAATTTTTAATTTTCCAATATGCTGCTGTCAGATACAAAGTAAATAATGAGAAACAAAATGCATTTTGAGGGTTATTTTCAACTATTCATATTGATTAATGTTTAAAGTCTCTCTCAGTTTTATTTTTAGAAGAAAATAATGCTTAAAACCAACCTGAAGCATTTTTCTAGGTTCACTTTTTAACTATGACTTAACTATTATGGCTCAAAACAACTACCTCTTGAACCATTCTTCTCTGGCATTGTCAAAAAAACTTAAAAGAAGCTTTTATTTGGATCGTCCTATTTCTTATCTTGTTTCATTTTTATGCGACCATAAAAAATATCAATGTGACACATCCAAGGTGGTTTTACAGGGGGTCAGATATAGTATAATTAATTTAGCTAATAATAGTCAGAAAAAAATGAATGCTTGTTGTTAGAGAAGATAAATTCTCTCCAAAATGAGTAATTTAAATACCTTCATCAGTTGTGCTCCATCTGTCCACACAACACTTAAAGGGCAAAAAAGGAAAAGTAAAAAATACCAAGGTTCAAGGACTTTCTACATAATAAATGTCCTGCTGGCAGATCAGCATTTTATGAGCACTACCAAGCATAATGAAAAGTATTACATGATCAGTGGTCATAACATGATCCAAACTACAGGTTTGACAGTTGTGTTAAGGTATTTCTAAAGCAGAAAAAGAAATAGAAAAAAAACCAAAAAATAATTGACAAGGTCTTGTGGCAACTACACCTAAAGTTCTCTTTTTAACTTAACACTAAACCTTTACCCATTTGGCATCAAGATCTTTTCTTTTTGGGCCCCATATTGAGTTTAAACTTTTCACACTTGTAATACACTGGCATTATGTAACATCACCAATCAGATGCAGAGCAGTAAAAGGTCCAAGAAATTCTTGGAGATTCACACAAAATAATGCATTAATGAAAGATCAGGCCAATGAAAACCCTTCTACTACTACCTGGGAGAAGGAGGGAAGCAAAGGCACCACAAAGAGAATAGGTTGCCCTTTGTACCCATTTCAGAACTGTGCAGAACTGCTTTCTACAGTTTAGCAAAGGCTCCCTCATTTGTTAGAAATGATCAGTGATACTTAAATAAAGATTATCCTCAAATTGTTTTCATTTTTTCTTGGACTTAGGAAAGGTTTTGCTTTCCTTTAGTTTTTTGTGAAAGAAATACTATGCTCTTGCAATGAGACCTCTTTAACAATGTGTGAGAAGGACGAAGAAAATGGAGGAATAGCCAGAAAATGAGCAAATCCACAACTTGCACAATTAAGGGAATTAATGCAAGTAAAATACTAAACACTAAAATAAGTAAAAAACATAAAATGCTTGGTTTTTTCCATGAAGATTACCATTTTGGAACAACATAGTTCGTTTTACTTTCACGAAATTGAAGAATCATAGTTTATTCAGGACTACATTGTCACAGTTGTGTTTCCCATCAGCACATAGAACACAGTTTAGAAGACTCATAAAAGCCCTACACTTTCCTTGTCCTGTGTATCCTTTAAAGTATGGGTATGGATATAGCAGTGCACAGCCTCTCCCTCTCAGCAGTCTCAATTTCAACTGAAAATTATTCTTATACACATAGAATGCAATCATGTACCCAGGTGTATTTTTACTAATCAAAAACTATCAAGGTATTTTTGTGTTTGCTTTTAACATTACTGCTGTGTACATTTACAGTCTAAGAATTATCTCAAAAGAAGCACAAATTATTTGAACATAAATATATTTAAAAGTACATGTACTTATTATAAAAGGCCTCAGTAAAACCGTATCTACGAAGGCAAAATTATCAGAGTACTACTTTTCCTCAGGTATTTATTAAAAATTCACTGCTCTGCTAAATATTCTTGTTTGAGAAATCACATAAGTTTCCTTCTGGTTCCAGTAGTCTTTTTTTCTTATGAAATATATTACAATTTTTAAAATCACAATGCTATTTTGCAGGTGGACATAAAACCCCCATAATTTTAACTTGAAATATGCCAATAGATGATTGCGTAAGGTAAATATGGTAATGTACTTCAATTAGGACATTAGACAGTGTACTGAAGAGAGGACATACACAGTAATGCTGGAGTTTCTGTTTATGGGTTTTCCTTTGAAGTACCCAGCCTTTTTCTTCCTGCAACAACCTTCAGAGTAAGAGAATATTTTGAAAATGAAACTCTCATCTGGCTAAAAAGGAAAAATTCCCTGATGGATGGACTTTAAGTAGGGTGATTTTCCTCTTCAGTCTTAACATCAAGGCTCATATCAGTTTCTACAGGCAGCTTTTGGAACTGGCACTCACATTTGGCTGGCACTCATCTGCTCACAGATACAGCATCAACCTTCCACGTCTACCTATAAAGTGAGTGGAGCAGGAGCACAAGTGGAAAGGCAATGGCACCCCTCCATCCAGACACCAGTGTTTCAGAGGACTACAACTTGGCTCACCCCTGCTTTGAAATTATGGAGATTGCCTTATAGATGAAGATGGAAAAAAATAATGCCTCTGAGCTTGCAGTGCACACTGTTGCCCTCGCTGATTGTAAAAGCAATCTCAGTTATGTCCATGGGTTCACATAACCCTGGAGTGACAGGGATGAAGTTATTATTATTTATGGAAGTGAAGGAAAGAAATTAAAGGTATACAGCCCTTAGAGCACCCTGCTGCCTGACAGGCACACTGACTGCTCTCTGAGGGAAAGATAAACTTAAGGCAAAACCTGGAATTCAAACAGTGGGTGAACTTCTAGAATCTGGTCGGTTCCTAGCAGAAGAATAAAGCTTTCCTAGCTACCAAAACCTGTCTTTAGAGGAAAGAGTCCGTCCTTTTTATTTAGTGAACTAGTATCCCCAATCCATTGTCACCATAAATCTTCTAACATTCAATTACTATTGTACTAGAACGGAGAGAGCAGACTATTTAGTGACCCAGAAAATGTGTCATTCTCCACAGGATGCAGTTCTGCTAACCATTATCCATTTACCTGCTGCTACTCACAAAACATACATTTTGCTGACTACAGCAACAAGAACTGTTTTATTCTATTTTATTTCTGCACATTGAATACCATCTCATTAAAATGAATTCCTATAATTAACATGCTCCACAGAGCTGCAAACCTCTATAATATGGTTAAATGAAGCTGGAATATTATCATGCCACATAATTTATAACTTACAAAGTCTAAGCTCCTCACACTCTTAGTATAGAGTAGCTTTCAGAGTTGTACAGTCCAAAAAAATCTAAAGGAATTTTGAGAAATCTGGGTTAGAATCTTAATTCAAACGCATTAGGTGCATTAATTAGAATGGTTTCAACTCAAAGTTCAAAAGTATTTTTTCCCCTGGGAGATTTACTGTTGCCTTCTCTTCAGGTTCATCTATCTGACTTGGTCAGTTTTGCAAAACCCAATCCTTACTGGAACCCCACTGGCACTTCTTTCATATTACAACTTAATTCCACATTTCCTCTCTATCTTGTCTTCTGCCTATTACCTCCACTTTCAAAACCTTAATCACTTTTACCTTCATTGGCATGATTTTCATCTTTTGGGATGCTATGCCGTTCAAATGCTCTTCTTAAGCCTCTCCAGACAGCTATGCTAAAAGTATGTTTTCCCTGGATTATCCAAGCATAACAGGCATAATCTCACTTACCTTCTGCGGCTGGAGTTGTTTCTTCCATTTTGCATCATGGTATCGTTGCATCGCATATATGCACGATTATAGCATATGCTACAGGTCCAGTTAGTGTTTCAGACATCACAGGTTCCTTGGAAAATTCTGAATAAAACTACAAATGACACAGTTCTGTTTTTATAACAAGTGCCCCTGCTTCCCAGGAGTACTATTATCTAATTATGAAGAACTATGTAATGCTAGAGGGTAGCTCATGAAAAACAGGGAAAAGGCAATAAAAGAAAAAGGATTCTGTAAATGACACACATAAGGAGCTAGACAGATAAATTTGTATGTGGTCATTTGTGATGTTTTCAGAAGAAATAAGAAAAGACCATTATTAATAATAAATCGCCTTTATAAGTGAGAGTGCTTTCCAAACACAAGTGAGCAAAAGAGACAAAAAAACTTTCATGCTACTTACATATGTGGAAAAGTATGAAAAGAGCAATTAGGCAGTGCATAAGATAGGCATGGTTTTAGAAATACCTGACCATATCAGTAACTTGATCGGGTTAGGTACGTGCAATTATGTTAGTTCTCTTGCCTTAATTTATCATTCTAAAATAAAATATTTAGTGTGAAGACCATAACTATTGAAAACATGCCACGAAATACTTGAAAAATAGGCTGCGAGTTGTAAAGAAACATAAGATGCTTACAGACTTTTAAAGTGTGGATTCTCCCTCTCCTTCCAATTGTACATCCAATTGTAAGCACACTGGGGTTCTTGCATGAAAATGAAAAAGTCTAGTACATTTTATGTAAGTTTGGGGGGATGTTACTGTTGTCATTGTATTAATACTGTAAATATCCATTTTTTAGTAGGAACAACATATCTGTCACTTTTTTCCCCCTCTCTCTTTATAACATTTGTTAAATAATTGCTGATTTGCAGTGATAATTGATGAAAAAAAAAAAAAAGATATATTTTTAGCTAATGGATACCAGGTGAAGAAGGCATACTGATTTAAGTGGTCTTACTGCACATAACAAGCTTCTCCCAGATTTCAGTATCTGGTATTTTTTAAGGCAGAACAAAAGTGAAGTTAAAAGCATGTTACAGGAAAATAATAAATCACAAGCAATTTTAGTTTGAAAATATCCAAATGAATAAATGCAGCAATTTCCATCAAATTTTTAATCAAAAGTATTTTGAAATATCTGCCCAATGAGCTTCACTATAGAGCGAGTAGAAAGTCTAAAATAGGTCTAAGGGCCACCATAATTTTTTTAAAATTCGTTTACTTCCAGTGATATCATGATTTACATTAGCTTAGGATATGGCCTTTAATTTTTACGCCACATGACACGAGTTGGACCTTGATGAAAATCAGAGGTACAGGGAATGCATTAGTAATGGCACCTATTTATATATGCATGAATACTGCAGAAATAGCCTATTTTGTCCCATAATGATAAGTCTTTGATTCTGAAAAGTATCACTGCTATTCTACTGTCCAAACTAAAACTGAAAGTAAAATCATACTGCTCTTGGTTCATTGTCTTTTCTCCGATCCTTCCCTCTTCTGAACTGAATTTTATGTCTGACTGAGGCACTGATCTTCTTGTTTAACAAGACATCAAGAAATTGAAATGGTGGCTGCTTTCCATTTAATTCATAGGAATATTTTAAGATTGAATGTTTTTGAATACATGGTAAGAGAGAGCGCTCCATTTCCTGTAGAAGATGAAGGTGATTAGGTGACTAGCAGCTACCCATCTTTCAATTAAAACTACTTTGTTTTTATGCAATTATTTCCGAATTATTTTCCTCACTAGAAGGCTAAATTTTGGTGCTCGCAGACCAAAGGCCAACCATATCCTGGGTCAAGGCAGGGTGACTCTGATCCTCTACTCCACTTTCATGAGATCCCACCTCGAGTACTGTGCTCAGTTCTGGAATCCCTAACATAAAAAGGATATGGAACTTTTTGGAACGGGTCCAGAGAAGGGCCACAAATATGATCAGGGGCTGGAATACCTCTGCTATGAGGACAGACTGAGAGAGTTTCTTTCGGGACAGGAGTCTCACCTGCATTGACATCCTCTGTCTGGCTGAAAGTTCTGCTATACACAGGAGTAAAATGAGACAGAATACAGTGGCCTGCATGATTAAATTTAATCATACAGTGATCTGGTAACGATCTTCTAGTCTAAGGATGATGTAATTCACAGTGAGGCAGCAAACAAGGATGGAATAAAGATCTGAAACTTGGTATTCCAGACTTGAGACTTAACATTCATGTCAAAATGTTCTAAACAATTTCTAGTGGTACTGCCAAAATGTACCAGAAATCAAAACTATATTAAAACCAGGAATAATGTAAAAGAATTCAAGGCGTTAAGCAATGATCACCTATATATTTATTAAAAATCTGTTTATCAGTAGGCTGTTCTATAACAGATTTTTATGTTGCTTTTTTGGCCAGGAACTGAAAAACACTTCTTGACATGCAAATTTTTCTCCCAACACCAAAATAAACCAACTCACTCATTTCAGTTTTGGATATTTGTATACTTTATCTTGATAAAGTCTCTTTTTGCCTTTTATTATTACTGCAGCTCAAGAATCACCCTTGTATTTACAACAAAAGTATATAAAATTATTCCGTTTTTTTCTTCTTCATATGCTTTCTGATTAATGAAATGTAGCACAGTATTTCACTATGATGAGCTCCAATTGCAAATTTCCATATCAAAGATAAGGCTACAATGCTGAAAATGCAAACTGGAGAAAGATTTAAGGATGCACAGTGCAGTTGTGAGTGACACATGAAGGAAAGTCAATGAAAGACTAAATCCATTATTTTAAAGAAGATGCCAGCTAAAATAGTGTATTGCTTGTGACAGAAAATGGAAGCACATTGACTCTACTACTAAAAGGAGATAACAGATCATCTAGCTTTTCTTAAAATGTCTTTAACTTCTGCAAAACATGGGAAATGGCTGTAGAATATCCATTTAACAAAACTTACACACACAAAGAAAACTTTTTATTTGTGAATTGTAACTTCAAATTTTCCAGCAGATTGTTTCATTTAGATTTTGTTCAGTTCTGATTGAGAATCTTACCTTTCAAAACCAAAGAATAATGAGGCTAAGTTCATAATTTCAAAACAGTATTCTAGTCTCCTTTAATTGTAAACACCATTTAATGCCTGGGGGAGGCCAGGCAAGAAACTGGCCTGTCTTCACTGAATGAACTTCACGTATCTCTAAACACAGGTCTTGTTTGCTGCACATCAGTTTTACACATCTATTCATTGTTTTAATTTATTCTGTAAGTTTTAAGAGTCAGCAGGTCTTGCAACTCCAGTGTAAGCTCAGATTTCTCTAAGTGGTTTTATGGGTTTGCATTTTGAATTCAGAAGAAACCCAGATCTCATGGAAGGAGTGGCAAGAACTTCTTTGAAAATCAGGTAACTTCAGTCCGTATAATCTGAGTAGTTGAAACCACCTTTTACTTTTGAAGGTACTAGACTGGACAGTAAGAGAGAAGTGAAGCACATGGATTAAAATAAATGGTTTAAACCTGAGGATCTCTACCCTTTTTACTTACACATGATGTACTATATATTCCTAGACATTTCAACATTAGTCAAATTTTCCTTTTCAATTTGAAGAGCAGTTTGCTTCTGGTTTTGAAAACATAATAGTTATGAGAAACTTTACTTACTTGGAAGCAGACTGACCTGGTAATACGGAGAAATCTGATTTGTTTGGGTTTTTTGTTTTTTTTTTTTTTTTTTTGTCTGTTCTGTTTAATTTTATTTTGCTTTGTTTTGTTTGTTGGGTTGTTTTTGGTTTTGTTTCAATCCAGATTCATAGATTAAACAGCAGAAAAAAACCCTAATCATGCAGAATTTTTTTATTTCCTCCTCTAGTAGAGTTCAAAAGATGTATTTTTTTCCTCAACATACATGTGCTAATCCACCAAATTCAGGAAAGTTACTCAAGAAATATAGATGTATAAGCACAAAAAAAATATGAGTCAACATAGAAGAAAATGGAAATAATGGTTAATTATTTCTAGACAAGTACTATACTCATAATAAGTTTGGCTATATCTAATGATATAAAAATACCTCACAGGCTGGTAGACTGAAACTGAGAGTAACTGCATTAGTAAAAAACAGTTATT
Source organism: Cuculus canorus (assembly GCF_017976375.1). NCBI lineage: Eukaryota > Metazoa > Chordata > Aves > Cuculiformes > Cuculidae > Cuculus > Cuculus canorus. The sequence continues at coordinate 50,294,010 of NC_071441.1, forward strand.
ACAGTACTGTTCTTCATCTGAGGAACTGATGAGTTCTTCAGATGCTCCAAATTAACTGAGTTAATTTAGCTACACAAACGCACCATCAACAATAGCCACTATCACAGCATGGAAAATCTTCCTATTGTTTGTACACTTTTGAATTAATACAGGGTGTTGACCCAAAATAAAAGCACAGCACTTCAGCACAAACACAGGCTTGTTCTCTTCAGGGTGGGTTCTCCAGAATAGAAGGAAAAAGGGAGAACAGTTCATCAGACAGAGTCTTAGGAAACACTCTTAGAGGATTTCTGGTCCAAACATCATTTACTGATCAGTAAAAGGATGATACAAAATGCCTAGAAAAAAATCCTACTTCCCAATGCCAGGTATGTGTTTGGATCCATTGAGAAATTAAAATGACCTTAAATCAGTCCCCAGGTATACAGAAACAAGTGGGCTATTAGATTAGAGGACACCACCTCTAACCTGATTTTAGTTTATTTTGAATGTCACAAGCACAAAAATATCCGGTCTTTTTCTCTTTAGAAAAGAAATACATACATGTGAAATATACTGAAATAACCACTTCCTTTTTTTAAATTCCTGAAATATAAATAGCCATTACACCTGTAGTGGTTTAGTGCCTTACATCAACACTTAGTATTTTGTAGAATAGTAAAGAAAAATTCTTGAGGGGCCTAAAAACTACTCAGGGATTTGGGATGTTTTTTGTTAGTTTACTAATATGAAATCAAAAGTACAGAGAAACTTTCACAGTATCAGCTTATGCGAATCCACCAAAGTGATTCACTATGTATTCCAAATTCACAAGTATATTACGAAAACAAGTTAAATAGGTGGTATTAAATCTTTTCAGAAAGTGGAAGACAAAAGACAGAATGGAAGACAAAAGACAATTTACTTCACAATAATTCCCCAGATCTGTTTAAGAATAGAATGATCAAAATGCAACTCTGAACTGATTAAAGACATTTCATTACCCCTCACAGGATCATCATGATAAAGACACATTAGTGACTTACTGCTAAGTCCAAATCAAATAGTGATGTTTTGCTGGTGAAATGTCAAGGCAAAATATTACACATAATTCATTAGAATCAATGGCCCCTTCAGATTTAACAACATCTGCAACCAAAAGAAGCCCACTAAGTCAGAGCTGGTTATTTTAGATTAAAAATCAGAAAAATATTAAATGCACTTCATCAATTGCTTTTAAAACATTATATTATTTTTTGTGACTGTTATCTTGCTTAAGATACCAAGTTATCACACATGATGGAGAAAGTTCAGCCTGTGCCTGCTCCTATACCATATACAGAAGCTTTGGAAATTTTGCTCATTGCTTTCACTGTCACTTCTTTCACTGCCATTGACCAAATATACCCCAATTCTGCAAACATTTAAGTACATGCTTAGATTTTCATTAAATGCAATGCAAGATAATAATGAACACTGTGGCTTTAGCCACTGCTAATTGCTAGTGCTTTCCCCAGTTCTGCTAGATGTGCAAACTCAAGATAGACAAAGCCTGTGTAACAACATGAAGTCTGAGGAGTTGAACCAGTATCTCTTTGAAACACATTATCCACACTTTTCTGCTAAGTCTCATTGTTCAGTGTGAAACTATCTACATGGAAAATCATTGTGTTCGGGCTCTTCCTCACAACCAGAATTTTTCTACTATTTCTAGCAGCTGAAAAAGAGCTAGTAAAAATGACCAGCCTTTTTCAGTATTTACAAATGGCTTTCACTCTCACAAGTTGCCTAGAAGGAAACACTACTTCTTTTCTTTTTACAATTACCACCCACGTCTCATGGCAGGGTTTCACTCACAGCAAAGGCTGATCCACCTTTTTTTTTTCCTCTTCCTACTAAAGAAACACAATACATCAAAATGCACAGCCTTGGGATTCAGCTTGTTAAATAAATGCCAAAAAGTAGAATATTCACTCCCCCATTTTAAGTGCTGGGAAGGCTGCTGGTTTTATTTTTCAAAAGGGTCAATTTTCCACCTTGAATATTCAGCCCATAGTGGCACTTCTGTCACAAGGGGGTAATTCTTCTGCTCAGCACTCCACTTAAAAGCATGAATTTGGAGCAGCTTTTGCATACCTTCTGGTTCAATTCTTTATAACATGCAATAAAAAAAGCTTTTGAAAGCCCTTTTTTCTACCATGTGCAAAAGAGCTAGTTTCAATGGCAGAAAGATTCAGAGAGGAACATTCTTTCTCACAGACAACTGAGACAATTTCAAAGATAAAATTCAGGGATGGAACAAAGTGTCAAAGGAAAGAGTAATATTAAGCCTAGACCCTTAACCAAAGCTGACAAAGGTATTCAGGGACAGTCTTCTATGATAACAAAATTAATTATCAAAACAAGCTAGTTTCCCAAAGGTATTTTTAATTTCTTGAAAACTATATTTTCTAAATATTTAACATGTCTACCTTTCAAATATCATTCAGGAACTATACTAAAGGGCAGAAATAAGAGCGAAAAAAACCTGCACATCAATAAAGATCATTAAACATAGCCAAGTAGATCTCAAGAATCACCTTCAATCTCCCTTCTAATAAAATCACCAATAAACACAGAATACAGAGAGTAGATCTTGACATAATAAACACATTCGCATTCAGATTTAAATCTTCAGACTCAGTTTAACTGTTCTTTCACTCAGATTGATTGAGAGACAAGAGCAATAACCCAGAAACTTGCAAATGGCTTAGATTTATTTGGTTTCCTTTTCATTTCTTCCCAAAAAGGAAACCTTCCTGTTCGTAAGTCCAAAGTAACTCATTGTATTTATTGTAAGTTGTAAGTGTAGTGTAAACCCACTCACTGCTAAAAGCACAGATGAATCACTAAACAAGTGTATTCCTTTAAAACATAGCAGTAGTATAAGTTTATTTTTGTCACTGGAAACCGTAATAGTGAAAAAATACAGTCAATTGAAATGGAACATTTACCTTGTGAATCAGGCTCCACAAATACAAGCAGGAAAAACAAAAGAGTTTGTTGCGAAGTTTTCCAGCTTCACTGCTTGCTTACTAGAAAAAAAAAGAAGAGGGAAAATTATTTAGACTTGTCAGCTGTACGAAGCTTTCTGAAATAGTGGTGGCTTTAGTTAAAATCCTTGAGATGTTTTAGGATCATAATTAGGTCCTATCCAAGAAGAAACAGAAAGAATTGTCAAAGCCATAAATGTCTCTGCTGAGATAAACAGTGTTAGAGGCAAATGAAAGCTCTTAATAATACAAAATAATAGTGTGCACTCACTGGCACTCAAGGGTAAAAGGCAACTGTGTTGTCTAGAGTAGCTTAGAAAGCCATTCCCTAGAGGATCTGAAGGTGAAACTCAGGCAGCATTAAGCCCAGAAAGTATCCAAAAGAAAACAATCTTTTCAACATAGGATTAACTTCTTGTCTCTGTTGGTGATGGGATTTGGCCTCTCCAAAGCCTTCTCCATCCATATCTCCAACTCAACAGTAAGAAAGGAGGTTTTTAGAACTGAATCTTCTTCCCACATTGAATTAAAATCTGAACTTTCCATGTATTTCAATGGAACATATGAAAAAACACCAATTGCCTTTCACACCGAAGGCAGAGGAGTTAAGAGAAGATCTGACTTGTATGTATGTCAGTACCAGAATAAGCCCTGATAGGGCAAAAGAACTGAATATTATACAGTAACCTAGATCTACACTGACAAAAAAACCCTAGGAATGACTGTACTAATTCAAAATTAATCTGAAAGAAAATGTCATGAACTCTTTTGATCAACGTGTACTCCTAAGTTTTTCAGAAAGACAACCCAAAAGAACAAAATTCTTTGGCTTTTTGCCAAACAGAAATTAACTTTCCAAGACCTCTCACAATTCCTGAAAAATAAGACTCTGCACCTCTACATAAAGCACATTATGATCTGACAGAGATTATTCAGAAAAGTGAAAAATATCATATTCAGAAAACAGATAAATAGTACTTTAAAAATATTAGTATATTAAATATAAAGTGCAGTTATGGAAAAGACCGGGTATTGTAAATAACTAAAAATTGCATAGTTAAATATAATGTCTTCTCTAATTCTCATTCAAAGAACTTGTTATGTGATATACAAATATGTGAGTTAATTCAGTATTTTATATTATACTATACAATTGATCACATACAATGTAAAAGATCTAACAACTGAACTGCTGAGTTCAATTTGCATAAGGAGTCTTGGAAGGCAGCAAAGAGGCTGCCTTCATTAAACAAAGCTGCTTCCCTAAAGAAGAAGTAGGGTTGCTCATTCACAAAAGCAATAGTTTTGGCATAAGATTTGCATCAATTCTGTATTATCTCTGCAGTATATAATTTTCAGCCAGCCTAGTTTGTGAAAATAAAAACCTTATATACTTTTTTTTTTTTTTTTTGTAATATAGGGTCACAATGGGACCTTACTGAAAATATCAAAATTATTATTTTGAAGTTGTGGAGTGATTAGGCAAATCCTCTAGAAATTCATCTCTTGAGATTCTGGAACCCCTTTAAACAATTTACTTTGCTTCCTGTTGTTCTGTATGAGCTGTTCGTATGATAAAAAAAAAACACAAACATATCAGCACCCCATCTGCCCCTAAGTCTGCCATTACTTAGCTGAGATAATCAGGTGTGGGCAGAAAGTTTGCTTTGAAAGTTGTTTTTAACAATTGCCACCAAATAAAAACTTCAGTTCTCCAACAAATTGCTGGTATTTGAACACTTCTCCAGACATTCAGAAACCTACATATTTTCTCCTTGATGGAAACTCACATTCAGGTTTAAAAGTGATTGTACAGCTCTTATCTTTGTACCTATCAGAGACAGAGACCAAGTTCAAATGCCATCATCTGTTAATAAAGAGGTCAAATTATTATCTGAAGAAATGGAAATAACCAGTGATACAAGACAGCAGGAATAAAAAAGCCAGTAGGAGAAAATAATATTACCTTGCCCGAATGCATTAGAAAGACAAAATACGTGTTCTATTAATAGGCAGAATTCATCTCCAGTTTATTTAACTTTCAGCTTAATTAATTTGTGAACTCTAAGCAGACTGGAAATGCCTTACCTAGATGAAATATTAAGTGTCAAAACCCACTGAAACTCTTAAAGTGTAACTCTGAGGGAAGAAAAGTTGAACATGGAGGAGTGAAGCTGAAAATGGGAAGATGTGGGGTCGAGAGGAAAGTGGGTTTAGTTTCGTATTTATATCTTAACATCCTACTCTACTTTTAATTGGCAATAAAATAAATCAGTCTTCTCTAAATTGAGTCTGTCTTCCCTGTGACAGTAACTGATAAGTGATCTGCTGGTCCTTATCTTGATCCACTAGTTTTTTCATCTTATTTTCTCCCCCTGTCCTGTTGAGAAGCGGGAGTGAGATAGCAGCAGGGTGGGTGCCCGGCAGACAACCAAGGTCAACTCATCACAGGTTCTCTACATGCTCCAGGCAATTATTCATTAAGAAAGAGAGGTAGAAGTGTCTGGTCCCAATCAGCTATACTGTCATTGGGCTGAAGCCAAAATTATGAGTTTAAGTCAAAAAAGCAATAGTATTTCAGTGTGGTTCTGTGGTGAAAGTTACAGCAGAACAATTAAGCTTTGATGAGAGCAAATATTTGGTCACTCAGTGCATACGCTGTTACAGTGAGTTGGTCATTTCAAGTGGGCTAAGGGTAAGTGAGTTCTTCCATCATTGCAATATCTTCCTTCACTATTGCTGGACCTTTTTATGTGTATCAACGACAAGATGTTTTCCTACAAAAGAAAACAGTGCTGTTTTCAGAATGGCAATCTTTGCACAGTGCTTTCCAACAGAAGAACCAGTTTTTTCACACTGGAAGAGGGTCTTGCAATCTAAATATATATTCTACTGCCACATGGAAAGTTTCTACAGTGTATTGAATTCCTAAATTTATTATGAAGTATTAAGTTAAATAAAGAGCATGCTTTGCCTTCACTACTATATAGGTTGAAGTAATAGCTTGAAAGTTGGTTTATCTGGTTATTTTAATGAAGAAGGGAAGAAATTTTATTTGAACTCATGGCAATAATTTTATTTTTTCAGATTTTTCACTTCCTAGGGGAAATTGTAACTATTTTTAAATCTTGCCTTTTGTTACCTTTAATTATTCTCAGCCTTAATACAGAATAAAATTAGAACCAAAAAAAAGGAAAAAAAAACATACAAAGAAGCACACATCCACCATCCCTAAAAATTCATTTCTTTTATGCTGAAACAAGAAGGAAGTATTTTAAGTATTATAGTCATTTCCCTTCAGCTTTCATTGCACACATGCCAGACTTAAAATGAAGATAAGTGTGAGCTTTTGAAGGCCAAGACAATTTGACTCTGAGCTATGCTTTATATTCTAACTAACCTTTAAGGGATATTTAAATAATCAGATTTCTGTCCCTTGCAAAGTGCATCAATACAATGGTGTAACAATATTAAAATTACCTCCACTGGAGAAGCTCAAGAATCAAACTCCCAGAGAGTGAAAACATCTCCACCTAATTACTTCATTATTCCTGAGGGCAAAACCCAAGAGGTAGTAGAGGACTAGAGCGGTGTTGCTATGACAGACCCAAAGAGAATTCAACAAGGTCCATCATAAAATGTATATTGAAACTAAGATCCTCTGAGACAAGGAAGAGGTCCTTATAGACACAACTGATTGCCTAAAAATTGAGAAGCAAAGAAACAAATTAGTTTCCCAGGATATCACTACTGTCACACAGCAAGCTGCCCTTGGCCCCAAGTTGCTCTTCAGGTGTATCAAGAGGATGATGGAAAACTGCACAAGCTTAAACAGATCTGAAAATAGAGAAAGGTCAGTTTTGCTGCATGTACAGAAGTATACACAGAACAAAAAGCACTCACTTTAGATAAGAAGTAGTGAATTCTCATATTGTCACTGCCTCTGAGAATTAAGATTTAGGAGTCTTAGAAAGCAGGTATGCAAGAACATCAGCTTAACAGTTAAGAAAGCAAACCTGAAATATAAGAATTACTGTAAATAGAAGAGAAAAAAAAAAAAGAAAAAGAAAATACTGAGAGACAAATGAGAGGGAGAGGCTACCATAAATATCTACAAAATCTTTAGTGGCACAGCTAGAGTCCACTACAAGAACCAGGGCAAACTATGCAATACCCAGCTGAAAAAAACTCCAAAATAAACATATCAATTCATTTCATTAACAGATTGTGCCGGGAAAACGCAGAAATACTTGCCCCAGATGCTGGTATTGTCATTTTTTTTTTGAAAAAATCATCTACAGGAACCTCCCTTTTGGTAACTCTGGAATACTTCACCTAAATTTGTCTATTCCGACAGCATGAATGTAATAGTCAATATGTGGCTTTAAGGAAGAGGGTGTCAGTCATAAAAACAATGCCGAGAGATTCACAATAACAAAACAGGAAGTCATCAAAACTACAAGTCACCAAAACACACTACACAGGGAGAGCCTGAAGATATTACAGAGTTTTCAGCTGGATTTTTTGAACCACATGCCAGACATGTGAAGTGAATTAAAATAGTTTTGCCCTAAAAGAACACAATAAACATGAGCATCATGAAAATAAGTTCTGTGACCTACATATTGTAAAATACTGAAAACATTAAAGGCCACAGACCCAATATATATTTACAGTAGGGTTTCAGGCATAATGTAATGAAATTCTTTAGACAACAGGATTTTTTAAGGCCAATGATCATATTTTTCCTCTATCTCTTTTTTAGAGATTTCCAAAGAGATGTTGCGCAAGATGGACTGAGGACAGCAATAGTTTGCTTTGTAAATCTGTCATAGTTCAAAACATTCTCTTACAATCTATGTTTCTCATCAAGTATCAACAAATAGAACAAATAAAAATTTGCATATAAACCTTAGGGAGGCATTTTTTAAATTTTTTTTAGCAGATGTGTTACATTGTTTTCAATACATATTAAGCTAAAAGCCATTTTTTAGAAAAACTAAATTAACTAGCTAATAAAAAGTAAATCTTTTTTCTGCTTTTCTGCTTTTCATTCTTCATTCTGCTTTTCCCAGCTAAAAGGAGTTCCAGAGCGACAAGCGGAGTTGTAACTTTCTAAGAGTAGGCATTGCACTGAAATGTTCACTGCTTTCTATTCAGAGTTACAGGGTAGACTATGACCATAGGCATGTAGCTGTATTTTAGCATATCAGATTCTGCAGAAGAAAATAATGGAAACAGGAAAAAGAAAAAAAAAAAGAAAAAACCAAAAAAGTTGAGTTGAAATTGCAGGAAAAGATATTAAGCTTTCTTGACGGGGTGGGGGGTGAGGGGGTGGGTAAGGCGGAAGCTTTTAATTCCAGGGATAGTTTAGCACTTAAATGTAATGTCTGTGGCAGTTGTATAATATCCACTACTTCTGTCATTATGAAGTGTCAATAAAGATCTATCAGAAATTGTATATATACAGCAAGAGGCAGACCAGGTGGAGAGGAGTGGGTTACATATTGTTGAGGACCTTCCTTATATTATCATTTCAATAATTTCTAATATTTTAACAATAAAAATTGGACAAAGGTTTGGGTTCTTATCTTATCACCTGACCAAACTGAGGCAGTATTTTCAAGTTTGAAATCAGCAGAAAACTGAAAAAAAAAATTGTTCAGTTTTCCCTTTTTTTTAAAATGTCCTCAAGAGTTATATGATCTTCAGTTACTACAGTTTCTGGTTTAATCATTATACATGAGATTTTTGAACACTAATACACTTCAGATTTCTTAAGCCAAAGTGTGTACTACACAAAGTTTATGATAAAAAAAAAAGTATGTGTAAATTCAACAACACATAGAAGTATGTCCAGTACATGTTAGAACAATCAACGTGAGACAGCAAATCCTCCAGTTAAGCCACCGTTTCTTAGCTTTTGTGGGTACGCATTTTTAATCCTTTATTTGTTACTCAGAGTGGCCCCGTGACTCTTCTAGGGTACAGAAAGGTAAGAAATGTGTCATACATCCATGGATGTTATTTGCTTTAGCCACGGATATACACAGGAACTTCAGTGCCAGTGCCAGTATGGCTTAACGATATCACAAAGTGCTGTCAAAATCCATCAGGACTACTGAAGAAGGAAGAACCAATCATGGAATTACGTTGCTTACTGCTTCTCTGACATACTCTGCAACAAATATAAGCTGCCTCTGAGATTTCCCGTTTCTCTTCCACACCCAGGACCTCTCCTCATTCATAGTCATACATACAGAAACAAGTGCCTGAATTAAAAAAGTTCCACCTATAAAATAAGGCAGCTCTCCAGAATGCATAGATAAGAGGTACTTCATTTTATAGCTGTAATCTTCTCGTAATGTAATTGATATCTTTTAGCAATATAAAAAAGAAGAACTGGCACTATAACTAAATCAACTTTATATGAATGTTCTTATACTAAAGCAAAATGTTATTTGACCTTGCACTTGTAACTTGATGGATGATACAAGTGCAGACCTGATTCGTTTTAGAGGACTGTGTTTGTGAAACACATGACATTCATCTTCAGATTGGGAAACTGAGCTCTTGCCCTTAAGGCTTATAGTAATCTTAGCAGAATTGTAGTCTGCAGAAGAGTATCAACACATTTATGCTTCCCTTGCCCTTTGGCAACATTACTTTCAGGGCAAGAGCTCTAGCAGCAAATATTTTGTTATATAGTCAGAACTTGGTGAAGTTAGTGAAGCAAATCAAAATGCTCTAAACTCCAGATGCTTCGTTTCATGAATTCACCCCAAAGCAAACAGATTACCATCTGGACACAGGAAACCAAAAGATAAAATATACACTTAAAGTAATCTGTTTGCAAGTATAGTGTGTGTAGCTTGAGTCTAGTATATCAATATAGAACTACATTATTTAAAAAGCCAACACACTATGAATTAGAAATGCTTTCTACTTGAGAAGTATTTAAGATATTATTGAAATGTTGAGGTAATATTTTGCATTAAATATAATAGGCTTTAATTCAGCTCATAAATACTCCAAGAACATAAAAATAATTGACCCAACACTATTGATAATATCTTGACTACTGATCTATTTTTCCAATTATTTTTCTTCGTTTCAGAAATTCAGAAAACATATTAAGGCTATTTAGGGCATATTATCTCAGAAAACAAATAGTAACTGCCCAACAAAATTGAAATAATTTCCCTCAGTGGCTTTTACAAACCCTTTTCTTAGCCTCACAGAGGTTAAAAGCTTACATTATAAATATATACAAAACACATCATAAACTCTTCCCTGTGGTTTCTATGTATATGCACTACACATTCTTAAAAGTCTGAAGTTTTTTCACAGGATTTTGAATTCCTATTATGAAATGTTGGACCCACTGAAGACTCCCACCAATTCCAGCTGAGCTTACAATTCACCTTTTATTTTCTTTTGCCACTGAAACATATTTTATTGCAACCAGTAGCTTGAAATGTGTGTTTTCCAGAGGAAACAGAATCACCAAATCCACAATTACTGTCTCTGACCTTGGAAACGCAAATATATTCAAAGCTATGAAACCAAGCTCACAATCTGAGGCAGATTTGTAGACTTTTAATGACACTGACTGTTATAGGAAAAGATTTGCACTATGTAGATTTTGTGATACTGTAGAGGTTACACCCACTACTATTTTTGAGGTGGTTGTTGCAGTATGAAGTTTGATGGGCTTCAACTCTATAGGTACACTGTTAGGTTTCTTCCAGCCTTTCCAGAACACAAGAAAAATGCAGTAGAGGAGCATGATATTGAAAAGTGGTTAGGAAGTGGAGAAGAGTTTTATCCAAACACAACAGCAACTAAGAGAAACTGAATGAACTGTATGGTAGCTGAATGTTATTACTTTTTACCAGAGGTGAGGAAATTTCTCAGATTTGGTTTCACAAAACTAAAAAAAAAAAAAAAAAAACCAAACAAAAACCTGTCAAAATGTCTACCTAATAACTCCTGTGTAGTTTCAACATTTGTAAACAAAACAAAAAATGGAACTTCACCAGAAAACTAAGTTTCCTTTCAGATCATCAATATTATCAGACAGTGTTAAATTAAAATTAAATCCTTTTTCTTGAAACACTGTAGTGTGTTCTCAGTGTTGTATTGTTCCTGTCTCCCATTCTTTCCAATGGACAAAACGTTCAATTGTTCTTTATTTAGAAGTCAGAGCTATTTAACTCCCATATTGAAACAATTTATACAAAGGCAAGTCCAATCCAAAGAGTAGCCTGTTAATTTCTGGAATGCAATTGAATCAGAACTGGATTTGCATCTCTTACAAGGCATTCCACTCACAATTTGAAATACAAACTAAGACTTAGATAAGTAAAAAGAAACTCTCATTTTAATTCAGTGAATGAGAACATTCTGATTACAATTAAAGTGGGTGATCAAGTGTTTAATTTAAATTTTAGAACAGAAAGCTTAGGATAATAATAGATCAACATATTTTATTTTTTCAAGAAAGAATAATTCTGGTCTGAAAAAAAAAGTTCCCTATGTAAAAATTCACAATTATGGCATTTAAGCAATTATTAATATTTCCAAATGTTCTCCACAGAAATGCATGTTTTATTGTATACAATCACAAAGGCTGGATTTTGAAAAGAATATTTGGGTTTGATGTTGATTATTAGAAAAAGATTTGGTAATCAGTATATAAATTTTCAAATAAAAAAAAGGGTAATTGTACACATGATGCCCCTCTTCAAACTTTTCATAAATACAAACTTGTATACTCTTAGTTTTTCTCATGTGCTCATCATGCAATGATGACAAAGCAAGAGCAGTATATATGAAGTATGTGAGCATGCTGGGCCACTAACCCATAGCATTCCACAAAAAAAACCTGCATAGATTTTATTCAAAAAACAGAATCTATACAAATTTGCTCAGATATAGTAGCGATCAAGAAGATATCAGTTGGAATGCTGCATTTATTTACCTTTTTCCTAGTATCTTGTATTCAAAGCTTTTCTGCCTCTTGCAAATTTGATTTGGTGAAAAGGGGAGAAATTCTTCAGTGAAGTAGATGAAGATGACTTTTCTTTAAGTGTGCAGAGAAAACACTTGATCTTTTCTCCCTTTTATATACAGAGGAAAAAGTATTTTCCAGAAGATTTTTAAAAAGCTTGACACTGTTCAGGGGTCTTTTTTAATTATTATTATTATTTAAGAGATGTAACAACAGTTTTCCTTAAGAAGGGGGGGAAAAAGGGCATGAAGATTCACATTTTCTGAGAGCTAAAAGTTATTAAGGTCCTAAGATAATTAACATCAGTGACTATGAACTTATGACATGACAACCAGGATGAGTAACTTCTGAAACATGCCTTCAGCCTCTCTCTGCTTTAAGGTTTCAAACTGTTTCCTTTCTTGCAGTGTGAAAGGATTTAATGCATAAACTCTGAATGACAATTTTAGATGCACTAAAAGACACAGGACCCCCTCTCCCTTCCTTCAGCTATAGGCTTGGCACTACTGCAGTTGCTGAAGAACAGCAGCAGATACTGAAGTTAGAATTTTTGAAGGAACAAATCTATAATTATTTTTTATCTGTGTTTATTGGCAAAGGAATCTCTTCAGCTGAGAGCATGAATCTCTCATACATTGACTCACAAGTTCAAAAAGCTCAAGATATGCCTGCAAATCCATCACTGCTCACTATAAAGGCAATAGCAAACTTTGAGTAGAATTGTAGAGAGAAACTATTCTGATCCACTGAATAAACTTTAATTAGGAACATAAAATATGCATTAATCACTCAGTGTCATTAAGAAATTACATGGAATTCGATCACTGCCAACAGCCTGAATTTATTACTTTGTAATGGCCTAAGGGAGTATTTACAGACTAGTGTGAAACCTAAAATTAAGGACTATTTCTCCTTAAGTGATATGATTTCCTTGATCTGTACATATCACTTCCTTCATGCCATTTAGCTTTGCTAAGACTATTTTCAAATCATGTGAAAGTTTAATTTTTCCATTGACTTGAACCCTCAGTCCATTTTCTGCTTTTCTGGAATTCAAGTCAGAAGTCTAAAGTAAGAGTTTGCATCAGAGTAAGGCATTTTAATGTAAGATATACCAGATTGTTTTCCAGGTTAATGTTCACTTTTCATTTAGCCACTTGATTTCATTCCTATAACAATAGATAAAACAGGTGATATTTAAGAGAGTTCACGCCTCAGAAAAATAACCATTGGAGACAGGAATGTGTGTGTAAACAAGCTTTTAACTTTAAGAGAGCCTGGATATTGTAGCCATGTAAGAACAGACTGAAAAAGTAAAAAACGGCGTTGTCTAGGGAAGGTTTGGTGGCTGTTGTCTGATCACTACAGAAAAGTAGTGATTCCCTTAAAAAAGTATTAAGCATATTAGTTTCATTGATCTAACAAAACATGTAGCTGTAACACTGGAAGATATCACCTATTACAGCCTATGTCCATGAAATTTTACAAAGCTACTATACTTTTTGCCTTTTTTTCACAAAAAAAGAATTGACAGGGTTTCTTGGGTGCTTGGAATATTTTGGGAATGGGGCCAGTATTTTCCATATCTTTCATATCTGAATCTTTAGGGACAGAATTTGAACCTATGCAATGATGATACACAATGCTTACTACCAAAATAAAAAAAAAAAAAAAACAAAAACAACACAAAAACTGAGTAAAAGAGAATTTTAATAATGCAATTCTGTTTCTAAGACTAAAGGCCAGTGCATAAGTATTTCAGTATGAACAGAACTTGGTCAATATTATTTATGTACAAGTTCCTCTTTTTCATGCAGAGGGTGAAAGTGCAGGGTGGTACACCTATGTCCTGCGTATGCTGTACTCTTTATCAATGCCCAAAGGCAAAACCAGGAAGCACCTATACATCACAGAGAAGTTAAGCAATTTTCTTAATATGTGTATAAGTAAAAAATGAATGGAGCTATGCTGCTGCTGTTTTTTTCTGTACTACGCCTGAAAAGCTAGTATTAAAGTCAGTATACTTTAGACATTTGTGTTTAAAACAAAATAATGATTGCTTTTCCAAAATATCATTTCACGTTGTTTCCCCTGTGACAAATAAATGGTTTTATCAACTTGTAAACATTTAGGTAAACCACAAGAATCCTCTTTGTGGTATATTTTTACTTGCTAGCAAGACTACAATCTGAGATTGGCTTCTTCACATTGCCTAGAAGAACCTGAAATTAACTGAGACCCAGTGATTCGCGCAACTTAGCAGTTAAGGATAACTTTCCATTGCAAATAAACTGTAACAATCATCACTACTGACATTCCACTGTTGATTCATATCATCTGTGATATGAAGCAGAACACTTAGGTAAGGAGCAAGTAACTTTTCAGTCAAGGTTATATTTTTCAGAGTCAAAATGTAACTAGACATTTCAGTAGCTTCTTTAGCAATATATGAATGATTCAGACTTTTAGGCACAGAAAAACGCAAACCTCCTTTTTAGGTAAATTAATTTACTATAGAAAAAGTGTAAAATATAATAGAACAGAGACTTACTGACTTTTTCCAAATCTTAATTATAGAGTTCCATTCTTTTCCATAATTAATTTACAGTTGAATAGTGTCTCTAACAGGACATGCAAATCAGAACTATGATGCTGTGCAGAATTCCAGTCATGCTTGAAAGCCCGCAATATGCCAAAATAAAGAAACTCTGATGAAAACATTTTAATGTGAAGCAAAAAAAAAAGAGTTCAAATTATGCGTGCCTGGAAAAAGAACTCAGACTCCATTTACATTTATAATTTTTAAAACAAGCTGCTTTGCCATCATACAAGAAACTAAAACATTGTCTAATATCATTAAAAAAGATGTGGGTCTACTTAATATGATTACTATATGCTTAACAGATTTTATATCCGAACTGCAGTAATTATTGAAGTGAATAAAGAAACATATTTCAAAACATAATAAAGTTAATCTATAGAACGAATTTGCTTATCTTTGGGTGTTCAAAAATACATCAAGAATATGTGGTGGTGTAACTCCCCCCTTGGCCACAGGTTCAACCCTTGGGCCACGAATTATGACTCTTGACTCACTTGGAACCACCCCCCCCATATACTAGGCCATTTGCCAGACAGTGTGTCAACTTGTGTCAACCTAAAGTCACTGGGGAAAAGTATTCCCACTGTGAAAAGACAAAATGGGAACAGTGAGGTGACCCCTTAGCATACCAGAAACTGCTATGTTTGGGAAAATTTTCCCGCTGCCTAACAAAGGGACTGATGATCGATCCCTTCTTGATGAGATATATATTGGGAGAGAATATTTCCTTTATAACAATGCAGTGGGGAGAATATTAAGTCACCCCCTCAGTGCATCTGGTCTCCTGCACACCTGGGACGGGATCCCCTCATTGCCTGAAGACTCTGACCACCACCTTCTGATAGCTTAATAACCCTGATCCCTGTATCACGTCCCATGTAGGGTGATCTTATGCAGCTGGTAGAAGGTACCAGACTTGCATAATCTGAGTATTGGTCACAATGAAAAAATACCTGACAAAAGTCAATTATTTCAAAATCCTTTAAGTAAGCAAATCTACGGAAAGTTTGGTCTCTTCTGGATTGCAGCAGACTGGGTCATCCGCCTGCATTACGATGCCTCTCAGGAGCGGCATGCAGAACTTAAAACATTTGCCGACAAAACAGATAGACAGTCCAAAGTGATACTGACTTCTTGAGACTCAGCTACTGCCTGTTGAGGAACGCTGATGCATTGTGTGAGTATTTTCACTAATCTCAAAAAGAGGGATTTTTAACTACAGTCTAGCCTCACTACGTCTCTCTTTACTTATGTCTCTATTTATATGATCCGTATACCCTTTTGTGTTTAAATACTAATACATCATCTATGTGTACACATATCAGTTTCCTTCTCAGTTTTTCTATATGCCTCAAGGAAAGAGAAGCTCAAAAAGTACAGGAACCCTGTTAACATCCTACAGAGTAAATGCAGAAAAAATAGGCAGTCCTGATGCATTGTTGTTTCATGCTATTATGTTAGAGAGGAATCTCTGCTAAGAAGAGATTTATAGCAAGTACTATGCAGGGAAAGCATGAAACTGCATACACAGAAGAAAATCAACTAATTTTTCAAACGCACCTGGGCTGAGAGCTAACAATAAACTAACATTCTCCAGTATGAAGGTACAAACTCTGGAACAGAAGAATGTGAACATGAGTTAGGGTTTTCTGCCAAGTGTGAAATCAGAAAACCTATTTAATAGTGTGACATGAGTTCAGAGACCATGTTTTGCTTTCAGTATCATATATATTATTTCAAGAAGCATGATGAGAAAAAATCTGTTAGCAGACCTGTAGCAAAAACCTATGTTTGCTCTGAAAGAGACTAATGAGTATATTGAGAAGTGAAGAAGAATAGCGACAAAAGCTCTGGTAATTGTGGCACTGGAGAAATGCAAAACATGGTTAAGAGGGGCAGTGAGAGAGAAGCTTGTGAATCAAGAGTAGCCAAGAGAGAGCGCTCATCCTGTTGAGTCAGCCACACCTACATCATGTCCTGATGTTCAGGCAGATCTAATGATATCAAACACTAAGTAAAGATTACTGCAAGAAGGGAAATTTACTGGCTACACTACAAGCTTCCTCTCTATAGGAAAACATCATAGAACCATAAGATGACTGAGGTTGGAAGGGGCCTTCAGAGATATCTAGAATAAAAATGCAGCTCTTGGGACTGGTCTACAAGATTAGAAAATTGTCTAGCAGAAACAGGACATCAAGTTAATTTTAAAGTTCTGGCTGTAGACTTCAATTCACCTGAAGTTATACAGACTACTTCTGATATAGCTGGGACTTGAAATACAATTTGTGAAGTCCAGGCTAGTCTGCCAAAATTCTAACATCTGTAATCTATTATAGCTCTTGAGAAATCTTGTTACACAGTTCCTAATTTAACCACAAAACCCAAAACTTTCTTTACTTCTTCTCCCCTGAGATTTATCCCAGGAAGTCTTTAGGAGCTAATTTGAAGCTCATTTAAATTAATGACAAAGTTCACACTAACCTTAGTGCTGTAAGATTAGGATCTCAGACTCAAACACCTGCATTTCTGTTTTGTACCTTGCTGGAGACAGAATAGTGCAGTGATTTTGCCTTATGTGTTTTGTGAAGTACTTTACGCATTTACCATGGACTATAGGTAATGAGAACAAAAGGTAGTTATTTGGAGTAAGAAAATATATTTGCAAGAAAAAAAACCAACAAAACCCCATAGAATTCCTTTATATTCCCTGTGGAACATAAAGCAGAACCATGGTGTCTCCTCACTCCTCAAAACAACACAAAGAGAAAGACCATAGAAAGAAAGGAGAAACAATGCACAGAAGAACTACCAACAAAATGGAAAAAATGAGATGCACTCATATTTCAACCAAAATATTTCAACCAAAGCAAAGGCAACATGCTGTCAGCCCTAAATAATTATTGTAGCACAGTGCCTTTTGAGATCAGTCTGCACCTAATACACCAAGACTGAGCTGATGGAGATACAAATCACTAAATAAACTAACTCTTTTGTTTCAGTCCTCATCGAAAGATTATTTTGCAGGTGGAAAGCTCACCCCAGCTCACCTCAGGATGAAATGAACAAAGACCAGAGGAACATTTGAAATTTTGTCTGACATTTGATGTACAAATGCACAGAGCTGCTAAGAGGACATCATGTCATTCAAGTCTGACTGACATGTTACTTGGTCAAAATACAGGTACTGGGTCCTGGCGCAATACATATTTAAATAGTGATTTCCCTGTTGCATGTACCTTTGCTTTGTAATGACCTCTCCAACAGAAGAGGCCTTGGTGCAGCAGGTTGTCCCCAAGCATGTACCAGCCCACTTGCAGAGCTGATCAGCAGCTGGTTACCAGCTCATGGCTGCTTGTGTGGAGAAAGTTTAGTTTCTACTTACTCCCTTTTTTTCCTGCACTGCTCTACAATGCTCCCCACCTCTGGCTGCATAGCCCTGTCCAAAATTTCAGTGAATAAACTCCACTGAGAAGTCCAACTGGATTAGTTTTCTAGTAGATAAAAAAATTGTGTCGGCCTATGGATTCCGATGGGAAACAGAGACAGAAATAGAGCTGGCAATAGGAAGATGTAGAAGGTAAGCACCCAGAGCAGGTAGCTTTGGAAAGGTAGGAGCAGGGTAGGAGAAGCTTGGAAGTGGATTTCCCCTTTCTGAAGCTTTGGGTTACTAAACAGCCTTGCCCCATTTCATGGAACTGCATTGTTATGATGTAACATACCATCACAGTATACATTTAGCGTGGATGTAACTTTTCATATGAGTATTCTAGAGCACCTAGATATACCAAGGGCAGAAGGACAAAAAGCAAGGCATAGAAGATGACTGTACCACAATTTACAGCTTGTAGAAAGGAAGAACTTCACTAACTCATAATAATGACTATTAGTATTAGCTGTTACAGCTGTAGCAGACATTATACAAAAGAATCCTTACCATTCCTCTGAAAATAAAAATACAGACCAGGAAAGAGGGGTGGAGGCTTTGCCCTGTTATATCAGGAAATGGATAGAGTGTGAAGACCTGTCCCTAAAATATAGCCATGAACAGGCATAAAGCTTATGGCTGAGAATAAAACACTGAGGCAAGAAAAAGAGAACCTTGTGGTTGCTGTATACTACAGGCCATGTGATCAAGGGGAGTCTACTGATGAAGCCTTCTTCCTCCCGCTACAAAAGGCTTTATGCTCACAAGCTCTCATCCTACTGGGAGACATTAACCACCTTGACATATGCTGGAAAATAGCATGGCAAGCTTTAGGCAATCTAGGAGACTCCTAGAGTGCATTGATGATAATTTCTTAATCCAGCTAATAGACATCAATACCCAAGGGGATTCAATACTGGACCTCATAGACACCAATGCAAGTGAGCTCATGAGTATGGCAAGATTGGAGGCAGCCCGGGCTGCAGTGATCAGGCACTGTTGGAGTTCAAGGTCCTGAGGGATATTGGACAGGCAAGGAGTACAGTCAGTACCCTAAATTTTAGGAAAGCAAACTTCTAGCTCATCAAGAAGGTAGTCAGTAGGATCTCCTGGGAAACAGTCCTCAGGGACAAGGGAGCAGAACAGAGCTGGCAAATATTTAAAGATGTTTTCCACAGAGTGCAAAAGTGCTCTGTCTTTAGATGCAGGAAATTGGGCAGGGAAGGGAAGGGAAAAGACCACAGGGAAGGCTGAATCAAGACCAACTGGTCAGACCAAAGAGCAAAAAGGAAACTGCACAGCCAATGCAAGCGAAAACAAGTAACACGGGAAGAGTATAGGGACGCTGCCTGGTTCTGTAGGGATGGGGTCAGGAAGGCCAAGGCAGAACTGGAGTTGAACTTGGCAGGGGAGAACCGGAAAAGAAAGGTTAAAGAAAGCATACCACGACTGATGAACAAAAATGGTGACCTTGGATCAACAGATGAGGAGAAGGTTGAGGTACTTAGCAACTTTTTTGCCTCAGACTTCACTCTTCTCACCCCTCCTGGATGAAAGAACAGCAAGATGGAGACCAGAGGAATACAGCCCCTCCCAGTGTAGGAGAAGGTTCACGACCACCTTAGGAACCTGAACACAAATAAGTCTATGGAACCAGCAAGACTGAGTGTGCCTTCAGCAAGTTTGCAGATGACCAAGCTGAGCGGTGTAGTTGTCACACCAGGACAGGATGTGATCCAGGGGGACCTGTACAGGCTGGAGAAGTGGGCCTGTGTGAACCTCATGAGCTTCAACAAGGCCAAGTGCAAGGCCCTGCACGCGGATCTGGGCAATCTGCTGTTTCAATACAGAACAGGTAATGACATGATTGAGAGCAGCCCTGTGGAGTACTCAGGGGTGCTGATTGATGAGAAGCTTGACATAAGCCAGTAATGTGTGCTTGCAGCCCAGAGACCCAACCATATCCTGGGCTGCATCAAAAGAAGTGTGGGCAGCAGGTCGAGGGAGGTGATTCTCCTATCTACTCTGCTCACATGAGACCTCACCTTGAGTACTGTGTCCGTTCTGGAATCCCTAACATAAAAAGGATATGGAACTGTTGGAATGGGTCCAGAAGAGGGCCATAAATATTATCAGAGGGCTGGTGCACCTCTGCTATGAGTATAGGTTGAGAGAGTCGGGGTTGCTCAGCCTGGAGAAGAGAAGCTTCAAGGCCTTCCAGTACCTGAGGGGGGCCTACAAGAAAGCTGGGAAGGGACTTCTGTACAAGGGCATGTAGTGTTATGGCAAAGGGGAATGGCTATAAATTGGAAAAGGGAAGATTCAAATTAGACATTAGGATGAAATTCTTCACGTTGACTGTGGTGGCGCACTTGTAACAGGCTGCCCAGGGAAGTTGTAGATACCTCCTCCCTGGTTCTGTTCAAAGCCAGGTTAGATGGGGCCTTGAGCAGCCTGGCTTAGTGGGAGGTGTCCCTGTCCATAACACAGGGGCTGAACTAGATGAGGGTCCTTTAAGGTCCTTTCCAACCCAAATCATTCTATGAGTCCATGAAATATATCTCTCATTCCACAGAGAGACACAGGGAGTAAGACTAAAAATATTCAATTATTCAAAGTATTTATAATATTATTGACTCTCTCTTTTAAACAATTCTCATTGTTTTCATGTTATTGTCAACAGGACCGTCTGCCTTTTTCAAATACAGCAGAAAGAAAGTTCTCAATTCATAATACACATGGGAAGCATAGTTCAAGGACCTGCTGTATTCATCCAGCCAAGTAATAGAAATATATCATATTGCCTATAGGGCCTTAAAAATATATTTGAGTGCTGGATACCTGGAGGAATACTTATACAAAGATTGTGGGAGCAATTTATTGCCTGAAATAAGCTACTGAATTCCTGAAGCAATTGACAACAAACAGTACACTATTAGGACTGGAAATAATTCTGGCTATTTTTTCAGTTGGTAACAGAATTGTATTTGAGATATTTTGTAAATCTTATTCAGCTTATAGAGTTAAAGACCCAACAACCTTGCACAAAATTCAGAGACCTTCATCTCACCATCCCACGCTGAGAGAATTGTGGTTGTTCAGCCTGGAAAGGAGAGGGCCCTGGGGAGGACCTATAGCAGTCTTACAGTACCTGAAAGGGGCTACAAGAAAGCTGGGAAAGGACTTTTGTACAAGGGCATGTAGTGACAGAATGAAGAGGGGTGGCTTTAAATTGGAAAAGGGAAGATTTAGACTAGACATTAGGAAAAAGTTTATCATGATGAGGGTGGTGATGCACTGGAACAGGTTGCCCAGGGAAGTTGTGGACTCCCTCTCCCTGGAAACGTTCAAGACCAGGTTGGATTTGGCCTTGAGCAGCCTGGTCTAGTGGGAGGTGTCCCTGTCCATGGTAGGTTGGTTGGAACTGGATGATCTTTAAGGTCCCTTCCAATCCAAACTATTCTCTGATTTTATGATTCTACAGCTCGATGATTCTACTTATGGGCAGAAACACACCATCATCTTTTTTCAGATTATGATTGTTAGACCTTTTCAGGTGAAATAAGGCTTATGAACAGGTCTGGTCTGTAACTGTGAGTTTATGTGAACATAGCTGGAAGTTCCTTCAAGTCAGTTAGACAGTATAGAGGCTGAGCTCAAATGCATATACTCGCAAAAAACCACATCCTTTGCTAAAAAACTATCATTTGGTGTGACTTCTTCAGCTAAAAGTTCCTTCCAGCATTTTCAATATAATCTGCCCCATCAGTGAATGAACACTAAGGGACTTTCCTGACGTAACTGAAGAAATTACAGCTAAAAGCTAAAATGGAAGCTAGAAATATTTCCCCCCAATGCAACTGTAATGTCAAAGTCAGAAAGAAAATAAAAAGTTCGAGATTGTAAAACAACTTGAACTTTCACTCAAAACAGAAGATATTTCATACTCAGTGCCCAAAACCACTGAGGCTGCATAGGTTTTTATATAGCCATTTTGATATAGCTTTTATCTAACTATGCAGTGAGAACAGCAGTCTGACCTATGTCTGAATTGTTCAAGATTCTATGAAATGGCTCAGATAAAACAAAACTATACAGAACCTGACAATTTTGTAGGGACAGGAAGGCCACTAAATGATTTGTGTTGATATTCTTTGAGTAAATTACAAACTGTTTGACATCCTAGGAAATGTGAAATTTTTAGTGACAATACTTGGCACTGGATTTCTATAAATCCCTAAAAAAACCCTTTAGTATGAACCCCCCAAATTCATATTTATCAAATTCTTCAGGGTTTAAGATTTAGCAATAACACCTATATTAACAATTTGGCTCTTTACTGAGAATTAACTCTGTTCATGAGGTTCTCTATAGTGGGAAGCTCTTTCCATGGCTATATGTATATAGAAAAAAAAGATAACATCATGGCAATGACCAGAGTTTCAGAGTTTAAACTGTTAAACACTTAAGACAATGCATATAAGCTTAAACTCATTCATACCACTTCTTAATAAGAACTTAGACATATAGATAACTTATCTGAACAGGGAAAGGAAAAACAACAACAAAAAAAGGACAGAATATTTAAACTATGAAAAAAAAATAGGCGACAACAAGTGAAAATATCTCAGGGGCTATTAGAAATTCACAGAGCAATGATAGGTTAAGAGCTTCAGGATTATGATCACAACAATATGTCAGAATCAGAAGGTTATCAAGAAATAGCTGTCAGGCTTTATCAGCTATAAACAACTACTCACAGTCCTTCATCCTACACTAAGTTTACATCTCCTCTAAAATCTAACTAATGTTGCTGTACACAAGGAGATATCATGACTTCAGAGGCCATAAGGCAGACTCCAGGTGGGGAATAACACCTCCAATAGCATCCTGGTAGGATGGAGCAAATTATATAAAAGCAAAATCTCTCCTCACGGTTAATAATGTGGAAGGTATAATTTCTGTGGAAAGATAAAATCACACTGAGAAAAGCTTTTATACAGAAACAACAGGGAAGACAGATGACAACCTAGATCCTAGCAAAGAAGTGATGGATGGCGTAGAAAGGAAAGGGTGCTGGGCAATGAGAAACCTCAGGAACAGTATTGCAGGGTGGCAGGACTCCCATCTCAGGATAGTCACACAGCTGCATGTGGATAGGGAAACAAAGGACTAAGGGCAGTGGGATGGCTCACACACTGGGGTAAGCAGTGGATAGGTACAAACATGTTTAGTACATGTGGACAGGGAAGAAGAAGAAGAAGAAGAAGAAGAAGAAGAAGAAGAGGAAGAAGAAGAAGAGGAGGAGGAGGAGGAAGAAGTAGTCATCGGTGTGATGGTGTGGCTGAGATACGCTGGGCTCCTCTATGGAGGCGGATAAGCCTGGCTAAACAGGGAGTGCCTTTTGTCTCAGTATTTATTGACCAGCTCTCTCTCTATGCTTAAGGATAGGACTTGAGAACAAGGAGAATGAGCAGAGGAGGATGAGTCAGGGATTACTGGTGAGCTCTCAACAAGCTTACAGGCTGCATCCAGCTGTCCTGAGAAAGCTGGCTGATGTGCTTGCCAGGCTGCCCTCCAGCAAGAAAGGTCTTGGGGATTGGTGGAGATTTCTGATGACAGACAGACAATAAATGATGCATCTATCTTCAATAAAAGCAAAAGGATCATCCTAGTAACTACAAGGCTTTGGTTCCAGGCAAAATCACATGTTCACACTTCTGAACACAAGGGACAAGAAGGTGACGGGGAATTGTCAGTGTGGTTTGATCAAGAGTGAATCATGCCTAAATTAGCTGGTTACTTCCTGTGGTAAGTGATAGGATTTGAGGGCAAGCAGAAAACATCTGATGTCATTTGCCTCAAATTTAGCAAAGCTTTCAACATTTCTTCCACAATGTCTGTGTATCCAAGCTGGATGTTACTGTTTGGATGGCTGGCCCACCCAGTGGGTAAATACGTGGTTGGATAGTTGCGCTCAGAGGTGGTGGCAACTGGCTAGTATCTGCTTGCAGGCTGATGGCTTGTGGGGTCCCATAGAGTATGTCCTGGGGCTTGTCCAGTTTTACATCTCATACATGACATGGGAAAGTGACAAACTGCACCCTGTCAGGTTTGCTGGTGACAACAAACTTGAGCAGGGGACAAGTTCATATGTGTGAGGGTAGGGCTGCTGTCCAGCTAGTGGGAAGAAATGACCAATGGGCCCCTTATGCAACTGGGGCAGGAGCAAAGGGCAGCTCTGTCCTAGGCAGACACAGGATTTCCACCTGCCACAGAATAAAACCCTGAGCAATGTAGTGTGACTCACTGCTGAACCTGCTCCAGGTGAGGGTTGTGCTAGAGACCTCCTGAGGTCCCTGTCTTCCTGAATTGTCCTATGGTACTATGATCCATAAAGTACAGTAGTAGGTTCAAATACATACTGTTGATTTGCCCTCCATCAGTCTCAGGTCAGAAAACAAACTGTCTCTAGCAGCGTGGTACAAAGGATGAAGGAAAGCAAAGTAAGTAGATTAAAGTATCAGGAAGCTAAGTTTTATTAAAAAGACAAATATAATTGGAACAAGAGGAGCAACACTGAAGTGTCACAGCTGTTCAAGACAGAATAGGAAGTGGTAACTTTTACCTGCAGTAAAAGTTGCAGGTCCTAATCAAGCACTATACTTGCTTAGGCTTCCTTCTTAAGGACAGCAACCAGAAGGTGAGCTGCTGCTTGATAAGTTATTACTTCTAACTATTCCAGTCAAATGCATTTTGAGGATAAAAGAAACTGAGAAAGAAGAGTTATGTTCATTTCCTCACCTTTTCTCTTCTGATTCTCTACAATTCAAGAACTTAAAACTCTTGCTTCACAAGAATAAACTAAAAAATGTTTTAGATTGCTGCTTGTCTGTTATTAAAACAGAAATAAAAGCTGGCAGTATTGGGACATCCGTTTCTTCAAATACAATGAGTCAGGTGAGGAGGAGTGAGCAGGCTACTTGCCAATTATGAAGAGTTTGAAGGGTCATGAGTCGACCTGTTCCTCAGTGTAACCCCTCAGCAGGATCACCTCTCAGGAGCTGATTAGTAACTTTCTGGCAGGAACAGCAGTAATTTAGACCAGGAGAAAAAAACCAAAGTGTTGCAGCACTGTACACATCAATCCCTGACAAAAAGCCAGCACAATGTGTTTAGTGCTACAGAAGTAAAACTACAGAAGTACTAATGACATCCTTTCTCAGTGCAAGCTGTTGTAATTTGTCTATGTAGTTCATCGTTGTGCTTGTCATAAGTAAAGTACTTGCTTATTGACCCTAGGCCAGGAATTACCAGGACAAACATACTCAGTTTTACAGTCTGGTTATATTTTAGCAGCAAAATGAAATTTCCAGGTCTTAAAAAATAGAATTTGTCTCTTTTCATAGAATCATAGAATCACCAGTTTGGAAAGGACCCACTGGATCATCGAGTCCAACCATTCTGCTTCAGTTTACACAGTATTTTTTCTAGTGTGAGGTTGGAAGACAATTTTCTTTTTTTGTGGGTATTTTATAATGGATTCTTTTATGCTGTGCCTTGTAAGTGATCACGAACTGATTAATGTCTACTGCACATGCTGTGAACTGTATCAAAGTTTAGCTTTCCAACAAATTATAATATTGGCAATCCAATTATTATTATTCAAAGAGTAATATATTAGGAAATACATTTTAGCATAAAATCATTAAAAAAACACTGTCTGTATGAACAAAAATTTTGCTTTTTATATCAGCCCCCAAAATTTGCATATTCATTTGTAATATTATTGAAATGCACTATTTAATGGCAGCAAAAGCACTAAGTGCAGTAACAGGGGTTTCCCCATGATGGTGGACTTTCACAGCTGTTCAGCCTTTTTAAGAGACAATTTTAAGCCACAGCCTTTATTTCTTACTTGTGAATGCAGTTGTAAGTTACTCAAACAAATACGAGTCCAAAGGAAAGAAATTAACATACTGAAACCTAGAGAACTCTTCTCTGGAGCTGATATTACAGACTGCAAATTCAGAGTGAGCTGGCTTGGATCTCCAGGCTTCTTCTAGGATATGTGCTATTCTGACTAATGGGTAGCAAAGCCCCCACAATGCCAAGGATGCTCCCCTCAACTCAAGTGAAAATCTAACAAGGAGAAGGAAGAAAAAATGGTAGCCAAACATAATGGCATGATAATACCAAGCACTGTCCTACAGATTGTCAAGGCGCTCTTGCAAGAGGTAAATGTGGCTTTTGCCCGGTATCTTCAGGTCCAGTTAAGAAAGACAAGATGACTTTGATTCAGATTCAAAGAAAAACACAACTCTGTCTGACTTACATATAATCACCTATTTAAAACCTTCAGAATAATCTCACTGAATAATTTATAAAACAGAAGATACTTCTATCTGATCAGTAGGAATAAAATCTGAAGAAAAAGAGTCATAAAGAACAAACAGCATTCTGGAAGTTAAAGGGGTGCATCCACCTGCCATTTACAACACCCTCGTTCAATTTTTACATAAAAAATATAATCCAGAACATTACCTATCTCACTTATTATTACTGTTTTATGGTTCTAACTTCCATGTTCTATAGTAAAACAAGTTCCAGTTTAATTTCCTGTCTGCAAAGAATAACAACAATTTCAGTTCTGGACCATTAAATTTCAAACATATAGATCACTTTGGAAGCTAACCAAAACAACAATCCTGATTGTCCAAATGCAGCAAGGTTACTAAATATGCACTTAGCTATAAGCATGTCCATGTACTCATAAGCAAGCTATAACCTCAGGTTTCATTGGACTACAACAGGAGTTTTACAGGAAGCCAACCTGAGATCCTGCTCCTGTAAAAAAATGACATGTAGGAAAATGGAAAAGAACCTATTAAAAAAAAAAAATATATATAAGCACTTGGAAGCATAAAACCACCTTAATTCCAATATGAAAAATACATTAACTATCTTGAATGAGCAAACTCTGAAACTTGGAGCATCAGCAAACTGAAGCATGGTCACAACCAGAAGAAGGGGATTTGTAATTCTGTGTCATAGAATGATAATACAATGAAAAGGATGGGCATAACTTTCATACATGGAACTGAAAAATGGATAATAGAGAGATAGATACCTGAAGATACCTGCAATGGTGACAGATGAGATTTAAAACGTGAGTTTAAAACTGTACTAAATCTAGTAACAACTGATAACACTTTTTTGCCAGAATCTGCTCATTGCTAAACAAATGGAGAAAAAAATAAAGTAAGAATAAATGTAAGGTCAGAAATTCTGAGTACTTGAAGCTCTTTAAGAAAAGAGGAAGCCTATGACATGGACAACCATAAGATAAACCCCAAATTCAAACACAAACCTCAAGGATAAATATTTTCAGAGTGAATTAAGGACACTTTTCAGTTACAGCAAAACAATCAGACATTTTGTTCTCTCCAACTTTCTCTAATTCAATGCAATACCTTTCTTCTTCTTTTGGCTGAGTAAGATCTATAGATTGTTTGACATGCTATACAAATGCGTTTACATAACATGCGACTAGGCTTCAGCAAACAAATGTGTTGAAGGTGCGTAACTGTATATCTAAGATGTAACAAAGAGGCTTTACCTGCATTTGTTTGTCCACCAAGTAGTAAGCCCCCTTGTTCTCTAACAGGCTCTACATAGTAACGCAAGCTGGTTTGGGATGACAAGTTAGACAGAGAATTGCAGTTTGAAATATGCCACAAAAGGTATCCAAATAGAGGTTCTCCATTCAATGTAGAGTCAGGGAAAATCCCACTGCCAGAAGACAAATTACTGCTAATTTGTAACAAAGTATGAATATTTGTCAGCATAAACATTTAACTTTACATAGCATTCCAAATGCTTCCTGGTTTTGTAGTTTTATTTGTAAAAGCAAATGAACAAGTAAAAATCAAACCATCCCCCTCCCAAGAACAAAAACACTGAAATACTACAAAACAATATAAAGTCTCATACAAACCAAATCAAAACTTTTAATTGTGTTCCTGGTCCAGTAACTGATTCAGTATAGAAATAAAAAGGTAAATCAATAAATCTTTAAATATATATCTTCATGCTTTCCATTTTAAGCTGCTAAAATGAGATACTAGTGCAATATTTGTCTAAGTCACAGAGATATATAAAGACTGATCAATAGCTGAAAATTACATGGAATCTCCAAACAAGACCAAGAAAAAGGGCAAATTGAGTCTAATTCTTGATGGTACTCAAATTGCACTTTCTCTTTTCACACTAGGAAGATAGAGGATATAAGTTTAATTTTCTGCTTTATAAATAGTTTAACCTATTACTGCACTTTATTCTTTGTTCACAATAGACCCAAGTCAAGGATAACCTATGGTTTTAGAACACACACACACACACACACACACATTCATAAGGCTTCTGCTGGAAGCTTTAGTAGTTTCAGTAATGTAACACAATTCAGCTCTTTTATGTAACTAGGGCCCATGAATTTCCTTTCTGGCCTCTCTCATCTGCAAAACTGATGCAAACAATGAGCTTCCATCAGTGCTTATGGGATTTCTATGCTAAAACAAGTTAGCTATGTTATGAAACAAATGTTGAGGAAGATCCATGAATACATACAGAAGGGCAATGAATACTTAAGTAGTCCATTAATTCAAAATATCAGGTATCCAAAGCAAATTTTGTACTGATAGAGTACAGGCAGAGTCCATATTCAAAATCCAGCAAATGCTGCCACTAATCAAAAAATACTTCCAGAACGGCATTCCTTTAAAAAAGTCACACTTACATTTTTTTTTTTAAAGTGCTAACTTTGAACAAGAATAACACAGAGCTTCAAGAGAAAGTCTGTGCACAACTTGTGAAAAATAAATATATAAAATATGGTGTTTACTATAATTATCATTGCATGACAACGTATATGAATCAATGGCCAAAAGGAAATTTCCATGCTTACTACATGCAATTGCTATTCTAGCCTGCAGAACCTATGTGCAAACTTATTTAATAGCTATGTAAACTATGCTTGAACTAAATACATATAAATACATATACAAATAAATATTATTCATACATGACAAACATGCATGCATGTATCCATGCATGTGTATATATATACACACAAACAAACATATATAATATGGCAATACACAGATCTGATCCAACAAGGAGAAGTTTGTAAATACACATTTCACATTTCTAAAAATCTAGACTAAAATTTCTTAAACAGAGGAACTCTGCTGAGTGGCAAGGACAGAACAGATTAAAACAGAAGTGAAACTGCTGTTTGGGCTTAGGGTCCTTTTAAAGGATTTTGTATGCTTGTAGCAGAGAACAAGAAAACTAATGATTTTTTTATAGAAACTGATGGCTTTATGTAAGTTGCCTCTTATTGAAATGGAAAAAATGTTAAGACAAGCAGAATAGCATTTAGGGATTGCTCAGCCTAAAACCTGGAAACCATTCAGAGGAACAGATGCAGTTCGATGACAGATTCATGGCTGAGGAAGGTGTTACATCCAGGTGCAAACTCTACTCCTCTGAAACGTCTGGCTGATTTTGTGAGATTCTGGCAGCACACAAGCCAGAAAACTGATTCATACAGACCAATAAGATCATCTAAATTAATCTAATGTAATCTAGTCTAATCAAATTCTTACCTAGCAGAAGGTAGGTAGCTTCACCTAGCAATTCCTACCACACACACAAGAGCTGCTGACTGAAGTGGGATGTGTTTGCTGGGAAGACTGTGAGCCACACAGCACTTGTCACATCCAATCATGCACCACTGAAGCAGGTTCAGTGGCTGTAAAATTATAAATGAAACCTCACTGTAAGAACTCTGCTTTCTGGTGGTTTTGTTTGTTTTTTTTTTTTTTTTTTTATTCTGTTATTCTTTGTCATTAACTGGGAACTTTAAAAAAACCTAACAGATAACTCATGGTAAGAAGGGAGGCAGACATAGGGTATTCATTATTTTTGCCCCTTCCAGACTCAGGAGATAAAAGTAAAATCTATGGACTTTGTGAAAACTAAAATCTATGGACTTTGTGACAACTGGCAAGGACAAAAAAAATTACTCTGAAACTGTACTTTTCCCTGTCTGCACTGGACATGCTAACGATTATTTTTTCAACATATAGTCAATACCTACTTTAGCAAGCAGTGCAGCACAACAGGAAGAGGTTTGTGGTTTAGTTTAGGACTTTAGTTTAGAGGTTTAGTTGGGACTGAAGACCTCCAGCTCTTTTATGACCTAGTTCTAGGCTGCTTGCGGAGTCTGAATGTCCTTAAGTGTCTAGAGTATGCAAGGCATGCACCCGAACTGATGTTTTAGCTTTATTACAGCCAAAGTGAATCCAGCTTGTGTGTTCCGACATTTCCACAGGATGTGAACAAAACTGCACAATTGATAGGGAGATTCACATCTGAGGGAACTCCTTACACGTTTACACAAACACCCTCTGAAACAGCTAGTGATTTGTGGCATCTGAGCCCTGCAAGTAAATTCCTGGGTTTGGCTAGTGAACACACCTACTGTCCACAAAAAAACCCCACGCCATTAAAATTTATTAACTTGGGTTTATGAGAAATTAATGAATGTAAAAAAAATAATAGGGAACCTCAAAGAATACACATTATTCTTTGAGCCAGCAACCCTCCCTCATGTCTGATTTGATATGAAACACATTCTTTGGAAAACACTATCCATTTGAACATTGTTTTGTTTTCTTGTACTTGCATTCTGTACTGAAAGCCAGCTCAGAGACTTGGTGGATTCCTTAGGCCTTTCCAGAAACACCTGCATCTGATGTTACAGACCTATATGCATAGGTAGAGTTAAAATGTAAACAATATTTAATTCCTAATACTGACTCAGTTATAGATATTTTCTTTTTGTGGACCAACACAATTCCTGCTAACATATTTAGGTACAATGTGAACAGATTTTAAAACAGCTACATGTTATTAGACAATCTGGTGCTTGTGTGTCCTAAAATTACTTGAACTCTCATTTTCCAGAGTGGTTATGCATGATACATATACATGGACAAGCACTTTTGAAGGAGAGTAATTCTTCCGTTCGTTAAGAGATTCAAATTAAAATATAGTGACTAATACCAAGAGACACGAAAGTTCATGACACGGATATCTCCTCTAACATTTTTCAGGACGAACTTCCATATTTGTCTACCTGATGCCTCTCCCAGGTGTACTGTACAATGGCAAAAAGCAAGTGCACAATGCAATAACAAACTTGGTGTGGAAAAAAAAAAATAAAACAGCTACAAACAGAGAGAATATTTTCCCGCAGAAGGAAAAGTGTGTACACATTTAGTGCAAAAGAAGCCCACAGGTTAGTTATGGTAGAAGGCACCTAATCCTTCCAACATTTGGTTCAGGCACTTCAAGGAGGAATATTAGCCCTTTTCTGTTTAAACAAATATAAATATATCAGAATTTTCTTTTCACCTGGCCACACCAGTTCTTCTGATGTCCCATTTGAACCATCATAGCTGTCATAGTCCACAGGCGTCATTCAGAAGTTTCAAGCTGCTAACCTTCACTGAAAGTGACTGTTAGTATTAACTGTAATACAACAATATCCACAGATTTATTCCAGCCTTAAAAACCACAGAAAAATGAGCATCTGTTTCATAATAAGTAAAAAAATACTAATCATCAAAGACACTAAGAAAACTCAAACCACAGTACATTGGACAGTATATTTGAGATCAGTATCATGCCTGATATTGGACAGTAGTTTAAGTATAGGGAATAAAACCAGAACAATTCCATAACAACAATGCCCTTTGTAATCTCTCAGATTCAACAAAATTATAGTTTAGGGAAAGCCTGCATTTAAGCTTATAATTGCATCTTTTATTGAACATATCTAACTGACAACCCTTTTTGCTAAACCATGGAACTTCCCTTTGGTAGTACCTTTTTTTTTAACTTTTTCAAGATCCTATGCCAATGACTTCCACAACTTCAAGAAAATGTCAAAGGAATAAGTCCCTTTCATGCATTCTAAAACCCCTGTCCAACAATACCATCTAATGCTTTTTTTTTTTAATTTCTTTGTTATAAGAAACAGAGAATATTCTCTCCTCACCTTCACAACATTAACTTTTACAGTACGTCTAGACCATATTCCATTCATTTACATTTTTTCAGACTCATAAATACCTATTTAACCTCTTCATACAAAAGATGTTCCACATCCCTACCCATCTTTTTTTCCCCTTATCCGTACTTTATTTCTATGGTGTATCTCTTGAGAAGATGAGAACAGGAGATATTCAGTACTTCAGGGGTGAAAGTATATGCGGTCCAACACACGAAAAAAAATGAGACTAACCCTATATCTTGGGAACCAAGAGTGGGAGGGTAGAGCCGAAGAGATGGTTATAGAACATGTTCTAACCTGTTACAGTGAGACAAGGCTCAGCTCGATTGCTTCACACACTACAAGTGGACCTGTGTTCAAATACGGACATTTTTTTACCATCAGTTGGAAAATCACAGAGTCACAGAATCACTAAGGTTGGAAAAGGCTTCTAAGACCATGAAGTCCAACCATCAGTCCAACACCATCATGTCTACTAAACAATGTCCTGAAGTGCCATGTCTACTCCTTGTTCTAATGCCTCCAGAGATGGTGAGTCCACCACTTCCCTAGGCAGTTTTTTCCAATGTTTCACCACTCTTTCAGTGGATTTTTTTTTCTTAATATCTGATCTAAACCTTCCCTAACACAACTTAAGGCTTCAGCCCACCAAGGTTTGTGAAGCAGTTTTTGGCTAATTACAGCATCACTCTTTTTGAACACCCACATTGTTTGCCAGATCTGGCTTCCTCTTCTCAAAGATCAAGACAGTGCCAAAAGAAACATATTTTTGTCAGTAGAAGACAGAAAGCAAAAACAGGGGTGATCCTCAACAGCCTTTCAGAAAATGATCTGTGGAATTGCTTTGAATATTGGCAGCACTGTATGTGGCTGTGTGTCAACTCAGAAAGGAACTATTTTGAAGATGATTGTAGTTAATTTTCTAAATTTGTTAAATAAAAAGAATTGCTGGCACAACTTCGTTTTCTAAGCGTTGGACTTCATGTGATGATTTGTTTCACTTTCTTTCCCGGCAGATCCCATTCTTCTGCAGCCTCAGTGCTTCTGGTACACAACAGCCAACACTGGCTGGTAGGACAGTAAGAAGGTAATTGAAAAAAAAAAAAGAAAAGAAATAACCAACCCAAAAAACAGGCTTACCAGGATCCTAGGGAGAACACTGTCCTTTTGCAAGGACACTCCAATATCTCCACAAAAAACATCCTAGGCTGAATTAGGTCACGTGTAATCAATTAAACCTTGATTATTGGGAGCTTGACTTAGTTGTTCCAGTTCATGCAAACCCTGTAGAATTTGGACTTGCCTGCAGATCATGCTTCCTAGAGACTGGAAAGGAAGTATTTGTTAGGTGAGGTGCAGAGATAACCCCAGCTATGATGATGTGTTGTTGACTTGCATAAAAAGATTCTGAAACATGGGATGTTTGGGAACAAGTAAATAGATACTGCCTCCAAAGGAAAACACTGTGGATAGAAGGCTATAGAAAACATATACAGCTGACTTTGAATGGCTTCATGTACAACCAACTAATTTCCCAGTTCTGAAAGGAACAGGGTGCACACATATACTATTACATAAAAGAAATTTACTATTGTTAGATCTTTTTTAAGTGAAAACTATCCAAGAGGCTGAGCTGTCACTGAAAATAGTACAGCTGCATTCCTGAATAAATAAACCTCTCTATGATCTAATGTCAATCTCTGATGTCTGGCATATGAGATTGGAGAACAGAGAAGACATGACTCTCTATTAAATACTAGGAGACTGGGCAACTGATTTCACTTTTGAAGAGTAAAAAATAAAAAATACAGAATATAATCAATTGGAACCCCAAGGAAATTTCTAATGACAAAACACAACCAAAATCCAGAAAATCTGCTTTCTGTATGTCCAGGTATGCAGCTTCTCTCTTCCTCCAATTACAAAATGCAGTAAATACTCCTTACCAGTAAATTCTCCTTACTAGAGTATTAGGAGGTTTATCTCTACATTTTGAGGTACTTTTTTGGAGAGAAATTATTACAGTTGCATGTTGCTCTGAAGCCACCAGGAAATCCAGAAAATCAACTGTTCTTACTGTTCATATTAATCTCATAAGCCAGTGAAAACTCCAGAATGCCTGATAGAAGGGTAGATGCTATCTGGTCTTAGACTGCTGTATACTGCATACAATGAACAACTACTAAGAAAATTCAATACACACTGAATTTTGGAAAATATTAGAATGAAGAATTCTATCAACTGGCATAAATGCTATCTTAATATAACATCTCCTTTACAGATAACGTTCTCTAATGCATTGCACAAGAAAAAGATTAGTGCTAAATAAATTAAGGCAGCAACTTGCTCTCTTGCTATTCTTATCAGTATTGTTTCATAGAATGGTTATTTGCATTTATTTCTACTATGCCTTCAATCTTCATGTCAATAAATTTTCCAAACTTACCAATAATACTGCAGGGGTTTTCTATAATGAACACTTTATTTGCACGTGAACTTCAGGCACCATTAAAAATTGAGACAATCCAAACTCCTCTGGCTATATTTGAAAGGTTTCTCCACTTACATTACTGTATTTGTGGTATCTATGTACACACAAGTAAAATCACACTTTTATTATAATTAAAACCTAAGGAATAACATGATTATCACCTTCATCTTTAAGAAATAAGTATGGCAGGACAATTTTTTGAATTAAAATACCTGTTTCCATTTCCTGGGTTGTTCCTATCTTATTCCAGTTGAGAATTTCCTCTTGAAGTGGAGAAAAAAATTTTTAATTGGATGACTCAGAGAAAAATACAGTCCAAAGAGACCTCAGAGGCATCAAGTCAATCCTACCACCTTAATGCAAATTAGCTCTATTTACACCTTACTTGGCTAACTAAGCTAATTTACCCAGGAGATCCAGTATATGATGCATGTTTTGGTTGCAGCAGTTTGGCAAGCAGTTGCAAAGCTAATTGAAAAAAAAAAAAAAGGAAGTCTAAATCAGACTTTTCCCTCCCTTCAATTTAATAAAATATTTTAAATTCAACTACACATCCAGTCAGTGTTAGTAATGGCCACATCGTTGATCACAGAATAATTTAAGAAATTAATGAAAATAAATATTATAAGTGGAAGTAGGTGGAAATTTGGAAGGGTACGCCAAGCATCCTCAGGAAATACAACCTGCCAAAATTAACAGACTGCAGCTGATACCTTATTGAGCCACGACAGTAAACATTTATCAAATGAATGAGAAGAATAAGCCAGTAGTGAGACATTCTCTCCTTCTTAAATTCTAGGTGAACAGTCTGTTAAGTCTATGCTAATTAACTGCAAATAACAACAGAGGGCAAGGCTGCTGACGGTAATATTCAGTCTAGCACTAGGATATTGAATGCATTAAAATACCGGTGGCCTTAAAATGCCTGGTTAAACAAACATTACAAGCACAAACAGATGGACAACTAATAAATCTTCAGTACCCTCACAAAAGAAGCAGTGCATCAGAATCTGCTTTGAAGACAGTAGAATTTATTCCTGATCTTGTCAGGTAAAAGATTATCTCATTTGGAAAGATAAGCCCTAATATTGCAGTATGTGTTGTTGGAGTTAAATATTATTCATCTAACTTAAGCCCTAACAATGTTAACTTTTATCACAGGCAAAGGTTTTCTACAAAGGGGTATTGTGGGGAATCAGTAAAGCAGCTATAGTGTGTTTGTAACTAGATTCACAGATGTTGTTATGGATAAGCAGTTGCCATTAATGTGGGATGAAAATGACCCTAAATGGCAGTTAAAAGGAAGCAGGCTTTGACTGCAGAGTTCAGTTCATCACTGTGATATCCATGTTACACTGTTAGTTACTCTAGTAGTTACTCTAATTCAATGACATTCTATTTCCACAGATTCCATTTGCAATACTGACCATAATAAAACTGGAAGAAACTCACTGCCTTAAACATAGGAGATCATATGAAATAAAGAATAAGATTCCAATGTTAATGAGGAAATATAATGCAAATAGTTCAATTTTACTTTCATCTTGCCCTCTATCATATAACATTTAATTGCCAAACAATTGCATCATCAGATCATGTGAACATCAGGTAACCAAGAACTCGGTATATGTTGGAACACGGATATGTGATTTAAGTGTTCACTGTATTGAAATTTATTTTTCACAATTTGGCTCTTATGAGAAAAGTTAACAGAAAGAATCAAATAGGAAGCCCAGACAGGGGTGCATTATTTGACATAACATCATTCTTCCAGGCACCAGATACATTACTGTACAGCTTTTCAGGCATATAGGCCATGTAATTCAGCAGAGGAAAATTAAATGAGTAAAGAAGTCTTAGTTACCATGTTGCACAAGATTGAAGCAAAGCTCTTCTCTTACTAGACAAACACCTCTATTATTGTTGTAACCTGAAAAAAGACGTACAGGTTTTGGTGCAACCTGATTACACTCAAGCCATTGCAACTTTAGGCAATTGCCTGAAGGGACTATCTCTCACCTCCCATCTTCTGACAACCTCTTCAAAGTAGTTTCATAAAGATATATACATACATAGATACATAGATAAGTATATTGTCAACAATATTTTCATAAAGTTCTTACACTATCTTACTACCTACACAGTAATTCTCAGTGGAGATTTTACTGGCTGGTGCAGAGCTCACAGAGAGAGGCATTAGGGACAATGAAATGGAGTGCAAATGATAAAGATAAAAAGGTAAAAGACCACTTTTTTTGGTTTTTCAAGGTGTAAGAATGAAACATTTTATCTTGTTTCTGCCTTGCTGATAATAGATAATCTTCATTATTCTTGGGCTGTTATAGTCTTATTCTACTGGACTTTCAGTAGTTCAATAGAACTACTAATCAACAGCGAGAGAGAAGAACCAAGGAAGTTTTCAGTTTTATCTAGTTCTGGTGATATGGACCCTACAACCACAAAGGCCAGAGTAGCTTCTATATCTTATGAACATATAAAGTACAGCATGATGAAAGTGAAATAAGTGCAGATGGCTAAGAAGCACATCAACATCAATGTTGATCTAATGTAAGCTTCCTAAAAGAACACATAGGCAAATATACACATGAACAAAGAAGTTCACAAATAGTTTGTGTAGAAGACCATGACATGAGAATGTCCTTTAATACCTCTTCTTGCATTTGGGAAATGTAGAAAAGAAATTAACACATTTCAGTTCTTCCTGCTAAAGCTGGGGCTAACCTTACTTCTCCTGAGAATGAGAGAGACTAGGAGACAAGACAACTCTTACACTCATACGTAAGAAACACAGGATAGAAGGTTCTCTGTCAGACCTTTATTATAGTAGCAAAGTCACCAGTCCTTCAGTTTCATGTCAGGCCTCCTACAGGCCACAAGAAAAGGGAGAGGAAGGGGAGAGAAGGAAGGGCAAGATTTAGGTAATCGATGTACTGATGTATAAGACAATTTTTAAGGCTGCATCTTGTCACATTTGCAATGTGATGGTTCTTCTGGAGGCATCAATTAAAAAAAGATTTAATATTCCTTTTTTTATATCTTAATAATTTCTAGTTGAGATCTATTCTAGCTTTATAGTCCAGTTCTGTTTCCTTTAATGCAATTCATTTCTTGTTAAAATAGAAATAAAAGTTGTCATGTTATTATGACTACTAAAACTATCTACCCATAAAAATTCCTGGACATTTTGCCAAACTATCACTAAATACATGATTCTCAAGTCAGAATCACTTTAATGGAAATGAACAACACTGAAAATATTTCCTTAATCTTTTATTTTCTTCACAGCAATGTAAAATCATAACAGATATATTAATGTGATGATTCATGATCACATTAAAGTAGCCTTAGTGCTTTCCATGGGATATAGTTGAGGAAAATGGCAAAAATCCAAGGCGTACAAAAGGGGAAGCCAGCAGAAAAAAAATAGCTAAAAAGACAACATAAATTCCCCTGGGGGCTGCAAGTCAGAGAAGAGTTTGGGAACTGATTGGCAGAAGAAAGACAGCTGCCAGTGTTTGTGACATTTCTTTCAAGTACAAGAACATCAGCTCTGTCAGCTGCAAAATAGGCAACTTGTGCATCCTGGCCCTGTTCCCTGAGCGTGTGGGTTAGGATGAGTATAGGGAGCATTGCATAAATACTCTCATATGCTTCCTTCATTGTCTTGCTTTTTCACTTATGTACATTTACTATTGTTTCCTTTATAGGTTGTCTGCAATTGGAGAAGCAGAGAGATACAGCAACTCATCCGCCCTGTCTGCTGACCATTGCGAAAAGTTGTGATGTTTGTGTGTGACCCAATGCAACTCCACCGCAACAACTGCACTGGGACAAATCTTAAAGCAATGTCTACCTCTTGGTGGGCTACTCACGTAGCTATAAAAGTAGAAAATAAAAAATTGCATAAAACCAGTAACCCTGCACTGACAGATTCCCACTAGTGGCAGCTACTTCCATGTAAAAAATTGATGTTTTTTAATTTTTATTTTGCTCTTCCCTGTTATCAGTGTTTTCTTAAGGCTGACCCTAGATATGTTACTACTGGAATACTCATGCATAGTTTTCAGCTGATGAACACTAATTTCTCCATGATTTATATTATTAAAGCAATACTATGACAATATACATGCAATCCTTACATGCCAGTGGTCTGAAGTACAAGGTGTACGTAGCATCTATGTAAATAATACAAAAAATTTAAAATGCAATTGTTTTATGATCTTGTTCTAATGGGTCAGAAGATTCAATACAGTTCTTCTGTTACATGGTAACTTCTTCCTAACAGGTATCACCTTTGTCCCTTACTATGTCTTCTCACACTGTTATACTCTGTTTCACTGTCCCTTGGTCACATAATGACAGACAAAGATTCTTTATCTTATTTTGAAAATCTTCAGAATCAGAACTGAATGCCGAGTAATTGGATGCTATCTGGCGATGATATTCTTCCTCTGACAGTTTATAGTAAAGAAAGATATCATGGTTTTTGTTGTTTTGTGCTAACATTCATATGTTATTTAGGTAGCTGACAGAGTAGGGCAACGTCTTTACAGTCCAGTCACAAAGCTGTAATGAAAAAATTACACTTTGTATACTGTTGCTAGAGAAAGACAGCATCAAAACGTCTCCAAAATGCACATACTATGCCAACACAGCATGAGTACAAAGACCTTGAATCAGCAGCTCTGTGGTGGCCAGTATTCATTTAGTTAGCACTTTCTCTGATTCACAAGTTTGAGGAAAATACCTCAGGACTCATTAAAAGCAGCAGGTAGGTTTTAGTATTCTTTCTCCACAGAACTAACAACATGTCAGTTTTGGCAGGCGAAGGCTGGGTTGTTTATGCATTTTTGATGTTTAAATTTCTTCTCATTCCTTCTCAGTGCATTATGAAACTCAGGTATTATAAAACATTCAGCTCTTAGGTAGCTCCAAATCCACAGTCTCCTTTCCAATTGAAAAATTAGCCACCAGCAGACTACGGAAAATAATGTGTCCAATTTCCATATTACCAAGCCAGGTAGCAGATCTATTACCACACCGTTTTTGAGAACCCTGCTGGTTTTTAGCTACCAACTACAGGTAACATCTCCCTCCCCTTCTCACTCTCCCTCTGCCCTCCATCTTTCTCCATCTCTCTCCTTCTTTCGCCATCTCTCAGACACACATACACAGACAGAGTCAACTTCTATTTATACAACTAGAACAATCTTAGCATACACAGCACTGAGTAACAGGAAAAAGCTGTCAAAACAAAAAGTCCTCACCCTGGAAAACTGGCAATAAAACAGCACAGTATAGTACAGACTTGTAGCAAGCAAGTACTGAATAGCAAGTGGTCATTGTAGCCAAACTGGTTTCTGCTGGGGAAAAAAGCTATACCATATGAAATACTGATAAGCAATTAATACAGCAATATAAGTAGATCCACCATTGCTATACTACATTAACAGTTGAAAAAGAAATCTATCCGTTTTCTTCTATTTATCTGTAAGATTATATTTATTCTTTTTCATTTGACGTCTGTCTTACTAAAAGGATTATTTGCCTGATTTACTGATTAAATTAGTGTCTCACCAAGCATTAAAAGTCTGTTGCTATTTCTATAGTATATTCTTACCTGCTTTGCTCAGTGGAAATCAGCCAAAACAGGTAGTTAGGAAAGTTGTATGTGATATACTGGACAGAAATTAATAACAAAACCCAAGTAAGCGAAGATTTCCTGAGATTGCTGCATCGGTCTAATTGCTCACCAACATGCACAGGAACATCCTAGAGCCTCACGATGCCACATGGACCAATTCTGGCACTTCTCTCACCTCTCAGGTGAGCTGAATGGACTCACGAACTTCACATAAAACAATCTGCCTCTCTTGTCAGGTTAACATCCTGACAGTTTAGCAAGATGAATCAATCCACTGAACAGTCAAATGAGCGCCAAAATCACTACAAGGGAGAAAAAACAGCATGGAGCTTTATGTCAAAAGGCAGTTGATGGTATATATGAAAGAGAAACGGGAGGCCTTTGATGGCTGTGATTTGTTAGATCAGTTCTGTCATCTTGTGAAACCTCACCATTAATTAGGACAAGAAAAAATGCATGAAATAGAGAAGCACTTCCTTTCACCTTTCCACAGGTCATCTTGTAATTTTTGGTTATGTGTCATTCTGACAAAGAAAGTATTACATCCTGGAATACAAATGTGTCCCATTGTGTTTCATTTTTCAAAGAGAATTAAAAGTTGTTTCCAGATGTAAAAACAGAAAGTATTTCCCAAGTCAAAGTGACAATAAAATCTGAAACACAAAAAAAAAAAAAAATAAAAAAAAAAATTCTGACATTCTGGTTGAAAAAAGCCAGCATCTCTCTTTGTCTTTTGTTTGTTTTGCTGTCCACCATCTCCTCAGATTTGTCTGTGTGCTGCTGCCTAGTTGACTGAAGTGATGGAAAATGCTGTGGGTAGGACAGGGAACAATCTCTGTGTTCCCTGATCTCAGTTCTGAATAGCTCCAGCAAGTGAAAATCCTGTGAAATTTGTATCATTTCTTTGACTTCTTTCTGTAGGGCTCATGAAATGGTTGGTTGGTTTGTTTGATTATTTATTGCCACTAAATCTTAATAATGTAAGACCACTTTTTTAATTATGGCAGTCCCAACATACATAAGCATTCAATACCAAGACTAAAATGATGACATCTTTGTAGATCAGACAAGCCACTAGCCAGCACAAAATTAAGCAGAACAGGAAAAAAAATAAAAGTGTTATTCCATACATCTAGCCACAATCATATTTTTCTTGGCAAATGGAATATCATAGAATTATAGAATTGTAGAATGGTTTGAGTTGGAAGAGACCTTAGGGATCATCTAATTCCAGCCCCCCGCCATGGGCAGGGACGCATCCCACTAGATCAGGCTGCCCAAGGTCCCATCCAACCTGGCCTTGAACACCTCCAGGGATGGGGCAGCCACAGCTTCCCTGGGCAACCTGTGCCAGTGCTTCATCATCCTCACTGTAAAGAATTTCCTCCTTATTTCTAGTCTAAGTTTTCCCCTCTCCAATTTACAGCCATTCCCCCTAGTCCTGTCACCATATGCCTCTGTAAGAAGTCCGTCCCCAAATTTCATTTACGCTCCCTTCAGGTACTGGAAGGTCGCTATAAGTTTTCCTTGGAGCCTTCTCTTTTCCAGTTTGAACAGACTCAGCTCTCTCAGCCTGTCCTCGTATGGGAGGTGCTCCAGCCCCTGATCATCTTTGTATCCCTCCTCTGGACCCACTCCAACAGTTCCATATTCTTCTTATGCTCAGGATTCCCGAACTGTACACAGTACTCCAGGTGAGGTCGCACAAGAGAGGAATAGAGGAGCAGAATCCCCTCCCTCGACCTGCTGACCACGCTTCTTTTGATGCAGCCCAGGATGTGGTTGGCCTTCTGGGTTGTAAGCGCACGTTGCCAGCTCATGTTGAGTTTCTCATCAATCAGCACTCCCTAGTCCTTCTCTCCAGGGCTGCTCTCAAATACCATATTCCTGAAAACAAGTTTATTTTTATACAGGAATTGCACAGTCCAAACTTCCATTTATGTAAATCCATTTTCCATACCTATTTCCATTTATTCAGATTTTAATATTTCTAATTGGCTTCAAGGTCTTCATAAGCTTTTAGTAGGCTTAACGGAACACAGTTATTAAAATTATTAAAAAATATCTGTGAAAAGATTAAGACTTTGGGGACAAATGGTGACAAAATA
Source organism: Cuculus canorus (assembly GCF_017976375.1). Classification (NCBI taxonomy): domain Eukaryota; kingdom Metazoa; phylum Chordata; class Aves; order Cuculiformes; family Cuculidae; genus Cuculus; species Cuculus canorus. Next base: position 50,336,467 of record NC_071441.1, read on the forward strand.
CCTAATCCAAAATCAATACAAGTTCTGCTGAAAACTCCCAGGTTCTGTTGCAGGTTAGTAAGACTCTATGCCCTTGCACAAGTTTAAGTTCCTTCATTAATTTTTTTACTTTTTTTTTGTGTAACATTATTGTTTTATTACTATTATTATTATTATTATTATTGTTGTTATTGTTATTGTTCTCGTTATTTCTTTGGAAACTTTCTTCCTTTCTACTTTTTCTTCAAAGCCCAAATCTTTAAGACAAAAAGAAAAAGCTATTATAAGAGCTAAGGAAATAAAAAGTGAGTTTCTCCCTCCGCACAGGCTGCAGAAGATTTCAGATTAGAAAGTAATTTAAACCACCAATAACAACAGAATTTTAGATAATGCAGAAAGCTTACCTTCTAGCATGAGGATTCCCTGGCATTCTGCCAGAGACAACATACATCTAATTTCCTGACCTTATGGAAAGTTAAACAGTGTTTTGGGTTTTTTTTCTCCCATGTTCCCCACTTAGTATACATCTGAGTCCACCACACAAGATGCATCTCAACTTTTGGATCCACCCTGGAGTGTGAGTTTTCTGTTTCTCAGAATTTTCTGAGCATCCCAGAAACTCCTCACAAACCACAATTTCTTAACATGGTATTAAACAATTTCTTTATATCTGCCCTAGAGCTGCAGTCATCTAGAGCTGTTTTTCAGAGCAGTTCAAATGTCCTAAGCCACATACTCCAGAAAAACCCAAGCCTAGTTGCAATGCTCATTCATACCCAATTACAGGACTCTCGAGGCTCCTACTGTGGAGCCTTCTATCACTGTCACATGTTCAGATCTTAGCCTGAAGTTTTCTACCATGGGTTGTTTTACGCTGAAGGTACACATGCACAAATGTTGGACTGATAACAGTATTTCTCACACTCGCATCACACCCAGCAGCTAAACAATCATTGAGGATTGTGCATTATAGCAGCACTCATGATTTCCCTACATCACTTTTGACCTATTATCTGTGTCTGTAGCCATAAACATAGTCACATTTTTTTCTCTTTCAGATAATTCTAAATGGAGAAAAAGAAATGCAATGAATAGGAAAGCACTCCCTTTAGTTATGAATAGATGCATCAAAAAAATTGCACAAAGGAGGAAAAAAAAATATACAGAAGAAATGCTTGTATTGCCATACTAAGTATATGTATAGGTAAGCTGTTCTATATACGTAGAAGAGCTGTGATGGCAATTATAAAGAACTGCATTTAGGATAACAATAATCTTAGAGACTTTCCAGAGTCTTTCCAGACTCTCTTTCCAGAGATGCCAAGGGAAGTACTCTTTCAGAGATCACTTTTGGAAAAAATGCTAAAGCGTACAGTAAAAGACAGCTTTCGAAGTGGGATGTTTTCAAGACTATGCAACCTTGACAGTCTCCCTTTACTGAAAATTGAGTACATATTCACACTATTTGTCAAAGAAAAATGGTAAGCAGTGAAATTTTTGATACAATCACTTCTATTAAATATTAAAAGATAAGCCATCATACAGCTGTGAATGAAGTCCTATAGCAACAGCAATTTGACCATACTACATGGGTTAAGCCATCTTTTTGACCACTAAGCGCAATTGTATTATCCCTGATTCAGAGGCATAGTAAGGCATACAGGAAAAACACCCGTAGAATTCAAATGCATGATAAATTTGCAAAATAAAAGTGTTTATTATATTAAAATAGAAAGAAGTAGTTGACACTGCTGGATTAACTAAAGGTATTCATCATACCTTTGAGATTTGTGTGTATTTTATAGGATTCAGAAGCAAGGACACAGACAAATTTATTTTAGAACTATACTTGGAATTTGGTAAAAAATATTATTGCCAAGGTCAAAAGTAAATTATCCATGCAGCTAACAGCTAATGTATGCCCCTTTCTGCAGCTAGTAGCAGACAGAGGTGTTTATAGCGTTCAGAAATAGCCTCTCTGAGATATATATATATCCTTCTTCATTTGCCTGTAGACACAGTTTTACAAAATATCTTCAAAAGGATTAATGGCTCATTGCCACTGAAATGGAGAAAGTCCAGGTCTTCTTTTTCTTTCCCATCCTTCTCATGCTTTTGAAATGTGGTTTCAGAGCATTTTTGTCAAAGATAGCTAATCCCTCTCACTGCATAAGGAGAAAAGTAGCCTGTTTTCTTCTGTTTCATTTTGGGTAGAGAGAAGAAGAAAGTAACCTTATACTGGGTTTATGTTTAAAATTTGCTTACTGTGGTATCAGAGGAACATAAGTGTTGAGATCATTGGGAGGTGATAGATGGTGAGGAGTAGAGAGAATGGGGAAAGATATGAGCACCTTCCCTTCCAGTAGCTGGGAAAACAGCCAGATGCGGAGATACCTTGTTTGAAATAAAATCTAAAAAAAAAAAAAAAAAAAAGTACTTACTAGCAGCTAGCTCTAGTGAGGTCCCTACTGACATAATGCTGAAGCTAGTTAGTCTTGAACTTGATAATTAAGCAGTATACCTTAACTGCTGTGTCCCTACCTATTGCCAAACCATCTATTAGAGATGTTCTTCTGTTCTCAGAGGAAGCTGTAAGGAAACTGCCTTTTCTACAGTTCCTGCAAAGGTTACTTCTGTTTCTTGCAGGCATTCTTTTCACTATGCAAGGAGTTATATACACCTGTATTCTTCCTTTTCCGGTTCTTTGCTTGCTTTTCTATTTGTAACAGATAACTGTAAAATTAACTACCACTTTTTATTCTTTGCCACCTACACTTACTACTGGAGATGCAAATTCAAGGCCTTTTTCCCTATGTTCTACATGCTGAGGCATCTTCTGTTCTCCAAATCCCTTACATGTGGGAAGTTCATGTCCCACCAATCTCATACTCCCTTTTACATCTTGGTGCCTTCCTTTGTTCCTAAAACTTGGTGGCATGACAGATCTTAAATCATCACTCTTCATATGGCTACGTTTCTTACCTATCTCAATTACTTTCTGGTTCATCTCCAACACTCAAAAAACTGCAAAGGCTTATTTTCCATGTTGTTATCTATTGGTACCATAAAGTAGCATCATGACTTCTGTATTTCCGATGCAATCACAACAGCACTCTTTAGGTGTAAAACTAGGAAGTGATATTTCTTGCAATTATTCTAATGGACTGCTAACTGAAAGGCCACTTTTTCAAATATTTATGGCAACCCCTGTCATTAGCATGCGTTGGAATTGTTCTTCTATAGTATCTGAATGTAGATCTCCTTTGTAATTTTAAACTGACTACAGTCAGGCATTGCTGTGTTCAAGGTGCAAAGTAAACTGGCACAGTCAGTTTGAAGCCTTTATAAATACATTCATACAGTTAAATAATAAATGCTATTTTAAAACTGGTTTGACTATGTTAAATTTGGAATATTATTATCTTGAGCTGAGTCAGTGACTCTTTTTAGCATCAGAATATAAAAATATCTAACAGTTATTTAGCTTTTGAAAAATATTTCTTTCCTCCTTATATACCAAAGTTCTTCTAACATTTTCGTAATATTGTTATTTTCTAAATATAATCAAAATCACATTTTTTTTGTAAAAAAAAGTACAGCTTTTTATTTTTGTATAGCATGTTACAGATCAACATATTTAAAAAAAAAATCTGGCCAATTAACAAGGACACACAATGCTTCTAACCCTTTAAATACACAATAATTTAGCTTCATTTGCTATAATTGTATTACAAGTGTTTTTTCCCAGTGGCAGGTATTACAAGCAATGAGTTAATCACATTTCTATAAGCAATCATCCTATTTCTTGAAAATTTAATTTTCACTTAATTGAATGCTGTTTTCTAAATCTAGTAATACAATCTCTCTAGTTTACCTACTGTCCACATCCTCGCCTCATGCAAGAGTATTACATAAATTATATTTAATTCACAAATTCACCATGCGGTAAACAAAACAATTAAAATTTATTATTTCACAATGTAGTACACTGTATTAGCCAGCCCTAAGAACACACAAAGATGACAGAGCCAACATATGCTTCTGACAAAACAGCTTCCTCCCACCTCTCATGCCCCGATCACTGTTTTGCTACTTATTTAGTAAAGCACATGATTCATTTAAAGCCTAGGAGACATCTGCATTTAAATTAGATGCCTAAAAAATATTAGGCATTCGCTCATGTGTTCTATGAATACAGAAACTAATTTAGTACTTGCATATGAGAAAGTTAACTTTTGCTGTTAAAGAACTCCAAAAAAAAATCCATTCTAAATTAAGCACTGCAAGAGTAATAAACGTATCCCCATGTACTTGAAATAATGGACAAAACTCGATTATTTTACACACTTATTTTCATTTGGTGAATCTGGCCATGAAGTTCATGTGAGAGCAGTACAGGTAAAACACACTACAATACACCCACTGATATCATGGAGACAACGATAAATTAGGGCCAGTGATATGGTTTCTGCTCATATGTACCCTTTGTTAAAAAATATTTTCTCCCTCAAATTTTAGTCATAGGACCAAAACACAGCAGCTTCTCTGATAATCCATTTTATCTTACGATGGCAGTGGATTACTGTCCAGCAGCATCCAGATGATGGGGAGTAATACGGGTCAGATCAACAAATCATACACATAGATGCTTGTCAGAAAGTCAGTTTGCTTGCTTTCCTTTCATTCAATAGATCTATTAAATCACTGTGTCGTCCATCATAATATTTCCCTCTCAGGAAGAAAGTGTATCTGCATTTTCCTGTAACTCATTTCACTGAAAAGGCATTTCTAAGTTTCTGTAAGTTTCCCAAAACTTTTACAAACAAGAAAGAATGATATAATATAAAAGCATACAGGATGCAAAATCCACGTATGCACCAAGCATCTATTTTCATTTTGATAATAAATAAGCCCAAGCAAAATCATATTTTAATATATGAAGAAGGCAAGTACTTCTGTTACCAGTTTAGCTGACAAAAGAGAAAAGTAGTATGGGAACTGCTGGCTTAGCAAGGATAACCAATGAGGTGTTGAAATAAATTCTGGGGTTTCTCAGTGTGATTTGTAAAGCTATTAACCACTCACAGTGCTTATGAATTCATTATACTCATAGGCAACATTCTCCTGTAATTCATCTTTTGATGTTTTTAGGCAAAATAAGGAAATCACAAATTATCTAATGCAGTATAATTAGATAGCAGAAAGCATACAAGCAATTAAAAGGTTCAGAATAACTGCAGTCAAAGCAATTTTGAAATACTTTAATCTGGATTTATGAATTCTTTTTTGCTTTAAAATGAGTCTCCGTGAATTCAAACCAGGTTAGAGTTGGTCATTTAAAAAAAAAAAAAAAAAAAGTTTAAAAGCAAGTTCTCTGCTACTTACCACCAAGATCAAAGCTAAAGAAAAAACGATGCCCAAAGTTCAAAATTAAAACCCACGTCTATAGTTTTACTATTAACTCAGTAGATTACTGTGACTCATTCGCAATATAAATCCTTCTATCGATTCCAGCTTCACGGCTACAAGTAACTGATCCATGGCTGAGGGGAGCTGCCCATAAAAGCAGACAGCGAGCAGTAAATAGAGCTCATGGATAGACAAAAATCAGGACCAGAAGGTTGGTACAGGGAATGATGAAGTCAGATACAAAAGTAAAAGCAGACATACTCCTGTTGCTGCACTCTAATACTTGTTGCTTTTTCTGATGTCACTTGTGCTACAGAGAGCTGGAGTTTAATTTGGCAGAATTTGGGGTTTAGATGCAGCTGGAATTACCCAGAGCTTCTTCCTGAGAAAGGAAAGGATTTCTGCCATTAAAGCTGTTTATTTCTGGTTGGCCAGAGGTAAAAATACTTCAATTATTCTGCTAATGTACAAAAGATTGCATTATCCAAATGAATATACTGAAAATAGATAATATTTTTCATTAGAATCTGTATTTTATGCTAATTCTTCACAAAACTTAAATTTGAGATGATAAAACTACTTGATCTTTGTTTTCATAATAATTAAGCAGACCCACTCTACGTCTAACTGAAAGGTACATCTGCATAAAAAGTTGCAAATTACTACAAGAATGACAAGTATTCATAAGAAAGTTATCTGAAATAGTTGTTTCTCCCAGTAGCTGAAAGAAAAACACTTTTAAGTAATTAGAAACGACATTGTTGCACTAGCTTATAACAATTAACCAATTTAGCATTGCATTAATTTTATGACTGTTCTGAAGAAAAGAAGCAATTTTACCCAAACCATTAAAACTACATTGTTGTCTAGTAATATACCTTAAAACCAGTAACAGTTTTACTGAATACCTAAGACATCTAAAAGACTTTGTCTAACTACTTTTTAATGCTTTGTCAATGTTTTTTTTTACAAGGTGACATTATCTTCCAATTTGTTAAAGATTCCTTAACGTAAATCAGCAAACAATGTAAAACTTCATTGCAGTGCACACTAGATTTTTAACTAGACTTTTTAATTCAATAATGTATTTAGTATCTGGGCAAAATATGGACATATGAATGACATATGGACCATAGTTAATAAAAGAAAGTAAACATGCCATTATAACATTAAAAGCTAACAATTATCTGAACTCTGTAACAGGAATACCTCCTGCTACCCAGACATTAAGATTAATTAAGTTACCAGCAAGAGTCTTGCACTTCTTTGTCACCTCCCAGAAGACCTGCATAGGCATAAGGTACATCCCTGTGCAGCTTTAATTATAATCATTGCTTGAGATGCAACCAACTCTCTGTCTTTTCTCTCTGCAGTGGTATTATCCTACTACTCTGTCACAAAACAAAACAAAACAAAACAAATACTAACTGTATGTTATCATTACCCCCCTCCCAATTTTTAATTCTTCATTTGTTAAATCCTCAAGATGTCTTTTGGGTTTTTTTTTATTTTTTTGTCAGCTGTTACTGTTAAAAAGAGAAATCTATCCTTTTTGACATCAAATCTAATTTATTTCCCTTCTATGGCCACAGCAAAAATAATTAGCTGCATCACATAATTTCTCAGTAGAAAATCTCCCCTTGCAGTCAAACACACATGAAAACAAGCCTTGTATTACATTCAGTCATATGTCTTCAGAAATTAGTTATGAGGTAGACTGTCTTCATATGTAATAGTCATGCATTTTCCCCTACTTTATACACTGGCACATCTGCAAGAAAAAAAAAGATAATTACAGCAAATAGTTTTAATTCAAGGGGAATAAGCAAAGGCAGTTTAGGGGAGTGAAAGGAAGATGATGCCATTTTCTAGTTAACTGGAGCATTTAAAGATTCACTATCCTATTCTTTGAGCTTAATTAAATCTATTAAAACTGGTTGTGTAGCTAATATATTCAAGCTACAAAAAGTGACAAAGATTTTGTAGCTTTTAAACATAAACTTTTTCAGATTTCTTTACTTTCACAAAGTAACTTATGTTTGTGAGCACAGCAAAAAGGAACTAGAATTTGGGGTTCATTCCAAATGTCATTGCCATTCCATTGTCAGTATCTCTTTATTGAGGTCAGCATCTATTTATAGTAGCAAGCAAAGCTTCAAAGTGACACAAAACCACCTACATCATTTCCTTAGGTTATTACCAGCAGTAAAACCTTCAATAGCAAGTACAGCACCAACCAGACCAGTTTTTTTGACCTGCAATTATTTTCCTGCTTTTCTGTTGTCTGATTTTACCTGAACTGTATACAACACTGTATTCATCTGTGACCACATATCTTAAATTTTCAGCAAGACCATTGTGGCCTTGAAAGCTCTGCTCACAAAAATTTACTCTGAACAAGTATTTTGTTAATTAAGCATAATGCTGAATCCCACCTGTATGATACATAAAACAGGGACATCTGAGACTTTTCTCCCAAAGACAGATATTTGATACGTTAGATTACACTATTTAATGCTGAGACATCCATTGTGGATACAATCTTTAAGTGAAGTAGACAAATGGTTCATCAATTCTGAGTCCCTTCATTATAAAGCCATAAAACCATATCCTCCAAAAGAACGCATAAAAAGACTCTAAATAAAGGCTTTTCTTTTTTTTTTAACTTCATTGATATTTCACTAGGAATCAACTGAAAATGTCTGCTAAAACAACACTGTTACAAAAATTCACTTAAAAACATTTGATACGAAGCTGCCACTCATTTCTGTATCAATTTCCTAGATGGAAATAGTGTAAAGTAACATGTCAAAATGTTGGTGATTTTAGTCTAACATGAAATAAACATTTTTAATAATAGTGTAAAGTAACATGTCAAAATGTTGGTGATTTTAGTCTAACATGAAATAAACGTTTTGAATAACTTCACTGTATAGAGGGATCTGGGGAGGCTACGTCAATGGGCTGAGGTCTATTAAATTAAATTCAACAAGGCAAAGCACTGGGTCCTGCCCATGGGTCACAACCACCCTATGCAATGCTACAAGCTTGGGCAAGAGTGGCTGGAAAGCTGCTGAGCGTAGAAGGACCTGGAGCTGAACATGCGGCCAGCTCAGGTAGCCAAGAAGTCCAACAGCATCCTGGCTTATACGAGAGAAGATGCCGCCAGCAAGAATGGGGAAGGGACTGTGTCCCTGTACTTGGCAGTGGTGAGGCGGCATCGTGAAGCCTGCATTCAGTTTTGGACCCATTACAAGGAAGACATTGAGATACTAGAGCATGTGCAGAGAAAGGCAATGAATCTGGTGAAGGGTCTGTAGAACAAGTCTTATGAGGAATGGCTGAGGGAACTGGGGCTGTTCAGTCTGGAGAAAAGAAGGCTGAAAGGAAATGTTACTGCTCTTTATAACTACCTAAAAGGAGCCTGTAGAGAGGTGAGTGTTTGTCTCCTTTCCCAGATTACAAGTGATAAGATGGGAGGAAATGGTTTCAAGTTGCTCCAGGGGAGGATTAGATTTGATAATTAGGATAGATTTCTTCACTGAAAATGTTGTTAATCACCGGACCGGGCTGTCGATCTCTGATCCCTAAGGAAATGATGGGAAGTAACCATCCCTAGAGGTGTTTAAAAGATGTGTAGATGCGGCACGTAGGGACACGCTTTAGTGGTGGACATGGAAGTGTTAGGTTTACAGTTGGACTCGTTGATCTTAAGGGTAGTTTCCAACTTAAATTATTCTATGATTCTATAGGCACATATATGAGAGCGTATATGTACAGAAAAATATGTATTATGCTGACAAGTTTGGTAAGTCTCAAGTACCATAGAATTTTGGGGGATGACACTACATTGCCATATGGGGATAACTTTCATTTTTTGGCTGAATGAAAATCTAAATTCTGGTTTACTCTGCATTACTGATTTTATGCTGCTGATAACATTTTAAACCACATCTACTAGTAGTACTGTTTTTTTTAATTACTTTCAGGATTTAAAAATGGAATTTGACACTGATATCAACACAGGTCAATTTAATATTATAGAAAATGACAGAATATTAACACTTAAAATTAAATAATTCATGCTTCTTAGTGTATAGCTATAGCTCAGCAGTACAGCAAGAACTTCCACCTGACTCAGAGTTACTAATGTTCATCTAAAAAACTTGTAACACTAAATGCTACAATTTTCCATCCAGACTCGTCTGCCTGGATGAATTGTAAACTTAAGATTATTTCAGTAGTAATTGTCACAGGTTACTTCTTTCAGTTTCTGAACTAACAAGAACACAGGAATAAAGCATGTTGTAAATAGTTCAGAATTCTTTTTAAAACTGAAGCCTTGAAATTGATGGAGAGAGAAACAAAATCATAAGAAGTTTCAGGAACCATAAATAAATAAACATTCCCATATGATTGACTGAAATTCAGCATAGTTTATTCACCTGGCCAGTACATTTATTTTCTCTAGGATACAAAAGAATACATCTTCTTCTCTGTCTTAGCTCGTTAAATAAAGGTGAAATTAATGTCAGTGCATTACAGATCTTCTGCACTTAGCAAATGGTGCTTTTAAACATTTTATATGTGAAATTCTATATCATATTCAAAGACATGACTTAAATGTCAGGGTCTTGCTAAAAATCGTAGTGGCTTTGCACATATGTTGTTAATTCTGAGGTTTTCTAGGTCATGTGCCTTGAGAGAAAGAATTTAAACACTTGGTGTTCTTCCCCTAGGGAGATACAGTCATGTTTGCGACATCTCACTAATATAATCTCCCTAACATCTGGATTTGGATACTAAGTCCAGGAGTGAATCTGCATTGCTTTTCAAGTTCAGCAAAATGTCATAAGTTTTATTCTTTTTTGTATTCTAGTGCAACTGTCTGTGCAGTTTCATAAAGCATAAATTGTCTGTCTAGCTTGAGAATTAAAAAAACTAATACAGCCAAGACAAACACTGCCTCTACTCCAAAAAAAAGAAAAATCATTTGAATAACTCAAGATTATTCCTAATGCCTTATTAAGAAAAAAGAAGAAAAGCCAACCAATGGATTTTATAAGGCATTAACTTTATGCTGAAAAATTTCTCATCCAATTGCAGCATTTGTGCAACAGCCAAATCCTGTGCACTTACGATTTATTTAGGGATAAACTTTAGGAATTATCTGTCATGTGTTCTCTTCAGCTACTAGTCATTGTTCTTATGTCTGTAGCACTTCAAAGAAATCTCTCTGTACATGCAGTATCTTCCAAGAGTTCACTACCAAAAAATTGAAAATCTTTTAGGCAAAGTGCAAATTTTAGATGAGATTACTGAAACAGCCTATATTTAGGGAAGAACTTTAATACACAATGTTCTTTTCTTCTAAACATCAGCTTTTTTAAATTTAACCCATTCCCATGTGTGAAATCATGCTACCTTTCCGCTGTAACGGGTTGTCACAGCCTGACATATGTATCACTGTGGAACTGTTACCTAGAAAGGGTCAGCCAGCACTACTAAAATGAGATAATGCCTCTGGCATCACATGTACAAAAATGGTGACTATTGGAATACAAAGCTGCTTTTTGAGCTGCTTGCCCAAAAACAAGCATCTGGAAAAAAAACAAAACACCACAACAATTTGTTTTAAGCATGTTAAAAAGTTTATGTTTTAAATCCACAGAAGACAAATTGTGACTTTGCTGAAAGATCCTGTGTAAGTTTGGAACTTTCTCCATAGTCCTCTGTCTCTCCCTTGGACCTTACTCTAGGTCTCTTCCAAGATATTTTTACCTGCTAATCAGGTCTGTTAGCAAAAACTTAAAAACACAAGGGAATAAAAAATAAACCACTCAGGTTGCATTTCATGAAAAGAATAAACTCATATTTTCCTTATCATGAATCTCATGTTTTCAGTTGTCTGAGATTCTGAGCAATTAATGCAATGATCAGGCATACTTAACATAATTTGTAAAGCAGAGACAGAGATGACAACTGATTTATACATTGAAGTTAGGGTGTCCTTAAAGGAGAATCATTTGGGTTGTGGAATGAAAAATCACAAGATTCAGACACAATACCATTTCTTTGTGTCTATGCAGTGTCCTTCCCTAAGCCTACATTAGCACTTGCAGAGAGTCCTACAAACATTGAAGGAAGTAATGAGGACAATGCTTTATGTTTAATTTGCTGTTCTGCTGAAAAAACAAGTATGATTAACAGTGTGACATCATGCAAACATCTTCTCAATTAACAACAGACAGACTTTAAGAATTAGCACTAGACACGAGTTTAAAAAAAACAAAAAAAGCAAAAGCAACAAAAGTTAGTCTTGGCACAGATAAACCAAGCTCAACCAACAGAAAAGTCATAAATATTTATACCGGGGAATAGGCTATGCAGGAAATAGAGTGTGCAATAAATACCGGTGCTGTTGTCCATTTCTGTTTCAGGCTCAGATTTCTATTCTTGTAACCCTGCTTTCACAATGATTTTCTAGTAGGCAGTGTTCTTCAAATAAAACAAACTGGCAGCAGCTAAACAAGTTCAACCTGGATCAAATGCAGATCCTTTGAATGATGATCATCATCATATCCCTCCTACTAGCTCAATATTTTTTTCTGACTTTCCGATTTTCCTTCCTTTCTGAATAAAAATAGCTATACTCTAGTACTGTGAAAAAAAAAAAAAAGAATGTATTGCATATTCCTTTTCAATGATCATGGACCTGCTTACAGGATACTTCCATTAATTTAAATAACAGGATAAACCAGTGGAAATTTGGTTAAATTCTGGACTTGAGAAAACACCACGGTGTCTTCTCTTTATTAGAAAACTATGTAGAACATCTTTGTCCTGCTTTTAGCTACAATGCAGAAAGTACCCAGGTGAAAGAAGTCTGATTCTGTCTCTTAGAGTTTCAGTCACATAGGCAGAGTCCATTCTAGGTATCAAAAGCCTGGTTGTACATGGAAAAGCCACAATCCTCATTTACCTAAGGGTTGTGACCACACTCCTGATGACATTTTTTAATATTCTAAGTGCAATAGAATTCTTAATATGTGGAGCTAAGTTCGTACTCTGGGAGTAACAAAACAGAAGAGGGTTCCTCACTGCCCTGATGGATAGTCTTGTTTTTTTAAAGCAGACATGATTTGACTTGAACTATACTCAGTTAAAATCATAGAATCATAGAATAACCAGGTTGGAAGGAACCCACTGGGTCATCAAGCCCAAATGTTCCTAACACTCCCTAAACCATGCCCCTCAGCATCTCATCCACCTGTCCTTTAAACACCTCCAGGGAAGGTGACTCAAACACCTCCCTGGGCACCCTGTTCCAGTGCCCAATGATCCTTTCCATGAAAAACTTCTTCCTGATGTCCAGCCTGAACCTCCCCTGGTGGAGCTTGAGGCCATTACCCCTTGTCCCTGTCCCCTGTCACTTGGGAGAGAGGCCAGCTCCCTCCTCTCCACAACCTCCTTTCAGGTAGTTGTAGAGAGTAATAAGGTCTCCCCTCAGCCTCCTCTTCTCCAGGCTAAACAACCCCAGCTCTCTCAGCCGCTCCTCGTAAGACTTGTTCTCCAGCCCCTTCACCAGCTTTGTTGCTCTTCTCTGGACACGCTCCAGAGCCTCAACATCCTTCTTGTGGTGAGGGGCCCAGAACTGAACACAGTACTCAAGGTGCAGTCTCACCAATGCCGAGTACAGAGGGAGAATAACCTCCCTGGGACTGCCAGTCACGCCGTTTCTGATACAAACCAAGATGCCATTGGCCTTCTTGGCCACCTGGGCACACTGCTGGCTCATGTTCAGTCGGCTGTCAACCAACACCCCCAGGTCCTTCTCCTCCAGGCAGCTTTCTAGCCAGACTTCTCCTAGTCTGTAGCACTGCATAGGATTGTTGTGTCGCAAGTGCAGGACCTGGCATTCAGCCCAGCGGTCCAGTCTGTTCAGATCCCTTTGCAGAGTCTCCCTACCCTCCAGCAGATCCACGCTTCCACCCAGCTGAGTGTCATCTGCAAACTTGCTAAGACTGCACTCAATGCCTTCATCCAGGTCATTGATAAATGCATTGAACAGAGCTGGACCCAGTACCCATCCCTGAGGAATCCCACTTGTGACTGGCCTCCAGCTGGAGTTAACTCCATTTACCACCACTCTCTGGGCCCGGCCATCCAACCAGTTTTCAACCCAGGAGAGTGTGCGCCTGTCCAGGCCAGAGGCTGACAGTTTCTGAAGCAGAATACTGTGAGAAACTGTGTCAAAGGCTTTACTGAAGTCCAAGAAGACTACGTCCACAGCCTTTCCCTCATCCAGTAATCGAGCCACTTTGTCATAGAAGGCGATCAGGTTAGTTTGGCAAGACCTGCCTCTCATGAACCTGTGTTGACTGGGCCTGATCACCGGGTTCTCTTGCATGGGCTTCATGACAGCACTCAAGATTACCTGTTCCATGACTTTCCCCGGCACTGAGGTCAGACTGACAGGCCTGTAGTTCCCTGGATCCTCCCTGCAACCCTTCTTGTAGATGGGCACAACATCAGCCAGCCTCCAGTCCAGTGGAACTTCCCCAGTCAGCCAGGACTGCTGGAAGATGATGGAAAGGGCTTTGGAAAGGACATCCGCCAGCTCCTTTAATATACTTGGGTGGATCTCATCCGGCCCCATAGCCTTGTGGGAGTCTAGCTGGGCAAGCAAGTCTCTAACCATCTCCTCTTGGATCATGGGAGCCTCATTCTGCTCCTCTAACTCCTGGCTTTGTACACATGGGGAACAACTTCCCTTACTATTAAAGACTGAGGCAAAGAAAGCATTAAGTACCTCAGCCTTGTCTTCGTCCCCTGTCACTGTTGTTCCTTCTGCATCCAATAGGGACTGAATATTCTCCCTAGTCCTCCTTTTCTTGCTAATGTATTTGTAGAGAGATTTTTTATTATCTTTCACAGACTTAGCCAGTTTGATTTCTAGTTGGGCCTTAGCCCTCATGATTTTTTCCTTGCAAGACCTCACTTCCTTCCTGTAGTCCACCCAAGATGCCTGCCCCTTCCTCCAAAGCTCATAGACATTCCTCTTCTTTTTGATGTCTCTCAAGATCCCCCTACTCAACCAAGCTGTTTTTTAACCCTGCAGGCTCTTTTTCCAGAACTTGGGGATGGTTTGCTCCTGAGCTGCTAGGATTTCTATTTTTAAGACTGCCCAGCCCTTGTGGGCTCCCTTTCCCTTAAGGACTGTCTCCCATGGGACTTTGCCAATCAACCTTCTGAACAGTCCTAAGTCTGCCCTCTGGAAGTTTAATGTGACTGTTTTGCTAATCCTCTTCTTCATCTCACCTAGAACTGAAAACCCTATCATCTCATGATTGCTTTGTCCTAGGTGTCCTCCAGCTGTCACATCCCCCACAAGGCCTTCTCTGTTCACAAACAGCAGGTCCAGGAGGGCACCCTCCCTTGTTGGCTCACTCACCAGTTGTGTGAGGAAGTTGTATTCCACACACTCCAGGAACCTCCTACACTGCTTACTTTCTGCTGTATTGTACTTCCAGCATATATCCATAAGACTGAATTCTCCCACGAGGACAAGAGGTAGCGAACTAGAGACTACCCCAGCTGTTAATAGAAGAGCTCATCAGCTGCTTCTTCTTGGCTGGGTGGTCTGTAGCAGACTCCCACCACAATATCTGCCTTCCTGTGGGCTCCTCTGATTTTAACCCACAGGCACTCAGTCCCTTCCTCACTGTAATTGAGCTCCAGGGTATCAAAGCACTCTCTAACATAGAGGGCTACACCACCTCATTTTCTACCCTTCCTGTCCTGTCTGAAGAGTTTATACCCCCCCATAGCTGCACTCCAGTTATATGATTCATCCCACCACATTTCCATGATGGCAATGACATAGTAGTCACCTTGCCCTACAACAGCTTCCAACTCCTCCTTCTTATTGCCCATGCTGCATGCATTGGTGTAAATGCACTTCAGCTGGGCTGATGAACCTTCAGCCCTCATAAAGGGAATAGAGCTCATTCCCAATTGACTGGTCCTTGGAATATATAACTCCACAGTGCCAGTTTCATCCTTACTGTCCCCAGGTATAATCGCCTCCACTTGCTCTGGGGTGATGTACTGGCAGTCCTCTCCAGCACACCATCTCTCAGTCACTGGAGTCCTGCTTCCAGGCTCACTCCTGACTAGCCTGGTCTCGTCCCCTCCCCCTTCACATCTAGTTTAAAGCTCTATTTAAGAGCCTAGCTAGATTTTTAGTAAGAATTTTAGTCCCCCTAGGAGATAAGTGTGTCCCAAGTTGTTTGTGTTCAATGTTTTCCTGTAAGGTTTTTATGCAAACCCCAACAACATTGTTTCAACTAAGTTTTTTTGTCCTGCATTTCTTTTATAGCACAGACCATTAAAGACTAAATTTATTCATAGGGCTGAAACAGTCAAGTTCCTTTTTCAAAACAAGGCTTTAGAATAATTTCTAGGTTAATGGATTGTCCTTCTGTCCATACAATCATACTGCCAATAACTGTTGACATGAGATCTGCTGACATGAGACAATGGAGGAGGAGGGCACACAAGACGCTGCAAAACTGGGAGAAAAAGACCACAAATAAGAGAAAACAGTGTCTGCTGCTTCTGAAATTTAAGGCTGATGCTGTTTGTCCTAGAATTGAACACTAAATTCTTGCCAAGCCAACAAAATGCATGTGTTTTAGAAATCAAAATTAAGCGGATTTAGTATGATTTTACACAGAACTGTTGAGTGGTAGCACTGGCAGACTGCACCTCACTGTCTGTAACCAAGTAAATTAACCAGAGCAATGCAGCTGAGATAGTAGTATGAAAAAGAGAGTTTAATATCCTTGACAAAATCTTATAATCATTAAATTATATGAAGGAGTCAGCTGAATGTTCAGCAAGATGCTGTTAATACTAGGTTTAGAATACATAGCAAATAATGGTTTCTGCCGATATTATCTAGTCAATCTGTTAATTACTGAGCATGCAGAAGATTCCATAACTTATCCTTCTCTTCAGATACTGACAGATTTACATCTTTCAGTGGGCGGTTTGCCTTATCATTACATATACTGCAGGTGTTTTGAATGACTGGCTGATTCTGTAGCCAGCTTGAAAAAATGCAGAGCAGAAAATTGTAAGCCCCATGGAAGAAAAAAAAAAAAAAAAAAGAGTAAGTAGCTTCCTATCTTAGCTAAAATAATACAGAATATGCTCCAAATCCACTGGTAAAACACAACCAAATTTTATGATAAGGAATTTAGAAAACGACAAAGTATAAAAATGTCTGGGACTGCCTGATCATTGCACAGTGCCACCAAGACAGCATGAGGAATGTTCTGTCTGAAGAGATTGAACACAACCACTCCACTCCTATGATTTCACACTTCTAATCATCATACTGAAGTAATCATGCTTAATAGATGCTTTATGCAAAAGAAGCTTGATGGTTCAGTTTTAAGGGGCAACAACAAGCGGGCAACATCTTCTAAGAACTTTTTTTTTCACATAAAAGGAAATTATTCTGCATTTTATTAATTAGCCACCATCCATATGACAAGAGATAAAATTGAGAGCCAGAATTCTCCAGGGTTTTGGTTTAGGTTCTAGCTAAACTAAATCCCTAACCTCTAGCTGTTTCATATATGTGCATATGATTTACCTTCATCAGCAATAGTTTTGTGTTACTTCCATAAAATCCATGCACACTGAAACATTCAATATTTTGTAGCAATGCAGCATTTCAGAATCTGGAGGAATTAATCTTTGTTTTACCATATTTTACCCACAAAATAAATTAAAAAAAAAAAAAAAAGAAAAATCCACTTTCCCCACTCAAGCCCTCCTGCTATCCAATGTACACTGCACATATTTTCCTTGCACTAAATAAAAACCTTCTGTCTTTGCTAGTCCAAAGTACTGAATCCAAACCCCTCTCTGAAGCAAAACTATGCAACATATACAGTCTACCATGTTGTTTTACCTATATACTCTTTTAAACATGCAGGTATTCAAGACAGATCTTGTCTATGGTGCAAACTACTTTTGTCTCTAAGGAAATCCTAATAAAGATCCTAATAAAGATATCTCTACTGAAATTCAGATTCTAGGAATTTCACATCAATGGATTTACCAGCTGATAGACAACTGAAAGAAAAATTACTTCATATGATAATGGAAGCAGTAGAGAGAATAAAGGTATCACAAGGAAGAAACAAACCCAGTTTCTGACAAACACTGTCATCACATAAAAATAATTTACGTAAAAATAAGCCACCAACCTTAGCAATTTTATCAAATATAAAATTTTCCTCAAACATAATTATAATTCAGTCTACCTATGAAACTTCAGGTGCTTAAAAATTTCTAAGTAAAACGGTGCACATGCTAACCAGATAATACTCAGTGAAACACATACCAATGCTAGAAAAGACACAGAGAAGAAATTTAAGTTTAAACAGAGGAACAAAACAACTTATATTTAAGAAGACAGTAAATAAGGCAGGAATTAGAAGATAAAGTTCCAAGACATTATGGAATCCAAAAATATTAAAAGTGAAACTCACACAACCTATTCTTAGCTAAATACTGCAGGTTTCGGTAAACCTGCAGCCCAGATGTTCCTTGCACACGGATTGCCAGAAGCTATACATTATCATTTTGTTACAGTCTTCCTTTATCGATCATTTAAGGACAGGAACCTGAAATGGCATATGATACCAAAGAATGGTTTTCAGCTGATCTCCGTGATTGATTTTGAATCTGAGTGACTGCTGAGTGGTGTGGTTGACACACTGGATGGAAGGGATGCCATCCACTGGGACCTTGAGAGCTTGAAAAATGGGCCTGTGCAAACCTTGTGAAGTTCATAAGGCTAAGTGTAAGGTCTTGCACATGGGTCAGGATAACCCAACCCATGACATGGATACAGGCTGGGAGATGAGTGGATTGCGAGTAGCCCTGTGGAGAAGGACGTGGGGGCAGACCTGTGCATGGATCTTTTTGATCCTGGGTCACATCAAAAGAAGTGTGGCCAGCAGGTTGAGGGAGGTGACTCTGCCCCTCTACTTGGCACTTGTGAGACTCCATCTGAAGTACTGTGTTCAACACTAGGGTCCCCCAGCATAAGAAAGACAGGGACCTGCTTGAGTAGTCCAGAGGAGTACCACAAAGAGGCTGGGTTGGATGAGGCTTTGAGCAACCTGATTTAGTGGAAGGCGTCTGTGCCCTTGGCAAGAGGGGTGGAACTAGATAATTTTTAAGGTCTATTCCACCCCAAGCTTTTCTATGATTCTATGATCTACAAACAAAATCAAGCATTATTAAGGATACAAGAACTTTTTGCAAGATCATCTCTCCTCTCATATCCTGTTTTATCTGCTTTGATTTGACCATGATGTAATGAAGATCAGATCTTTGACACACCTTTGAATTATATTTTCAGCAAAGTAAACTGTATAAGGACGCTAACATTTCTACAAAACAGTAACATACTGAAAAAAGAGATTCCTCAGTTGCTAACTAAAAATAATACAAGATTTCAGCATAAATAAATTGTGATGTTGGATTTCAGTGACAAGAATTGTAACAGTCTTATGATAGCCAGTAAGTGGGAATACACTGGAAATTCTTATCTACTCATATTCTATACACCAAAAATAACTTGAATGATATCTATTTTATTCCAAAAAAAGTAAGTGCAATAAACTTTTCACTATCTCCTTGTGTCTCATTCATGTAGTCAGCAAACGTAGACATGATAATTCAAAACCACAGATTATAACTCAAATTCAGTCAATCAAATTAGAATTAAAATAATTTGTTAGATTAACTTTTAAGACTGACATGACATTACTTTAACTTTTAGGTCTTTATGTGTTCAAAGAGCATGGTAGTATAACTCCTCAGAATACTAGTACCAGAATACATACTCATATTATCTGTATAGTAGTTGCAAGGTTGCACCTTGTCAAAATGGATATAAACAAGCAACAAATCATGGGCTAATAATATATGCAGAGATCAAGGGATTGGGTCAACCATTGATAGGAATGGTTGGACTCAATGATCCAAGAGGTCTTTTCTAATCTGGTGATTTTATGGTTCTATAAGTGGAAGGAAGAAATAAAACTTGAATAAAAATAAATCTGAAAAATAACTGTGACTTAAATCTAATAATATTTTTGAGTAGCATAAAAAAATGGCTAAGATGGGATAAAAAAAAAAACAACCACCAAACATGAAGAAACATTTCTCAACACCTAAATATCACTGCTGCACTCCAATAAAGAAAATTTTTACACTACAGTACAACCTCCTAGTGTACTGTATACGCCTCTCATGAAAGGGCAAACTAATGCAGAATGCCTAAAACTCTAGCAGCAATAAGATCCTCTATGTCTTCATAAACTGTCAGCCTAACTTTTAAAATGAGACTTAATACTGGTCAGTCTCTCTCTAAGTTTGAAAAACAGCTCACAAAGTCCTGTTTATATTTTAATAGCACATAAGCATCCAGAGCATCACGTAAGGCATGCATGCTCAAAATATTTCCTTCAAAAGGGAAATTTCCATGCAATCATACAAACCTGACATAAAGAATGCAAAGGATAGAAAATTTAACTGAGATTTAGAAGACACCAGAAGACACATATGATGGGAAAATTGTTTCACTACAAAGAAAACCTTTATATTAAGCCAAAGGGAAGCCAGAAAAGAGCTATCCTTCACACTGTTTTCCTGTTTAGTGATCAACTAGCTTGTTAAGACTCTTCTGAAGTTTTTTTTTTTTTTTTTTAATATTGTGAATTGCTTTCTAAACTTTTCTGAAGTTGATATTAGATATTTACTTAGCACTTAGTGGACAAAGAGACTTTTCAGACGATAACAAGTTTTATTTGTAAAAAATTGTTGTGCAAGCTTGTAAATGTATATCCAATTAAATTCTGTACATAAACTATTCCCTTTTATAGGAACATTCCTAGGTGTAGGGTTAAGTATAAATACATAAGGATTTCCAAGCTCTTAGACACTTACAAACATTTTCTTATTAAGGTGTATTTACCATACCATATTCTGTTAGAAATAAAAGTTACAGTTTCCTGAAATAATGTAAAGAAAATACAAAATTAGGAATCCCTTTCATAACCTAACCTGCCTCAATTCCTCCAATAATTGCATATTCTGATTATGACTGAGCAGAGATACAGGAAATTTCATTCCTTTCAACTGACTTATAGGACTGTTTTTACAAAGAAATTCTTAAAAAATAAAAAAATAAAAGATCCAATCAATCAAATATGGGATTTAAAACTTCCTGGTTTTGCAGACTACGATGCATTTTCAGTTGGCCATTGTATCTGCAGTAGCAGATCCATGGCAGACTGAAAAAACAGGCAAAATTTCAAGTTGCTTTTCGTGGCATGAACTGAAAAAATATATTTGTCAAAAAATCATTTGACAAAATATAATATGTCTTTGACAAATTTTCTCAACTAATTGCAGCAAAGCTCAGTTCCTACAAATATGCAAGAATATCTGGGCATGAAAGATGGGAACACTTAAATTCCAGAAAAGCAGTACAGGAAATCTAACAACTGAATTTATTCCTTCCTAAACAGAAAATGGGCCATCATATTTATTTTAAAAGTAGTGAATTCTTTTCCAGTAGTAAGAAGAGTCAGCATCTGACCGTGAGTTTACATGTCATGTCTTCAGTTAAGCACTCACTACATTGTTCTGATTTAGACTCATGACACGTCTAATCTGGACTTAAACTAATGCTTAAGATGTGTATAAACTTTGAACACCTAAATAAATATTATCATACCAACATATCAAGAAACACAGGTCAAGCTATTTGTGAGGCAACAGAACAGACTGACAATGTGGAATTGCAATGGAGTTAATTTCAGATCTCAGCTGAGAACCTGTCATCTTCTCTGAATACTCAACAGAACTCAAAAGTAAAAAGGCACCTGAAGTTCTCAGAAAACAGATCACCTAAATCCCTCAGAGATTTTCTGATTTCTGAACTGCATGCACTGAATAATTTTTGAGATCTAACCTTGGTGCTACTGAAATAAACTTAAGAATTTCAAATTATGGTAGCTGTTTTAGTGAGACTGAATTAATAGATTTTAAAATTATTCAATGTTATGTATTGCTATATATTTTGATACAGTAATTAATTTTTGGTCTATTCACAGCCTTTTGAAATACAGCATTTATTCTTAAGACCTTCCGATGCCAAAGGAAAAAAAAAGTTATTGAAAACTGTTCTTCAATTTTACGGGAATCAATCTAAGGAAATCAGACGTCAATTTTGTAAACCATGATGTATCTCCAAAAAACTGTTAAACATGCAATTTATTTATTCATGTTTTTGAGCCAATAAGCACAGCAGCAAAATTCTTAGTACCTTGTTCTATGAAGCAATTACCAAGTGCTGATTTTCAGCCTTCCTCCATTTAGTACCTAAGCTGAGTAGGCATTTCACTAAGTTCATACCAGACAACCAATATCTAATATGAAGCACATTTGTCCGTAATCTCATAAAATGCTTAAATGAGAATAAATCAATTTACACAGTCACATTGCTTTTCATTATGCTTACAAAAGCAAATATAAAAATGTAGCTTCATACATGCATGGTCATTTGTTTTCTTACTCAAACAGTACAGCAATTCCTATGCAAATCTTTATCAATTTCAAAACTGTGTTAAATACAATTTTTTAATTCCCTGCTGCAGAAGATCTGAAAGAGATCCCATTCTGGGCCCACAGTCACTCAATAAAAAGAAGATGAGTTTAATTTGTGCAAAGAAGAAACTGTACAAAATTAAATTAAACAATTTTTCCAGGACTGTGTGTTGATATATGGCAGAGCATCTTGGTCTAGAAGTTCACCACAGTTCACCATTCTATCATAAACTGCCCTGCTATCCTTTTTATTCTGTTAATCCCAGCCACCAACTTGCTTATGCTTAAAGCTTGATTTAAAGAGCCACACATCACCAACTTCTAGAGATCTAGATAAAGGCATTCTACTTTCCAGCTAAAGAACTCTAAGTTTTTGGCAAGAGTTTTTATAGGGCTGAAGATTGTTATACTTCTATCTCAGAAAGAAAAATGGCAGAGCTGATATAAACAAAAGGACCACTGGTCTATCCCTTTTTTTCCCCTCCAGTTATTGCTATGTTATTTTAAAATTATACGGCTGATTCTTCACCTCACCTTAAAAGTAAACCTATCAAAGCATATTCAGTTGACACCAGGAAAGGGGAAAAGACAGACACATGCACTAATGAAAATAAGAAAAGTATGTGATCAATTTTGTAGTTCACACCACAATATTATCAGTTTGATACCATTAATGGTCACAATGTCTGTCCCAGAAGAAAGTATCTGTAGCTCGCAGTGGTTCCTGCAGAATTTGTAAATTTCTCCTTTCTACAGCCTTAGCTTGGCTTATGCATAAGGTTGGGATAACCAAACTAGTGATATCTAGCAGCAGAGCCTGTTACTTGTTGCATAGTCAGCAGATTCTGAGGAGTAACACCAATATTTTAAATGACAACACTCTCTATTGGCTCAAAGTAGACAGATCATGGAAGAAAAGCAACGGTCAGACATGAAACTGTTTGGGTCATGCAAGAAACAGAGATGGTAAGGAATTGCAGTAGATCAAAAGGAACATCTACGTTATGATTAACTAAAGCTGCCAGCACTTTGCTTTTGTCTTGTACTGCAGCACAAAAGTCTAAAGCATAACTGACAGATTTATGTGTTAAATCTGTTATTTCCCAGTTCCTCACATAATTAAAATAAAAAATAAATAATGCCAGTGCCTTATAAAGTCCAAATATTCAAATTTGCCAGGAAATTCGGCACATTTTCCTAATCTCACTGGTTTTGCATAGAAAAATTAGAACACTTCCATGCAATGTGTCAGCTTTCCGAAGAGGCTCTGGAATATCAATTTGCTACAAAACATTCTTCTTAATGTTTAGCCATATACTTACTGCCTTCCAAAAAGAAATCTGTAACTTCCTCTTATAAATTTGGAAGAAAGATTTTTTTTTTTTTCTTTCAAGCAGAGAAATGTTTTGAAGGGCTGGAAACATCTAGCGTCCTCTAGTACACCATAAGAAAAAAACCTACAGATACAGTTGATTAATCGCATTTCACAGAATAGAAATGGCAGAAACATATTTTATTATTCCCAAGAACACAGTCATGACACATCTATTAAGCACATTTTGGTGCTGGTTTTTGGTGCTGACAAGTGGAAAGTGGATAATTTTTTTTAAACTAAATTTTCATTCATACATGATTTGGTGCAGAATCTACCAAACACTACATGGAACAATTCCCTGATGGTATTAACCGTGTCTTTCTGGATTCTTAAAGTTAAATTTAAAAGTATTTACCTTCCCCTGTATTTCCTAAAACTTTTCCCACAGGTATGGTAAATGAGCAGAATTACTTTTGCACTACATTCAGAAGCACATTATTTTTGTCACGTATGGTTGCTATTTTAATTTCTCTTGGTAACACTTTATTCAATACAGATTTGTGTCATGCTAGAAACTTTTCACGCTGGTAAAGACTAAAACAAACACCTCACCAATTACTTAACCTGCAGTGGTCCGAGTTCTTGGTGTTCTTTCGTACAGTAACAGTCTCCTAATCTATTTAAATCACTGATGCGATTTGTAGTCTATAATAAATAGAGAATGTGAAATTCCGCTTCATCTAAAACACTGAAAAGCTTGAACACATTACATCATGATCTCAAATGTCTTCGTATAACTGACACAAATGCTTACTGAAATGATTGCTATTTCCTTGCATAAGAGAGAAAATATGAAAAAGCAGCATTAGAAAACCTTCTAACATTTTGTGCAAGTATAGAATCACAGAATCATGGAATCACTAGGTTGGAAAGGACCCACTGGGTCAAGTCCAACCATTCCTAACAATCCCTAAACCATGCCCCTCAGCACCTCATCCACCTGTCCTTTAAACGCCTCCAGGGAAGGTGACTCAAACACCTCCCTGGGCAGCCTCTGCCAGTGCCCAATGACCCCTACCGTGAGAAATTTTTTCCTGATGTCCAGCCTGAACCTCCCCTGGTGGAGCTTGAGGCCATTCCCTCTTGTCCTGTCCCCTGTCACTTGGGAGAAGAGGCCAGCTCTTTGGAATATGAACATTCCAATGCAGGAGTGATTATTAGGTAGAATAAATGGGATAGATGACTTCTACTTTCAAGGATTCAGGATTTCTTATTAAAATAACTGCAACTGGCATAAGAGGAATACTAATTTTCCATATTTGAAAGCTGATGTCCTGAGAAAACTCAGGCTTAATCTGGAAGGGAAAATCTTCATACTCCTAATTTCTCATGGTTGCTACAAGGGGAAAAGATTAAAGGCCTTTTCATTTAGTGGAAATATACTTTCCTGGCTGTTTAGAAACCATAGTTATACTAAATTTGCAAAAAAACAACATTGTTTCATAGGACTTTATAGGCGACATGAGATACATAAACCCACTTGTTTCTCAGACTCCAATAATACAAAATTTATACTGCCCATGGCATGCAGATTAATTATTCCTTTTTCACATCTTTTATTTCACCAAATTAACTTATCTAAGGAAATGCAGATTTAATAGAAATAGAATATCCAAGAAATGCTATCTGCTGCTTCTTCTGTATACTCATCACACCACCACCTTCCAGCAAAAATGCTTTCAAGGTACCATGAAGTCAGTGTTTGACTCTGGTGAGATTTCTATCATTGTACAGAGGGAAAAAAAAAAATCTCCCTTTAGGAAGACTAACTTTAAAATCAGATTCTGTAAAACTAAGAACTGATCTTTGCAATTTCATGGTAGATGAGAAAAGAAAAAAAAAATTAAAAAAAGGAATCTAAGATAAAATATCCATGTTTCCTGTAAACGTAGAACTCGGAAAAATGTTGCAGCTGCAATATTTAACATAGTGCTGGAGGCTGCAGAAAGCTGAGATGAAAAAAAATTCAAACACTATGTACTCTACCTTAGTAACTGTTCTGTTCCAATTGTTGAGTATCTCACAGATAAAGAAAAGACTAACATCTGTGTTCAGTTTATGAATTCAGCACCCCACACAGACATACTTTCCAAGCAGCATATTCAATACTATCAGCTCTCTCTTGTATCACAGCATTTTATATTAAGAAAAAAATAAACACCCCACAGTCTAAAACAAGGTTAGGCCACAACACTGCCTAAAATATATATTTAATTACTAATCAAGTTTTTTCCTCATCACAGTCAGATTGGCCGTATTAGTGAGTTTGTATTCTTTGATATGAAGTCTAGAAGAAATTTAAACTTGAAAAACATAAAATTGAAGACAGATGAGGACTGATGCTCTCACTCCTTAATTGCTATAAAAAGTTGTACCACCTTTTCAGAGGACTAGATGAAAATGGATGTTGGTTTATTTGTTTATTTGTTTGTTTTAAAAATATTAATATAGCTGTCAATATAAGCCAGATAAGGAAGTCATTGGCTTGTGTATAAACTAGAGTTCACCTTGCTGGGAATAACTCACTTATGAGTATTCCTGTTCTAACATTATGGAAAGACTATATTTTTATAATTCAGATGTCTTTTGTCCTCCTGAGTCCTGCTTACCACATTGTTAACAGTCATTTCCCTGTAAGACACAGTAACTTCTTGTAAGATGCAATGGTTCCACTGTTGCTGAATGTTAAATATGCGACATGCCCAAAGTCTGCATTTTCAATGAGAACAAATGCAGTACATAAACCAATTGCAGCAGCTCTTGATAAGACTGCCAACCTAAAAGTTACAGTCAACATCTTGCCCTTTAGTATCTTTTCTGTAAAGGTTACTGACATCTCCTGAGACTTGTTTCAATGCAGTGAATTGTTCAACATTTGCTGTAAGCTTAGTCATCTCTCTTCTAGTTACTTTACCTTCTGAAGAAATGACAGGAGAAAGAAATACAGGAAAAGTAGCTGAACTGGATTTTTTACTTATGCCAATCAAAGATTTACTCCTGACGAAAAAAAATCATACAGAGAGCATGAAAAAGGAATGAGTCTCATTAATAAACCAGATGTCTTAGGAATGTTTCAAAACCAGTGTTTTTCAAATACACGTGTACTGCAATGGAAATATGCAATGGTCAATGCACACGGTCAATGATGAAGTCTAAGAGAATATTAAGGATTCTTTTTTCGAAGTCTCATTAATTAAAAGAAGAAGAAAAGAGTGACATTGAGTGAAAAGACCAATCAAGAAAAACATCTGACTCTGAGTAGAGCAGATGAGAACAATACAGCTATTTCTCATAAAATGAGAAAAGATATGCAATACAACAGACATTTCTGTTAAACATTTTTTCTGCTAAATGTGGACAAATTATATATGTTGTATATGTGTTGCAAGGGTTTTAGTACTAGGGGGCTACAGATGCAGCTTCTGCTGTAAGCTGCTGAAGGCTGCTAGAAGCTCAGGCCAGGTTGCTCCAGGGCAGATTCACCTCTGGCCAAGACCAAGCCAGTCACTGACAGTGCTAATGCCTCTTTGATAATATATTTAAGAAGAAGGGGGAAAAAAAACAGCAAGAGAGGCAGCATTAGCAGAGACAGAGGGGAGGCGTGCAGGGACATACTGGCCTACCTGACATCCCCACCCTGCAGCTGGGCTGCTAGGGTTCAGTGGACCAGTTGCACTGGGTGACACTGAGAGAGAAGATGTGTGAGAAACAGTCCTGCAGACGTCAGATGAGAGAAAAAGACCACGACAGAGAACACTAAGGTTGCTGTAAAAGAGAGGTGGAGGAGGTACTCTAGCTGCTCAAGCAGAGATTCCTTTGCAGGCCCTGGAAGACCATGATCTACATTGGAAAAGTTCATGGAGAACTGTCTCCTGTCGGATGGACCCTACACTGGAGCAGAGGAAGAGGGTGAGGAGTCATGCCTGTGAGAAGGAAGAAGTGGTGGAGACAACATGTGATGAACTGACTCCATTTCCTGTCCCCCTATGCTGCTGTGAGGGGCAAAGGTAGAGAATTCAGGACTAAAAGTTAAGCCCAGGAAGAAGGGAGAGGTCAGGGAAAGGTGTTCGATTTTAGGGATTTGGGGTCTGTTTCTCAGTATCTTGCTCTAGTTTGATTAGATTCATTTTCTTCCCAAGTTGAGTTTGTTTTGCCCCTGACAGTAACTGATGAATGAACGCTCACTGTCCTTATGTTGATCCATGAGTTTTGTCCTTGTTACTTTCAATTCTCCTCCTGAGAAAGGGGAGGAGTGAATGAGCAATGACACAGTTCTTTGTTGCCCTCTGGGGCCAGAGGCGATGTAGCTGTTTGTTGCCAGCTGAGGGGCTCAAAACCACAACAATATAATAAAAATTATGTCAATTACCCAAACTTAGGTTCTCAGAGAGCTCTCTGAAGAAAAATAAGCACAGAATTTATTTAGACTTCTAAGTCTTATAAAGAGAGCCTGTTTACCTTCAGTTTTCAACTGTTCTACTTCCTCTGGGAGTCAGAGATCTAGATGATGGTAAAATTTTTTGCCCAGCTGCTGGCATTTCTTTTTATGATGGACTAATTGGATTGTATTCAACTGTCTTGTCAAGCTACCTATCAATAAACCATCACAGAAAATCTTATTCCTCTCCCTTCTTCCTGTGTCAATTACAGGCAAATTTTCATTGAAAATTATATTGTATTTGTATTACATTTTGATTACAAAGAGCTTACTCAAATAATTTTGTCTTTGCATATGAAATCTCTCAAAATAGCGAAACATATTTGAAGTTAACATGACCATTTTTTTTCTGTCCATCTATTTTTAAATTTGGTCCAGAAACAGTCCAAGTAACTGACAGAATGCCATTATTTGTGAAAGCCTTTATAAACAGACAATTGGACAAAAGCATTTGCTCAGTTTTAAAACAAAGAAATAAAGGAATTGAAAGATTAACTAGCTGGGAAAAAAGCTATTGAGGAAATTAAAACTGGGATTTTAATTTAGATGCAATAAATCTTAGGCATATTCTGCAACTGCAAGACAATCCAATCAGCTCTTCTTCCTAACCACAAACTAGAGAAGAAGCAGCCTAATGCAGTTCAAATTTAAAACTATTGTGTGACAATACTCCTGTTCACAGTAACTACTGGAAACTAAGCAGAAGGTCTCCAAAACTGATGGCTTTTTTAACGAAATACGTTCAGTTCTGTATGAAAGTCTAAAAATGTATTAAAAAGCTCTTTACTTCTAACAAGTACAGTTACAATTCTATCTTTGTGAGGTCTATTGGCAATTGCAAGGCTTTAATCAGAGAACCAAAGAAAACATTTAGACAACTGCATTGTGCAGAGACAACAGTACTACAAATCAACAATGTTCTCACATTTTGACTTTTTTAATAGTTTCCATGAAGGACATTATCGTCGTGTTCTTAACCACTGGATGGTTTGGCTGCGTAAAGATTCATCGTATGGGGTCTGAGAAGCAATATTACCTAGTTGAGAATAGCCATTGCACATTTTTACTTCAGTGGCCATCTGAAGTGACAGGGTCTGACTGACAGGCCTGAAATGACACAGATGACCCATGGATGATTCATATTTAGACCAATCAGACAATTTTCATATCACACTTAGATTATGAATGAAAGAATGATTCATATTGCATTGCTATGGGTACCGCTCAATCTGTAACTTCTCACATTGCTATTATCAATAGAATTGTGCTGTGCTATTCTTAATACATAGAGTGTGATAAAGTATTTTATTATCAGTGTGATAGTGCTGTGCTATTCTTGGTGCAAGAAAGTGTGAGAAAGAGAGGCAGTAAACAGCTGGGGCCAGAGACTCTGTGTTTTGGGTAATGTAAGTTGTTTGTTCAATAATATAAAAGCTAAACCCCTCACAGCAATGGTTGACAGACCTCATCCACAAGTGGCCGCACTGCATGGGCTTCGCAGTTGCTGAGATAGCCTTTCCAAATCATTGCTGAAAAAAAGTAACCTCCCCCAACCCTGACAGCAGTTGGTGATGCATCTTTCTTAATCACTATACTTCTTCTCTTATGGTAATGATTAGACACATTGTTTTTACAAGCTGTTGCTGTTAACTTGTTGATCACTACTAATAATTTATTTTCTTTCTTGCTGTAATAACTTCAGTAAAACTTGATTTCACAGACTATTTGAGAGTTTGGGCTTTTATGATGATTTTTGCTAAAAGCTCCTGTGGTGAAACACCACCTTATAAGGACCAAGGATTTTACTATTTTCATCATTACTTTCATTTTCAGCACCATTGGACAAGCTGCAAGAGCAACTCCCTCCTCGCATTAGGCAGGGAAGAAAAAAAGAGAAAAAAAGTAACTAAAAGATACTGATTGAAAAGTTCAAACAAAAACTACATTCATATCAGCCCAAACAGCATTTTCCAAGTTCTAGGCACTTCAGACCACATCAGATGTTGTTGTGTTTGTCAGGGAGAGGAGGAAAAGTAGTATTGCAAAGGAATGTATGTATGCCCATCTCTAAAGACAAAAGTGTGCAAAAAGGTTTCCTTCATTAGCTGTTTCTTACCACTTATAGTAATAGTATAAACACACCTATACTAGCAGAAAAAAATCATTACATTGAGGCAAAGATCTGTCATGAGTAACATGTCTGCTCCCTTCTGATCTTTCTAGTGCATTTGGAATCCATTTCTAGTTGTTTCATTTGACACAGACTCAGGCAACTAAGTATTCTTCTGTACCCTTCAGCAGCCGCTAGACAATGATGTAATTTCTACCACCACCTGTGTTTTGCCAGGCTAGAGGGCAGCATTTTTCTAAGAAGAGATGTTTCCTACAACCTCCAGTCATTTTCCTGCATTGCCTTTGAATATCCAGCTGGGCTACTCTGCCCTGTAACTCAGCACTATGGCTTTACTCCCACTTTCCCAGATGTGAAAAGAATAAACAAATATGCTTATATGTTTTTAATTTCTTAATTTGAACAAACAGTAATAAATGAAACATATTCGCACTCTATTTTCCTTGGAAGTCAGATTTAATGTCATCTAACTAACACTCTCATTCAGGTCATTTTTCTACACCACATTAAGTAATTTGGTAACATCTACAGGTGACAATGATTAAAAAATTCATCATCAGGTACTTCTGCATCTGCTTGAATGCCATTTTTCAGAGATATTTTTAGTGATGTCAGGCTCTTGTAGTGACTTTAAAAGACAGATTAGATTTACCCAAAGAGTTCCAATTAAGCATCTAAGCATGATTCCTGAAAGAAAATGTCCATGCATGTGTTCTAGCATTTTACATTTAAACACCTATCCAGTCCATCAAGTCTGTGTTGCAACTCAGTGAAACTCATTAATACCTTGTAAAATAATTTAAGTAATCCAGTGTTCCTTTAAGTATCATTGTAGACTGTTCCCATCTGATCCCTGTTTTCATTTTTGAAGACCTACTTGTATTAAGGTCAGTATAACATGTTTAATTGTACTAGTAATGAAAAAAAAAAAAAAAACCAATAAAACCCACAACATAGATTTTCTTATAAAAGGATATACAGAATAGTGTGCTGGATTCTGCATAGGAATTAATATTTTATGATCTGTGTCTTATGCAAAGAGAGGACCGCAATACTTGGTTTCTCTATCAATTGAAGATGTCAGTAAAACAAAATTCCAGTAGCGTACATAAAGCATTGCTACCTAGAGAGCATGAATATGCAGCCATAATGATGACACGTTTAACAAAAGGCCGTCTCTACAGAGCTTTATAGTACTGATTTCACAGATGCTTCATTCAGTTGACAATTCACAATCTTTTAACCTGACTAACAACTGACAAGGCTAAAACTCCTTTAGGGTTAAATAGCAGAAGTGTCATTGTTGCAACAATTTACATTTATGAGTCCTGGAAAGGAAATTCTGTCTCCTCAGTGTCAGTTATGAAATGATCTAAGACTAAATATACTTCAGAGACTTCAGACTGAAATCAAGTATCTGCACAAGAGACACTGAATCAATTCAATTTTTTTTTACCTGGTGTGAGCCAGCATTTATTTTAAAGAAATGTGTTGATACTATAATAATACCTGCAGGATTAGTAACTATACCAGAGAGTGTGCCTCATACAATAGAATACTTCTGTTTCTGTAACCCATACAAAGTCTTACCAGTAGTTGTATTGGATTCAGGTCCCACAGATCTGTTGTAAAACATTCTGCAATAAAATCCCAATATCCTATACTCCAAGGAACTATAAAATGTTTTCTTCACTAGACAGCAAACTCTGCCACTAAAGCACAAAATGAGTGCGTGATGAACATGTGCCCTTATCAAGAGTCCTTGGTTTAAGCCAAAAGCTTGACTGGGACAAGAGATCCACTTGTCCTTCCAATTACTTTTTCAGTATGTACTGATACACTCATTGAACATACAAGAAACAAGCAGTAAATACAACAAACATATATGTACATAGGCCTTAACTCTACACAGAAATTACAATTTCTCTTTTCCTTTGATCTGAAATATGGTAAGGTTTCAATAGGTTCAGATGATAGCAATTTTGTTATTTTAACTATTGGAAAATGGCTAATAGCTCATCTACAAATAAAACCAGCATTTATGTAAATTAGAAGTATCTGCACCTGTCAATTTAAAGAGTCTTCAGAAAGTCCTGATGGGCAACTCATTATGTCTCCTTACCTTCTTGCCTATTCCTTTTCATGTTCCAGCACAGAAAGCTTACCATTCTCAGTTGCTAGCCAGAAGAGCTTTACTTCTCAAGGAACGCTGAATATTACATACACAATGTTCATTAATTCATCTAGGTATTCTAATTAATTAATAATGAGAAACATCACAATACAGTTTTTTTTTAAAGTTCCTTTCTTTTTTTCTGCCCAGATGTTAGGGAAAAAGGCCACCAAAAGGAACAAAAATTTTGAATGTTCAATTTTGTTATTTCCATGTTGACTATAAAATGATGGCTACATATACTCTGAAAGCAAGTAATATACACTGTGCAATATAAAAAGATTGAAAGTAACCAATAATAGGGAAAAGACGTCCAATTTACTTAAGATTGAAATTTTACAATATTCTTTTTTTGAATCTCTAACCAAAAACTATTCCAGCTCCAGAAGTGGCTAGATGAAAGAGGATTCAATTTAAATTCAGACATTATTAATAATACATCTATAGTATGGTAAAGAGTTTCATTTTACACCATGTTTTATTAAAAAAAAACTCAAATAAGCACAGCCTCATAAGTGCTTTAGAGATCTTATTGGATTTGCTCTTATTGCTACATCATGTTATTCTTCTGATTTTCACCTTCATAAGCAAGCAAAAAATGTTCATACAGAGTCTCTGTAAAGACTTCAGAATAGCCTCTATAAATATGTACATTCTTTACACCATAATCCAGTAATGTTGGTTTTGGAGAAATGTGTACAGCACAGAATAGACAACAACACTAAGACTGAACAGATCTAGCTCCTGTTCCTGTCTGTAATCTACAGAAAAGCTGCGAAAAAAACCCAATGAGTTCTCTTTGACACTTTTCCTACTCATATTTACTGCTGCTTTTGTGAAGATTTGGACAGATTACCTCTCAAGTATTTAAGTAAAACAAACTCAAAGGTCCTGAATGGTGCCTTGGGTCTCCTTGTCACACAGCAATTCAGTGTAGCCATTAAATCTGTGTGCATGCTATATACAAATTTCTACATCACTTATCATATTACTACCACTTTCTAAAAGAGCAGCACTGGTTATAGCCTATGATAAAAATGACATTGACAATTAATCGCAACATTCATGCGGTAAATGATACAGTGTTTCTTATGAAAACTACTATCCAAATAACTGGGCTAAGACATCCATATTACATCATCATCACATAAAATGCAGGAGAATAATGGCTTTGAGGAATATATATGATTTTCACCGCTTGTTTGGGAGGATTGGTGCAAAGATTTATTTTATTTTTATTATTGTTTCTATATTTGAAGCGGTGCATACTGATCAAAAAGACCACAAGATAGATTTAAAAAGTGACTTGACTGATCTTTTCTTCTCATTTTTTTCCTTTTCTCAACTAAACTTCTTGTATGTTCCTGTTCTCAAACTAAGCTCCTTTCTAAATTACCTTCTGTCCATGGAAGTAGCCTTGCTTTTCCGTATTTTCTTAATTTCACTACCTCTTCCAATTAGAAGAAATTTGGGAGAACTCTGCATAAAACAGAGCAAAATTTGCACCATGATTGCTGCACTATTATTGATAAAGCTTATCTGAAAGAAAGTGAAGTTTGCTTCATCAGTACAAAAAGAAAAAAAAAGACAAGGCTTGGGTAGAAAAGACAAGAAATTAGGGCTTTTATAAGATTTTTTGCACAGTGACTAAAACTCCTACAGGCAACATCCAAATGATGAGAGAGAGCTGAATGCATTTAAACACTAGTTTTAAGAAATCCAAATTTATTTTTTAGTAAATGCTAGGAAATAAGATGAGCAGTGGTAATGAAAATATCAATTCCCAGTCACCTGGAGCCATCCAGAAAAAAAAGAAAGCAGTACTTTTATGTAACAAATC
Organism: Cuculus canorus; assembly: GCF_017976375.1. Taxonomy (NCBI): domain Eukaryota; kingdom Metazoa; phylum Chordata; class Aves; order Cuculiformes; family Cuculidae; genus Cuculus; species Cuculus canorus. Next base: position 50,370,516 of record NC_071441.1, read on the forward strand.
ATGTGCATTTTGAGTCATTAATGTACCTATAAAGTTTACTATAAACTCCAAAAGTTTTTGCACAACTTAGAAAAGTATCTGTAGACTTATTTTATTTTTCTCAAGGGTACACCAACCTATAGTATTTCAAACAAAGCATTATAAGAGGAAGTTAACATTGCACAAAACAATGCCATATCAGATTTCAGATATAAAGGACATCTACATAAGTGCGCCTTAAAAGATTTTCAAAGTTCCAAAAGTCAGCAGATGAACACCAGTGGTATCATTCAGCTCCAGCTACCTTGTCACATAAGTCCAGGCTCCTGGACAAGCTTTGAAAGATGAAGCTTCTGGAGAAGAACCTTTGCAAGCTCTCAATACTGGTTTTTCTTCAGTTACACTCTTGTTTCACACCTCAAGAGGAGAGGACAACCCAGTCTTCCAGGGTGAATATTTTTTAGAACAGTAAACATCTAGACAGCAGCACGACCAGCTTCCCTCTTTTGAAAATCTGGGTCAATTAATTAAATTGGGACTTTCTCTCACATTCTGTAACAATCTGTGTTTAAATTATTATTTAGAGAGGACTATTCGGTTGCCTCAAAACCAATCAGGATTGCAAAATGAATCCCTACATTTTCAATATATGCAAAACTTTAACTTTCATGCTAGAATGTAACTTTCAAGATAAAGCTCACAGGTGTGTGTATCAATGCTGATTTCTTTAAGTTCTTAATATTTTTTGTCATCTTAATACTCAGTGGATTGTCTCTGTCCTTTCTTTCCACCATCATGATACTTTGTCAAGAGCCACTAGGACATGCTCCAAAACCTTAGGTAAAATAGAAAAAAAACCTTAGGTAAAATAAAATGCCAGCAGCTTCCATAAGTGCACAGCACTGTTGACAGGCAACCCATTAGCAGCAGACAGTCCCTGCTTTCTGGCAGCAGTAGTAAATCCAAGCATCCTGCTGCTTGCAGAACTTTATCTGAATACACAATGCCAGCTCAGGCTGATCTCTTCAGGACTTTGACAAGTACCTGGAGAGTTTTGCAATTAATATTATTATGTACTTTCTGTCAGGAGTGCCCTTGAAAGTATGAAATGTTTCCAACTCTATCTGGGAGGGAGAAAAACACTGAGACAAGAAAAGGAGTTAATCTGATAACCAGAGCAGTCTTAAAATGTTAAATGGTGAAGTAGCAAAATCCTTTTGAGGGTAATGCTAGTCATTAGCAGCATTTTAACTACAGCAATTTCAGAGATTTGTGACCAGCGCTGGAAAAAACAAATGGCCTTGACACATTCCCCCAAGCCTGTGAGACTCAGGCATTCTGAGCAAGGAATTTAATTATTCCATGTATCTTGTAATCAAAAGTTTGCTACTACTCTATCAACTTGTGAATCGACAAGTTATGTTTTTCTTTCTTTTGGTCTGGTTATAAGACATGTTTAAATCCAGCTTAAAGTGGGCACCCATTCACCTGACTCAACTCTACATATTTCTGGTGCAGTTATGCAAAAAGCACTCGGTGACAGTTTGATATAAAGCACAGGAGACATTATCAAGCATGCTTCTAAGGCTGAACATTTACACAACATTTCAATTCAAAGCAAAGAAAAACAAAGCCAAAACAACAAATCAAAACTCCCACAAATGGCATCGTTTCTCCTATCCTATCCTATCCTATCCTATCCTATCCTATCCTATCCTATCCTATCCTATCCTATCCTATCCTATCCTATCCTACCCTATCCTATCCCATCCCATCCCATCCCATCCTACCCTACCCTACCCTACCCTACCCTACCCTACCCTACCCTACCCTACCCTACCCTACCCTACCCTACCCTACCCCATCCTGCTCAGTCAGTCTTTAAAAGGTCTTATTTTAGTTGGAGAAAAGGCTAAAATTTAAGCGTAATCTCCTCTGTTGAATTAAATGAAGTAAAAAAAATATAAATTTAATTATTTGAAACTTACACAAAATCTCAGAGTTTTTGTTAATATTTGCATTACGCTATTTCTCAACAATCCTAAAAATACTGAGAACAAAAGTAGGACCAGATGGTTTCATAAGAAAGCAGAAATTATTGAATTGTATCAGAACAATGGTTCATATCCTTTCTCTAAGAATAGCCAATACTAAATGCTTTAATGAAAAGTACAATAAACCCCATAGTAGGTTGCTACTGCTTTTCTAGAATCAGAAATACCACGGAGCCAAGTAATTATTTTTTTCCTCAGCAAATTCTCTGTAATAAACACATTCAGAAACTATAATAACTATTATAAATGGCTGTGCATTTGAGCAAGAAAATGTAATTATTCTTCAGTAATATTTCACATTAGGCTTAGAGATACTCTAATCATCATTAAGTGGCAGAAAAAATGTAAATGAAGGACCAAAGCATAGTGCCTATATTGTTCACAGGATGCCACAAATATCTTGGCTATTCAGCTTTTGTGAAAGCTTGTTTCTTTACATATTTTTTAATGTATGATGGGGGTCACAAGGGAAAGATGAGAAAGGCGGGACAGTGCCACCTTTTCTCCATTATCTCCAAGCCAAACTGCACATCATCACAAGTTTAGTAACTGCTATGTTGGACAGAAGAACTGAAAATTAGATGTTGTGAGTTCAGCTTCTAAATCAGCAGCATCATCTTCCAAGAGGCTGATTAGGGAACCCATCAATTGCAGAAAGAAAATTGTGAGTAGCAATTACTTCTGGAACCGAGGCTTTAAAAGAAAAAAAAAATCCAAAAACCAGACAGACAAAACCAGCCATCCTCTCTAAAAGAAAACAAAATCATTCTTTGTGTCTTTAAGCAATGTGACACACATATGTTTCCATTTCAGAAGGTCCAGTTCACTAGGTTCTTCCAGCTATTTTATGTTATTATCATGTATTTTATTTTATGTTATTACATACTGGTTTTAGGTAGGTATCTCTGTGTCATTAATATCTTTCACTAAAAGATATGCAACAGGGTATTTACTCACCCTGAACTCACCTGCTGAGACTATTTGTCTATCTTTGTGCACATGTTTGTACATGCGTGTGTACACAGCTTGGTGCAAAAAAATGCCTTTCAGAAGCTGAGCCGTGCACGAGCTCAACTTACGCACCCTCGAACATTTACTGGGTTTACATCATCTACAGAGAAAACTATTCAACACCACCGAGCTCCCAGTCAATAGTACTATAAGCTGTATGACAAAAAATGTTTTGTCTGCAGTGAAGATTCAAACCAAGTTTTAACCAACAGCTGTTTATATCAAAACATTATTCATATGGGGTAAACAATCACTTCGCTGCCACTTTTGCCTATCTATTTTTAAAGCACATGTTGAAGGAAACAGAACATGCTATACAAGTGTTGCATTTATGTATCTGTGCACACACACACATATTTACACCATAAAACTTAGTTAGTAATGCAGTAGGAATCTAAATTCTCCCTCCCTGCACCATGAACAGAGATTTCTTATTTGAGCAGCAGAGGCGCATACTCTGAATGCAGCATGAAGATGCTGTACGTAAGTGGCACACAACACAGTAAAACATGTTCATAGATTTCACCCCTTTGTCACACTGATGTATTCCATTTTCATTTCTGAATTGTAAAGCAAGATATCCCTCATTTGGAGTGGTATCAATGTGAACTATATGAAGCCACTTCATTATTCAAATTATTGTATTTAGAAACAAAGGTCTGCAGATAAAAATAGTTAAAGATCAAGCTCCTTTAAATTTCATTGCTGCTTAACTAAACATTGTACAAGTTATGTTATACACAAATAAATGCAAATATTTTTATATATTTAACTGACATTTATCATTGAACTAGAAATCTGGAAAAATCTTCTTGATCTTAACATTATGCCAAATGAATCTTGTTTGCATTACGCTCCTTCAAGTCGGTGTGCAAATACTGTCCTGCTAAAGGGTTTCTCTCAAAACCATATCCAGAAAGTTTTCTAAGAAGAAACTTTTTTTTTTTTTTTTTAATTTTTTGTGAGTGAAGCTACCTTAACTTTTTCATCAGAAACACAAGAATTAAAATAAAAGTGCAGAGACTTTTCAGGGCATACATTGCTGGGGGCGAGGTGAAGTGAGGTGAGGTGAAATGAGGCAAGGCAAGGTGAGGGGAGGAGAGGCAAAAAAAGGGATAGGAAACTGAAAAGTTTCTTAATGAACATTGCTTTATCACTTCTTTTACTTAAACATTTTTAATTCTGAGATTTCCTCCCACAGTATGCAAGATACTATGAAACAATGATGAATCATAATGGGACAAAACCTTATCAAGTAACTCTTTCCAGCTGACTAGAACCAGCTTATTTAGGGGGGAAATGACAGAAACATAACGAAACCCACTAAATACCACTCATTTCAATGGGTCCATGCTGAACCTTGCTCATACTGCCTGTACATGCTGTGGTTGCACTGGCTATTTTTGCAAAGAACTGACCTTCTCCATAGTCATTTATCTGTGCTTTACTCTGCCCATTCAGTCTCTTAGGAGGTAGAAGACGGTGCCAATGGAATGGCTGAGCAGTGCTCACTTGCACAGTTTGCTTGTCACTCTCTCATTCAAACAGCTGTCGCTCACCAATGCAGCAAAATGTCCAGTACATCAATGCTCTAATGCAGGGTGAGAGATTGAGGACAGCAATTTCAGTGGCAGCACGAAAATAGCCATGGCTGCTAACTGCCTGCACAGGGAAAGTAAAGTGCTCATTTTAAGTTTTGCTGCATGCAAACATAACAATTATTGAAAAATTAGTCAAAGAAACAAAGTGTGTCGTGTACTATTCAGCAAGCAAAGAGGCCATCGTGCAGCTAACTTACCCTCAGAAACTCCATATTCTGGTTCCTAAAGGCTGAGTTTAATGTTTTGAATCTTGCGTGACACAGGAACAACACCTGTGGCAGGGCAATACCTTATAACCATCACTATCTCTAACCACTATCAATTACATGCAGTCATTTTCAGACTTCCAACAAAACATAAGCTAATGAACACAGCAGGATTTTACTCCTCCTCAATTTGCAAGTAATAAATGCATTGCCTGAATTAACCATGTTCTTGTCAGGCAATGAAAATACCCAGTAGCTGCCAGTTAGTGAGGTCCCTGGAGTGCCAGAAACCATGTGCCACCTAAGTGTGCTGAGGCACCCAGCGCTATTTTTGGCACCTGGCATATGAGATGACACATGGATAGTGATCTGGAAATTTTCATGTTTCAGATCAAAGTTTGTTCCAATAAAAGACTTTGGGATTCCTGGCCTGGACTGTGCCACAAGTAGTGGGCACTGGGAGCTATAACACAGAGGACAGGAGCAGAACAGGTCCCTTAGGTTTGCAGCACTGGAAGAAATCACTCACTGGAAATACTGGGTCTCCATGTCATGCACCAGCCACACTGAGATTCACACTGAATTTCATTAACTCCGTCCCACTTAGAAAGCAACAAGAAATCTATAGCTATCTATATGTAAATACTAAGTGCCTAAATAGAAAAATTGTAAAAATAATATAATGTAACAAAACATAGAGGAGCATCTAGGATAATGTAACATAACATCACTACTTATATACCCCAATTTCTGCCCCTATTTGTACACAATGATGCCACAAGACAGTACAAAGCAACATAAAGCCAAAATATTTTTATCTGTTATTTCTAAACAAATCTCAGAACATGTGCAAAATCTTACCCAAGAGCTATAAATACCATATAGTAATTCTTCATTGTTAATGTTATTTGAACATATTGTTTTATTAAACATGCTATAATCTAATCAAGATTGAAATACTGAAGTTAGGCATGTCTCAAGTTGGCTTCTGTAATTTAATTTTCTATTCCCCTAATTACCTGGTAATGTAACTAGAAGTTAAGTGCCATGACATTTCTTTAAAAGAAATCAAATCACATTTAACATTTGTTTATGATAATCACAATATACTTTACTTTCCAAAGAAGCCAAAATAATCATTGGCAAGGTTGGAACTACTTTATGCCCTTTGTCCAATAAAGTATGTGAAGCCTGAAATCAAATGTCAAAGCCGAATTTTTCTCCAGAGTATGCATCTCCAAATGGTAGTTCCTCAAAGGGATTATTAATGTTTTATCCTCCCTAGCAAAAGTGCTCCCCAATTTACTCTTTAATATGCAAACTGACTTGTGATCCTGCTGATATTTCCATAAGAAAGTACACCAAATATTTCTGGCAAGTATTCAGAAATGGTAACGCTCAGCTAGGAAACTACAGCTGCTTAATGCCTGTGTAGGACACAACAGTTCAGATTCATTGTAAGATGTTCCTGCAAAATAATTTAGTCCTACTGCTATTTAAATAAAATAGAACTCCCATAATTAAGAATTTTGAGGCAAAAGAGTATTCTCCATGAGGTTGTTAGTGTTCAGTTACAATCACAGGAAGTAATCTTGCCAACCTATCTATTAGGAATACTGTTGAATGCTGTGATGAAGACCAATGCCATTGTACTGTCCAGAGAGTAATCCTTGTACCCAGCTGTGTCCATAAAAAACAGAAAAGGCATCAGTGAAAGACACCTAATTAAAGAGAACATGGAAGCTGGTGCTGATTTCTTTCTAGAAAATAAAGTGACTTTTTAAAAAAATCATGTTTTGGGTAAATATTAATGAAACATATCACCTGCATTATTTAAACTTTTATTTTAAATTTTGGAAGAGTCTACCTCTTCACCATCTTTCCGCCTGACATTTCAGTCTCTTCTTCCTCACAACATGCTAAAAAAATCATATCTGGAAAATAAAGAGGAGGTGGAAAAGGACAAGACCATCAGAGTCTTTTTAAGATTAAAACCTCTAAAAGATGATAAAGCAACAGCTTTATGATGTTATCTTGCATCATCAATTGATGAAACTACCTTGCTAGCGGTTAGACATTTATTTGTAACAGCTAAAAACTTTTGAGCATCAGGTTTCTGCCTTTTTTCCTTGGTGGCATCTGACATGGCAAAAGGTAGCAGAGGACAGATGAATGCACAGATTTTGAGTCTGATTCTGGAAGAACATGAAGCTCAGGGAACGCACATCTCTAGACTATGAAAGACAGCATATGTTTCTGTGCAACTTAGTCTCAACAAACAATGCCAATTCACATGACAGTAGGCCAAAGATGAAACTTTTGTGTGTCACTCTATTCTGAACTATTCCAGAGAGAGAGAAGCAGCCCTAAATAGTTCAGGGAAGATTCTGAGGCTCTTCTGTGTCAAACCAGCAGCTATAACCTTCTCTTGTCTATTTCCAAAACCATTTTCTTCATATGTCCTTACATAAAAATGTTTGGAAAGAAGATCAGCGATGTTTTTTTTTTTCAGAAAGTATTAGGATTATTCATTTCCTGGAGGCTCTAAACATACCAGAATGTTACTCAAATCATTAACCCAGTGACTCTTTTTTTCCTGATTTGCTAGGAGTGCCATTGGGAAACTTGCTTGAGAGATGCAACATGAAGATGTGAACTTTGTCCAGTATATACATAATCCCCATCATCAAAGGTAGTCTTGGGATGCAGTTAAGCAACATGGTGTAACTGCTATTGTCTAAATATGGCTTGTGGAAACAGAGCTGCCAAATGCATGGCTCTTTAGAGATGTATGACAATTGGAAAGATGCCACATAGAAGTCTCAAATACCACTCACTGTCTTTCTAAAAGGATGTTTCAATAAATCCTTTATTCTCATGAATAACTATCGGGATTCTGATACTGTTTCAGAATGTTCCCCAAGATACCTAAAACAAAAAGGGGGGCAGGGGTGTGCAAGGATGGCACTGCACTGAGAATGCAATGCAATCTATGCAGAGAAACAGCAGCATCACAGATGAAGACCTGTATTCTTGCCTCACTCACAAGCAAAACATATTTACCTCGTATAAATGGGAAGACTCAAATCTTCGGGGATATTAAAATAGTTTTCTGAACATCTGAGCTGCAAAGACAATCTCAGGACACAGCTGTCAGTCCTGACATATGAGCTGTGTCACCACTTTGGCTTGCCTCAGAGGCATCTCCCACTGAGATAAATGTTGCTAACTGATGCCAGGAATACAATGGAATAGTGTCAACAAAAAGAACCCACAGGACAAAGGTAGTACCTGTCACATACCTCCAGCAATTCACTACCACTTTCTGCAGCAGCCTTCCCTATTTCCACCTTGTTCACCTTTGATGTTTTACCTCTCTACTGCAGGTGATGTAACTGCTACAAAGAACTTATGTTACTGGTTTTTTTTTAGAATGTCAATACATTTTCTGGCAACACAAAAAACACTCATAGAAAAGAGTATGGTTCCTTCTATTTCTTATCCTCCATTTTATAGGGAGTTAGTTATAAAGAAATGGCAGCAGAGAGTTAGAAATGCAAGACTGGTCCCCCTCAACTGATAGTTCCCTCAACTGATAGTTAAAAGGGTTTTTGCAGAATTTGTGAATTCAGATGAGTAGACTTCTTGAAGATTCTTACTAAATCAAAAGAAAAAAAAAAAATAATTTCATTGGCCTTTGTGTGCTTGGTTTTTGTACTAGCAGTAAGTGCAGCACATTTGGTGACAGTTTGACCGAAGTCCAACGTAAGCGTTCTCAAGCTTGTACAGACTACAGTTATTTAAAAGAGCGTACAGGAGTCTTATGAACATAACAAAGGTGACGTGAAATAATCTATAATTACTATAAGCTTATGGTCAGTGTAGGCATGAGAAGGATTATTCATTAGTGCTCCAATAAATGCAAACTGAGTGCTATGCTCATCAACTGGCAGTTGATTACACCTAATTAGACAATCCATTAAGCTGTATTGCACTGATGGATGAGCACATTGAGAAGCAGTTCAGCTTCTGTGATGCCATTTGCCACTGCATGCCTACACCTTCATTCTTTTTCAGTTCCGATCCCAAATAATTGTGTAATATGGCCCCTAAACTAAACACTTGTCTTTTCCACAGCATGAGCCTTCAGTAAAATTATTTTGCCAGATTACACAGCTACTGTAAACTATGAAGTATGTAAGATGCAGACACGCAAAATACTCACTTTTCAATATGTAAGCTATTTCTCTTCACATTAGATACCACAATTCACTTCCATTTCTCCTTTGCAGACTTAGTAAGATGTGTGGTTTGAGACAAAAAAGAACATAACCCTCCTTTATGCCACCTGCTCAACAGCATTGTCCACTGAGAAACACCAGGATCCTGTACCACTTTATTGAAAGCATTTTTTAACTTTTGTGGGCTGCAGGATTCATTTCCCTCTTGCTCCATTCTAACAAAAACAACTTGAATGATCTGTTACAGGTCATGATTCAGGTTTTTTCTCGATAAAACATCTTAATGACGAATCAACCTGCAATTCACAGACATATACCCATGAGTATCATCCTTCTTCATCATTTATGTTTGCCATCATACTGCAGTAGCAATTATGAACCTGTTCTTCCAGATTAAATATATATGTTAAGCTTTTACCTAACCATATGATGCTACATAATCAGGCTACTGCTTCATTATGTATAATTAATACACATTCAAGCACAACGATTCACAATATGCACTGCTGTAAATATTACTGTGAATGTCTTTCAGTTTTACCATAAAAAATAATTCAAAATTTTCACTTATCATGAAGGAAGATGAGTTCCTTGTAGGCTTGAAATCACAAAACTTTCAGTTGTGCTAATTTTGGTTTGATTGCTGAAACCAGTGTGAATTTTACTTTATCTCACTCTATGTAGAAGTAAAGTGAAGAAAAGGGGAAAAGAGAAGGGAAGCGATAAAGTAAGCTGTGTGCAAAGGGCTTTATTTCTGATTTTCAAAACTAGAAAGAACAGTCAGGAAACCTTCCGTCACAGAGTATATAAAAGTACTTTTTCCCATGCATGCCAGGACGATTTAAGCTTGTAATACAGTGGCAAGACTTTGGTGCTTATGACTAATAAAGAATTAGTAAATTGTTTCTCTTAAGGACTGTTCATTATTATTTCTTGGCAAAAAGCCTATTTTGTCTTCATAGCTTTTTTCTGTCTGAAGGTTTTCTACAGTGCTATGTATTTCACTGAACCAAATTATTTTTTAAACTTGCAAGTTACTTGTGAATTTTTTTTGATACTTGAACATCATCTGTCTCATCTGCAGTTTTTAGAAATTGTTCTAATGAAACTACTTTCAGTAGTTATAATGCATATGAGACATGAATTCAGTTCAGTCTTCTGTCTGCCTGAGCTCTCAGAGAAGCTTGAATTAGTTTTATTTTAGTTTGACGACACTTGTGTTCCTTCTATGGCTCAGACTCTTCAGCAAGCTACTTCTATAACCTGAACAGTAGTTAATTCAGTGGTGGGAAAACAGCTTGAGTTTCTAAGATGTGTAATTCCTAACTAATGAAACTAGGAACCCTTATGTAACAAAGAAAGAGAGGCAAAGGTATATTCAAAAAGGATAAACAAGGTTCAGTTTCAAATCAAATGAAAACAGAAAATTCTGAGCTGATTACTTCAAAATTTTCTACCCCATGAATATTATTATTCCTTTGCACTCTGTAGTCAGGAATGAGAAAAAAATCTTAATTACTCATTTTTTTTTTCAGATACACATTCTGACATTTCACCCAGTGTTAATGTAGAAAATTATAATAACTAACAAAAATTTTTCACAGTAAAATATTAGTAAAAGCTGAAAATGCAATGTTAAAAATAAGTTATTACATCACAATGTAATCATAGTGATTGCTATTACAAATAATCAATTTGAACAAAAGCAAACTGGGTGTTTAATTCTACTTTGCAGGCTCTGCTTTATTTTTGTATCTAAACCCTAGTAATAAACTGAGTCTCTTAATTAGTTAATACAGACATGGCACAGTGTTTCTCATGCCAACAGGAAAATCAAATATTAATACATGTAGAATGATTCGAGACGTCACCTAGGCAGGGTGAATGTTTTGCCCTCTGTGAAAAAAGTCAGTCCACAAACTGGTGACACAAGTGCTCCACCGGCACCTAAGTTTTACCCAGTTTGCAAGAAGTGGTAACCAGAGTGTTGGTGAGAAGACAGAAAATTGCATTAACTGTTTATAAGACATAGATCCACATTTAGAGAATCAAGTAGTGACTCTCCCCTGGAATCATCTGACACAAGTTTATAATTCAGGTCTATGGATGCTTAAGCAAGTGACTATAAATCTTACCTACTGAAATCGTATATTTTAACCAAAAGTATTTTGCTTGCCATCCTTAACCAAAAATTCTAAAACCAGCCATCACAATCACATAGTTAAAAACTCATTCATGTGCTAGAAAATATTCAATCAATTCTAATATCTTTTACCAAGACTATGAGATAGAGACAGTGGGAAATCAGAGCTAACAGAGAAATATAAACAGTACGAAAACCATGGCAGAAAGAAACAGCTTGTGGTTCAAACTGCAAGCTTAGCTCTACTGGGTTAGCTCACAGGTAAAAAGGTAAGCAAAGATAAATGACCCACATTTTCTAAAGAGAACTAGGCAACTGCATTCTTCCAGATAACATTTTTCTGCATGTTATCTTCTTCTCATTAGAGAACAGAGAATCATAAGGAAGTAAATAGCATGACTTGGGACTGCATGCTTAAGCTCTTGTAACATATTTTCCTCACAATTGCCTGCTGAAACAGAAATTCTGCAGTTGGAGAGAAGCTAGTCTAGGCATGCAACTCCAGAAATACAGACCTATAGACAGATTCATGAAGGAGGGTTATTATTCCATCAGTCTGGGACCCAGCACTTTTAAGTCTAAAGGGATTGAGAAAATTGCAGCAAGAAAGAGACCTCATTTAGAGTAGATGTGAAAACAATGAAACCAAATACATTCTGACAGAATGTTCTTTCACATTTCCTTTCAGATCTCCGTTCACAAAAAGAACTAAATACCACAATGCCAGCCATGCTATTACTCTTAGATTTCTATACTCTGCCCACCTACTTCATTGACTTGTATTTCCAGTTTCTCTAAGTTCTCCTAAGCAATAGATCAAGTCGTCCTTGATATCCTACAAAAAATTACTATGCAGGTTAAAAAATACTTCAGCCATATATGGGGAAAAAATATTTAAAGTCTCTTTTTTTTAAATCTGAAAAATATGTGGGACTTCCTGGAATCTAAGTTATCCTTTTAAAACCTACAAGTCATGTGGGTGGTACACAAGTAAAACTTACAGTTAATTCAAAATGTGGAAGAAAATTGTGCTCTTGCCTGAGTACCAGTAAATCCATAATTCATCTGTCACTGCCCTGGAGTATATCATATGCTCCTGAGAAGAATGGTAGATGTTGACTAAGCTAATGATGGACACCATATTAAATGAATGCCTTACTAAAATCAGAAAGCATTACAAAGCTTACAATGCAGACTAGCTTGTGGGGTTCTTTTTTCCTGAAAAAGTGATTGTCATCTGTTTTCAGGATCATCCACTTCAATGGGTTGATGTAAACTGTATATAGATAAGGTGCTGAAATACATTCTTAATCCCTGCTAAATTTGGCACATATATATTTCCCTTTTTTTAGATATAGCATCTTAATGTTTTACTAATATTTTTGGGACTGAACCGCACATTTATTTCCTGTATTCACTTATATGTAATGTGCTCATCTATGCAAGGTCTCACTTCTGTAAAAGTTTCAACCTTTAACTTGGAAATCAACTTAAAATCTACAGGTGACAGCTCCAAAACAGTACATTGACCAGCTGGATCTCCTTTTAGGACATATAGGATGCTTTTATCTCAATTCCTTAAAAGGAATAGTCAAGGAGAATAAATAACTTGCACAATGTAAAAAAGAAAAGAAGATCTGAATACAGAAGGCTGGTTTTAGTATTTCTGATGTTGGCTTTTTTACCTATTTAATAATTCTAGGATCTAGTAATTATTAGTCTTAGTTACACGTACAGTCAGAAGACTAAAGGGCTGAAAGATCACATGATCAAAGTCTACATCTTTTACAATATTAATAGCCTATTCTCTCCAAAAATTAATGACATAGATGTACAATCATGATGGTAACCATTATAGATATGTCTGGTGGTTTTAATCCATACTCCATAATACACAATGGCAAGGGACTGGAAAAAAATAACAGTGACAACACCTGAGCTGCAGATAATAAAACAACAAAATGAACCAGTAAGTCATATCGAAAGGCTCTGGAAGCTAAGCTGCTTGGGACAGTTGAATTCAACTGGTGAGGGTGGTGGTAAGCAGAGTGGCATTGATCTACAAAGAACAAACTGAGCTAAGGAGTCTGCTTGAGTCAGTAGCAGGAAAAGTCTGTCACAAAACTTGTGACTCACATTTAAATCTGTTACATACAGAGCGTAAACATTCTCCATCTATGATCTTGTAACTGATTTTGAAAGTAGATGCATATTCCACAAACAGCAGGAGGAGCTCCACATACAAAAAGTAAACCACTCATGGCTGAGTATGACGCGACCACACCTGAATATTAGAGACCAAATTGACACTACATTAATGAGTCAAGCCTATCATTATATACAAGAGTGGAAAGAAGAAAGCCTGAATCTTCCTTGCAGGCAAGCTACAGTATTACTGTTTGGTGTAATGTAAATATTATGCAATTATCATCTTTATCAACTTGCAAAAATGTTAAGGAATATCATTTTTTTGAAGGACTGAGGTGATTTTCTTCAGTGCTATCACTATGGGGCATCATCCCATAAATAACATAGTCCATACTTCTGGAGCATGTTTGAATGCTTACTAAGACAGATCAACAAAATACATGTGGCATGAGTTTCATAGTAGCCCATCAAAGTTTCTCCCATTGTCATGAAACAACTGGAATGAGAGATTTCTTAGCTGGCAGTCAATCTTGACACTGTTCTCCCTTCTCAGTTCTGCAAATAATGTCTATAACAACCAGAGTAATTTTATCTTTGAGTGCTTTAGACCACCTACAATTTCCAATAGCCTGACGTGTAAAAAAAAAAAAAAAAAAATTCTATAAGGAGACTGGAAGTCTTTGCTTTAATAACAGGAATCCTCAGTCATTTAAAACCACAAAAATTATACAATTACAGTATCCTAGGGACATATCACCGTGCTTTCAGCTTTCATGTGTATTGGTGTTGAGCTATAAAACTGAAGCAAAAATTCAAAACCTTTTTAACGACATTCCTGCACCCTTTTGTCTAATACTTTGTTTTCTGTAGGGCAGTAGGTTTCTATCCTTCCAATTTTTTATGTGATCTTAAAAACATCATATTATCAATATTCATTTAATTAAATATTATGAATCTTTTGAGATGATTTGCTGAAACTAGGCCCAATTGCCCACTTTGTGCACAGTGACAAACAAATTTTGGAACTTTAATTGAGAGTGTAGGACAGACAAATTATACACAAAACAAAAGACAGTTGTATCCAGAAGCTCTGTGGTCCTACCTAGTGCTCACTGAAATCACAGCATCATTAACACCCTGAAAAAAGAAATTCTGTTTTTCTCCTATGCTAAAGAGTTATAGCACAAATCCTTGGCAAAGTAAGAAGTCTTGGACTTTGATACACACCAAGCACGTAGCTTGAACCACATAATGAGAGACCGATTTAGGGACTGGTGACCTGGAAGCCCTGATTATGCTTTTCACTTTTTAAATAAAATAACGCAAATGCAAGTATTACAAGGCAAATAATGAAAGTATATGTACAAAAGGTCACAGTAAATTTCTAGAAAAAATATTTTTAATTGCAAGATTAAATGCTTGTAGAAATAGGAAGTCAAACTGAATATTTTCACTTTAACACAGAGAAGAGGAATTAATACAAAAAAAATTGTTCAAAATTATATGACATATGAAGTACTCCCTTTGAAATTTCACAGAGCTCTATAAAAGCCTTTCCTACATCCATAAAGACATTGAGATTACAAAGAAAGTAATTATCTGTATGATAAGTATCTCTTAAATTAATAGAACAAACACAACATAAAATACTTTTAAAGACAGTTTTCCCAGATATTCTGCTTTGTATGCCAAGTCTACTTCAAAAGTATCAAATTTATTTCCACTTTTCCACTCAGCATTTCTACACAACCTACAGAAATAAACTGCTGACAATAAAGAATATGTCAATTTTATGCAATCTACTGTAAACTATAGTAAGGCTTCTACTGGACTTTTGACAAGCAAAAGTGAAAAAGTAAATTTTCAAAGGAAACACACAGTGTTCTCCTTTCTCTACCTGTTTAAGATATGGTTTATTACTGGAACTGAGTATCCTGTTATGAGAAACATATTGCAGTTACACAGCAGACAAAGGAATGATGACAAAACTTCTCTTAAAAAATAAAACATGGGTGGAACAAAATTTTAATCTCTGACAATAAACCAAGAATATGCATAGGAAATTATAAAAATGAAAAGTATTGCAAGATGATTTCCCAGGGGGAAACAATTTCTCTACTTACCGTGAACACATTGTCTTTTGGCAACCTCCCTTCAGAGGAAGAATGTATCAAATCCTTCCTATAGATAAGAGTATACTTAACACTCAGTATATCTCAATATATCTTGAATAATCACAATACGTTGATGTTGATGGGTTCTACAACGGAAAAACCTGCATTTCTCCCTTTTTACTCATGACCACACCTGAAGAGAGTCCAGGGACGGATGCACAGGCACAGCCTCACCAGTAACGCCAAGGTGCTGCAGGCTATGGAAGATGATGACATCTCCCACAAACAACATTCCTGCTCTCACAGAGCCTTTCAGGATGGTACTCTCAAATGACCGTGTTTGCACCCATCAGTGTATATATTTTAAATCAACATTTTTCCAGGCGAAACCAAATGCAACAAGGCTGACTTTCACGTATCAAACTTTGCATGGATTCCAGTCAACCCTGCCATACAGAACAGACTCAAGAGTCCCCTGGCATCCTCAGTCATTACCTCTCTACCACAGCTTTACTCAAGCCTAAACAATCACTCTGAAGCTTTGTTTCAAGCCAAGCAAACAATAAGCCTAAAACTGTTCTAACTAGACAATGTTCCGATGTCTGTAGGGTTTTGTGGAAATTTTTCGTATTTTACTATGCAGAGAAACCTGAACAGACAACTATGCCAATCAAAACCTCTTATCCATAAAAACATTGAATACAAACTTTTTTAAAAAGCAAACTGTAACTCTCAACAATACATTTGCCTGAGTTTCTCAGTCATTTTCAATGCTATGCCACTGAGAAAATGGAGAAAACAGAGCAGAACCCACAACACAAGTTTGCTCAGAATTGTTTTATTAAAAATAACTTTTCATGAAAAACAATGGACCACTAAAGAAAAATTCTACGAAAAATAGCTGATTATTGTTGCCCACCACAATGGAGAACATGATCAAACTCAAGGGATCGAATTCTACTCTGACTCCAGCAGTGGGTGCTTGACAGACTCAGCAGGCTTGTACAAGTAAGATAGTAAATTAAATGCACATCTTTCAAACACAGCTAAAACGTAACGATCTGAGACTCAAAAATGGCTTAAACTGTTTAGTCTAAATCCCCATATTATGCTGGTTTTAAGCTTTTTACATGGAGTAAAGGCTGTGAGACCGGTCTGAACCATAATAAGATAAACATACCCCGCAAAAAAACCAAAAAACCCCAAACACCACCACAAAAAGTAACCTTGCAAAGCCTAAATTTTAAAAAACAAACAACAACAAAAAAAAAAAAACTAATGAGCAGGCGTGAATATGAACACAGCTTGGAGCACTGATGAAATAACTGGATGTCAGTGGGTGTTTCTATATCACTGTAGACTAGGCATGACAGAAGAATTGTGATTTAGGAATGAAGAGCCAAGGTTTTCACAAACAAGAAACACTAATAAGCCAATTGTCATGATTTGACAAGCACCAACTTCTGATCAAATATTTTCCATTTGAAATGTGAGAATAAACTTGGTGAGAAAAACAACACAGGATGGACTTTTTAGGGGCTGGAATGCCTTTATACAGAATATTTTAATTAAGAGTCTCATAACATTTTATGTGCATAATTACCCACAAAATCTAACACACTATTCTCATCTTCATGTAATGAACCCAGAGACCAAGAAGGGTGAATATTTTCAAACCTGCTTATGTCTATGTTGCCATGATGCATGAACTTGCATGAAAAAGTATGACTGCACACCTTTGCCATCAGTAACTGAGGTAAGAATTTTGCAGTGAGGCTGCAAATTAATAGAAATTTACATAATTAAATAATTGCTGAAATGTTATGTTATGATTTAAATTAAGGTAAAATAAATTCTTATGCAATGATAAAATTGATCTGTTATTGAAAAACTTGAAAATAACAGGAGACAATTAATACACTTGTAGCTCATCAGGAATATTTGCTAAAAGAGTATAATTTTGTAAATGTAATTACTATAATGAAACAAAATTTTAACCACTTCTAAAAAATTCAGCGGAGAAGCTGTAGCTGACCAGATTACTCAACAAAAACCATAAGCTAAAGAAGAAAAAAGACTTTACTACTTGCCCCTAAGAAATTAACTTGCAACCTGATGGTCATAAGGGAGGCACGTCAGTCAATTAAATAGCAGTATTGGCAAATATGTGGGTTAATGTGTGTGAAGGTACAAATCCTCACTCTGAAAGCTAATCTGCTTTCTAAGTAATTATGGAAGATAAGATGATCACTTTGTGGCATCTATATAAACAGATATCATATACTAAACCAGAACATCTGCTAATGAATTACACAGTCTAGTAATACAAATAGTAGTTCTTCAGTATTTTTTTTTAATATTTTTTTTCAATAAAAGGACCTGGGAAGGAAGGAAAATTTCCTGGGAAGGAAGGAAAATTTCCAAGTACAGCCTTTATCATAGGAGAGACTGGCCAAAACTGAATCCATACATTCTTACCATAAATTTCTAAGAATGACTTTGTCAGAATTACAAATTACTAAGCTGTAGTATTACAGGCTTCTCCCACTAAAGTAACAGATCTCTGGTAAACATCTAAGTCACTATGTTTGTTTAAATACATAGAACTAATGGATATAGCAGCAAATAAGAGCAAAAAAGATAAGTAAAGACTTTAACAATTAAAAATGCTGCTAAAAATTTGAGTAATTAGGCTACACAAGACCTTTTAAGCCTACCTGAACAAAAAAAAAAAATTAAATACTTTTCAATTTGATAACCTGTTTTCTTGTACAAATGTCTTCTATAATATATTTCTTATGACATAATTGAGCACTTTCTTTTCTTTTTTGTTTTGTTGAAGATGAGCAGTATATGAAGATACCTAGAAAAATCATTGTCCAGAAATGTAAGTCAGTATTTTCAGGTTTTTAATGCCATTGGAGATTTCTGCAGGAGTCATGTTGCACATATTATTCACTGTCTTGTTTATAACCATCTACATGCACAGTTGCTCATATAATGATCAGCTGTTGAGTTAAAGGGCACTATAGCCGATCGTTGTCTTCTGCATGTTGGAAACACAAGAGTGAAGAAATGCTAACACATACACTAACTCAGCAGTTGTATGGTTATCCATTCCTGCTTTCTGCTCCTTACCAGAAAGGCAGATGCTGTTTCCTGCTGTAGTTGTTTCTTTCTGCAGAAAAGTGAAACAATGTACTGCAGCCAACGAAAGAAAGTAAAACAATGGCATTCAGGATCAGAAATGAGGAAGAAAGCTTAATTTCCAATTTGTGCTCCAAAGACTGTGTTAGTCCTTGCTGTAAAATATACACGTAAACTTCAGGGCTGAAAATATAAATTCTTACAGTCTTTTGGACCTCTGAATATTTCAGCCCCTCATATTGACAGAGATGACAGGTAAGAAAGGATGACATGTAAGGAAGTGGCCTGGGAAAAAGGACTATGTGGAATCATACAGATTCTGGTGCATGTTTTGAATAAAAGGAGAGGAGGTGCACAGCTATAGCTGTAATAGCTTCAGAAAATTGGTACATATAGCTTTATATTTTTTGTACAATCCACGGCAGAATACAAGTCCAAGACACCTATGGGCATCCATACAGTCTGAGGCACTAAAGAAACTTCACCCTGTGAAACCAAGATACCCACAGAGGTAATACATGCCCAGAAACAGGCAGCCATTGAAGAAGAGGTTTGGAAATCACAGATTTAGACTGAGATGACTGAACTGAACAGAAGTCTTCATTTCACACAAGCCTATCTTTGGATCTGAGCCAAAACCATTAGCTTTTTAAGAAAATGCTACTAAGAAAGAGATGGTAAAGACAAAGCAATACTTCTTTCAGTCTAGCTATGTGGACAATATGAAAAAAAAGAATAATTTCCTTCCATTTATTCTCTTCAAAAATAATAAAGTGTATAGGTAATATCCTTTGGGAGCACATTAATTCTCCTGCGGGATTTTGCTCTGCAGAAAGCATTCTTTAAAATGAATCAACAAAGAACTATGAACTGCACTTAAGATCATTATGCTACTTAATTACCTTTTTCTCTGGCATTTCAGAGACTCCAGAGCAAAAAACAAGTTTCATTAAAAATGTTATAGAAAGTAAAATTGCACAGGAGGATGCAGTGGACCACAAGCAGATTAAAGAAAGTAAGTATTTTACAACGAGCTAAAGTTCAAATAAGGCAATGCCTCTGGCATAGCCTGTGCAAAGGATCCCACACACCAGCTACAACTGCAGCAGCGAGGAAGGCAGCTCAATCCATCCCCATTTTACATTAAGAAACTGGACTCTAGGGGATTGCCTGATTGTATATTGCTTTGTTGAGGCTTACTTACCTCCAACATATTTCTTTTCATGAAGACCAAGTTTCTTCTTACAATTAGTCAGGGTTTTTGTATGCATTATCCTAATCAAAAGGCTACTAGAGACACAGGGGCAATGCTGCACGATCCACTTGCTGTACACGTCAGAGTCATGAAACTCTATGCAAGTGTACTGTGGAGTCTGCTATAACATATATCTTTCATGGACATCAGAATAAACATGGGTTACCTTCTGCTGGTCTTGGGATACAAGTGATACAAGGTGTCTCAGTTGTTACTGCCTACCTAATGCACTAGTAGTAGTATTTAGTAGTATTTAAATCATACCACATGCTCTTCTTCATATGACCCCTTCCTGCATGGTTGCTGTGCAATCTTTTGTCATCCATTAACATCTCAGTAAGCCTGGAGCACTCTAGGTTCACCAAGAGACAGAAAAAGAAGAAATCAAGCACTAATTCATAACTACTCCCTCCACTGTGCTTGAAAAGTTATCAATGCACGTGTGATACTAAAAATCCAACTTCTGAAACCTTGTCCTCTTCCCCTGTCAGTTCATTTGTTTGAGAGGAAGACAACTGCTTGATAAACTTTTACATATTTTATAAGAAAATATCAAAAGCTAAGTTAATTCTAGCTAGGCAAAAAGCACGTTTAATCACAGAACCTAAGAAAATAACAATATTCAGTTGGGACAACTTCAAAGGACTGTCTGGGAGGAGAAACAGAGCTGCAAAATACTGCAAGTAATTGCAAATCCCACTGTAAGTCCATTTCACAGAATAAACTGCAAAATCAAATCAAAGATGGCAACTCAGCTAACAATAAAAATAGACGGTAATAGTGTTCTGAAGACAGTGCAGATTGGATTTAGGATCCTACTTATGTTAGAGTTTAGTGTTTCTCTAGCAGAATTAAATAAGGAATGGACATGGCTATGGCATAAGTTCCACAATTCATACCAATCCCACAAAAAAAAAAAAAAAAGTAGAAATTTCTTATATTTCTTTAAGACTCCATGTACCTGCAAATCTACTTGATATGTTTCCTTGTGGGTTCCTTTAGTTGAAAGATGCCTAAATGTGTCCCAGCTTCATGATGAGAACACTAGTAAAATAAGTGTGCTTTTTTTATGGGAGGAACATACAGGAGTATGTCATGACATGAGAATTAGGAATTAAGAGGACCAGAAACTCCTTGAGATGAGAAGGGTGTAAAAAAGGAGGAGAATAATTCAAAGCACAAGAACCATTAAAATTAAGAGAGAACCAAGAATCAATGGCATGAAAGACAGAAACTCTAATGCAAGTACTAGGTATTTTCACAATGTCCAGAAATTGATTTTCCTTCCACTTCTGTGAATCTACTCTTCTGCCTCCCCACACCAAACTCTCACTGACTGTGAAAATAACATACGTAAGTGCTGATTGCTCTAGACATTTCTTAACTCAGACTTGAGGGAAAGTTTCCTTTTCTCTCTTTATCTCCATCACAACGTTGAAAGCATTATCTTGTCGTTTCTTATGCAGCCATTTGTATCTATGTTTTAATCTAAAATGAATATGGAAATGTATTTATGCATAGGCTTAACATGACTCGTTAAAATGGAAATGAAAAGAGAGGCAAACAAACTAAAAAATGCCCTCCCCCCTCTTCTTCTTGCTGTTGCTATTTATACAGTATCTTAACTTCCCAGTAATTAAAAATCATGGGTCAGCTGCCTTCCCCCCTCGAGATTAATTAACAAGCAAGTAAAGTTTCTTTGCTTTTTAGCTATTAAGTTTTAAGAAGACACACAGAACACGTTTTAAATTTATTTCTGTCTATATGCTTTTCATTTGCCTTTTTTTTTTAAATGAAAAATAAGAGTCTGGGGAAGTCCCTGCTGACTGCTGGCTAACTGATGTTATTCCAGTTTACAAAAAAGGGATGAAGGAAGACTCAGGAAACTACAAACTTGTTGGTCTAACCTCTGTTCCTGGAAAAATTATGGAGAAAGACCTACCAGATATTATGAAAGGCCTTTACAGAACAATGCAATCATCAGGCAAAGTCAACATGTCTTTATAAAAAGGAAATTTAACAAACAGACATCTCTCTACACACCTGTCTCCTGTATGTAAATAGTTTTTAATTTTAGTAAGACTTTTGATGGTGTCCCTCACAGCATCTTCTTGGACAAGTTGTCCTACTGTGAGATGAGCTGGTACATGGTGTGCCTAATGAAGAATTGTCTGAACAGCAGGGCTCAAAATTTTGTTGTGAGTAGGGTTATGTCTGATTGGCAAGCAGTCATCAGTGGTGTTCCTCAGGGCTAAAACCTACAGCCAGTTCTGTTCAATATATTTACCAACGATCAGGATGCAGAAGTTGAACATATCCCTGATGATATCAATGGGGAGGTGCTGTTGACCCTCTCAAGGGATGACAGACCTTGTGGATGGATCTAGATAGACTGTAGCACTGGGTAATCCTCAATGGTGTGAAATTTAACAAGACCAAATGCTGGATTCTGCACCTCGTATGAAGTAACTCTGGACACAAGTCTAAATTGGGAGAGAAGTGGCTGGAGAGCAGCCCTAGAGAAAGGGATCTAGGTGTGCTGGTCAACAGAAGGCTCAGTATGAGTCAGCAGTGTGCTCTGGCAGGACAGAGGGCAAATTGTATCTGGGGCAAGATCAAACAGAGTCTGACCAGCCAGCCATACGAGGTTATTACCCAGTTGTAATTAGCAATGGCGTAGCCTCAACTTGAGTGCTATGTGAAGTTATGGGCCCACAATTTGAGAAGGATATGAAGGTCCTTGAATGTGCCCAGGGAAGGGCAATAAAGCTGGTGTAAGGGCTGGAAGGCATGCTCAACAAGGAGGGGCTAAGGGTTTTTAGGAGAAAAGAAGGATGAGGGACAACCTCATTGCTCTCTACAGCTTCCTGAGGAGAGGAAGTGGAGAGGGAGGTGCTGAGCTCTTCTCCATGTTATCCAGTAACAGAACAAATAGGAATGGCTCAAAGTCACGTCAGGGTAGGTTTGGACTTGGCATTAGGAAACATTTCTTTACTTAGAGGTAGTCTGTTATCCATGTCTGTAAGTGTTTCAGAGGCATATGGAAAATGCCCTTTACAACACGCTTTAACTTCTGATCAGCCCTGAAGTGGTCAGGCAGTTGGACCAGATGGTTGTTTTAGGTCCTTCACAATTTTCTCCTCTCCTCTCTTCTTTTCTCATAGAGTCATTACTGATCACATGATCCAGATGCAGGGATCAAGGAAAGACAACAAATCTCTCTATAAATTACGATAGCTGGCAACAACAAAGATGTGAAAAGGAGATTAAAAAAACAATCTGACTATACCTTTCTTATTAAGGACTATTAGAACATAATAGCCAATGTTTAGGACACATTAGTAGTATGTTTACCGCCTTGAAAGCTAACAATTATTTACTGTAGCCACAGCCAGTCTATCCTCCAAAAGCAGCTTCTACCTATTCTTCATCTACCTGCTGGCTAGAAAAGCACCTTTTGCATACCTGAGAACTTCTTTATCATTCTCAATTCTAAAGCAAAAGAGGTCCATTAGGATATGTTATTGTACCTTTTCATATATAAATGCATTGTGACACAGAATAAATTTCTAATGAGACAGGAAAAACAAAACCAATTGGTATTTAGAGCTTATTAAGACTGGATTCATATAATGGAAGGGAATATCAAAAATATGATTCCTTCATTTCCTCATGCTTTCAACAACAGTACTCTTTTTAGATAATTTTAGACATGAACTTGTTTCTAACACATCTCAAATCCAGGAAATATGTCTCTTTCCAGCCATTCACCTTCCTCCCGCATGCAAACTATAGCAGCTAGGGTGTCTCCATTTTTCTGAAAGCCTGAAATTGGTTGTTAGAACAACGGAACAGACTTCTCCAGCTGAATTGAAAAAGCAGTACATCACACCTACATGGGAACAGCAGAATTATCAGAAAACCTGTCATCCAGCAGAAAATAGACAAATTTTGCACTGCTATTCTGACCACATTACAACACCACAGCCAATGGCCACAAATGCTGCAGAGGAAAGGAGAAAATGTCCTGCTAATGTCTGCCTTGAGATGCAGCAGTGACTGAGGAGAAGCAGAAAGTAACGTGGGCAGAGAGTTTAATCCACAGCTATAATGCTGCAATAGAAGCAATAATCAGGCTCATTGACTGTCAGATTGAAGGGTAAAAAAGCATCTCTGGCCACCCTTATCTTTCTCAATGGCAAAACTCCATGCACTGGTGGTTATAGATGAAACCTATCTCTAAAGCACACGCCTCCAGAAACACAGAAGTGAAACTGATTTCAAATATGATTATTATCCTAAGAAAAAATATTATTCATTAAGCATTACCTTAATATTTCTATGCTTTACAAGATACTGCTGCACTACACATTTTGCTTAATTTAAGCAGAACATTTTATAAAACATGGCATCTGTGTTTGCTAAGCAATAATTAATAATCAGTGATTCTGGTGAATTGCATCTAAATGCATTCCCATGAAAGTTTACTGTGTATACATCATGCAGTTACTAATTAACTGGAACTTCAATTTTAATCTGCACAAGCAAACATTCAATGCAAAACAATCCCTCGTGTCATCTGCCTTTACCGTGATATTAGCTGAGTTCAGCTCTGATCATGAAAATTATTACTCACATGAGTAAACCAGCTAGTACGAGTACATCTAATGAAATACAGTTGATGACAATGCAAGAAAAGGATTAAAAAAACCTTCGTACTAGAAACCTTCCTTTCTATTCTGATTTAAGAAGTTTTGTTGTGAGCACAGATTCATATCTGCAATGAACATCATTTGTTTAAACAACACATGGATACAATATCCCTTATTCGCTTCCATGTTTGGATTTTCTTGCCTCTAAGTGGAATGGAAAAACCAGGCTTTACTTTTATCTAATATTTTGTTACCCTTAAAAACTTGCTGATTGTTTTACACTACATTATTGCTAGGCATTATTACTTCCACCACTTCAGCACCATTACAACTGTGATTGTACAACTTGTTTTCCAAAAGATACTGAGTAATAAAGAAGAGGTCAGAGTGCACATTCTCCTTTACAGAGGTAGTGGGGCTCTAGTTTGTTGGGGTGCATCCTGGGGGTGCCTTCTTGATGGACATCACAAAAAAAAAAAATAAATAAACCAGAAACATCTACCTCTCCACTACATTCTTCCTGCTTAGCAAATAAATTTAATGTTTAAAGTCACTGCATGGTGTGGTTCTGTTTTTGTAGTTACCACACCTAACTTCCCACATGACATCTGCTTGTATCATATATAGTAATAAAAGAGTCTAATATTTGCAGACTCTGCAAGATGTTAATGTTTGTGATGCATACAAAACTACAGATAAACTATAACTTATGAAAACAGGATGTTCTTTTCCTTACTATAAAGCAGACAGAATACAGTTTTCATCAGGTTCAAGAATTGGGTGACAGAGAACTGAGAGATGCATGAAAGTATGTTTGCTCATTAAATTAAGCCAACATGTTATAGAACTTTTTAATAGTCTTTATGGGATATAGGGTCACGAAGGGGCATTCAGCCTTTGTTTTAGTCAACTGAGTCTGTTTCTAGGAAAAATCAGTTTTCTGTTTGAGTAAATTTTTTGATCAGACTGAACACCATCTCTGCTAATTTTTGTATCTCACCATAGTAAGCCACAGTCCAGGACCTCTTTGCTATCACTACAGCAAAAATAAGAAATATTACATTCATGGAAAAACAGTAAGCTGAAATTCTATTAAGAAATGGGGAGTTCTCTTTCATTTATTTCTTTACTTTCAGTATCAAAACTTACAAGCAAATTCAAAACCATTACAACTTGGTTGAACAATTAAAAATTAAATACGGCTGCATGTTTAAGAATTCTAAAAAGGACACATGCCTGTCACAACATTGAACAGGACTAGAATAGCTTAATACGGTTTCAGTAGAGTTGCTTTCAAGTCAATATTTTGAAAGATACTTATAATTTTTGAGACAGTAAGGGAAAAAATACTGGGATATACAGACTTTTTTTTTAAAGAGTATCATTTTATTATATGTACATACTACAGAGCTAGGATAGCAGAATTTAAGACATTTCTATTTCATTGAGCCAAACTAATGGACTCAAGGATGCAAAACACATACGTAGGCTCTGATTAAGGTATCAGACATAAAATCAGTATGTAATACTGTATTATGATGAGCTACAGAGCATCAACCAAGAACACACTACCTTTCAGGGATCTGAGATTTCATTATGGAAGCAAACTTTTAAATTGTGTATCACTATCAAAAATAATTCAAGATACCAACATCAGGCAAAAGTTGAAAAAAATACAGAATAATATAAGAAGCTATTGCTCTCGATATGCGTATTTTATATCTTTCAGTCCACTTGCTGTGAATAGGAATTCACATGTATAAAAGTATATATAAATTTATAGCTACAGCAAACACTATAGTCAAATATTTTACCCTGGAGTACTAATAATACAAAGGGAATTTTCTATTTCAGCTATTGATACTGGATAAATTTGCCCCCATGTTCATTTTGGAACTCATGTTTTTCTCCAGTAATAAAGTTTTGAGTTCTCCCAGGATACTTCTTCAAATAGCAATCATTTTTTTTCATCACAGAGCCTTACTGACTACACTCAGTCCAGGATTTAACCCACAATATTTAATTGTACTATAAACAGGGTTAGATTGGCAACCTTCTCTTTCAATACCCTTAGCTACATGATAGAAATAAAAAGGTCTTGTTCAATAAAATATCCTGATACTTTCTGAAAACAATGACCCTATATACTAAATAAATGATAAATTATAAATAGTACGGTTTTCTTAGTGAGCATTACTCAGGAAAACTGAAGGTCTATTTTACAGTTACCACTAAATCCAGTGGGTAAAGTATCTGCCCAGAAATGTTGTGAAAATCAGTACCTTTTTAGTACGACAAAGAGTTATTGCAAGATCTCAAATTACAAACATTTACATTAAATTACTAATTGTGGAGCTATTCTTATCAGTCCAATCGATTTACAGATACTATCAAAGTACTGAACTTTACATGACTATATCAAACCATCACATTAATCAGTACAGCTGCATTACCTGGTACTGTTTAAAAATTGAGAGCATAATTGAAAAAATACTACACCATCTCTACCAATGCTATAATTCTCATAGTTAAAATATTCTTAGCTTCTACAAATTTGGATGTCACACATTTTGACAGCTCAAGGATTCTAATTTTTCTGAAAAGGCAAAGCAAGAGAACTGCTTCTTCCATTGCTACCATATTTTACTGTATTCAAGATTATATAGTAGGTTTCGCTTCTTTTTAAGTCTCAGCACCAATAAATTATAGACACTATTTGACAACATGTAGTAAATACTAGGCTTTGAGGCCTGCTAGCTAACCTAGACAACTAAGAATTCTTTGCCGTACACATCACAGACTCAAATACTATACGACAAAAAAAAAAAGTCTAAAATGAACTGACTATTGATATTTGATAATCTTTTTACATTTGTTTTCTTTTTATATTTGTCAGTGAAGTTCTGTGGCTCACACCTCAAAACAGTGATACTTAGGTGGACACAATTCTACTTCGACTTCATGACGAGCATGAGTAGTAGGTCACTGTGTCTTGGAATGAAGATGCACAATTTAACTCTCTATGGGAATTGTCGTATTAAAAAAAAGGCTGTAATATGTACCCATTAAGTATCATCCACATCAAAAATGTCATGATCTTGCACCCCTCTGAAGGTTCTCTTAACATTAAGTACAAATCTGCAGGTTTCAGGAAGATGGTGCTATCACTTATTAGGAAATCACATGATGTGAAGATCAGCGTATGAAAGAGAGCATCTTGCAGGGTTCCTGCCCAGCAGTACTACAGCTCTATGTGATAAAGCAAACTGAATGTAACAAGAGACCACTCAGTTGTTACAGACTTCTCTGCATACACACCCAGAAACTGTTTTGGTCTATCCACTTTAAATTAAAGAAGAAACACCAAGCAATAACTAAAGTGAAATAATGAAATCTGAAGAGAGCAAACTACACAACAAACCTGCTGTGGCAAGGCTTTAATATCATGATCATGACAAAATTAGATACAGCAATAATCACACAAACATTTTCAAACCTTAAATTGTAAGTACAGACAAACAATTTTCTTTCTGCACACACCAAGCCCCCACCCTCTTACTTACCCCCCTCAAATTACACTAGATTTTTAAAACAACTCTAAGATACAACAGTATAATTCTACCTTCTGAAAAAGAAATCACAAGTATTTACATTAATGGAGTGATCTGAAGAGACTGATCTCCATATTCCTTCACTGCAAGCAGAAATTTTATTGATGAACACAGGCAGTAACTTGCTTAATTACACTAAGAATGTTATACTGTGCAGTTGATGAGATTCTAGTTAGAAACACGGCATACAGAGAATTTGACATGTCTGACAATTATGAGAACATGGAGTTCACAAGACTAAAGAGACAAATGTACACAGTAGGACATTAAGACTTTTCAATATCAATTTTTTACCCAGATGTTGCCTAGCTCTTGAAAATAAATAAATAAATAAACAAATACATTTATTTCAGACCATCAGCATGCCTTGAAGCTGCAACAGCTGCCGACCTTTTGACTTTAAGTGCACTGAAAAGCTTAGCCTTATCCTTGGAGGATGACAAATGGCTGGAAGATAAGGTATGTTGCACAGGCAGGACAAACTTTTAAAACACCAGAGTGGTAATACTGGGCTGCTGTCTTCCTCCAAACCACCATTTGTCCCCAGAGATTCACATGCACAATGGACTCCCTCATGTCTTAATAATTCCAGAACTCTAGTCTCATCCTTCAGTTTTACTGGTATCCATCCAGTAGCTCCTGCAGTTGTAGCAGTGAGCCCTTGTAAGTGGAACAAAGGCTTGCATTCATGTGATCATGTGGCAACAACGTGGCAGTTGGCTCCTGTTGTTGTCTACTGCATAAAACTGTGCAGTGGCAGCCACAGTTTTAACTTTATTTATCATGTATAAAAGTAACATTGGAGGAAATCTGTTATTTAGAACAATGAGATAGAGTCTATAGAGTTTGACTTTTAATGAGTTGAAACAATACTGATTTCTGTGACCACTGAGAATTAATCAATTCAGCTCAGTTCTGAATATAAAATATCTAGCCCTTGCAGTGACACATTGGCAGTGAACGCAGCTAGAAATCTTTTCTTACAAAGCAAACTGAGGACAAAGCAACAAAGGAAAGATTAAAAAAAACCATCATCTGATCACATAAAGAAAAGAAATCCCAACTGATTGTGTTCTAATACAGGATTAAAACATATACCTCCATTTCCTCAGTAAAGATGTGGAACAGCACACATCATAGAATCATAGAATCACAGAATCATGGAATCATAGAATCATAGAATCAGAATAGTTTGGGACAGAAGGGATCTTAAAGATCATCTAGTTCTAGCTCCCCTGGCATGGGCAGGGACACGTCCCACCAGATCAGGTTGCCCAAGATCCCATCCAAGCTGGGCTTGAACACTTCTAGGGATGGGGCATCCACAACTTCCCTGGGCAACTTGGGCCAGTGTCTCACCACTCTCATCATAAGGAAATCCCTCCTTATGTCTAGTCTAAATCTGCCCCTTTCCCCCATTGTCCCTAGTCCTATCACAACAGACCTTTGCAAACAGTCCCTCCCCAGCTCTCTTGTAACCCCTTAAGGTACTGGAAGGTTGCTATAAGGTCTCCTCAGAGCCCTCTCTTCTCCAGGCTGAACAAGCCCAACTCTCTCAGGCTGTCCTCGTGTAGGAGGTGCTCCAGCCCTCTGATCATCTTTGTAGCCCTTCTCTGGACCAGCTCCAACAGCTCCATATACTTCTTATGTTGAGGATTCCAGAACTGGACACAATACTCTAGATGAGGTCTCACACAAAGGGAATAGAAAGGCAGAATCACCTCCCTTGACCTACTAGCCGCACTTCTTTTGATGCAGCCCAGGAAACGTTGGCCATCTGGGCTGCGAGCACACATTCATAGAATCATAGAATCACTAAGTTGGAAGGGACCCACTGGGTCATCGAGTCCGACCACTCCCAGCACTCCCTAAACCATGCCTCTCAGCACCTCACCCACCTGTCCTTTAAACACCTCCAGGGAAGGTGACTCAACCACCCCCCTGGGCAGCCTATTCCAGTGCCCAATGACCCTTTCCGTGAAAAAGTTTTTCCTGATGTCCAGCCTTAACCTCCCCTGGAAGACCTTGAGGCCATTTCCCCTTGTCCTGTCCCCTGCCACTTGGGAGAAGAGCCCAGCTCCCTCCTCTCCACAACCTCCTTTCAGGTAGTTGTAGAGAGCAATAAGGTCTCCATTGCTGGCTCACGTAAACTTCTTATCAATCAGCACTCCCGAATCCTTCTCCGCAGGGCTGCTCTCAATCACACCATCCCCCTCCTGTACTGAAACGACAGATTGCCCCAAACCAGGTGTAGGACCTTACGCTTGGCCTCGTTGGATGTTATGAGGTTCTAACAGGGCCGATTCTCCAGCCTGTCCAGGTCCATCTGGATGACATCCCTTCCGTCCGGTGTGGCAACTGCATCACACAGCTTGGTGTCATCTGCAAACTTGCTGAGGGTGCACTCAATCTTGCTGTCATCATTGGTGAAGATATTAAACAGCACTGGTCCCGGTATGGATTCCTGAAGGACACCACTTGCCACAGATCTCCATCTGCACACTGACCCATTGACCACTACTCTTTGAATATGACCACCCAACCAATTCCTTATCCACCAAACAGTCCACCTATCAAATCCATATCTCTCCCATTTAGAGAGAAGGACGTAGGGGACTGTGTCAAAGGCTTTACAGAAGTCCAGATAGATCACATCTGTTGGTTTTCCTGTGTCCACTGCTGTGGTTACCCCATCATAGAAAGCCACTAAGTTGGTCATACAGGACTTGCCCTTGGTGAAGACATGCTGGCTGCCACTAATCACCTTCCCATCCTCCATGGGCTTTAGCATAGCTTCCAGATCTGTTTAGCACAGCTTCTGAACAGGAGGATCTGTTCCATGATCTTCCCAAGCACAGAGGTGAGGCTGACAGTTCAGTAGTTCCCAGGGTCATCTTTTCTACCCTTTTCAAAAATGGGTACAGTCTTAGCCTTCTTCCAATCACCAGGGACTTCTCCTGACTGCCATGACTTTTCAAATATCATAGAGAGTGGCTTGGCAACTACATCATCCAATTCCCTCAGGACTCTGGGATGCATCTCATCAGGTCCCATAAACTTATAAATGTTCAGGTTCATCAGGTGGTCACGAATCTGATTCTCCTCTACAGTGGGAGAGGCTTTGCCCCCTTGGTCACCATTTTGTTGTCCATTGACCCAGGAGGGGTGAGAAGAGTGGTCGTCAGCTAAGGCAAAAAAGTTGTTGAGTACCTCAGCCTTCTCCTTTTCTGTTGATACAAGGTCACCATTTTCATCCATTAGTGGGGGTATGTTCTCTTTAACCTTCCTTTTTTGATTGACGTCCCTGTAGAAGCCCTTCTTGTTAGTCTTCACTTCCCTTGCGAAGTTTGGCTCGAGCTGCGCCTTGGCCTTCCTGACCCAATCTCCACACAACTGGGCACCCGCCCTATACACTTCTCAGGCTCCCTGTCCCTGCTTGCTCTGCCTGTGCAGCTGCCTTTTGTTCTTCAGTTTGACCAGCAGGTCTTGACTCAGCCACACTGGTCTATTCACATCCATTAGGAGACTGCTGATTTATCATGCATCTCATAATTATAAATTTTCTTAGGCCCTCTTTGGTGGGTTACTCCTTGCTAGCTGCCAGGTGCCCACCTATCCACTCTATCACTCTCCCTCCTCAATAAAACATGGGGACACAATACAATAGAAAAGTGCGTGGATGAAGGTAATGACAAAGAGGCAACTTACCAGCCATTATCAAACGTAAAAGAGACCTGACTTGGGAAAATTAATCTAATTTATTGCCAATTAATAACAGAGTAGGAGAGTGAGAACCAAACTAAAACACTTTTCCCTAACCTCTCCCTTCTTTCCCGCCTCAACTTCACTTCGAGTCCTCCTACCTCCTCCCTCCCAGCAGTGCAGGAGCCTTGGGTCATAACACTTTGCCTCTGTCACTCCTTCCTCCTCATGCTCCAGCATAGGGTCCCTCCAATGGGAGGGAGATAGTCCTTCACAACATGGTTCCTTCTCACAGGCAGGAGCTCTTCACAAACTACTCCAGCATGGGTCCTTTCCACAGGATGCAGTCCTTCAAGAACAGACTGTTCCAGTGTGGGTCCCTCTTGGTGTCATGGGTCCTGCCAGCAAACCTACTCCTCTTCTGCTGCAGCTTCCTTCAGGATATGTACACTCGCTACATCATAGGGTCCTCCATGGGCTGCTGGTGGATATCTGCTCACTATGGACCTTCAAAGTCTGCAGGGGGATCTCTGTTCCAGTGGCTGGAGCATCTCATCCTTTTCCTTCTTTAATCACTGTGGTGTCTACAGAGCTATTTCTCTCACATATTATCAATTCTCTCTTCCAGACACTGTTGTGCAGTGTTTTTTAGCATCTCAAATACGTTATCACAGAGGAACTACCAACATCACTGATGGCCAGTGGAAGGTCTGTATTTGGAACCAGCTCGAACAGGCTTTGTCTGGCATGGGAGCAGTTCCTCGTGGCTTCTCAAGCCAAGAAGCCAAGCCTGCCACTCCTTGCTACCAAAAACTTGCCACATACACACAAGATGCCTTTGAAATAGAAATTCTTCTAGCAGGGGAACAGACTTCATTTATTTAGAGATAAACAGTGTGATTCTGTAAATAAAGAAACACATGAGCAAGAACATGCCTTTAAAGAAATGCTGCTGGTATGTGCAAAGCTCTGCTGAAAGGTCTGCAGAAGTGGATATTTTGCTACAAAAAAACCCAGAAAGTGACACTTGTGCTTTTGAAATGCAGAACAGCAGCAGCTCTGTGAGCAAAGTGCTTAGGGACATGGTTTAGGGAGTGTTAGGAATGGTTGGACTCGATGATCCAATGGGTCCTTTCCAACCTTGTGATTCTGTGATTCTGTGAAATACAACTTTAACACTAGCTATGGCATAAAACAGATTATGTACAGGAAGTATCATCTAAACATAATTATTTAACTATATAAAAATGACAGCACTACTCTCTGTTCTTAAGAACATACGGAATAGACGGTTACATCTCCTTGCCACCTAGCTGGCTAATAATCACTTACTCACCTTTGCCAAGTTTCATTCATGTACACCTACTGACCATGTTTGTAATGGATCTAGCAATCAGATATCCTCAGCCACTCCTGCCTAACAGTTACATAAGTTTCTGCACCACCCCAGGTTTCAACAGACAGAAAAACTAGGAAGAAGACATATTATAAAGCTTCCCGTCAGACCAAAAAAGATGAAGTTCCAAATTGAAGCTTAGAACCAGAAATATGATTTGCTCATTACATGCCACATTTTGTAGCATGGCCAACTGACTAATGCATACACAAACACTGGAACATGCAGACACAAACACGCACATTCAACAACTATGCTCTTCAACAGGGCATCCTGGCTGTGTCCAAGTACCACATTGTGAGGAGACAATTTCTCATTCCTCTTCCTTGTTGGAACCTAAAAGCACTTCCTACCTACTTCTGGTTTCCAGCAGAAGGAATTAAAAGGTGCATATGGAAACAAAAATATGGCATAAAAAAACCCTGACTTACATATTTGAAGGACTGGAGGATAGCAGTAGAATGTATTGTTCCTGCCATCTAGACAAAGGTATAAACACTAAGAAAAAGGACAGGAGGAGGTACCTAGAAACATCTCTATTTTATTCGGATTCTACAGCCAAAAAAAAAAGGGCAGTTGGTGGTGTGAATTAAATATTGAGATTTCATGGCTATAGGAAAAATAAAATAAAACCAAGTCTCAAAAAAGAAGACTTGCATTTCAAACATGGTAATTACACAGCTCTGCAATCAGATCAAAACTGAAGCCGTCCAGTGTTCATGGGTGTAAGCTTCCCGACAAATATATATATATATATACACACATATATATCTCATTTGCAAATATATGTCTAACTAAGAATTTCAGGTTCATGACATGCAAGTAATTTATGGAAAACAGTGCATTAGTCCAGAGAATGACCCCACAGCAGCTGTCAGTACCTGGTAGTGTTGGGATATGTTCCAACATCTGCCAGTTAACAGATTCTGACTTCTACTGCTTTGCATTTTTTTCACACAAAGTCATTCATTTCAGGTGGAGAAATTGAGATAACTACAAAAGAACAGGATGTATGCAAAGTAAGCCACAAGATGAACTTATTCAAAACTTTAAGTTGATTTGTGCTGTCACGTGAGAAACAACATGCTGCAAAATACTGGAATAGCTCGAAAAGCACTTACTATGCTATTACTAGAGCAAACACTGCACAAGGAGCAGTGCACGAGGGAACAGGCAGTTGGATGAGAAGAGGGAGTAAAACATGCCACTTCTTACCAGCAGAGACTGTGTGTGTGCATGCACTCAGGAGCACAGATGAAATGCTGGGAGAGGAAGGGTCCAGCAATATTCCAAGAGAGCACTTCCCTGGAGGAGGGAATTATTCATGCCCATGTGTTGACACAGCTTTTACTAATGGTACTAGAGAATAAAAAAAGCTATCATCACTCAGTCAAAACACATCCCCATTTGATCAGAAGTGCAGAGTGGTAAGAAGATTTCTGAGAAAGTGTATCAGTA
This sequence comes from Cuculus canorus, assembly GCF_017976375.1. Taxonomy (NCBI): domain Eukaryota; kingdom Metazoa; phylum Chordata; class Aves; order Cuculiformes; family Cuculidae; genus Cuculus; species Cuculus canorus. The sequence continues at coordinate 50,405,234 of NC_071441.1, forward strand.
ATAAGAACAAATAAAGAATTCTCCTTCTTCAAGCATATCTTTCCAAGAGAATGACTGTCCCAGTAAGGCACTGATTTGTAAGCTTACACATGTAGTTAACCCCTCGTCATTGGTTTGGCGATTTCATTTTATGCTCTAATTTAAACGAGCAGTTATTAATATCTGCTTTAAACTTCATACTAACATTTAATCTAAAGCCTCCATGTGCGTGTCATTAACTCACTCCACAACAGTTCACTGTTCACCTTTCCAAAACTAATAACTCTATCTATATCTCTAATGCTTGCCTTCAGACATTCAATTTTGGACTGAGAATTCTTTATCGTTTAATTCTCTCTTTTTTTTTGACCCTTCATACTTTGATGCATTACTGAACTAATGGATCCTCTTTCTTATAGTTCTACAAAGTTTTTTTTTCTGAAGTGGACAGCCAAGCAGCAGAGATTTTCATCACAGGGTTACATAATCACATAGGCTTAAGGGAACCTGTATTTGGTCCACCACTCATCAGAGTGGGTCCAGTTGAGCCCATTACTCAGGAACTTACCTGCTAAAGTCTTGATCACATGCAGAGATGGAGGTCCTTCAACATCTCTGTGTCCCCATTTCACTTTTTGGCCCCACTCTTTGAGAAAAAAATCATGTTTATCAAGATAGAATTTTCCATGTTCCCAATTAAGTTCATTGCATCTTGTCCTGACCATGTGCACTTCAGCCCAACAACTGAGCAGCAGCACCCTGACCCTGGTTGAGGCTTCTGTCGTACCACATGACACTTTGCCACCACTGTGGTGTGGTCTCCTGCAGATTCTGGGCCCCGTTACATGCCTCTTGCTGCCACACAACTGGCACAACTGCTTCCTAAAACTCTCTAGACAAAAATTCACTTAACAAAACCTTAAAAAAAATATCAAAATCTATAGTAAGTAAAAAGCAGAAACCCAAATAAACAAAGAAACAAAAAAACACTGTAAGCCCGATCTGTTCCCCCAAAGGATGGTATCAGAAGTTTGTCATACTTTGACCAGTTATCAGTTTCTGCCACAACAGATTATCAGTATTGCTTTAAAGCTCTCAGTGGAGAAACAGTGAAAAGACTATCTATATCTTTCAACATATTCCCACTGACAATTTAAATAAATAATTATGAATTATCTTTGATAAACATTGCATAATTTACGCTGTCTTTTGTGCGTTAGAAGAGCAGTAATGCTATTGGCTATTGTAACATGGAGTATAACAAGTCCAACAAGAAAAAAAAGTATGAAAAGGTCATCTTCCTGAATTTTTAGAGAAATGTGATCATCTGTTACAGACTACTATGCAATGCTTTCCTTAGAAACTGTGTATATACAGAAAACGTTGAGTTTGATGCTACAAGATCATATAAAACTCTAAAAGTTATAAGCAAAGAATGGGCAAATAATGACGGATGATGACAGAAAGGAGGAAAACAGTTATGGAGAGAAAGAAACTTCCAACTTTATAAAGGCACAGCTATTCCTACATGCATTTATGAAGTGTAAAGTGCTCAGCAAAATTCGATTCAATTTTGAAAGGTGATAGCTAAGCCTTATACTCATTTTCACACAGGTTTGCCAAAATCCATTTCACTGAAAGTAGGAGGCTTCTGGGGTTCTCAATGCCACCACTGGAATGCCACTGCTTATTCTGAACAAAACTTCAAGAGAGTGGTTTGTTGAATGCAAACTTCTGAAGCTTGTTTAATGCAAGCCCCAACTAACAACTGAAGAAAAGACAGTTATCTTTCTGTACAGAATGCTAGCATGCAAGCTGCACACTAGACCAGCTGTCCACCAAGAAAACTGAGGAAGAGGCGGTCCAAAGATAAAAAGAGCTAAGTAATGCCACAGCTCATTCTAGGTGTGATAGCAGCAATCTGGTGGAAATTTATTGCTGTATAATGAATGCCAGGAATATATTGCAGGCAATGAATCAGAGGCTCAATTTATCAGTTGTTGTCCTAGAAAAGAAAAAAAAAAATCTGGTACTTTAAGTACCAAAAAAGTTTGAAAGAAGCATTACAAAAATTATATTCATAAATATATACTTTCCTCTGAAATATTTGGATCTTTTGAAATGAAGTCTCAAAACTTACTTTGCTTTGCCATACAAAAAAAAAAAAAGAAATTAAAAAAAGTAAGGCTGTCTTATTATAGCATTTTACTTAGAAGCCAAGCACCAGGGCATTACACTTTTGGAAAGTTTTTTAACACAGCGAGGTGCTTACAACTCCATAACTTTTCTACAGAAAGCTTGATAGCTTGGTGGTATCTTTGTGGACTTCTGTTTAAATTTTACACTACTACTTCGTACATTTTTTATTGCCCTGAAGACAGAGATTCTGTTAGTATACCAATAATTAAGTATTTGTGCCAATAAAGTAATGATAAGAACCCGAACACAAAAAAAATACCAGCCTCTCATCAGTCCCAGCACTTACAAATTATGCTGAACACAGCAGTATTAATACCACAGGAATCTGAAAACCATTCTCAATAGATTATTTCTTTCTTCTCTCTCACTTTCCCAACTTAACTTTTTTAATGAAAGAACATGCAAACAGCTGGTATTATTCGTTCTGGATGATTTTCTGAATATCTTCAAGGAACCCCTAAAACTCTTTCACACTACTCCTGACTGACTATGGGTCTTCAGTCTTGAATTTCTTTATCTTTATTGTCATCATAATGAATGTCTTTCATAGTCATGAGACTCAGAGTAAACATTATGTAACAAGCAAAAAACCGATGTAAGTACAGAAGAACGACATCTGCTATCTGTCACTGTTAAGGCACAAACTAGCAGTGCAATTTTGACAGGAATAATTTTGTAATTTTATTACACTGAAGACCAGAATTTAGCCCAGTTTGCCAAGGATGAATACTCGTCATTAAATCATTCTGCATGACTGTACTTCTATTCACTTTAATTTGCCCTTCCAAACATTAAGTCTGTTTGGCAAGATTAAACACCTTACCCATGAACATAGCTCTGAGTACAAAGCCAGTCAGATTTCCTAGACAGTGTCACGTATAGCACTCATTGCTTGTCAATTAAAGGAATCCATTTAAATGCACACTGAATTCAGTTATTCATCCTACAACCTGGCAGTGCTAAACCCAGCCCAATTAATTCCTACTTTAAAAATCAAGCTCTGCAAAGCTAGCCTAGGCAAATTAATAAGCCTATACAAAACCAAGAGTATGTAATGGCAAAAACTATAACAAAATAGAGCACTTAATGCTACTAAATTATTTACATTATGGAAATATGCATTATAATTTTGATTACTACTACTACAAATATTGACATAAGATAAAACCGTATGGAGCAGTGGTGCATGAAATTTAGCCCACAAAATGCAGTTGCTAATTTACACTTACAAGACTAATAAACTTTGGATTCTTTGAACACTACTCATATCTTCAAAAGTGATCTGTAATACTACAGGTTTGATATCATCAAACAAACCAACTGAACACCTGATTATGGGTGTATGGCCTGACTCTCAGCAAACTATTAGCAAATTTGGCCCCCTGAGTTAAAATAAGGGGATCAGTCTCCCTTATTTTTTTTATCAAAGTTCTTTGGTGATGAGAATTCATTTAACATATGCCTCAGGCACACAGACAATATTCCATTCTTATTTGCACTGGACCTTTTTAAGTTGACACATCTGCATTTTTCAGCCAAGCTATATGGTGTTACACATTGAACCACATACTTCATTCAATTGTATCCAGGCTGTTTGCTCACTAATTCTGAAATTTTCTGAGCAGCATCTTGTCTGGTAAGCTTACTGGGTCTTAAGGAATCTGCATTTCATCCATCTGGGGCATTCTCTGTTCATGTTCAATTTTGTGTTGAATTAGAACTCCCTCATCTGTCTTAGACGTTTAGTTCATGTTTTTGATAGCTTCTTCCCTCTCGTCCATTTATATTTCACCAAAACCTTCTTCTTCAGCAGATCATATCCAGACAATGTAAAATTAGTGCTTGCAGATAGCAGGTCATAAGGAACAGAAAATGTTGTTTTCACTGCCTGACTAATACTTCATGTTCTTAGCTGGTATCAGTAATAAAAATACTCCTTTGTGAAAGCTTGTAATGCCCAAGCAAGAAAGAGTTTGTGTGAACTGACTTCTGGCCAGTCAGCCCTGTCAAGATCCAGACTCAATGGTGCTAAAATAGAATGAGCCAATGTCAGCTTTATTAATTAAGAAAAAAACCTGAACACGAATTTTAACATGCAAAAATATTTTAAAATAAACACTTCACTTAATTTTCAACACTTGGCTACACTGTCAGAAAATAATAAATATTCTTAATATTTTTCTGAAATGCAAATCAAGAAGCATATTTTTTTCCTATTCTCAGTGCCCACTGACACCTGTTGTTTAAGCAAGTGTGGCATCATATTAGATGTGGTTCTTCACATCAGCAAATATTAAGGTAGTACAAGAGAACTAGTTCAGAATCAATCTGCTTTACATGATTAGAGTGATTCCAAATAAGAACTTTTCAAGAAAGGGGGAAGAAAATCCTTCCAGTGCCCTCCCAGTGTACTGCTCCTCCCATACTCACTATAAATTCTAAAATCCCACTTTCACTACTAGCAGGAAGCACAAGATATCACCTGAAGCCAAAAATTACCAGAACTGAATTTGATTTTCCTGCATTACTGTCAACAGTTAGCAGGATCCTGTTACCACATAATTTATTGCACTAAGTTACGAGTTATTTCATAGATTTTGCTGGCACTTACACTATAAATAGGTAAATTATTTACTCCAACACTTTGTTCCTAGTAACTGAAAAAAAAATTGTTTAATAAGGTGTATTTGTAAATTCTGTGAAGTTTTCCTATGGTGTGAGATTCCACAGGGTGCATGTGAATCTACCAGCATAAGAAAATGCAGAACATTTTTGTATAACCAAATTGCTTTTTACCTGAGAAAAGTACAAAGGTATAATACTTATATGTTCCAATAAAAATGAAATGTTTCTTGACAGAATGTCTTCTATAGACAGCTCATTTTACTGCTAGAAGGCTGTAACAGAACAGCTATACATGGTATTACAAGAGAAATGGAAAGCTGACACTGCATTAGAGCAACGTCACTAGCTAAGATACTAATAACATAGATTAATTTTTTATAAAACCCTGCAAACAAAAAAATCTTAAAATCCAAACCCACGAGAAACAAACAAAAAATATAAAACAGGTCAAAACCCAAATTATTTTGTTCAATGCCTATTTTCTCTTCTTTCACACTGACACACACCACAATTTACTTCAAAGACATTTCAAGAGAATATTGACAAGTGTGGGCTAATAGCTCTAGAGTCAACCCATTCCAAGAGGCAATTAACACCAAGGATCAGTGTCAGTGCTTACTTAATAATTTTCTGTTGCTTTGACTTTGCTTGTTCAGCTGTGGAATTTTTCTCCTCTTTCTATACTGGAAACTTCTCTGCTCTGCAAAGTTGGTCCTGCCTTGCTGATTGCAGCATCTGACTTTGTTTTCCATTACAGGGTCAATGAAATAAACTGTATTGAGGAGCCTTTATTCTTCCTCAATGCCTGGAAAGCTGTAGCTGAAATACTGTCCTGGCCTTACATTACATATTCCAGTTTGGCAGACTTTCTCACCACTGCAGGGGAGCCAAAGAAAAATGGCATTCGAGGATGTAAAGATGGCTAGGAATAGAGTGAATGCACGCCAGGGCAGCTTTACAGTGAGCTTATCAGCCAAAAGTGTATTCAGACCAGCAGAGGCAAGAGGGTATCTGCCAGAAAGCCAGATGAGAACCCAGATGTCACTGCTGGAGAAAAAAAAAAAAACAAAAAAAACCAAAAAAAACTCAACAGCAACAAAACCTCCTACATTTCCAAGCTTTGTCTCTGGACAACAGAGTTCCAATTTATCATTTTAGCTGTCACAGGAATGGCTTGAAACTCAAGATCATTCATCACAGATTGATAAAGTTTAGTTGTCTGATAAACATTAATAAAACGTGGCAGAGGACTACAAATTAAACTGAAGAAAAGAGATAAAATTGATTTGCATTATTCAAATTAGATTTTTGTGATTCTATATCTGGATACATTAGTGTCAGACGAGCATCTATAAACACTTCTGCATTCATTGTAATTTTTAAAAGTCAGTGCTTTACTCCCACTGTTTCTCAAACCATATCTGAACTGGGATATTTTGTTTTTACTTTATATCGCAATGTATACTGCAAACAGCAGGACTGATGGAACATTCTTTGCAATCCCATTGGGTTCCAAATATTCAGTCTACAAATTTACATTTCATAATAGACAAATAAATGGCCACCTTAAATTTTCAACAATGATGTTGCAGTGCCAAAAAGCCTTGAAAAATATGAACTACCCAAGTGGACACTGCTGCCAGAAATGTTTTACCTCTTTCCATGCCAAAATTAGCACTCTCTTGATATAGCATCTGCTAGCATTAAGTTTGGTAGCGACACTGATGGCCATTGAATAATAAGTCAGTTTTCCATCTAATTTCCTTCTCTTATGCCACATATACCTCCAAATAAGATTTCCATACATGCTGCAACCGGGTACAAGGGTTTTTTTTCTGCCCTCCTTTCAATTTATTTAAATGTAACCCTTTTAAATTGTCTTTTGCAATGTCAAACTGAGATAGCTATGGAAGATTAGACAGAAAGAAACAGCAAAGACTGTGCATGTTACATGCATACGCACATTACGACTATTGCAAGGGACCAGTCATTTATGAAAAGGGATTATTTTATCTTACAGATAAGGGCAATGCAATATTTGAGTCATTAGTATAAATGCAACATAGCTCTTTCTGGTTCAGAGTTCCGTAGTGCTAACCACTACCAGAGACATTAAAGAGTTTTCAGTGTGAATTTAGTAGCAAAGTCAGACTCTTTAAGCAGTAAAATAAAATTACTAGGAATAATACACTTGCTTCCACCAGCACACTCCAGCAGGTTCTGTATTTGAGCTGAACTTTGTTGGTGAATCCTCTTCAAAGAGTGGAGGGTTAGCAGCTAATCTAAACCAAAACCATTGGGTAATGCTCCAAGACTGTTCTGATTGCGTGGGCTGACCTACAGTTTGATATGCAACTCCAGTAAGGTCAGTTGATTTCCTCGGAAGAGCAGAAGTTCACACCACTTGTGACACATTACCTTCACTACAGACAATAAAATATATGCTGAGCACAGATATTCAGAAACACACACATAAAAACCTACAGGTTAAAGATACACGCCCTGCACACATGGTATAGAAAACTGGATATTTTCCAGGAGCTAAGTGTATTAAAATGTTTTCACCTGTAATAAATTCACCATTAATTCCTCTGCTAGCAGGCATATAATTTGTGAAACATTTATTCTTAACTTCATAGTACATTTTCTTTTTGGTGTCAATGTTCTCACTCCTAATGGAACTCACATCTGCAAAAATGTATTATTTTAACACTATAAATTTATGGCACTTCTTGATAATGTTCCGTTTGCATAACAAATTTTTGTAACTTTTTTTCTCTTAATGCAAAGTCTTTCACTTTGAGAGTTTTAGTCATTTGGGTGTTAATCTAGGTTAATTTAGTTGTGTATATTTTGATGTCTGCCTCAGAATAAACATTTTTCCATTTCTTTAAAAGGGGAGGAAAAAAGCAAAATAATAAATGTCTGACCTAAATGACACCTTCAAACACACCTGCGCTTAAACTGCCCAAATTAAGATTCAAAGTTTGTGTCTGGAAAACTAAATGTGTTGAGAAAGAAATACTTTCCCATCTTGACTATCACAAGATTAGGTGAAGAGATAATCTGCATGTTGATCAGTATGCTTAAACTTCGGAAAAGTAAAGCAGAAAACTAAAACTAGCAGCTTGTGGCAGCAACAACAGCAAGTGGATTTACCTGGGATTCGTACATTTTACTTACCCAGTAATGCATGTCATACGGTTATGCAGTCAAACCTAGGGCTGAACTCTCAATTTCTAACTACGGCAGTAAAGAAAACCTATCTTCTCTCTCACTTTAAATTCTCATTTGAATTTTAGATGTTTTTGCTGTGTATGATTTAATACAGGATTTGGATCGTTCAGAAGATCATAGCTGCATTTTGAGGGCCGCAGCGCTTAACAACATCTGCCATTTTTTTTCTTCCACTACAAAGCCTATGTCATTACTCCTGTTTGAAATCAGAGGAAGAAATAAACAGAAAGCTAATTAGCTCTAACATCTTCAGAGAAGTGTATTCATCAGGGCAATTTTAAGATGCACACTCTCTTTTTCTTCCTCTGCCTCTCTTCTTCTCTGAAAGACCGTAAAGGCAGGCAGGCTTCAAACATCTTTAGGCCAAGACTGTAGTACATCACTGTATTACATACAGTGCACATAACATATATGAACTACTCAAGCATAGACACATGTAAAGGTAGAGAGAAAGCAAAATAAATTTTTCTTACATATCTCAAATGTTTATGACCTCGCTCAAAACACGTGTAATCAAAATCTTTTGATTACAGGATGCTGTATAAGGCAATTAAAAATTAACAGTTCCTAGCAGAAATATTTTTTGGATTTAAAATGAACATGTGTTGTCTGCTGACTAACTAGTGCCAATTAAAAGTCATTAGCTATTTTTTTCCTGCAGTGAGCTACTTCAGAAAAAAGCTTCACATCAACAAATATAAGAAAAAGAAACATAAGGGATCTTGGCGACACAATTTTTACACTTTCCGTGCCAGGAAAATACTCGTTAACTTGTTTCTTTTAAGATGCAGTTATCCAAAGTGAAAACAGAATGTTAAAATATTTATATCACTACCAAAGAGTAAAGTTTTCCCAACTCCTCCCAATATGTTTTAAGCACAAAACTAATCTAGTTTATTATGTCCATTTACTTTCCCAAATGAGGAGACTCATGCTTTTAGATCTAAACCAACAATCCCCTGATTCTAGTTCACAGGCCCTAAGCATAAGCATGCCCACATATTATTCAGTGTAAAAAAACCCAAAAGACTCAATGACAGAAAACAAGAATTTCTGGGAAGAATTTTTGGGAAGTAGATTAATGGAATGTAAAAATTAAAAAAGAATCATTGAAATCTCAGCGTATTTTGCTCTGTTAGTCACATACAAAAAAGCTGTGCAAGGAAGAGGTTGGATCTGATTTTATTTCATGTTTTCAATTTGTTTGGTTAAAAATATTTGACAGAAGACTTTAACTATCTTTTGTTAGACCCTCTAATCTAAGAGGGTGGACTTTTGCGTACACACAGAGGGTTGTATTTTCACTAAAGCTTCCTTACACAGATTAAAGTAGACTGTTTCTAAATGCACATAATCTGTTATCATGCAGATGCACATGCAAACAGGTCTACTGTAAACATAAATAACTGATACCAAAATCTGAGTTCTGTGCCCTGGACTAACCTCTCCCACAGGATTTCACATTTATTGTTATTTCTGCTACGGAATATTCTTAGAAAAAGAGAAACAAGCTGCCGCCACAGATATGATGACTGCCATTCAAGGAAAATTATCATATTTGTAATTGTACAAACAAAAGCTGCTGATGACACTAATTAACAAGTGCCATTAGACAAGTAAGTGACTGGGGATATAGAAAGCTGATGCATTGTGTACTTGATGATGTGCCTGACAATACATACATCACATTTAACAGATGGCAAATAAAGTGTAAACCTTAACTCCCCAAAAACATTATTTTCTTTAACTGTCTATCAAAGCGAGGTTTTCCTAGGACCAAAACAAGGCAGAAGCAGGGATTTCCTTCAATAGCAAAATACTAAGATATTGTGTATTCATATGCCACAATGTTTTGAAGGTTTCCTAAAAATTTTATATCTGCAACTCAAACCCAAATGGGTAAAATGTACAACGGTATTCCTACCAGTCATAAATCACAAATTTAGCTGATGCCATCTCTGAGCTAGGAATTCTTGTGAGAAATACTAAAATAAAAAAATAAGAAGATTATTCCATTCTTTCTCTCACTAAAATAGTGTGCAGACTAATGACAAGGATTTCCTTACACAATTGCAGTTTACAGGACAGTGTTCTGCACTGGAAATTAGTTGTTTCAATCAAAAACTCTCTTATTTATCTGTGGAATAGACAACAGTGTTGCCTTCAGTATTATACACTCCTAATGGCACAATCATCTATGTGCTGCCAGAGCAGCACAGGTGGACAGGGAAGGCCGATTATGGCCAATTCATCACATGTTGTCTCTGCTGCTCCTTCCTGCTCGGGGGAGGACTTCTCACACTCTTCCTCTGTTCCAGTGTGGGGTAGCTCCCATGGGAAACAGTCCTCCATGAACTTCTCCAATGTGAGTACTTCCCACAGTCTACAGTTCTTCATTAACTGTTCCAGCGTTGGTCCTTTTCATTGGATACGGACCTTCAGGAACAGACTGGTCCAATGTGGGTCCCCAATGGGGTCACAAGTCTTGCCAGAAAACCTCCTCTAGCATGTGCTTCCCAAAGGGTCACAGCCTCTTTTGGGTACATCTATCTGCTCTGCTGGGTCCCCCATATGATGTAGAGGATACCTTTTCCACCTGTGGATCTCCACGGGCTGCAAGGGGACAGCCTGCCTCACCACGATCTTCACCACAGGCTGCAGGGGAATTTCTGCTCCAGCACCTGATTCACCTCCTCTTCACTGACCTCGACATCTGCAGAGTGGTTTCTCTCACGTACTCTCACTCTTCTCTCTGCCTGCAATTGCTGTTGCCCAGCAGGTTGGTTTTTTTTTTTATAATATATTACCCCAGAGGTGCTACCAGCATCACTGATGGGCTCTGTCTCAGGCAGTGGCAAGTTCATCTTGGAGCCAGCTGGCGTTGGCTCAGTTTGACAGAAGGAGCTTCTAATAGCTTCTCATAGAAGCCACCCCTTTAGACCCATCACTACCAAAACCTTGACACACAAACCTAGTACAAGCTCATTTTCTCATTTCCTCATTCTTAACGTTGAATTTAATGCACTGCCAGCAACCAAGTTTAAGTACATAATATTTTAAAATAACTTAAAGATGGATAGCAAAGAACTCTTTAGGAAGAAATGACAGTTACTACTTTGTCCTATACCATTGCAGTATAATTTTACTTGCTTCTGTATCATTTAATAACAAATGAAAAAAAGAAAAAAAATCTTGCATCATTAATAGACTTCCTAAACATAAAAGATAAATCATATTAATGAAGATAAAAATACTGAAACAAGTTAGTTAGTAGAGGTTGCAAGAGAACCCCTATCTTCTAGTACATATCTGTTCTCCAGAAAATGTAATCATAAGGACTGGTTCTTTCAAATATTATAATCGGGGCCTTGAGCATCCTGATCTAGTGGGAGGTGTCCCTGCCTATGGCAGGAGGGTTGGAATTAGATGATCTTTAAGGTTCCTTCCAACGCAAACCATTACACGATTCTATGAATAGGAAGGTGCTCTGCTGTGCAGCAACAGTTTAAACTAGAGTTTATGTGCCCTTTACAGTTTATTTTGTAATTAAAACCAAAACATAGGTCAGGACGAGGGAATAAAAACACCTGTCACTGCTCGTGGTCTAGACTTTGCTGGAGAAGATTTGAGTGTTTTGATCAGAAATTTCATTTTGATCATTTCACTTCTGAGTGAAAGATAAACTAAATGCCATTCTTTTTAATAAAAAATACACCTTGCAACATCACAGAAACTTTTACTACCCTTTAAAAATATTAATAAAATAAATAGTTCATTTATATGAACTGAAAATGCATATTGATTTTTTTCCTTTTTCACAGGAAAAAGAAATTGAAAACTATTTTCTGATTTGTACCTGTCAGCCATTCAGAAACCATGTGAACTACCAGCAATTCTCACCCACTTCAATGAAAATTCATTTCAGAGGGAGTAGCAGGTGTACAGAACAACCTATAATCAGTCTACAGAGTTCTTATTCTGGTCAGAGCTGAAAATGAATTATTGCATGATTCATCATTCAATAAATATGAGAATCCACCTGTGCCTTACACAAAGCACAGTACTCTGTGTGTCTCAGTGGACTCAACGGGTTTGACTACAATTATGTGCTCGTAATGCTCAAATGAATCCTACAGAGATATGTTGGCCTACGCACTGAAAACAAGACCATGAAAACAAACTGAATTTCCTTGTGTTCATAAATATCTAACTCAGTTCTCCTAGAGCTTCACCAAAGTAGATTAAAATTATACCAGGAATCAATTTGGCCTCAGGGTACTTAGTTGTAAGATTTTTTTGAATGTACTGCCTAAGATTTTGAAATATTATTTCTTCAGAAAAATAAAAGCAAGGCTCTCCTCTTCCCCTTACATAATAAAAATCCAATATAATGACCACTCAGGACTAGGCCCTTAGAGATATGTCATGAAATCAAAGTTTGCTCAAGCTCCAGAAGTGTGCACAAACTGCAGAATCACAGCTCAGTTTAGTTCTTTAAGAAGAAGAAATGTTTACTGCACACTTCTTACTCTTCCCAGTAAGAGAGAAAAAAACACTTGAATCACACACCAATGTATAACTCTTAGATCTTTAAACTACTTACTTTATTTCCAGCAATTTCTTGGGTCAAATTGTGGTAAAAAAAAAAAAAAAAGAACAAAACCTCAGCACTGGGTTTAAGGATAAGTATGTGGAATGGTCCATGACTTTAATTTGTGAAAGTTTCATTCCACGTATCATCTATATCTGTATCTACAACTACTTTAACAAATATATCCTATGACACAGAACTCAAAGTGAGTTTATTTATTAAGAATTATACTATAGTCACATTTAAAATCCATTTTTCGTGTGGTTTGAACCTGCATGAGTCTTTCCTTCAGGACGGTCAAGCTTTCAGGTTCCACATGGTACTGCATACTTTTATGTGAATACAGGCACTACTGAAACTCTATATTCTAAATGTGATTGTTGTAATCAGTTTTCCACTTCAAACCACCCCCCAAAAATCAGCTTGCAGAATGAAAGCTCAGACACATGGCCAGTGTCCAAACTTTATTAACGTTTTTCATACCCCAGCAGTTTAGTAGGAATTAAAGATGATGTTTATCTTTGTGGAAGTCTTAATTTAAAAACACTCAGACACAAAGCAAATGTAATATTCCACATAACACTCTCAAGTCTAATATGTGCTCTGAGTCTACAACACTTTTTGATCCACAACAAAGTGTCCAGGTCAGAGCTCAGGTAAGGAATGTGAGCTGCAAACAGGTACTTGAACGCAGATAGGTAGTGGGTTGCATCTCACTCACAATGAAACCCAAAAGATTACTTTTGAAAATCATACAATGACACAAAACTAGGAAAATTTTATCTCTTCCTATGTCTTGGATAATTTTGTCTTTGATCTAACACCCTCAGTCTTGAACACCTGTAAGTCACCATTGATTAATCACAGCAGGGTGGCAGCAAGAAAACTATACTGGTCTGGACCCTCCGTTCCAACATGCCCTAAAAGAATCTTAAGTTACATGGTCACCCTAAAACACTAATCGTATAGTTGTTTCTTGGTTGGACTGAGAACCACTAAACTGAACTGAGTCAATGACCCACTGAGTCATAGCTAGCATCCCAAGCCTAATGCTGCACTATTTAGGATGCTGAATCACTCTAAACTTCCAGTTATCTCTTTTTCTTGTCATTTTCACGCTACCATTATTGTAACTAGAGCTAGTTATAGACTGTGAAACTGCCCTGAAAAGTTACAACTAAGATTGCATACATGTATACTCAAAAAAAAAAAAAAAAAAAAGAAAAATATTGTTCAAATCTTCATAGGTTTAGCTAAATTTAGCTAAAAATCTATTCTCAAATCTACTTCCTCCTTCAGTGACCAATTTACATCTTTCTAAAAGCTAGGTATGTTTCTTTGTAAGAGCAGAATTACATACAAGACCCTGATCAAATCTTATGCTAAAAGAATTTTCTCACCCGTGGAAGGTAGTCTTCTCAGCACAAAACTGGAGCAGAAGCTGAAAGCTCATGTTAGCAATAATTTTCTTTCACCCTTCTCAGTGCTCTTTCTGGAGCTGATACAAACAGACTAGACTACAAAGAATAGCAGACTGTCAGGAAGTGGCAAACTGTTACTTCTTGTCATGTCTTGGCCCTACAGGCTCCAATACCTTAATATATGTATGCTGCATCAACTAGACCAAGAATGATCTCTGAATTAAGCTCACAGCAGTCTTATTTTCAGTATATTTTGGGGGTGAAGGAAGAAGTGAGTGGAAGTGAGCAGAGAAAAGGTAAAGTGGAACTATTCTTGAAGACAAGTTCAGCATGTATTCAATACCTAACAGAATGAGGAACACTAGCACCAGTTCCTGGAACAAATACGAGAGTTTATGGTGTGATCTTGTCACGTTCCTATCATTGTGGTATGAGTGAGAAGACTACTCTGATGCTCTCTCTCAGTAATACAAACACATACAAATATTGTAAGCCTTGGAGAAAAACACAGAAGAAGAAAGAAATAAGGTTGGCATCATAAAACTCTGAAGAACTGGTCAATCACTTTGTGCACATTTTCATCATACACATTAGGACATCAACTTTAGTGTCCATAAAAATGTAACGGTTCTTTTCTGAGTAAATTTATCTTAAAAATCATATGAATAAAAAGTATATTATTGAGTGTGCAATTATTTCTAAAAGCATATTAAACTCACTTAACGATTAGGTGATCAAAACAAATTATACCATTCTATTTCTTTTGTCTTCCACCATCTAGTGACAGAAGAGAAGGCATTTGTCAGCCAAACACAGTAAGTAAGACAAATATTTCAGCACAACTTCTAACTCAACTACTTTTTTTCCAAAACAGATGGCTTCTGACCATATTATCACAGAATCTTAGAATCATACAATGGTTTGGGTTGAAAGGGACCTTAAAGATCATCTAGTTACAACCTCCTTGCCATGGCCATGGGCACCACTAGATGAAGTTGTTCAAAGCCTTATCCAACTTGGCCTTGAACACTTTGAGGGATGAGGCATCCATGACTTCTCTAAGCCTTAGCACCCTCACACTAAAAATTTTCCTTCTAATAATTAATATGAATCTACCATCTTCCAGCTTAAAACCATTATCCTCTGTCCTACCACTGCATCCTTTGATCATGAGCCCCTTTCCAGCCTTCCTGTGGGCCCCCTTTAAGTACTGGAAGACTGCTATAAGGTGTCCCCAGAGCCTCCTATTGCCTAGAGAGAAAATTCCAACTCTCTCAGCCTGTCCTCATATGGGAGGTGCTCCAGCCCTCTGATCATCTTTGTGGCTCTCCTCTGGACTTGCTCTACCAGATCCATGTCCTTCCTGTGCTGGGGACTACAGAACTGTAAGACATCACCTTACTTTTTGTCTCTAAGCATAACGATTTCATGTTCTGATCACAACAGAAAATACAATTTTGTTCAGCTGCATAAAATACTCTGTTAAATATGTTAAAAATATACACATTACTAAACTTATATTTATTATAATAAATACACATTTATCACAAAGATTATGGGTTTTTTCTGAATTATAGATGTAAAATGATAAAAGAAATTATTCCTTTTCCATAGGAACTAATCAAAAGAAACCCTGAAGTGCAGATTTCCATAATCCATGGTCAGATATGGAGCTCCAGGCATGCAACTTCTGCTTTTCATATGCAGCCTGTGCACTGAGGACATGAGAAAAGGATCAAGGTACTTCTGAGAATACTCAACAGATTTGCTTTCCATTAAAAAGGGAGATTTTTCCACACATACTTGTTAAATTTGATTGTTGATTACATTATTTGAGTGGTAGAAGGAAATCTAATGACTGGAGTTTCAGTTGTCTTCTACAACAATTTCAGTTGCAAAACAGAACGAGGTTACACTTTAACACACTTTTAATGATGCTCATTTTCAGCATATATGCATTTTAGAATGCAAAGCAGACTTAAGCAAAGCAGATTAATTCATCAAAGGTGCTTCTTTATGAAGAATTGGGGCTTTTAGTGCGGGGCAAGCACATGGTTAAAATTTTTGCCCTCCATAAACATCCGGTAATTATCACACAGGTAGAATTGTCTTAAACTGTTTTGTATGTCCAGCTGAATTGCCCTAGAGTATGCAACAGAGCAATATGAAAAGCTCACCTTGGTCAACTGTTATACCAAAATTTAATAGAATGTAAAAATGTTTTAACCTTCTTTGAACTATGTGTCAAATTCGATTTGACTCAGCTCAGGGAATGAAATCAATCCTGCTGTTTTAAAGAGAAACAGAGAAGCACTTCTCAGTGTCAAAACATAACTCTTGCTGCACCTTTCCTTTTTAGGTGTTTTCTTTCAATGATGATACTACAGAGGAACTATTTCCTTCTATATGGTAATCTTTGAATTCTACCTATTTTTACTACTAGTAATTTTCTGTACTATTCATCCATCCAAATGAGAACGTTTCACAGGATTACTTAAATGTAGCTTAAGTATCAACATTTTTGTGAAATCCTGATAATAGTGCTATCCCAAATACAGCTGTATTTCTTTGGCGAAACCAAGGTGTAAAGGAGGAAATTCTGGGAGCATTTCTGGGAATCAAAAAATTATCACATGTTCTGTTGCAGGAAATCTAGCTGGAGGCCAGTCACTAGTTTGCTGATGATTGAAAACAGGCAGGAATGATTGATAAGGCCAAATGGTTCTGCCACTCTTCAGATGAGCCTCAACAGGCATGTGAAATGGGTCATGGAGTTAATGGTTGGAAGTGCAAATATCTGCTCCTGGGGAGGAATGGCACCAGGCAACAGCTAATAGGTAGCTCCACAGAGCTATCAGAGAAGGACCTGAAGTCCCGGACAGCATTAGCAGAAGTAATGTCAGCAGGTGGAAGAAGGTGATCCTCCTCTACACAGCCCTGGTGAGACACACCTGGAGTGCTGGATCCAGTCTTGGGCTCCCCAGGACAAGCATGTCCTGCCTTTCTCCAGGAGAGACAAGGACATACTGGACTGAGGCCTCTTAAAGGTCACAAAGATGATAAACAGACTTAGAAGGAGAGGCTGAGAGAGCTGGCTGTTCAGTCTGGAGAAGACTCAGGCAGGGATCTTCACCATATAGAAAAATACTTGATCGGGGGTAAAGAAGACAGAGCTAGATCCCCAAATTCAGTGAGAGGCAACAGGCACAAACTGAAATGCAGAAAATTCCATAGAATCAGAGAAAAATATCTATGTGAAGTGGAGAAAACAATGCTGAAGGAGCCATACAGTTCTGGAAGTCCTTCTGCAAGAACTATCCAAAAAACCCACTATATCTTTTTGCCCATATCTTCATGAAATACTTTAGAAATTTTCTTTTAGTAATTATAGTTAATCAACTTATGATTTATATACTTAACATGGATAAAATAATTTGAGATACAGAAGAAAAAGTCATCAAAAAAGAGACGACCATTCAATAAACAGTTTCTCTTGTGACAGACAAGATTCAGACAGCAAATTTTAGTTGTTCAGAGCTGTGTCAAAATTCTGAGTTGCAATACCCATACAACAATTAATAAAATCATTATACAATGATGAAAATCTGCATTCTAATAGCAGAACAGTAAAAAGAAATACCATGAAATTAATACATTTTCACTTCTCTACTTTATCTTTCCCTTTGTTGTTGAAAACACTTCTTGTACGCAATTTGTTAGTATAGCACCTCTTTTAGCAGAAAGGTGATAATCCTGAATGATAATCCTGAAGGAAAAAAAAGGAAAAATGTCATCCAATGATGAATACCCCACACAAACAAAATCAAAAAAGTGTCCCCTGTGTAACAAGACAGCTCTACAAATGTGCACAATAGATACATATATGCAAGAAAGGTTTAGCACAGAAAAATTGTTAGTCTTTCTCTTTTCTATGCATCTGCTTCCAATTCTATGCAACATCTATGACAGTGTTCCCACAACTGTGAGAATATCAACAAGGTGACCTGCAAAGAAATTTTAGTTCTGTGCTTCTGTTCCAGAAATAGAACAATTAAAAAAAAGAAAAGCTGACTCTGAAGCTTGAACTTCAGACTATGCCTTACTAATTTAGGGCTGGAGAAATCAACACATAATGCAATCAATAGCCATGGTTGGAAGGAAGAGGATTTGTGTAACTATTTGTGTTTCCAACTTGCCTGTCATTCATAAATTCATTTCCAGAAAGCACCTGTATGTGACAACTAGCATGACTACTACCCCAACCATATTACATAGACCACTGCATTTTTCTGTGACCTCTTTGCTTTATTCTACCCTGTGCAAATCTAGCTAGTGAAGACAGAACTCTCATTTACTGTTACACTGAAAGCAAAACATGTAATGTCTTTGCACTACTAAGCACAAATTGTTCATTACACAGAAAACCTTCCTTGAAATTTTAGAGTCAATGAATTTTCTCTACATGATTGTCTGAGATACACACTGAATCACAGGAGATTTTTAAACCACAACAGCAAATCATAATGCCAGAAGAAACTAAGACTTTCTAGATTATACTTAGGAGATATATATATAAAAAGACAACTTATAAAATTAAATTCATAGTACTATATCTTCCTCTGAATACATTTACAATGGCTTGCACCTGAATATTCGTAATTTCACTCTAAATAAAGATGACAATATTTGTGTGTTAAGTGATCTGCAGTGTCAGCTGCAAAGTTTAAAGCAAAGGACAATGTAACACCTCATTGTGCTTTGCCTGCTCTCCTACTCTGTGCACACAATTTGTTTTAGTTGTTGGAAGGTAGCAACCAATGGTCTTCCAGCTCTTCTGAGAGACATCTTTAAATGAATACTTTCACTTTTTCCTTTAGTTAGAGCTTTGGTTTTTAGGAACAGCTTAACCAGAATTTTCAACTCAGATTCAATAGTATGAAATCACGTAAAAGATTTTATTTTTTTTAATTGCTGGATTGAATTAGAAAATACAGACCACATATATTTTAATTACACAGATACAATTAAAAAAAAAGGCATAACCCTGGTTGTGTTTGCTTTGTCTTGGAGGAAGAGGGAAGTTTTGACATAAGCATACATTTGGAAGATTCATATGCCACATTTGCTGTGTCATAGTACCATAAATCAAGTACTTCATTCTCCCTGCTCTTCCCTGCCCCCCTAATTTTTTTTTTTTTTTTTGTAATTTTGAAGTACCTCATGAACATACTACAACCACAGAAGCTTGGCAAAGACTTCAGAAAGACAGCTCATCTTTCCCTGTATCTCAGGGTAAAATCAGCTATACATGTAACACAGCATCAGACATTTATTTGTTTAGCCTGCTTTTAAAAAACTCAACAATGAACTGACCACAATCTCTGTAAGAGATGTTCAGTTATCCTTAGTAAATGTCTTTTCTAATGCCTAACATGAAGCTACCAGCAATAGCTGAAGAAAAGTACTCCAACGCAAATGAACATGGCAAATTATGAATCATGTTTTCTCCTGAATAAAGTAAAAAAAAAGAGGAAAAAGTTTAAATGCAGCTTCTTTCTTTATGACAATTCTGTTTCTTCCATTATTTCTGTTACCTTTGCACAGACTATTCTCTATTATTGATGTGCAGTACCTTACTCATTTCAAAAAATGTATTTTTGAATTACAATGCACAGGGAAGTATCTAACGGTATTTTCAAATTTCAGTTTTCACCCTTTCTTTACATATTTGCTCACTATGCTCTTAATGTATAAGATTCTTACAGGTGTTCTACTTTCATCCCAAATAGACTTTTTCAACAGACATGATGCTTTTTAGGATCATTTTAGGATAACCTCGAGGATGATTTTAGCAGTAAATGAAAAGTTGAGATCAACATCACACGCAAACAAAAACTCAAATCGGAAATTTTCAAGCACCTCCAGTTACTACTAATGTGTATTTCAACAATTACAGAAGTCCATCTGATATATCTGAAGACAGATCTATAATTCTAGAGAGATAAAACTTAAGTTCTAACAAAGCCTGTGCAATTCTTCCCCCTGGAAACCCTGGCCATTAGCAGATGGTGCAGGGAGCACTGATTTCAAAATCAATAATAAAACTTATATCCTTAACCATAAGTTAACATTTCCTCAGCAATATTAAAAATATTAAAATATTAAAAAATAATAATAAACCCAAAATATGTATGCATCTTAAGGATATTCTGGCATAAACTGTCCTGTTAGAACTAAGGGCATGACCATTACTAATGAACATTACAAGAAATTTTGCATACTCTTGGAGAATTTTGCGTAGCACAATATCAGTGATAATGTGCCCACAATCAACTGATTCATCTCTCAGATTAAAGAGTAAATTCCATTACCTTTTCCAAATGTTTCTTCTAAAATTGTTCCTCTCAAATGCACAAGTGTCAGGGCTCATCAAGTAAAAGTGTCTGGAACACCATAAATCATTGCCTTTTTAACTTGAAGAAAGATTATACAGTTTATACGAGTATAAAGTTATTTATGATCAGATTCAACATGTTCCTTGAGATGGACAAGAACAAATGTTCAAGGCTCTCAAAACAGAGACCTGCAGAACAACTAGAGTGCCAAGAAACCACAGACAATAATGAATTTGTCATCTCACAGTAGAAAAGAGGCAAGGGATTTATTCTGTAAATCTTCAGAAAATTGGGTTTTCATTTACACTGGTACAACTCCAGTTAATTCCATAGTACAACTCTGGATGTAAACAAATCAACTGAAGAACAGAAATTAACTATACAAGCTACCTCCTCAGCAGAGAAATATGAATTTACCAAATCTAAGAATGTCACTACATATTTCAAGCTCAACATTTAAACATAAATTTTCTTGAACACCAAATAAGTCTAGCTCTTTCTTATCTGAGTAGTGCTGTGTAACAGCAAAATTATGAAAAAAGCTTTGGATTGGCATGGGAACTTCAGTTAACATCCATTTCTGCAGTTATTTTAAGAAAGAAAGTTCATTAAAATATATTTGGTTCCAACGCCTAAATATCACTGGTATCCTAAACAGTTTACAAAAAGGCTACTATTCCCTCCTTGTATGGTCCCTCTCACCATTATTGCTCCTCCTCAGCTCCTCTAACGCCTTTCCCTACCATTTCTTCAACTTGTAACAAAAAAATCCAAACAAACAAAAAAAAATCAGTCTGAGAATGTGCTTGTGAGAAGAAAATGCAATTGCTATACATAGCAAAGAACTGTCAGCAATTACAAAGGCCAACAGTGTACTATGACTTCCAAGCATAAATAAGCAGAATACTCAGTTATTTCAAAGAAATTCAGCTAAATGGGAACAGAGAATAATCTTGCCAATCATTTCCCTATAAAACTCATCATTATCAAATTCCAGCCTCTGACTTAACTTTAAACTAATCTGTGAAGCACTGTTTTTTTCATTTCTATTGGGTGTAAATGGCAAAATATTAGTAGTAGGAGGGCCCATCAGCCACACTAGTGGTGCCTCTATGAGAACATATTTAAGAAAGGGCAGATCACAGAATAGGCAGAGAGAAGTGAGGAAAGAACTGTGAGAAAAACCCTGAAAACACCACAAGCAGAGAAAAGGAGGGTTGGAGAGGCACCAGGTAACTACAGTAGAGACCACTTGCAGCCTATGGAAGAGACTACGGTGGAGCAGGTGGATATTTTCTGGAGGACTTCAGCCGATGGGAAGAACCCCACGGTGGAGCAGAGGAACAAGATGAGAAGGAAGAGGCAGACGAAAGGAGCTTTTATGGATCGTCCGCAAATGTATTCCTTATCCTTCTGAGCTGCTCAGGGTGCAGGCTAGGGGGCAGGCAGGATATTTTGGGGACAAGGAAGTGAAGCTGATCTTGAGGAAAAGGGGTGAAGAGGAGCTTTAATTTTGCCTTTGTTTCTCCCTATACAAACTTCCTTTAATTGGCAATAAATTATATTAATTTTCCTCATGCCAAGTCTGTTTTGTCTGTGACAGTAATCGGTAAGTGACATTCCTATTCTTATCTCAGCCCATGAGCCTTTTAATATTGTTTTCTCTCCCTGCCCAGGAGAGGAAAGGGTGTGAGAGAGCAGCTGGGTGGGCATCTGGCAGCCAGCACAGGTCAGCCCACCATACCATTACACATAGGAACCCATACTCATAGGAATACCAGATATGTAAGAAGTGAGACCAGCTACATTATTGAAATCAATGCCGTCCCCTTTTCTTTTTTTTTTCTTTTTTTTTTTTTTTTTTTTTTTAGATAAAGGTGTGGGTGTTCTCATTGAGGTTTAGTTTTGCTGGTAACTCTACAGTGGATGTAAGCTAACTTCTATGAATGTCATATACTGCTAAGGAGCTACCATGGCTTAGACTTTGCAACACAACAACATAAAGCTTTCAAACATAGTGTACCATCCAATACTATTTGCTGCTACAGGTATATAACTTTTGTTTAATTGCAGTCCTACTGATTTCAATGTCAATAGGTAATAACAGACTTTAAAACATTTATTTCCTTAATTCTGACATTACTGGCTCATTTCTGCATGCTACATGGTTGCAGGCTTTTAACCTTTCAAACTTTGGTTTAACATCAAGGTTAATGGTAAGGTCACTTGCTCAGCTCTTCCAGCTTAGCTGATGCTTCACCAATCTGAAATATGATTGAGCTATAATAAAAATTTTCTTATTGAATAGTACTTCAGTAAATCAATTCAGTTTTTCAGGATGCAGCTCTCCTTTTCCTTTGAATATAAATAACACAGAAACATTCTGGGAAGCCATATTTTTAAATCATCCCTAATACTTATTAACTATTTAAACTTGATGCAAAAGTGGAAATTATCAGAGAAGCATTGAGATGTGGAAACCTAATTTGGCAATTCATTGTTAAGTTCTCCCCTTATGTTAACATGCTTTTACAGCCTCTACAAATTTTTTGCTAAGCATGAAAACACAAATTGCACACTGTGATATTGTGCAAGCATGAAATGAATAATATTATTTACCAAACTATCACAAAGGGTCAGATGAAAAAAAAAAAAAATAATCATTATTTAGTATTATTGCTAGTGGAAGTTTATCTAATGGGAAACAATACAAAGTTAGTAGGAGCCACATGAAAGAATAGTAACACATATCAGCTTAACCAGAAGTCAACCATTCGGAGAAATGACTGAAGTACCATAGATCTTACAGTGCTCATTTCATGGACCAAATACTATAGCTGTAATACAGTACAATTGTTTTCTTAACTCTCTTTTTGACAGTAGGTTGTACCTATGGCAAAACAAATTTACATGATTACTGGAAAGTTTATTTCTATAAAAATCACAACTGAAAGTCAAGATAGTAAATGTCAGGTTACTTAAACTCCCTTCAACTCTTAGATTTCTGTAGTTGTTGGTTGAGTAGGGAGATCTTGAGAAACATCAAAAAGAAGAGGAACGTCTATGAGCTTTGGAAGAAGGGACAGGCCTCCTGGGTGGGTTACAGGGAGGAAGTGAGATCGTGCAGGGAAAAAAACAGGAGGGCTAAGGCCCAACTAGAAATCAAACTGGCCAAGTCTGTGAAAGATAATAAAAAATCTTTCTATAAATACATTAACAAGAAAAGGAGGACTAAGGAGAATATTCAGTCCCTATTGGATGCAGAAGGAACAAAAGCGACAAGGTATGAGGACAAGGCTGAGGTACTTAATGCCTTCTTCGCCTCAGTCTTTAATAGTAAGGAAAGTGGTTCCCTCTGTGTACAAACCCAGGAGTTACAGGAGCAGAATTAGGTTCCCATGATCCAAGAGGAGGTGGTTAGAGACTTGCTTGCCCAGCTAGACACCCACAAGGCTATGGGGCCGGATGGGATCCACCCAAGTGTATTAAAGGAGCTGGCGGATGTCCTTTCCAAAGCCCTTTCCATCATCTTCCAGTGGTCCTGGCCGACTGGGGAAGTTCCACTGGACTTGAGGCCGGTTAATATTGTGCCCATCTACAAGAAGGGTTGCAGGGATGATCCAAGGAACTACAGGCCTGTCAGTCTGACCTCAGTGCTGGGAAAGTCATGGAACAGGTAATCTTGAGTGCTGTCATGAAGCACATGCAAGAGAACCCGGTGATCAGGCCCAGTCCACACAGGTTCATGAGAGGCAGGTCTTGCCAAACTAACCTGTTCGCCTTCTATGACAAAATGGCTCAACTGTTGGATGGGGGAAAGGCTGTGGATGTAGTCTTCTTGGACTTCAGTAAAGCCTTTGACACAGTTTCTCACAGTATTCTGCTTCAGAAACTGTCAGCCTCTGGCCTGGACAGGCGCACACTCTCCTGGGTTGAAAACTGGTTGGATGGCCGGGCCCAGAGAGTGGTGGTAAATGGAGTTAACTCCAGCTAGAGGCCAGTCACAAGTGGGGTTCCTCAGGGCTCGGTACTGGGTCCAGCTCTGTTCAACGTCTTTATCAATGACCCGGATGAAGGCATTGAATGCACCCTCAGCAAGTTTGCAGATGACACTAAGCTGGGAGGAAGTGTGGATCTGCTGGAGGGTAGGGAGGCTCTGCAGAGGGATCTGAACAGGCTGGACCGCTGGGCTGAGACCAGTGGCGTGAAGTTTAACAAGGCCAAATTCCAAGTCCTGCACTTGGGACACAACAACCCTATGCAGTGCTACAGACTAGGAGAAGTCTGGCTAGAAAGCTTCCTGGAGGAGAAGGACCTGGGGGTGTTGGTTGACAGTCAAGTGAACGTGAGCCAGCAGTGTCCCCAGGTGGCCAAGAAGGCCAATGGCATCTTGGCTTGTATCAGAAACGGTGTGACCAGCAGGACCAGAGAGGTTACTCTCCCTCTGTACGCGGCACTGGTGAGAACGCACCTTGAGTACTGTGTTCAGTTCTGGGCCCCTCACCACAAGAAGGATGTTGAGGCTCTGGAGCGTGTCCAGAGAAGAGCAACAAAGCTGGTGAGGGGGTTGGAGAACAAGTCTTACGAGGAGCAGCTGAGAGAGCTGGGGTTGTTCAGCCTGGAGAAGAGGAGGCTGAGGGGAGACCTTATTGCTCTCTACAACTACCTGAAAGGAGGTTGTGGAGAGGAGGGAGCTGGCCTCTTCTCCCAAGTGACAGGGGACAGGACAAGGGGGAATGGCCTCAAGCTCCACCAGGGGAGGTTCAGGCTGGACATCCAGAAAAAAATTTTCACGGAAAGGGTCATTGGGCACTGGAACAGGGTGCCCAGGGAGGTAGTTGAGGCACCTTCTCTGGAGGTGTTTAAAGGATGGTGGATAAGGTGCAGAGGGGCATGGTTTAATGATTGATAGGAATGGTTAGACTCAATGATCCAGTGGGTCCTTTCCAACATAGTGATTCTATGATTCTATGGATGAGGGGATTGAATGTACCCTTAGTAAATTCATGGATGACACTAATCTAGGAGGAAGTGTCGATCTGTTTGATGGTAGGGAGGCTCTTCAGAGGTATCTGAACAGGCTGGACGGATGGGCTGAAGCCAACGGGATGAGGTTTAGCAAGGCCAAGTGCATCTAGGACAGAACAACCCCATGCAGCACTACAGGCTTGGGGAAGAGTGGCTTAAAAGATGCCTGGCAGAGAAAGACCTGGGATGTTGGTTGACAGCCAAATGAACAAGAGCCAGCAGTTTGCCCAAGTGAGATTCTATGATTCTATGATTAGCATGTCCATTTAGTAGAAATTGGTGTTAACTTAGGTCAGGGAGATAAGAACTACTAAAATACAGGATTGAATTTACCAAACTGATTATCCCAAGTTGCAAATAAATAAATTAAATTAAAAGCTATTCATGCTAATTAGAAAACAAGCCAAATACCTACAAAGAATTTTATACTGATATCAGATTGCAGGAAACCTCTGAGAAATGAAGCTGTAAGATGTTGCACTGGCCAATCAACAAAAACTTCATTAAAAGATCATACTTTCATTTCTACTATTCCAGCTTTAGGGAAATTAAAAAAGAAATGGTTCTCTTTTAGAACAAAATATCATTTTATAGTGTTTCTGAATTATTACTCTAATCATCAAGTTGTAATATTGATTGATATTTAATTAGGCTTTTAATTAGTCTGATAAATTAGGCAACAAATGACATTCACATGCTGACAGATCCTTCTGTACTTTATTCTTCTCAGATAATGATTTCACATATGTCAAAGTATCCTAGGTTCTGTGAAAATCAACAGCCACTAGGTATGCACCCTCACAAAGGAAAGAGTTGGAGACCAAACTCTCTCCTTTCAAAATACCAGAGATTTCACAGGGGAAAACAGACACTGGAAAAAAGTTACTTTAGCTGCAGGCTAATAAGTTAAGTTGGTTAAAAAAAACAGTAAAAGTGATAAGTTCTGAGCCAGTTTTGTCTACCTGTATAAAGTCACCTGAATATACCAACTTCTGAAGGAATAAAGTATACTAGGTTAGGCACCACTGTGTAAGTGAGCATCACATATCACATGGACACACACATATCATAAAGACGATAGTACGTTCAAGTTTTCTCTTGTACTTTGGGATCTTGTTAGCAGCATTCCTTGCCATCATGTCTCCAGTTTAGAAATGTGATTCAGCAATCACTGTCTTGCTGACGTTAACATGTAAAACAGAATAGGTAGATTTGAAGATATTACAATTCCATGACTCTCTTCTTATTCAAATGCTTCATCGTATGTCAAAACATGAATATGAGAGTTCAGAGAAGGCACTACCTTCGTTATCCATGGTCTAAAATATTTTAGTGAAACTCCAAATCTCCTGTGCATTTTCAACATGTAACTATTTCCTTTCAGGAGTGATAATAAAACTAGCGTAAGGGCTCTGAGACTATTACTTGCTGGCAGTATTTGGCTACTGAGACTAAGGGCAACTGCTCTCCATCCCCAGGGTTAGTACCCACTGCCTGAGGCTGGTGCTGCTTGGTAGCTGCTCTGCTGTCTGGTGGGGTAGTGGAGTAGCTGCCAGGCCCTGCCACCCTCATGGGTCAACTTTTTTTATGCTTAAAAAATCCAAGTAACGACATGTGGCATTAGCATGAGCAATAAGGAAGATTAGGTTGAGCACGTTGTGTCTGATAAGAATGGCAATTTCATGTGTTGTAGAACAGTCATCAGAAATTAATTTTGTACATTCTTCATATGCAGAAAATCCCTCTGAGGAAAGATAAAAGAAGGGAGAGTCATCTCTCAATTGTGAGGGAAGTGCAACTTGGAATAACCTGCAGACTTCAAAGTGTCCCAACAGGAAGGAAGCTCATCTCCCTCGTGGATTAAATGGTGGCTCCAAACATGAAAGTGGAATCAGACACTCCTTGTCTTCAAGATTTTGCTTGAATGGATGCTTTCCTTCTCCAAATACATCTATAAGCCATAAAACATGGCAAAAAAGGTGCAGAGAAAGGCCAGCTTTTTAACAAAATAACCCACACTTCTTATCTAATGTTAGCACTCCCTCAGCATATCCCTCCATTTTTTTTTTTTCTTAAATCTGAGAATCAGTAGCCTATTATACACATAATTTGGTTATATGATGTATTGATTAGTGAGGGAAATGATAAACCACTGTAAATAGAAATAAGAGCTCTGTGGATAATCTTCCTCCTACTAAATACATGAAGCAGCAATGTTTTCAAATTAGTACATTAAACTTGATTTGTATCAAGTTTAAATGACTGCTTACAGAGCCCAGGACAAGCACCACTTCAACTCTGACATCCATGATGTACAATATAGCTACATAAATTTCAGGGGTTTTACATTCATAATAGCACTGATTATAATTCTAGGGAGGATAAAAGTTACTACTGTAACATTGTGCTTCTCTGCAGAAGATTTCTAACACCCACACACATTTTACCATTCCCTCGGTAACACAAAGTTAAGCACAGAGTACATCCTGGAGAAGATATTGCCGTACAGTGCAAAAATAACAACGAAGTTTTGCCAACTTGGAAATTCTTTTTAAATATTCATCAATAATTTTCAAATTTACAGATAATCAGGAGTGAAATCATTTCCCCAGGAAAAAGGTACAAATGCAGAAGCATAGAAGTATACTCTTTAAAAAAAAGAAAAATATCCCTAAAACCAACATGTGCTGAGTTTCACCTTCTGAACAAGTAATGCACTGGACATCCTTCTCTAGTGTAGATTTTAGTGTGAATGTTAAAACAAGATATGAGATAGGTCTTAAAATACACACTGCAATAAGCATGCTAAATATCTGACTTAAATGGTTAAAGACGAACAGACAACAGGTATACTTGCTACTATTATAGGGATCTTTCTGGTTGTTCCCTTTCTACCCTTTACATCGTGGCAGCATCCTGATTTACCATGGATGCCAACATTAGTAGCCATGCAAAGCAATTTTCCAAAGCAAACCTGCCAGAACACTGTTCATCTTGTCTGCCAACAGAGCAGGGCCAATCTCTTTCTAAATCACTGCACAGAATCAGCTCACTGTGACAGACAAAGGTAACCTTTTCGGAGCCGTTAGCCTGTAAATGGGTGAGGTATGTCATCTAACCATGTCCACAATCACCGAGATGCAGGAGCAGAATTGTACACATTGCTGGAAAAGTAAACAAATGAACAGACAAGCACAGGAAATGACACTCTGTCAAATAAAGGGAATTTCACACTTGCAAGAAAGTGCAATAATGCTTATTAAGGTGAATAGCCAGACTGTTGTCAAGATCAAAAAGATAAATGTTCTTCAGAGAAAATGATACTACCCAGAACACCTGGAAAGCCTCAAATGAAGACTGGAGATAAAGGCTAAAAATGCTCCACTGAGAATGGGTAATCTCTGACACCCTGAAACATGGAAGTACAGAAAGACAAAGCTCCCTAACAGCAACCACAGCATGTCAGCTGAATAGACAGAAGAGATTTTCCAGTACAAACTCAATGTTAAACACAATAAGCAGGGGTTTTCTTTTGATTGTTTATTCAAACTTTGCAGAAATATTTCTAGATAAGCATGAATGGCCTCATGCTCCACCAGGGGAGGTTCAGGCTGGACATCAGGAAGAAATTTTTCAGAGAAAGGGTCATTGGGCACTGGAACAGGGTGCCCAGGGAGGTGGTTGAGTCACCTTCCCTGGAGGTGTTCAAGGAACAGGTGGACGAGGTGCTGAGAGTCATGGTTTAGGGAGTGTTAGGAATGGTCGGACTCGATGTCCTAGTGGGTCCCTTCCAACCTAGTCATTCTATGATTCTATGATTATATGAATGAGCAAACCCAAGATACCCACATACTAACAAGGTCTTCTTCAGCTCTCTGGGACATTTTGACAAGTGCTCTCTCTCCCAGGATTTTATCCACAGGAGAACAGAACACACCTCGACATTGGTGGGTCTGAGAGGACCTAGGGAAAAATTACCAGGAGGGTCAGAGTAAGACAAAATGCCTACAGCAGCTAGAACAGGTAAGCTCTCTGGCATGTGAATGACAAGGAGCGGTGCACAACCGAATTCAGATGGCCCCCAAGGTATCTGGGATGGATATTCAGTACAAAGGCCTCAAACCCTGAACCATGGTTAAGAGACTCTTAAAAATGACGACTAGATACAACAATTTGATAGCATGAGGGTGGCTAGTTTCAGTGATTCAATGTAGCTATTATTCTATTAATGAGTTGTGATGTAGATGGCTGAAGCAATTTGTTGATATGTGACTGCTTCTTAGAGCAGATGGTTTGGTCTGATACAGCTAAAAAAAGGAAAGCTATACTTTTCTATACTATCGCTTTTGGTATACAAAAGTAGTTAGCTGCCTTTTAAGTACAGGGGGGATACTACATATTTATCACTTTCTGACTAAAATATCTGTATTTGTGTTAAAAAATAAAGCCCTACCCAGTCAAAAACGTTGAAGAAGTCTTAATAGATTACAATGTATGTAAAAATAGAAAAAAAATGCTAATAATATTGAATGTTAAAAGACTGAATTTAAATATGAGCTTGCACATATTAGTTCAGGAGACAAAGTAAGAGGGCAGTTATAAAGGGGCCTTCTTCAATGTTCATGTATTTCTAAAAAATAAAGTAAAAAGGTGACATGGGAATGAAATATTTATCAAGGTTTAAAAAACGTAAAAGAAAAGACTTCTAACCATACAGAAGGAAAATAAACAGTACACCAGCCTGCATTCCAAATAAATAATGAGGAAAAATTCTGTGGTCAAAACTGCTACAGCTGATGCCTGAACTTTTTAGTTTTGTTGTGATATTGCTCCAAGACCTCACTGAAGGTGCACTGAAAGCACCCTGAAAGCAGTATGCTGCCTGTTCCGCGAACAGGTAAAGGACTTCCATATACACGCCTACTAGGCTATTACTTTTCACTAAAACTAAATATCCTCCTCCCAGTAGGTGGCAGAAATTTAGTCATGCAGAGAACAACTTTACCTCTTCCAGATACCATTACAGACTGACTGAGGAGTCCTAACTATTTCTCATGAAACTACCTATCTTCCCCTGATGATTACAAGTTACATCTCATGTTATCTTTGCAGCAGGAGGGCAAATAATCATAAGAAACAAAAAGGAAACTATGATGTAGTTTCTCATGAGGATGAGGAGGAGAATTTGCTCCTAAATACAATAAAGAGGACAGCTAGAATTCAAGATTTACATCTAACACTATTCCCATGAAAGCTGTACTCATTGAAGTCCACTGGCCAACTGCATTGTGACTGTCAATGCATTTAAAAGAGACAAAATCGTGCCTATCAAATAATCACCAACACTGGTTTACAATTCTAACTTTCAATTCATTATATCTTCCTACCAGTCGTTTTTTGGTGCCCCTAATACACAAAATGAAACTACTTTCCCCTGTTACACTTAGCAATTTAAAAATTCTCAGAAAACATTTTAAACAAGCAATTTCCTTTCAGAGTTCCAGCAAACTTGATGCGTTGATCTTGAGAAGACCTCATCCACATTTCCAGAGGCAAATATTAGTTATTGAATATAAACCTTTTGAAATCCTTGTGAATGTGAATGAGTTTAAGGAATTTCTGCCAGCTTTCTCTGCTGCTTCAAACAATTGAGGCTTTTAGGATTAGATAGGGCATCTAAACTGTTCGGTTGCTGCTTTACATTATTTTAGATCCAAGGCTGTAGTTTCAATTTTTAAGTGAGAGGAAGTCATCTAAGCATTCTAAAGCCTCCCTCGGGATACAATGACTACTGGAGAAAGATTAAACTGCACCGTCAAGGGAAATTGAACAGAATAAAGAATCCAGAAGAAATAATATCCAGGACTGCTACATGCTAATAATCCTCAAAAAAGTAAACAGTAGATACAAAAGTAAAGGAAAAAACATTTTTTTTCTCTTCTTACTACAAATGAGATAGGAAGTAGAACAAGTAATGTTCACTCTACAGTAATAGTGTAATGCGTTCAAGGTAATGAGAAATTTCTCACAGCACAGACAGGTACTGGAGTAGACTACTTAAGGAAGTTCTGCTGCTCCCATTGCTGGAGGCTAAATGCTTCCCAGGAATTACTGAAATACAGGTGGCAGAAGAGAACATAAATCTGCTTAGATCCCCTTTCTGTATTTTTAATTCTTCTATAAAGGTCTTACTTTATGGTTCTAATTATCACATTTCTGGTTATTTCTATGTTTTAAATGGATCAACTTTTCTAGTATTTCTTCATCAGCCAGCAGAAGGGTCAGGTATATACAGCATTCTTGGCTCTTGCTCCATAGTCTTTGTGTTAATATCAGCATTTTGTTGGCTGCAAATTAGCATGCTCTCAATATACTTCAAAGGTTATCCTGTTCATTTCTATCAGCTTAAGCAGAAAAGGGGAAGATTTTTAACCTATCCTGGAAAATGCTTCCATGGAAATCTATAGAACTTAGAAACAAGAAATACACTCCTTTGGAAAGTCGAACTTTCTAATGACTTTTACAGTGACCAAGCTCTATTTGTGCTCAATCATGGTACACATAAGAGAGAAGTAGTACAAGTTTACATAGTTGAAATTCAAAGTTTGATTTTTACTAATCCGTAAAAATGGGAACTGAATTTAGATCTTTCAAAAAGCAGACTGCAAAGTCTATTAGTTCTAAGTCTATTAGTTCAAAGACTATTAGTTCTTTTACAAAGCATGATCTACTTACAGGGGCACAGTATGATACAGAACAGACTTTCAAAGTGAGAAACCAGAATCTGAGTCCAGTATTCACACAAGATGTCAAAACTAATTCTAGAAGCGAAGTTACTTCATTAATTAATAAATGTTTTGTAAAAGCCTCAAACATGCAACACACAGCTCTTTCAACTTCATTATAAAGATATAATACAATAATGAGGCATTCTTGATCTCTAACTAAAAGTAGACATAATTCCCAAGAGAAAGTAATTTTGCCACATCACATAGAGTACAACACTTTTCTGCTGTCCAATTGTTTTATGACAGTTACATCCTATTTATAGATTTCTTTTTGGTATTATTTTGAGCCTGAATTGAACATCCTCCAACAACTGAACTGAATCAGCAACTTTATTAAAAACGAAGAACTTTTCAGCATAAATGAAAACAAAGAGCTCTCTAGTACAACAGCACTGTATAGAAAGTCTCTAGGCAATTACAGTAGAGGCAAGAAAGAGGCAGCAACAGAAGAGACAGCAACTCAAGACATAGTGGCCTGGAAGGAGAATAAGTTAGAAACAAAAATATTAGGATAAACTACATAACATTCCATGAGGTAAAGCAGAACAAGCCCCTGTGCAATTAAAGCGAAATTATCATGAGAGCAACAGTCAAACACTAAAGTTTTAACTATAAACTCAGGTATGAAAGTGGGTGGGGAGGGGTCAATGTTACCAGGCAGAGTGGACAATTAAATAGGAGTCTCAGGATATCTGTGAAGGTTTTGAAAAAGTCTGTTCTTTTTCTTACTCCCTGGATAAATGTTTCTCCAGGAAAAAGGTAATGGATTACAGTATTTGCATATTTGAACCATTACTTAATCATGAAGGAGTCATGTGCTACTACTTACCAAAAGATAAAAGCATCCCTACCTATTGGAATATACAAACGTTAAGACAATTCACAGAGTCTGACAATCAGAATGGAATATACTGGTAGCCAAGATAACCTGAGCGTTGGTTCCTGTCAGGTTACCTTGTCCCACAATGATGTGTCACCTAAAAGGAGAGGTTTAGGCAGGGATTTGAAAGAATATAGTAGTGTATGCGTTTTGAGTGTGCGTACACAACTGTTTCCAAACAGAAAAGCTAATACGACAGAAAGCATGTGGAAACATTTGCTTCAAAAAACGAACAGGCAAGCCTGGACACTGGCAGAAATGCAAATCTTGTTGCACATCTGAAATTGTTTTTCGAAATGCTCTTGTCAGTTGTGTAAATTAAAAGCCCTAAGGAAGACATGATTACAGCGACTAAAATTAACCTTTGCCTAAGTTCTTTCTCCATCTCAGTCTTTAGAAAGATGCTAGAATACTGTTCCCAGTCACATAAAAGCATAGATAGTTCATCTAAATACACGCCTAATTTTAAGGTCGCATGGTTAGGGACCAGCTGCCACTGTTATATGTATCTTGATGATCTTAAGGAAGACCATCAAACTCCATTTTGGACTGTGAGTCTTTCATTCCTGGTTCAAGACCCTTTAGCACTGCAATTACTCTGAAAAACAACTTGAATTCCAGGCACGCTTTTTCTCATCTGAAAGCCAATAGTCCTTTTTACTAATTAATTACCCTCTTTAAAAAAAAAAAAAAAAAATATCATTTTGCCATTTTAATAATACTGTTGGAAGAAGTCATTAGGAAAAAAAATATCTAAAACTTGGCAAATTTATTCCTTGCCCATCTTAAAATCCATTTGTACTTAAGGAAACAAGTTTTTTGTTTTCTCCACAACAGAACAGAACAGAACCAAACTACATCCCAGCAGCACAAAGCAGATCCTCCACCATCTGAAGAGCTTCTAATCTCACTCCTCTTGACTGTATCACACTGTCCTATATGACAGGATATCCTCTATAAAAGTAGGATAAGGCCATTAATACTACAGTTAAACAAAAAAAATCTTTCAATATTATGAACTACTGCTTTCATTTTCATTTATGAAGTTTTCGAACATTATGTAAGGAACTTGCAAAACCGCCTCAGTCATGCACCCAAAAATTTGGGGTGGGAATCTTTAAAACAACTTCAGCACAAATTTCACATTATGAATAAAAAGAAGGACTCTTTCTTAACATTATGACAAGATGAAGGACGGAAGAGAGAACTGTAGGAAAGAATTTAATGACAACAGGTTTCAATTTTAGAGAAGACATGCTCCTATGGATGAAAAAAATTGCTATTGGCAATGGAAAATGTTAGATTGGAAAGGACCTTGCAAGGCGATATAGCAGAATAAGCTATACTAACATCCAGTCTCATTCGGCAAACTGTTAGCGCTTCCTTAAAGCTTTGATCCTTAATGTGTATGTCCCAAAACCAGCACATCATATTCCACCCAAAACCATTACATGAGTTAAGGAAAGCAGGATTATTTACATAACTAGCTGCTTTTTCTTCTGCTCATATATCAAAAGAAGGTATTTCATTCACTAACCTTCTTCAAGCTCACAATCCACTATGACCCTTTTCTAAAGAACTGCACGTTATTTTTGTTTGTATAGTTGGCTATTCATGCTGAAGTGCAGTACACTGCAATCATATCTGTCGAATTGTGCTCGACTTCTTTCAAACAAGTTCTTTCTTTAAGAACAGCTGGAAATCTAGTCCCAGCACACCTGCAATATTTCCCAGCTTCGTGTCATCTACAGATTTAGAAAATATAACTTCTCGTTCCATGAACCACTGTAATAATCAAAGCCCAAAGTCAAACCAGAGTGAGAACAGAGCCCAAGCAACATTGTCCTCACACACCTCTAGGGCAACATGTCTAATATTGATGTCAGAGTGGGGCCAATGAAAAAATGTTTTCCTACAGGAAGCCTGCACTCAGCTTCTTTGAGTTACTGCTCTCTCCTTACTACTGGCAGGCAGCTTCTTCACATGTCTCTTTTACATGTTCACAACTGACACATGCTTGGTTACCCACTCCTGTTGCCTTCCTTCCGCTTCCAAAGGAATGTTACCAATATATCCTTCTCATATTTTAAGTTCTACTTCTCCTTATAGACCTCTGGTCCACAATCCCAGCAAATGCACTAAAGTACTAAGAGATATCTCTAGATTAATTCAAGTTAAGAGTTTGCCAGGACAGCTGCAAGCAAAAAGGAACTGGTTAAATCTTTGCAATTCTCTTTAAACGTTGCCCTCAAATCACTTTCAAAATCATCTTACACCACCATTCAGATTAATAACTGTTCCTGATCTAGCAGAGCTTTGGTCTCTCCATAGGAAGCTGCAGCAAATTCTGCCTTCACCATATTCAAGTAGCACCTCAATATATCCGGTACCAACTTCAGAACTAAAAAAGACCGATCAGAAAGATAGAAGAAAAGGAAACGTGGTCTGAGTTTGAAAGTGTGCTGAAACCCTTAATGATGTTAGGTTTATATGCCTTTTTTGACCAATTTATTTTGTGCGAAAATGTTAGCAAACTGCACCTGAGGAAGGCTGGGATATCGTTGTCTCAAACCTAGATGAGAATAGACATATATTATTTAAAATACAATATAACCAAATTCACAGCTATATTTGGGGTTAATGTCCCAGATTGCCATGTTGATCCCTTAATAATTTTTCAAGGATTTCTTTTGTGCGGTATTATGTACTGAAAAAAAAATATAAAATCCCTCTTGCTGTTTTGATTACATATGCCCCTCCTTCCCCTTCTTGAACAATTCCTTCCCCACTGAGCTAGGCAAAATTAGTGAAAACGCAGTACGAACTCCAGGGATGTTGTATAGTAGTCAGTGTCAGAAACGAAGATGTGTACTTTGTACAGGAAACTGAATCACCTAACTCCTGAGAATACAGCAGAATACTTGAAGGAATAAGAGAGCAAAAAGTAAGAAGCATGTTTCACTCTTGCCTCATAGGAATTAAGACTAGCCAGATAAAACCCGAGACATTCAAAACTTTTTCTTTTTCTTTGGATACTGGGGATGGGGGAACAAAGCAAAGAGAAAATGGAATATTAATCAGTTATGCTCCTTTCTCTTTCTCCTAACTCCATAATCAACTGCATTTTCACAGATAAAACTCTGCCAGATTCTGATTACCTCGCCTCTAACAGTACAATACTGTTAATGAACTCGCAGTGTCCTATCCAAATATCTTCCTCAAAATTATGATAAAAGTCCCAGTTCACACATGTTCACATTCAGGATTTTACTGATTGTGATATTCAATTTATATCACATCTTAAAAATGAGCAACGTTTGGGAGAAAAAAGTCTTTGTCATTTCTACTAGTAAGTAGTGTATGGAACTGGAGAAAGAAAATTTATTGGTGTTATAATTAATCATATAAGAGTGACTATATTTTAGTTTTAATCTGTACAGTTACTTATAGTGGTGATAAAATATGAGGGAAGAGCTCATAATTCTTCTGAAAATTCCTTGTGTAGAGTCCTAGTCCTGAAAACATTCTTGGTCGCAACCATGAATTTGTTTCTGTCTCTTTAATCCTATTCAGAGACTGAACTGTGCAGGGGTCCAGAGTCACTTCATTATATCTCTCTGCAGAATCTCACTCAGGCAAACTCCCTTCAGATCCAAGAGAGTGGATCCTCAAGTACCTTAAAAAGACTTTGCCAGCACTACATTTTGAGAACATCGCATTCGCTCAGAATACCCATGTTTCCATTCACTAATTTCCTGACATAATGTCTTAAAAATTTATATACCATGCACAAACTAATAAAAACTAAGCAGTAATAGTCCAACAAAATTAATACAGAACAGAATTTCAAAGATTCCTGCAAAGCATGGAAGACATCTTCAAATCTGCATTTTTGTATCAAGCAGGACAAGAGTGCCAGTTTCATGAGTAGCCTGTATGTGAATAGTGTGAATGTCATTGAAAAACAAGGATATATATCAACAGCAGATCCCAATAGAAGATTCCATATAAAAAGTACATTAAGAAGTACAGTAATGCTTGCAATATTTATTCATAAAAGTCATTTTTAAAGAAAATTTAAACATGTTTTTCTCTGGGGCACAATGGCATCTTTGATGTTTGTGATAGAGTCAACTGCTTTTACAAGAAGCTGTAAGATATTTTTCCCCAAATTCATACCTTTTTTAATACATGATTGGTGTTTTCAGCAGCATAGTCTCATGGCATTTCCACTGAGTTCAACAAGGACTTTAAGCAGAATAGAATAAGACAACTTTTCTTGAACCTTCCATGTTCACAGAGATGACAAACCCATACATATTAATCTTGGTATCTAATCGGTATTGCAAAGACAAATGAAACTATGATATTCTTCTTAGCTAAGAATTTGGATCAATACTTCAAATGTTACATCTTCAAGGGGAAAAAAAAAAGAAGAAATATGAAAGGCTAAAAAGTCTGCAAGATTTCATGAATGACTTGGATGTTCTGCAATGCCAACAATGCTTCAAAGCTATGCTTTCAGATGCATAAAAGTTTTTGGTCTGCCTTCTGTGATCTTTACACAGCAACAAGTAAAGACACAGCAAACAAAAATGAGAGATTATTTTAGAACTTTTCCTTTAGCATTCCACAGCATAATGTGCAAGTGTTCAAAATTCAAAAACTAAAAAAAAAAAATATTCTGCAACAGTGCAAAAGAAATCCTAGGTAAGATTTAAGATCATTAGTTTTATATCATGGGTCATGAGAAACCTTGAGCCTTTAATAAATTGCTCCCAATCTTTAGTAAGATGTACCAAAACCCAGAATTACTAAAGAGATATTATAAATAACATCACCAGCTATGCTGTGAAATTAAGTACCTGGATATATTCACCACAAAATGAAATAGACTGATTTGGAATAAGAAAGTTGAATTACATTTTGAAGAAGCTTTGCACTTCTGTATGCCATTAAAAAGATGATAAGTTATGCTCAGAGCTGCTTTTTTTTAAAAAAGTCTTTTTAGAAAATAAAGGTTTTTAGTAAGGGTTGGAACTGTGATAGAAGCTCTAAACAAGCACAGCTTAAAATTGCTCTTTTACACACCTCTGCAAGTCATCATGAAATTAATGAAATTGCCTCAACAAAACAAAGAGATAGTTTTCTTTTGACATTGTATAATTTTTTTTACTGTATGTCACAGGTCTGCCATGTTTGAAGTATTTTAACACTTAGAGGGTAAAAAAAAAATATTTTGGAAGAATTCAGTATTGTTTACCAGCTGCTTGATCTGAAACACTGAAGTAAGATTGTTTTATTCAATACATATCTATATGATTGCTCTACATGACTATGTTCTTTTAATTCTCCTAATTTAAATAGTCTATTCTGCTTCAACCTTTCTTCGGGTGCCATCTCCATCTGAAAGTCTTTAGGTTTATTAGACAATATATACACTACATCAGACAGTAGATAAAGAATTGTCTTTGGTTGTATGTACCAAACCAGAGCTAACTATCTAGCAGATTTCAAGGATGTATGTTCTTTGGAACAGGAACCACCTTATCCTGTCAACATACGGGGACAGGTATATCATAAAACTAGCTATGGTTCCAGCAATAAAAACTGAATTTCCCCAAAAAAGACTAAAAAAAATCAACTAAACCACTACAAAGCAGTCTGAAATCTTGTGCTAGAAAACAGGAGCATTGTAATCCTGTGCAACACTCCTGAATTAACTTCTAAGAAGACAAATTTGCCTTCAATGTCACATTTAGTCAAATATGTATTCTTGTCATACTCCATCCTCTTTAAACAATGCTACAGAAGGCACTTCATTTCAGTGTCAACTGAACTTTATTTTTTTAATAACAAATACGTCTTCCGTATGTATAGATTGCTAAAAATGACTGCAAATTGTATGTACACCTAAAATAAAATTGAATGCTGGAATACAGTTTCTCAGTTTAACCTCATGAATCTCAACAAGGCCAGGTGCAAGGTATTAGCACCGATTGGCACAACAAGAGAAGTAGTCTGGTGGAGAAGGACTTGGGTAGTGAAAAATTGGACATGAGCACATAACATGTGCTCATACCCCAGAAAGTCAACCGTATCCTGGGCTTATCAAAAGAAGTGTGGCCAGCAGGTCAAAGGAGACGATTCTGACCCTCTACTTTGCTCTGATTAAGACTCCACTCCACTTGGAGAAGTGCATCAAGCTCTGGAGTAGTCATCACAGGAAAGACATGGACCTGTTGGAGTGGGTCCAGAGGAGGGCCACTAAAATGACCAAAGGCCTAGAACACCTTCCCTATAAAGAGGCTGAGAGTTGCTGGGTTTGTTCAGCTTGATTTTTTTAAGTACTGAGGTTCACTTTTGACATTAAGCCACAGCAGTTCCTGTGCAATTCTTCATTCCACCAGTGGAGGTGTAAAGAGAATACAAGCCTCTTGCTGCCATTTTTTTCAAGTAATTTATACCACTCTTCCAGCACAACTTATAAATTTAAACCACATATTTCTCATTGCACAAGTTTAATCAGGGAATGCTGAAGCTGGTGCTGATTTAAAACACATTCTTTCATTTTTCATGAACTGCCCCATCCACCTTCATCACACTCATTAACTAAATTATGTATTTAGATTTGATTTCCGTCTTTTCAATTCTATCAGTTCTCAGAAACTATTAGAAAATGGTAATGAGTAAGGGAAATACATAACATCAGTACACCTATACAAATATCCCAATAAGCAAACACAGGAAGAATCTAGGGGGAAAGCTCATGTAGGTCAGTATAAATTCAAAGAAAGAAGTCACAGTTTAAAGAAGCTTCAGTATATCAAAGTTTTACCATGTGGATCACTTGTAGTGAGTTGTAAAAAATAAAGAGAACAGAAGGGAAAAAAACAGTACAAGATTGCATTTCTTCATTTCCTCTGTGTCAGACTGCCTCATTTGTGAATGTTTCATTATTTCAATTATGCTGTCATATAACTTAAGCAAAGCATATCTGAAGTTCTAGCAGCTGTAGCTCAAGGCAATAAATCATTCCAAGAATCAGAGAATGATCTGGGTTGGAATGAACCTTAAAGGTCATCCAGTTCCAATTCCCCTGCCCACCTGCCACTAGATCAGACTGCTCTAAGCCTCGTCCAATCTGGTCTTAAACAACTCCAGGGATGGGGCATTCTAACCTTCTCTGGGCAACCTGTGCCAGAGCCGCACCACCCTCACAGTAAAGAATTTCTTCATAATATCTAATCTAAATCTCCCCTCTTTCAGCTTAAAACTGTTCCCCTTCATCCCATTACTGCACTCTTTGATAAAGAGTCCCTCTCCAGCTTTCCTGAAGGCACTTATGTGAAGCTCTTATGTGTGATTCTAACTCAGATTTTTCCAACATTATCCATCTCTCAATCTTCTATTTCAGCTGTTCCATCCCTACACTGAGGCTCAGATGGAAAACTAGAAGGTCCCTCTGGCCACTCCCTAGCAGGTATGCTTATTTCAACTGTTACAGAAATTTGCATCAGAACTACTTTTCAAAAATGCCAAGCTATATTACAGTTCTATAATTTTACAACAGAAATTAATGTAACATATTATTTTAGAGTTTTGTTTGCATTCTAAGTTGACATTTTTTTAGTAGTAATTTGCTTTAATGAGAAAAAGAAGGGGTGTATAGATGAGTCTTACAGTTTTGTAGTGAAGTGCTTCAGGACTATAAAAAACACTGCCCCACAATGAGGAGAAAGGATAACACAAAATATAAATGATAAAATAAAACTGAGAATAAAATGGAAATCAATGTTTTTAGGTTTGACTGGAATCATAATTTCTCATTTTCATGGAAAGCTAATGCAAGAGAAAAGACAAAAGGAAGAATGATTTCCCTTCTAATTGCTGTATTCACACAGCTCTACCGCTATTATAAGAAACAATTAAAAACTAATTGTTTCATGCAATGCTTAAATCTCAAAAGTGCCAGTTTCTCAGCATTGCCACAATTTTCATACAATTGAACCTCCACTTAGGGAGGAATCTCAGATTGCTTGCACTGCCATCTCTAGGAGTCAAAATAGCATAAATAATCTTTGCATTATTTATTTTAATTACTGTCTTGCCAAATACACAGTCAATGCTTCATTAAAAACATAGTCAGTGGGCAGTGAGGTATGAAACACAATCTTAAGGACTGATTTATCTAGCACTTATCTCAGTGCCCTTGTTTCCAAAATGGATCAAGTGTCACAGTCCAGAAACAGCAATTTTAAACAGTTCCATATTTAAGGGCACTTTCACCAGTTTAATACCTCTGTAAATTGTTTTTGTAAACACACTCTATAATGACATATTATGCCATGGACCTATCTTGGTATGCAGCTTCACAATGCTAGTCTTCACCATGACAGGTTAATTATGAAGCATTCTAAGAGATTTAAGAATTAGCCAGTTGCCCTTAGTCGATTGGCAATAGAAAATAAGTTTTCTATACATGAGAATACACTAATTGAAAAGCAGTGGTTCGATTTCATTTTAATGAGTAACAGCAGGCATCTACAGCATAAAATACATATCTATATATATTTTTCTTTTTATATTTCTTTCCTGTTATTATATAGCTGTCAGTCTTAAGGACCTTTAGGCAAAAAAGAGATAAAGTAAATGGCTTTCATTTAAGCTTGCAGCTTTCTCAAACTGAAACAAGAGGTAAAACGTAGTCTGTTCTGTGATAACATCTTATTTCTGTAAGCACATTAGGAACCCCTAAATAAAATAGCAAACTGATCTATTACTGCATCACACTGAATCTTTCCTTGATAACACTTAAGTGTGAAGGTCTTCCTACACTCATTTGTATCCTTGATAAAGTAATATATCTACAGCAATTTGACTGTTAATTAAGAACTATGCTTATTCTTCAGTTTACTGGCAACTTAACAATAACATTTTTTAAAAGAGAAAATCCTGGAGCTGTTGGATTATAAGAGTATATAAACTAACAGCTGTTTCAGTAGAACTGCTTTCCATTTCACCAGTCACTAGTTACACAGTCCAAGGCCTTGGCTTGAGTATAAATCCTCAGGATAATTTCACATATCCTTTATTTTACTTGCATTATTAACCAAGTCAGTTTGGCCACATGAAAAGGTTTTAAAATGTATGATCTATATCACGGGCCAAGCATAAAGCACAATTCCTGTAGAGTTTTATTGCATTTACAGATTTTTTTATGTCCTCTATAAGAACACAAGCATCACAATTATTTCTCAGCTAAAAGAGTGCTGATTCATGCAGTTTTAAATAATTATTTTATATATTTACGAGTTTCTGTGTAGGATGATCTTTGTTGTTCATAGATGAATCATGACTCAGTTGAAAGTGGGCAAAGCCAGGCCGTCTAACTCAGAGGAGGCAGAAGAGCCTCTATGAGAGGAAGTGTTATAATTTCTGCCACTCGCTTCCTTACTACCGAAGTTTTTAATTCTAAGCTATTATGCACTAGGATAAGGGAGAGGGTAATGAAAACTAATGCTGATGTCACAAAGTCAGGAAGGCTTCTGTTTGCAATAGTGTTACCAAGTTCAACTTGCTACAGTTTAAAACAAAACAAAACAAAAAACTAAACATGATTTGCAAAGAATTTAAAAAAAAAAAAAAAGAAACCAAAACACACAGGTAATCTTAAAAATGAGTAGTTAGTTAAAAATAAATAAGTTCTTTCTTTTGATGAAGAAGCACTGAACTGCAACAAAGCAGTTATGCAGGGTATGTATATGTAACTAAACCAGAATGATACCTGACAGACCTGATCTCGATAAGTTTATCTTTTGAACGAAATGGTGCTATAAAAATTAATCTCAAGAGATCAACAAAGTCATGGGCACTAATAAGCTTCTTCTGACTTCAGCATCAGGTTTGATTTGTACGCACTGCCTATGTGACTTCAACAAGTGCATCTGTACAGCAAAATAACCTACACCTCCTGTATTTCAGGAACCACACTTCAGCCTTGGTTTAATCTTCAAAAAAAATCACACTCTTAATCCAAAGGATGACATAAGTGTACTCGCATCCATGACGTCAGAGTCCAAAGAAAAACCCTGATAAAAATGAGTACATTTAAATTATTTCAGGGCTAAATATTATGCAATAATGACGACAGATTCTGTGCAGAAACTAGCATCTAATACATACAGATTTATGAACTGTCAAATGATTTTTATAACACTGGTGCTAAACAAATCACTGAAAAATACAGTACTGTGCTATGCAAGACAAGTTATTACATAGCCCAAATTTATCCAGAGCTCATGAAAAATGGAAGCATGATATTAACCACCTATTACAGCTTCTTCCTAATGGGGAACATGTTTGAAGATCAAATTCTTCAGGAAGAGAAAAAAGCCTGCCAAAAACCTCATAGTCTCTATGCATCATCGGCACTAGTTAGGGTGTTCCATTTGCACAGTGGCAGGTAAAAATACGACACTCCTGAAATTTTAGATTCCCTTCCCAGTGCTTTTGAATGATTTGTAGAAGAAATAATTCACTGTTCCAAGAAAAGATAGGCACTGTGTTTCCATATAAACTACAAGTAGGCAATATGGCTTCTGTCATGCAGCACTGAGACAGAATGTACTAGTTTCCTATAAATGCATTGCTGTCAAAGTATAAATCAGATAGATATAGTAGCATTTACAACAGACACACTGACATCCGGTTTAACTAGCCAATTTTGAAGAATTTTCTAATAAATGTTAAAAATGACTAAGCTGAGGCAGATTAGATTAATATGCACTTATGAAACAGCACTTTCCACTTTTACTTACTTACATTTCTGTGTTCTACTATTTCATAAAAACATATTTCTACAATGCTGGAAATTCAGAATAACAAAAAGAGATTGGCCTTCTTGAAGTTGATGGCAAGTCTACATTGTGTAAGGACCCATGTGGACCAACCAGCAAGCGAAGAATATTCTTACTTCAAATTTTATTTGATGAAATACACATACATATGCCTGAGCAGCATCTGTCACATTTTATCTCAATCCAGCTGAGAGGCCCAGTGATTACTGATAACAGAAAGTTATATTGCATTGCTAATTTTCAAGGTATTTGCATTATCTTAACTATAAAACTATATAAAAAATGCTTCCATTATCTGTTATTTTAATGTAACGGTAATTGAGAAAATTACAGAAATTGGCAACAACCAAATACAATAATGCCATACCAAATCAAACCAAGTAAATATAGTATCATTGAGGTAAAGTGATGAAAGCTACATTAATGATGAAAAAATTAAGGAAAGGAAGTGTGCCAATATTCTTGTTCTCCAAGCTGTCAAGCACTTGCAACTGGGAACAGCAGATGACTATTAACTCTGAAAATTGGCACAGAGTGCTAAAATGAAATTTCACCCACTACGTTTCAAGATTTCTGTAAAACCACTAGATCTGTCTACCTTTACATGTCTGAAACAAAATTTTCATCTTGTACCATGTATTCTGTATAACATACATTTAAAGTAGTATAACAGCTATTTTCTCATTGCAGAAAATGAGAAAAAGAATAGACTATCATAGCTAGACTGACAGAAAATTTAATTTTACTTTGATTTAACTCCCATTTCCAATTCAGATCAAAATACA
Source organism: Cuculus canorus (assembly GCF_017976375.1). Classification (NCBI taxonomy): domain Eukaryota; kingdom Metazoa; phylum Chordata; class Aves; order Cuculiformes; family Cuculidae; genus Cuculus; species Cuculus canorus. Next base: position 50,450,021 of record NC_071441.1, read on the forward strand.
ATGACGTTGATGAATGACCTGAAGCACAGCACTTGAGTGCATAAATTGAAACAGTTCTAAGTTAATCGTAAAACTACTAACACCACCTTTCAACATTTAGTGACACTTGTATCATGCCAAGATATCATCTTTCCCTAGGACAAAAATTAAAGGATAGGTCAGGTAAATGTATAGTAAGCTTTTCTTATAAAAATCACTCTGACAGTCACTAAAATGTGCAACTTTAGTTAGCTAAGTATGTCCTCCTTTAGACATATGTAAGATGGTAATTTATCTGAATATAGTTTAGATTAATATAATTACACTAAAAATAAATGTTTTGCTACAGAATTTTTTTCAATAGGATGTCATTCCAACAGTAGAGTGAAAAGTTAGTACTTTTATGTGCTTTGTCTAAAATTATCAGTGAGAAATGTAATATTTCTGTCTACATCAAAGAGTAATTGCTTAGCAGGGTTTGGCATTGCTTCCACAATGCCTGTTGAAGTTCTGGTATTGCATGCAAAGTGCCCTTAAAACATTTTAAAATACTATTCATTTATACATAGGACAACATTAGAGCAATAAAGAAACATTACATTCTGTGGGAAAGACATATAAAAAAATGATGGCTGTGTGTAGAATAATAGTCAAGTTTCACCAAGTCTCAAACCAATAAGAAAAATATTCTAACGTGGTGCTTATGCATTCTTCCTGAACAGTGGAACTCCACACACAGGAAGCAAGCACAAACACACAAAAAAAAAATACAAGGACTCACCATAAGATGGACATCCTACTTTGCTTTCTGTTGGTTTACTGTGATAAATTTCAGTTTATCAAGAAGGAAACACGTAACTCTTGCCAGTCCCCTTGTCAAAGGCAGTATACGAGACAGAAGAATCCTCATAATCGTGTCATGCAGACTTTGTAATTTCTGCAGTGAAGTGGCCTGTTCTAGATAAAGGTTCCACCACGCAACATAACCAGCACATTCAGACGTTCATCACCTTTATTCACCATTCGAGTTTTCATGAGTTAGGTATTTAAAAATACAGCCATGGTTAACTAAACTCCTTTTACACTAGCCTTATAGGTGGGTAGCCTACTTACTGGTTTCTGCTGCATTTTTGCATAACTTTGAGAAGTGTAAAACCAGAAAATGTATGCAGAATCCAGATATTTTCTCATCATAAAACCATGATTATCATGCATCTGAATTAAAATTGTGCAGGTTTACAGACTGTGGAATGCTGTGCCATAACACAGACACTAATGGTGGGGTCACAATCCTACAATTCTCAAGTCATCTTATTTGGACAGGCACTAGTCCACCTGCACAGCTTGTTTCCAAAAGTCTTAAAAATATAGCAACAATTCAGCAGCTCTCATAGCTGTCTCCAATTGCTGCCTGAACAATATGTTATGTCATACTAAGATGTTTTTCATTATTTTGAAAATATTAGTGGTTTGATTATTTTTACCATCAATCTTCACTTACACATTCTAGACTGATAAATTTATGCCTAGATGTAGGTTCCTGTTTTCAAATGCATGTTTTGTATTAATTTTTTCAAGTATGCACACTGAGAATCTGACTGAGCCTACGTACATTTTATAGGAAGAAAGCTCAGCGCACAGGAATTAATATAAAAAAACAAAGGGCTGCAGTTTTAGCTTTTTTATATTCCCCAATGGCATGCACCTTTTCTGAAATGTAAAAAAAAAAAAGATGTAACTTCTGATGAAAGAATGTTACTTATTGTCCTCTTTATTTTTGCAACAATTTTTTAATAATTATTTGCTGCAGTTATCGAAGGTGCGAGGTGAGTAAACAAAAAAGTCACCTTTTATTTAACAGCCTAAGTATATACACAACATAGTATACTTAGTTGCTGATTCTCGATTCTATTTTTAATGTCTTCTCTGGAACCTGAATTTCCTAACTGGAAAAAAAAAAAAAAAAAGTGGAATGGGAGAGAACACCACTCAAGAATGCAACAGATCATTTTAGTCTCTAGACTGCAAAGTTGCTTTCAATAGTGTCTCCAACATTTTTGCACATTTTTAAAGCCCCTGCTGACAGTTCAAGAATGCCTATATAATATCTCAGTGTCTCCTAGGTCACTATTTATTTGTATGCATTAATTAAAACCAAAGTCCTATTACTCATTTTGTTACATGTAACTCCAAGCCTTCATATACACCTATATACAGGGAGGCTTTGTTTTCCTGAGAAACAGACCTACATCAAGATGAAGAGGCATACCCAAACTCATGCTATACATCCCTAGCAGAAAACAAAATTAGGTTTTACGGATTCCAGGAAAAGCTGACTTTTTCTTCCCTCAATAAGTAAAACTGTGAAATATCAACACAAAAGGTATGTGCAGACCTTCAGTTCTTCCTTCTTGAAGTTATAAAAGAAAAGCTAAGTAAGGGGGTACCAATAACGTATTCATCCTTCGGGTTTGCTATGCTGGATTTACTGAAATCAATACCAACATTTCTTATCTTCACCAAATTTAGGACACAAAAAAATCACTGCACATTCCTGGACAGTAATTTATGTATCTTTTGTGAGGTAATTTTAATTTTAATCTTGTGCACAGTACTTTATGTATATTAAACATCATACAATAATTAAATTTTAAAATAAAAATTCCCTGCAAGTTATAGAAATAAAAAATGGCTTAAAAGTGTACATGATTAGAATTGCATAAATTAGTACAGAATACTGAATCATTCTGAAAGGAAATCGTGGTCTTTATGGTTTCTGGTTATACCTGATTTTTTAATAATGTTATTGATTAGTTGCTCAGAAATCAAATTCAGAGATAGAACCCACTACTTACAAATCCAGGTTTCACACTACACCCTAAACCTATATATTTCTAAAGCCTCTTTAAGAAAACATGTTTCTCTAAACAACTTAGCATTGAAAGTAAGTTTTCTTTAGTCAGGTTGAATTTTAGTTAATATTAGAATTTCAAATCTAGTTTGGTATCAGAGGCATATTGCTATACTACATAAATATAGATCAAGTTAAACATTATAACTGAATTTTAACACGGGACTGATACTTCCATCATAACTGGACACATATCCACAAAATCAGGTGGGATTTTTGTGGATATTGAAGGGGTTGGATTTTATTCCTCAAAAAAGTAGCAAAAGCCAGTGGAGATCACTTTGTGACAGAGAGTATGAGAAAGAACCCACACTCTGAATCACATTTATCAGTGTTCTGATTAGAACTTGGGTCAATAAAGATACATTGATAATGTCACAACTGTACAAGCACATTGTAGTGAAAATAGAACTACACTTTCATAAATTAGAAGCGACATCTGCTGGTTTTCATAATAAAAATGCCTTTGCTAAAACAGCATATCCTTATTAAACACATTAGTTCTCCAAACTACTCATTCTGCTAACAAAATAGAGGAAAATAAGGACAGAATCAAACAGGTTGATATCTGTGAAGAATAAACTTGTCCATCATATCAAATAGTGTTAACTGACCACACAGGTCCTGAAATCTGAAAGCTGTTCTTGCGTACCTGGGGCATTATTCTTGGAAATTAAGAGATCCAGCAAAGAATATAATAGAATCATATTTTTTTCACCTAATCTTTATAAGTTTGTGCAGAACTTAGAAAACCCATAATTCCAACAACCATATTTGTTATTTTCCCTCTTTTTCAATAAACTACCTTGCTTAACACAAGCCTTTTTTTCCAAAGGGAATCCATAACTGATGTCAGTCTAGAGTACAGAGAAAATATCAGACTATTTCACTGAATTATGATAGTCCTTTGATTAGAAATGGCAGATTTTTTATTATTTTTCTTTTATCTACAGAAGAAAGAAATTGTTCAGAACAACCAAACAGAAATACTCATAACTGAAACACTAGTGCACAGTTTGATGCACTAATGAACTACTGACCTTCATTTATGCTTCATATAAGCTGTTCAGTTCTGATTCCCTCAAGTAGACCTTTCATAAATACAAACAGATTTAACTATGTCTCCTTAAATATCTGAGGTTATGTGCTTTGGAAATCACACGTAACCTATGATCATATCCCACTGAATGGCCCTTAACATTTCACACTGAGATATTAACTAATTTTTCATTATTGCCTTTTATCTTGGTCTCTTTCTTCCATAGCTACCTAATGCATATGTCTGAATGTATCATTGATTCTTTTCCTTGTTATTATTAGAGAAAATAGTTTGAAAATAAGACACCTTATGGACTGAGTACTTGATGAGAGTCTTGGCATGTACATAACCAGCAAGCTACTCATTACTGGGCACTCATTGAAGAGGACAACTTTAAGTATCCTATTATCACAGGGATAATGGCTCTGCTGTGCAGCGCAACAATTCTAAGATTACACCAAGTATCATTTTATTCACACTAATAAATGTTGACAAATTACTCCTCAACTTTTCTGTTGGTAGCACGGCTTTCAGGAAAGCAGGATACTTGATGTTACAGTCGGCAAAGGCAGTGAACTATAAATCTCTGAGCTCTGCCAAACAATGATCCAAACACAGGGACAATGACTGCCAAAACCCATTCTTTTTATGCAGTGCCATTTCTTACCTTCTTGACTTCCTGCTGTGCCTCTCAGACCATAACACTGAGAGACAGAAAGACTAGAAAGGAAACAGTAACAGCAGGAAAAGCAATACAAGGCATTGACACTGGTTATTCAACTGATAGATAAGATGAAGCAATCTAAGAAACAACTAACTACAATCTAACTGGAAAGCACTGCATAGTTCTTATTTGATTATCTAAAATACCACCTCAGTAGAATCCAGAATAAATTTTCTTCCTAGTAAATAACTTTTCAAAAAGGCATTCCATATAAAGAAGAGACTGAAGCAGCATAAAGGAGAATTGATATTGCAAGGCATTATTTGCACAAAAATCTAGAATGACCAGTAAACCATTTAGTCAGAGTACATAAAAACTATTCTAAGAGCTTTATATCCTTAAACATTTTAAACCTTGAACCTCTAATATGATTTTTTTCCTACTACCTAACATCTGTTCTAAGGATACAAAAAGATAATTCAAAAATTAGAAAGTTTCATTTTTATCTCTACAGAACTTTGGGCTCAGCTCTTCCCTTCTGCATTAATCTCTCTCTTGACTTCTTTCTGGCCATGTGAAAGCAAATTCCAGTAGTCCTACAACTGCTGTACTTGATTCTGTGAGATACAGAGTTGCTACTCCCCTGTTGAGAGCTCCAACTGCATTAACACACATAGTATGCTCACTGAGGAAGGGGAAAGGGGGGGGAGTTTCCCTTTTACTAAGCTTGCTGCTATAGAAATTGAATCCATGTCTCTAAGTAGGGCAAGTACTAGGGCAAGATAGCTGTTTTTTTCAATGAACGATCCAGAAAATTCTTCTCTCTCAGTTGGTTCATTCTTTTCATTCTTTAAGATTAGACACAATATGTTTGCAATTTAGCTTATGCTGGAAGGTCTCTTTGTTTTTATTAAACAATAGAAATATACCAATGGTCAGAATAAGTAACATAGACACAAACTTTAGGAATTTATATTTTGCTTTGATTAGCTTTGTTACGAGATCTTGTGGATCTTGTGAAATAAAATCTTTCCTCCAAAAGGTTAACTTCAGCCACGTACTTTACTTTTTCCTCGGAGGGAGGAGCAGAGAGTGAATTGCTCGTTCACCTCATTTATTTTAGCTATGCTCCCATGTCCTTTAGAAAGATCCAGCTGCAGTGTCTGAAGTAGATGAGCTCTGTGAAGTACATATTAATCAGTTCACAGAAAACAGCTAAAGTTCAGAAAGAACAGATTCACCAAACCCAAAGAAAACCTCTGCACGAAAGAAAGATATTAGGGTCTAAGGACAGTTCTGAATGAAAACTATAGACCGAAGATGCAAAAGGAGATAAACTGAACAACAAAACAGGGAACAGCCCACTATCCTGTGTCAGTATAGGTGCATTGGTTTTGGCTGGGATAGGGCTAATTTTCTGTGTAACAGCTTATAGAGTGCTATGTTTTGGCTTTATTACAAAAACAGCATTGATAACACCTATCTTTTAGCTACTGCTGAACACTGTATACACAACATCAAAATCTTTCCTGCTTCTCACACCGACCTACCAGCAAGGAGGCTTGGGGTGCACAAGAAGCTGCAAGGGGATACAGCTGCGACAGCCAACCCCAACTGACCAGAGGGATATTCCATACCGTAAGCCATTACACTTCAGAAGAAAAGATTGAAAAACAAGGATGAAGGGGAAACATTTAGAGTTACAGCATTTGTCGCCACAAGTGACCATTATATGCGAAGCAGCCCTCCTTTCCTGGAAGTTACTGAACACCTGCTTGCTGATAGAACATCATGAATTAATTTCTCATTTTGTTTTTCCCAGCTTTGCTTTACCTATTAAACTGTCTTTATCTCAACACACAAGTGTTCTCACTTTTATCCTCCTGATTCTCTCCCCCATCCCACTGTGAAGGGTGTGAGCAATTGGCTGTGTGAGGCTTACCTGCTTACTGATTTTAACCCACAACAATAGGAAAGAAGATATTTTTGACAGATCAAATTACAGAAACTCGTAAGAAGCTGTAACTTGAAATAGATACCATAAATTAATCTGAGAACAAGCTTTGTATTTTCAACAGAAAAACCATTCTATTGTCAGCAAAAAGGGATTTTGTTCTATAGAAAATAAATGGTTATTAAAGGCCACAGAGGGATAATGGTTCACCTTAGTGACCAAAGGAAAGAAATTAAAAAAAAAAAAAAAATAAAAGCAGGTTACTAATCCTGATGGAACTTGACTATATATAAAACCAAGTACTATTACTGATGAAGACATAAAATCACCTCCCTACTGTGTTCTGTATTCTACTACCCATGGAGAACAGTGAGAGTGCTGTAAGGACACTGGAGAGACTGGAACATACAGGGGAACTTCATCAACAAATTTCAACGAATTGACTCGTTTCTAAGGACATCTAGGATGAAGACAGAGCAAGCAGAGGATTAGAAAGCACATGCTCCTTCCAACCTAAGTTATTTTATGACAGAATGAACCATTCCTACCTCCAACACTAAGTACTTAAACATTAAAGGAATGATATCAAGGACAAACTGATGGATGCAACAATCTTTGTAAAAAAAATATTTCTGATTATAGAGACGAGTCATTTTGGACTGGTTGCACATAAAGACCGATAATCCACATTCAGAACCTAAGTAAAATCTGCCTGAGTATATTTTAAAATCAAGTACAGAATAAATCAATGGCAACACACACACACGCACAAAAAAAAAAAGAAAAAAAAAAAGAAATAAACCCAAACCATTAAATTTTTAAGAACAGGCAATGCAGCAGACCATCCCTGCATGAAGCCACTATAATTTAGTAATGGCAGTGAAACAAAAGGTGGATAAAATAAACTATTATAGCTAAAATTGGGTAGGAAATCCCTGGAACTGTATCCGCTAACATTAGCAGCAATAAGGTACAAATCCACTTCAAAGAATGAATACGCTACATTTCAAAATATAACATTCCATAACACTTTACAGAAACAGTAGTGTCAGGTAGAAGAATATGTTCTTCACTAAATTTCTGATAAGGCTGTGCCTGGAAATGAGTGGATAATTATAACAATGGGGTAGAAGAAGAAAGGAGTTGATGATCTGCCACCAAAGTCTTGATTTTATACTAATGCAAGGAAGAAGGATGACCAACTTCAGATTTTTGTGTTCTTGCTACCTCTAAGGCAATTACTCCTAACTGAAAAGCCAAGATATTTTATTTCACTGCTAACGAAGTGAAAAGTGTACAAGTTAAAACAACTACTAAAAAGCAAGGTCCCTAAAGAAAAAAAAAAAAAAGCTACTTTGCAGATTCTATTAAGCTACTTTTAATAACAAAACAGTATTGAAGAGGGAAGCAGAAATCAGAGCTGCATGATACACACACATTTGAAGGTTAATATCACCTATAATTTAAGGCAATAATGAAATAATATAGTAGCTAACACAAAACTTTCTTTAATACCAGCTTCATATTTACCCCACTCAATGTAATTTTGGATCGGACTTTTAGGAAATTCATGCAGAATGGAAAGGAGAACTAAATACTTTTAGACCTTGTATCTTAATTTGCCCTGCTTTTCCATTCTATTGGTTTAACTGTTGTAGTAAGTTAAATCTTTATTTCTTGTCAAATATATGCCCACAACAAAAGGAATAAATACTTCTTGGCCTCCTGAAGTCATTTCAGGACTTATTACACTAGTTGAGATAATATACACCCATAATTAGAAACATGTTCATAAGTGTTGATTTAATGTGACAGAAAAAAAGAATGCCTGTTTTATGATGTCTTTTGTCTGCTGCCCACGTTGTGAACTTTCACCATGCCTTATGAACTGTTTACCCACAGACATACCAAGAACAGTAATATTATCCTTTCATGAAGACAATCTGTACATCTCCACTTCTAGATTTGTCCCTCAAAATCAGTCTGCTTGCTAGATCATTCATGCAGCATGCATGATTTACCTACTTTTAAGCGGCTCAGAAGATGCACACAAGATTCAGGGACCAAAACCCAGATATAAGAATTTACTGTCATAATGTACAGCACTGACCTGTCTTAACAGGCATTAAGAGAGCTACATGATTGTAAATTCAATATCATTGAAAAATAACTGTTTCTTATAGCTACGTTTTGTCTCATCTCTATCAAATGGGACAGGACACAGATTTTCACTGTGAATTTCTTCTGGATAGTTGCCCAGATGCTAAGTAAACTCTATGTATGTCATTGCTAAAGCTTGTCAGCATGGTTAGTATAGTCTGTCATTCAGACGAGGCAAATGTCATACATTAAACCAAACATCAGTATCAGCAGTTTCTAGGCTCTCTGTTCTCCTTGACATAGGAGGAAAAGCCTAGAAGAAGAACTGATAGTGACAGAAATATAAGAAAAAAATAATCAAGTTATTAATATCTTCAGCTCTTCAAACCTCTCTGAAACCTGCTCACATAAACAATCCACAACTAGCTAAAAAAAATTATTTGAAAGTAGTAATTTCATTATCCCCCTAACCAAAGGAACACCATGTTACGGCAATCTAAAGATCTTCAACACAGAGAGAGAATATCAGCACTTTTTAAGGAAAAACACATTATCCCCAACAATCTATTTTATTGACCTTGTTTTCAATTGGCCTTCACTCTGGGCAATTTTACACACCCTTGACATCAAATATGATAGACTTGAAATAGAAAATAGAGCAAGCTAGAGAGCAATGCTGTGCTAGAACTATATTCCATCACAAGACACATTTGTTAGAATGTAACTCTTCATATAATCCAATTGTTTTCAGTTGGGAGGTCCATTTTCGAGCCGAAAAGAAATATATGTTCTGACAATGTCAAAATTATTCTGCTTCCAAATTACTTCTCCTTTCAAACGCTGTTTATATTACTTCATATTATAATGCCACATATGAAAACACGAAGATAAAATGGAAACCAAACATAATTCAAAATATTTTGGATCAACTTATAGATTAACTATAATCAAGTTATAGATTAACTTATAGTTCTCCCTTGGAAAATAACAAGTAGAGAAAATTTGTGTTTCTCTGGAAGGAAACCAAATCTCTACATTTAAAGCCGTAAAGCAGAACATACATTTTTACAGCATTATCAGATGATACAGCTAAGTCCAAAAGCAAAGCAGTGGGCATTATGTCTCCTGAAGCACACTCTTTTTACTCAGTATGAAGAAACTCATGTCTAGCAAGAAGTAGTAACATCTCCCTTTCTGAATCTCTATGCAAACTAGGATTTAAGGATTCAAGATTTTTTGATGTTCTTTGTCTTAAGGAATGGAGCCATAGAGCATTTTTTCTACAAATCCGGTAAACAAAACCCAATGCCTTCTTCTTGCAGCACAGCCACCTTATTACAGATCACATTTCAGAATCTGGCCTTCAATTTCATATTCCCAACATGAATTACAAGATTACCTAAGGGACTGTAATTGCAAGAATGAATGTCTCTTTTCCAGTCCTATTGCTCATAGTTACTCTGAAACAAAGATGTGTCAGTTTATGTCAGGGGACAACACAGCACAGTGCATCCTATCTATTTATTATTTCCTTAGTTTAGATGTACTAAGACAACAACGTAGCACTGGTTAAAATGGTAATTTTGCTGAAGCAAAAACAGTTCAAAAAGAAAAAAAATCTGGTTTATGCTCACTTTTTAACAGTAGTTAAATATATCCATAACAGATCAGTTGATTTGCCCTGCTCTCCATTATATTCCAAATACACTGACTTACTAAGAAAAAGTGATCTCAGAAAGTGATCTTACAAAGTCACTGTACTGAATATATTTAGTGTACACATATGTACTACACCTGGCATATTCTGCTGTAGCAGAATGAACTGGTATCATCACACCAAGGTGGGGAAGTGTCACTACCACAGGACAAAAAGTTAACATAAGATAAAGCCAACAAAGATGTGTCTTTCATGCTGAAAAGATAGCACTACCTTCATATCTACCAGTTCCACTCAAAATTTGCCTTATACATTGGGTGCTGCAGGACAGAAAGATGGTCAACATCACTCGCTACTTCAGTGGGCTTGAATTCTGGACACTAAAACCAGAAAATAGAAAAACATCAAACCAAAACAAACCACCACTGAAGCTCTACGAAGGAAAAGCTCTAGGCACACATAAGAGTAATTGTTAATTTCAGTTCCGAATCCTAAGTTTTTGCCCACTGCTTCCATGGTTCCAAAACCACTCATTACAGTTTGGTTTAAGTCAATCTAACTTTTTAACGCTACATGAATGAAATGGCATCTCCTTTGAACCTACAGTAATACACAGGCACATGGTCAAAAAGACCAAATACCTGGTCTGCCTGTAAAACAAACAGATTTAAATAAAAACTTACCTTTACCATTTGGATCAACCCAGTCAGCTGGCACTGATCTGTAAACTATGCTCGCTGGACTATTTCATAGTGTCAATGAATGGGAATGTTTACTTCACACTAGACCAATTCACCTTGGGTGAATGCGCTCAGAATGCATTTATCTACTAGTTTTCAACTTTTTCCTCTAATTTTTCCTATTTTGAATAATAAACTTCTCTTTTAGTTAAGGGAAGTGGCATGGTATCCCTAAGGAAATGGATGCTTACTACATATCTGAACATCTAAAGTCTGTGTAATATTTGAAATATATTGGGAGTGGTAGTAAATGTCTAGCGAAAAACCTATTCTAAAAGACATGTTAAAATCTTAGTCCCCTAGGATAACGAATCATGGAATTATAGAATCATGGAATCATAGAATCATAGAATAGTTTGGATTGTAAGGGATCTTAAAGATCATCTAGTTCGAAACCCCTGCCATGGGCAGGGACATCCCACTAGATCAGGCTGCCCAAGGCCCCATCCAACCTGGCCTTGAACACCTCCAGGGATGGGGCAGCCACAACCTCCCTGGGCAATGTGTTCCAGTGTCTCACCACTCTCATAGTGCTAATTCTTCCTAATGTCTAGTCTAAATCTTGTTTCTGCAACTGTAGAATGCTATTTCCGCAACTGCACATTATACAAATGAAGGAACAAGGACAGGGATGCTGGTACTATACTAAGTGACATTTCAGATGTTTCAAGAATCGAAGTTAGACAAAGAACAGCAGTTAAAAAATTTCATCTTAAAAGGAGGAAAATATTTTTGGCCCCCTTTTTTCAATAAAATGCAAATTACTGGTCAAATATATCCCTAGGTTATCTATTACAGTAACATGATGTCAAAGTAAGAAGTTATTCTTAGTTTCAACATCTAACAGTGAAAGTCCTGGTACCAATCTCTGCTCTGAGGATGAGGTTACTTATTCTCTTCTTCAGATATTCTATGTCAGTCTTTAAAACCAAAATACCTATAAACCAGGTATTCATCTACCCCTCATGTAATTCAGATTCCCGATTCGCGACTTAGAAACCTCTGTATTTAAGTGTAGAATCAGAATGGTTTGTGCTGGAAGGGACCTTAAACATCATCTAGTTCCAACCTGCCTGCAGGGAGGGACACCTCCTGGTAGACTAGGCTGCTCAACGCCCCATCCAACCCAGCCTTGAACTCTTCCAGGGCAGAGGCATCCATAACTCTCTCAGGCAACCTGTTCCAGTGCAGAGAGTCTTTGTGGCTGCACCATACCTAATAGAAAATCAGAACCAAAGGTAACAGCAAGTCTAACGGGGCAATAGGCTATACATGAATATGAGCAAAGAACATAACAGGGAGAGAAAGACTGCTGGGAGTAGGATTTTCTGTTTGGAACACTGATCAGGCAACACCACGTGAAAAAAACCTAGAGATTTACCCTACAGCAAATCATATATGCATAGCATAGCATAGGTCAATGTGACACCAGCGTGGATCATACAATGAACATCTGCCATGCAGACTAAGATCCTAGGGATGAAATGATGAACATACACTGTCACTGATAAACTTTGAATGGCAATGTGAAGAGCATAATTTGTCTAACTACATTCGTATTTACTTGGGTTTTTGCATATTCAACCACATCTACTGCTCATTTTAACAGCAATTATCTGGCAACCATACCTCTTCCTCAGTACCCAGAACCTAATGACAACACCATTACTTAGAATCTCTTAAGATATTGGGTTAATCCACCAGCATCACAGAGATGCTGCTGGTTTAATGGCAAAGATAAGAGATAAACACTTACCCGATCACCTGAATGTCACGCAGAAACTGCTGTGCTCTCCCCCCCATCCTTGCTTCCTTTCATTTCCAGTAGAAACTCCTGATTATACAGACAACCCCAATTCTGGCACAGTCTAACCCTTCAGTGGCTTCATGACTAACCCTAACTGTTGATGACTTCCCTTTTTAAAAATCCCTGAGCAAATCTATATTTGTTTCCTGTGGTTTTTTTTTAATCTAATTTAAAAGGCAAATGATACAAATATAAATTCAAATTATCTCTTTAAAGTGAAAAGTTGTTTTATTTAAACAATATTCAAGTGAAATGCTGTGGCTAATTCAGACACAAAGTCAAAACTATCAGCTGAACTCAGCCCAAACTGCTTACTGTGCAAATAATTTATTTTTCTAAGACATTTCATTCAAACAGGAAATAAAGTGCAGTGGTGCCTGTTGGGCCAAGGAAACATATTTCTGTATGAGTTTTCCTAGGACTCTTTGAATGCAACACCGAAATGTGATTACAAATCTACTGTTAGCCAGAAGATACAGATTTTGTATATTGTATATCCTGTTTGGTTTTGTCTATTACTTCTTATACCACCCTGACAGAGCAAGTGACAATCAATTAAATATTCACAATTCCACACAAAATTTTAGACTTGTAAGCTAATGTTTTGCCTCACAGAAATCACAACAGCATCACTGACGACAACAGATCTAGGCAAAGAGAAACCAATTCCCACCAAATAAGGATCTAGTCCTACATATTATTTTTTTTTAACCTGTAACACATTTTGCTCCCCTAGGCAGAAATAACAGTGAATCAGTCACTTTCACCAGATGGCATGCTTCGTACTGAATCAAAAACTGTACTGAAAAAAGAATATAATTCTCCTGGCGTGACAGTTTTTAAACCAACCCCTCTTGCAGAGACCTAGAGAATGGAGAGACATGTCTTTCAAAATCAGCATTTTGCAGTAACAGCAGGATTTAAGGTTTCCATTCAGTAACTGTACTGAAAAAATAAAAATGTGAAGTATATCAAATAACACCTTGGAAAAAATTATTTGAAGCAAGACGCTGAACTTTTACTATGTTTACAGGTAATAAGGTTCATTTTCTTAAATTTTATTTTGCATTGTCATTGCTTCCTGTATGAAGCCCTTCATTCCTCCTGAAAAGAATATCACGGTGATAATCAAAACAGACTCAAGAAAAGCTTGTAAAAAGCTTGAGTATCCTTAAGTGAAAAAGATGCTGCGGGGTGGGGCTTAAATGGAAACAAAAGACAACAATATAAAGCTTGAGAAAGAGCCGAAAAGTATGTGCAACTCCATGTTTTGATAATCAAATGTTTTCTAAAGTCAAATGCTTTGTGTCTTTTCCAGTGACAGTATGAATAAACTCACACATTAAATGAAAGCAAGAATGTTATTAAAACAATTGAGTAAATCCTGAAGTGGTTACCCGAACTTTTTAACACAACAGTTTGTAACTCCTGAGGCTCTGCTCCAGATCAACTGAATTACACCTGCATTTCAATACAGTAATTAAGCCTGCGTAACTGAAGTCAAATAACAACATGGCTGCACTGCTTACAAAGTCCTTCTTAGATTTTTTTATTTTAAATAAATAAATATATAAATACATAAATAGGGGGTGAATTCAACAATAGCTTGGAAATTTCCACACTTTTTATTTACACCTCTACATAAGCATGTATTTACCAATCTGACATATTGGTCTACCTCCTTCTAGAGAATTCCTTCATCAGCCTTTAAACAACATGTACCTTTCAGCCAAGAATGGTTTGTGGAATTGTTTTTAATTTGCCTATTTAGAAAATCTGGAAAACTGGTTTTTAGTCCAAGGTCCTTGTGAGGTTTATTATTAAAAAGCAAATAGCTAAAAGAGATCAATTGTTATTGTTATTCTTCAATAAAACTTTTTATTTCTATTATAAGGAAGGTATATTTTTTCTTTCTTAGTGACAGAAGGTGTAAAGAACTTGTTAAGATAGCAGTAAGCAAAAAAGAAAATTCTTTTTCATATTTCTAAAATAGCAATCAAACTTCACCAAGAAATGTTGAATTTCTTAACAAAAATAAGAGAATGTTCTGTATGAATATGCATATATACGCTTGTTAAAAACTCTAACTTCTGCTGTACCATATTTAGAAAGTAGGGAGTATAGAAGGCATAGATTATTCACTCAATTAAGATAAAGTAGTCTTATTTTAATTTAGAATAGAAAAAAAAATCCTTACGTAAGGCAGTCTTTGTTTTCTTTGTAATCTAATCTGTAAGTGTTGAGTTTACACACTTACTATTTCACATTTGGTTTGCACACAGTAAAAAAAAAAAAGAAGACTCACAGACATGATCTGGCTGGTCGTTTGAAAATGAGTCTCCTTTTCCTAAAACATCAATAAAGAGATATCTTGGATCTGCATTCTACTTAGTTTGCAGATCCTTGAGATCAGCACATTGGGGACTGGCAAGAAATTCCTCCTACTGTTTCAAAAATACTCAGAAAAAGTAGCAAAAGCCAGATGTGCATACTCTAGCACAGGTCTTTTCAGAAATGGGTACTGTAAATAACTCCTCCTCTCACGTTCACTGCCAAGACTTTTATGCCACGTCAAAAATTCAGCCTTGTCAAAGTATTTGTAGAGATGAGTTCACTAAATTACCAGTACAACAAAAAAATAAAGTAGTACAACACAAAAATAATATGCTTATTCATTACAATTTAGTCCACTCATTTGAGACAATTCAATTAAGCCCTTGAGACTTACAAAAAGTACAGCTTCATTAGATGGACTAATTTATGTGATATAATAAACAAATTCATCACATTTCCAATTCTTGGTTACTATGCAATGTACTAAGTATAGAGTACCAGAGAGCTCATTGGGTGTCTCCAAGATATCCTCAAGTGTTCCTGTAGTGTTGTTAACAAGCTATTTTCCATTTCCCATGGTTCACCTTGAAAGTATTTGTGTTTAACTTATTTAACAAAGATATAAGGTTTTCTGCATCTTGGGAACACGTTGCATTCTATAAAGCAGTATCAGCCCACAGGAACCTTAAAGATTTGAAAAGTGCATTATGTAGAAGTATCTAACCATAACCACTGCACATACAAATTTGTTCAATATTTTTAGCTTAAGAAAAGGATTCTTAGTTTGATGCTAGAGTCAAGCAGAGACAGAACAGCCTTAGGCATAACAATGTTTTCTTGTGTTACTGAAGTCACTTCCTAAGCACTAAAAGAAAATGACTTATTTTAAGACTTTTTTGTTTCTACAGTGCAGTCTATATGACAGGTTTTCCTCTAATTTGGTCACAGTTCATTCAGTTTCTCTTAAGATATTCACCAATTCAGTGAACTATATCCAGAAATAAATAGGGAATGAGGTTCATATTCCAAGCACTGTTGAGACACACTTGTCATGCTTAGGGATATGATTTGGTAGTGGACAGGTACGGTTGGAGTGGATGATCTCAAAGGCCTTTTCCAACCTAATGATTCTATGATCCTATGATAATGGGGCTGCTCAGTCAGGAGCTGGTGAACAAAATAGTTTCCTCGCTACAACATATAAGGATACCACAAATGTAATTCTTTAAACAAAACAGCTCAAATGACACTTACAAATCAGACACAAGAATCTTGTTATCAAAACCAGCAGGTGATAGAAGTCAATAAGTATTCCTGTACTGACATGCCTGCATCAAACACTTGGCTGCTGCGTGAAGACACAAGCAACAGCCTCAATATCCAACAGAAATAATTTTCCAACCTAAATTTGAATTGGAATTTCAAAGCTATCATCACTACTGCCTTGTCCTGCACTCTACTTTACTTTGAAACTGCTAATTAAAAGCACATTTAAACTGATGTCCTTTTGAATGGGATATTACCATACCAACACCACACTCAGGCCTTCAGAATCTTGACATAAAAAATGATGGATTACGGAGTAAAGTAGTTTTTATGGATTTCTTTGGCAACACTTCAGGAAGCTCCAAAATTATTCACAGATAAATTCTGCAAAATTCATTTCAACTATCTCTCACTAAGTAAATTATCACTACCAAACCTAAGGTTGCAGATGATTTCAAATGATAATTTCACAAAAGTAACGCATTTTTAAAGTAATTTAAGAACATCCATTTCACTTCATTTTTGTTATTAAAAAGGGCACATTGAAAAGTAATTCTTGCAATAACTTCAATATTTTCTTTCAATGAATTTATCATTCCATCTTCCAAAAGTATTTTCTGAAGATCTCAGGGTTGTTGCCTTTCTGTGATTGCATTTTACAAACAAGAAAGAAAAGCAAGCTGCCAACAAAAAGCTTTAGAAAACTGACAGAATAGGCACTGCATTTTGTATTATAATAAGCACTTAAAATTTCAAGCTGGAATAAAGTCTTCCATTTAAAACTTCCCAATCTCTACACTACACAGTATGAGCACACGAGAGCAAAAACTTAATTTTCAAAATCACATGCATAGCTCCAACCATCACTATAATTCTAAAGCGTAGAATCCTTTGCAAATGACAAAGTCAGAAATTAGTATCTTACTCTTTAGTTGTTCAACACTTGACAACAGTTAATGCTGTCATTAGTGACAGTACTGTCAGTTACTCTTCAGAGAATCCCAGAGAAGCAGTCAATTTCTGGTTACAGTACTTCTAGCCAAAAGAACCAAAGATACTCCTGAGGCACCTTCACTGGAGACCAAAAGTAGTTGCATTTATATGCAGCCATTGAACAAGTGTAGTCTTTTATATTGTTCTTCAAATAAATGAGGAACCAGACAGGCCTGGAGCCCTAATGTGCCAGGGTGCCGTAATAATGAAACAACAACATCTAAGAGTAGGATAGACAAATGCGTAAGGGTTTTTAAGACACTAATCTTCAGAGAAGTCCTAAGAAACTCTGTTACCATAGTATATTTAACATATACACTCAGGAATACACTCAGTGACAGCACCTAAAGTCTGAAAAGACAGTACAGGCAAACAACAGCTCCTTCTTCCTCGCTTTGGAAGAGTATTGCTGCCCATGGTTTTAAGTCTGCTAAGTTCTTGATTATCGTGCTGCACTGATGACGCCGCCAGCACACTTTTGAACTGGAAGTGAAGTTTTCAAAGCAATCTATTCACGAAGTTTGTTGAATAAACAGTGTCAGCCATACACCTTGCTGGCATTCCAGTAACAGAAGGGATTAAGTTTTCTTACATCTTCCTGTTCATTATGCACTTGGCTAAAGGCGGCTTTGATTCCGTTGACAACTGAGCAAGATTGGAAAAAACGGAATTGCTATCTAGCAAATTTAATATTACATGATCATCTTCCAGCCAAGAAGTAAAAGACATACTTACACGCTGATTTACAACTGGAGAAGATTTCAGTGATGCAGAAATGGAAGAATATTCTTACTGTGGCTTTTTTGCCTGACATTTTATTTCCTAGTCTAAGAACAGAGATATTCAAACAGCATATTTCTCCTCTTGCCAAACACTTAACCAAAATACCAACATGTTTAGGTAATTTGCCTGCCTCAAAAATTATTTTAGTCAAATTTTCTTGCTATTTGCCACAAATCCCAGGGAAATCATACCACAAAGCCAGTAACAATTCACTATGTCATATATCAGAGAAGCGAATGAATATTCCAAGAAAAAGGAAATGTTAGAAGTTACAAAGACCATAGAGCAGTGCCATCTAGTGACTGCCACAATAAATATAAAACTTTTCATTAATATGTGCTGCAAACAGAGTGAATATTATCAATAACTGAGCTTCAGTCCTGTCTCACTTTCTAAGGCAAAACATCTGTGTAATAAGCTGTAAGCGGAATAATGAGTTATATCAAAGTCCATGCCCTTACAACTTCAAGAGAGCTCAGCATTTGTATTTCAAAGTAAAAAATCTGAATATTGTCATCACTTACTACAAAAATGAGTTAATATTTTCGCTACTCTGAGAATAATACAGAAGAAGTATCATTGAGGAAATACCTTTGTTGTTACCTTTGAAGGATGCAATGATAATTAATAAATGAAATTAAGCTACAGGAGAAAAAGGAAGGTATGTAGTTCATGCACAGGTCTAAATTATTTTCCTGGCAGCTACAGAAAATGGCCCTGTTGTACACGTCAGTGAAATACCACAAGTGTCTAGTTAGGAAACCCAAATGTAAATATTGTTAAATATTGGACGTCTTGGATAAAAATTCTTAACCAACCACAAGAGAGAATGCAGAAAGCTGAACTATTTCTCATTTTCTAATGTATCAAATATTTCATGATCGGCACCTGTTGTTAACATATTTTTGGTTTGTTTTCTACTAGGTTATTTATGTAACAACCACAAATCACTGAAATATATTTTGGGTTTCAGATTTCAAAACTGCACAAAAACACAATACAAAATCGTGCACAACTCCTTTAAAATGGACATCAACTTGAATTAGGAGATGAGTTAGAGGTCTTTTCTGAAATGACAGGAGTTTCAAAAGAGCTTGAAGTAGTGCATCTATCTCCTTACTATAAATTTCAGTGAGCCTTAGTATTCTAAATCCTTCTGGTAATGTAACTAATTGTTCTAATTTAAACCAACAGAAAGGACTACAGAATAATGTATATATGCAGGATGACTTTCTGAAGTTTTCCATTTGCCTCAGAACGACAGAACAAATAGTGATTCACAAACTTCTGTCAGTTGCATAGCCCACCTGTAACAGAAGGTACCGGTAACTCCTCAGGAGCTCAGAGGCACTACCTAATTTTCACAGGCATTCCCAATCAATTTCAAATCAGAGATAGTATCATACTGTATTCAATAAAATGCTACAGTAGAACATGTTGTGCTTTGACAGCTGCTGAAGAAGACATATTCTTGATACAGTTGCTCCAAACTAACTTTGCATGTCCCGCGCCATCTTTGAAACAGCTTTAGGAATTTCTAGATATATCCTACTTCAGCGCCTCCTTGTTCTCCTTTTCTGCCTCCATGTTTATCCAAATACATACCCAGGCTGACTGTTCTTGAAGGAAACAATAAAGAAATCTGTTTGAATCTAAATTAGAATTTTTTTAAAAACACACAAAAGTCCTACTCTCTACTGTTCTGGTACAGTGGTTTTTGGGGGTTTTTTTCATGTGCCCAGAGAAACCCACAAACTATTACTAGTACCAACAAATACATCACACGTACAGTTAAGGTGGATAAATTTAAAGCATGAATGTAAGCTCTTGATATATTTAAAGCACTTAATTTGTGTCCTTGCATATATCGTTGTTAGCTAGCTAGCATGTGAGTAAAATAAAACTGTGATCTCGACTACATCTAACTGTAAAATTCAGAGATGGACATGACTCAGATTTCTCATACTGGTAGAGAAGATCTACAATGATGAAGATCAATTCTGGAATGTCTCCTTACTGCAAACTACAGCTTCATTATTTTGTATGAGACAACAGAGAAAAAAAATCATTATCTTTAAATGCACCAAATACTCAATGCTGTTAGCCTAAATTGAACAAGCAACGAACTGTTGGTAGCTGGTAGCTGTCAAATCTAACCAAAATGCATTTTCTTCAAATGCAGCTCTCACCTGACCTACATTCAAATGAAAGAGAAAATCTCAAGTACAGATAACAAGCCACTTTAAAGTTAAAATTAAGCAATATTAAGCAGAAATAAAAATTTTAAATTGAGGTATTTTTTAATCTAATATTCAAATTGCTGTTGGTATAGCATACTACATGATTGTAACTACGTGTTAATATAAGTATTTGGAGCCTACTGTCTACCCACACTGCAATGGAAAACTACAAAGAATAGTTATGTGCTGGTGCAACAGATAAGTCAAGATGGTTAGTGGTGCAGTAACCAAAAGAGCAACAATTAAATTGATGGTCCTTAATGTCTAGCATCCTTCCTTTAAAGCAATGTAAATCTTTTCAGCAGAACAGCTAAAGCCCCAGAGGAACAGCTAAAATCACCTCCTCTTAAACACAGGCAAGCAATATAATATAATGCAATGTAAAGACTTTTTCATGGTATTCAGAGCATGCACTCTTTTTTTTTTGTTCTTGTTTTGCTCTTCTATTGCAGTTCAAAAAGGCTTGCCTGGATATAATACCTCTATAGGTTTGGAAGAGAGAAACTCTCCTGAAATTTTTACTTCAAAACTGTATTATGTATTATTAATTTTGAAATATTTTGTAATTCAAATTTATTTTTCCATCATATGACATTTTGTTTGCCTAATGGGAAAAACAAAATCAGAGAAACTAGGATATGTATTATTAAATACCGTCACATCTCTACCTTTTCCATTTCAAAGCTTTAGCATGTTAATCGCCATGTATATTTAGGATTTTAATTATCTACTCATCACTAGAATTTTTTCCCTTTTAGCTTTGTCTGTTTTCAAAACTACAAAAGCTCTTAACAAATGGTAAGCCTAAAATAATTACTGAAATAGATCTAAGCAATATTCTTGTATCCTCCCTAATCACTTTTTTCTCTTTTAATATACAAATTATTTTAACTTGTCTTTTCATTGTTAATTGTTTGATGGGAGATATTTGCTTACTTATTTTGTAGTCCCCAATCCATTACACTACCCAGTACATAATTACTTCATTGTCGAAGTAGAAAGTATATCTACTTCTTCATAAAAACTACTTTTTCCAAAATTCCAAATTATTTCTGTCCTGAAAACTCTGTCCCTAAAAGAAGAGGAAAGATCTAACAACTCATAAAACATCCATTTGCAGAGTATGATATAAGAAAAAAAAAAACACCCTTGCAGAAGTGTTTGCTATAAATAAAATGTCAAATTATTTACAATTTTTTAAAGAACACAAAAGTAACTTTGTTCCTTTAATCAAGATGTTCATCAAAATATCAGTAAGAGAAGCCTTTAAGACTACAATTGTATACTCACTTTAAGCCATGCTTACAGTGAGAAGGATGTTGGACAGGACTGTTGCCACCAGCAGATATACATACTTGTCTCCTTACACGGAACAGCAGTCCAATACCCTCCTAACATGTTCATCTAAGCAGTTTAGGATATTGATTTACTGCATTTTTCTCAATTATTTGTTTGGGATTCAACTTATTATTAATTGCTGAGATCATTTTTCTTCCTAAGAGTTGGCTATACTCCAGGTCAGACATGATATTTAAAAATAAACTACAGATTGAGAAGTCATTCAGATGTTCATTTATCGATTTCCTTCAGAAATCTTGGAAACAAGCCACTGTGTCCTTACAACTTACTGTAGTTTAACTTTTGCAATTGCTCCACTGCTTTTTAGCTTGAAGCTCATCTTCACTACCTTTGCAGTATCTTTAAGGTAACTACTACCTCCTCATTCTCTATGGTGGCAAGGATTTCTTGGTTTTTGAGCTTTTCTGAATCTACTTATCTACTTATAACCTAGTCTAGCAAACCCACTCAATTCCTCATTGGAATGAATTCTTGTTTGCATTGGGTTCTGTCAACAGCAGGAACGCAGATAAACTTCTACGTCAACTTAAACTGGTCCACTCAGTCTTTGGAGGCTTCCACTATCCAAGCTACAAATGAACATCTTCTGTCTTCATGTCTGCCTATAATCCAAGGGGTTCTTTTGCATTGTGAGGTGTGCCAGTTCACATGGGGAAACAATCAAAAGCTGGCACAAGACAGGTATTTTCTCACCACATTTGGTCAGTCATGATCAGTAGTCCACAAACCAAACCAAAACAAAATATTATAATCATAAACATAAAAAAAAAAATACTAATGTAGAATTCTGCTTATTCCTCCACACTGCCTCATGTAGTGATCTAAATACAACTCATCTCTCACTGTTTCCTCCCCATATATATTACTAACATTTTGCACGGACTTAAAATTTAAAAAAAAAAAATAAAAAAATCTATTCCAGTGACTACTAGCGAATGTAATGATTTCTAACCAATAAAATTACAAATGTCATCTTTTCTTCTAACTGCCCTAGTCTGCACAGCTACACGCAGCACTGAAGAAATTCAGAGGAACCTCAAAGAAAATCTTTTACTCAAACAAGGCCCTTAAAAATAAGTGTTTAGTTTTCTAAATCTCCTGACACTTTCTAACACTCTTAACAGGAAACACAACATACTCTCTCCTTTCAGGACAATTATTGCTATGCATAGAAAACTGAATCACCATTTTTAAGCTTAAGTGCAGTTGCTTACTTTTGAGAACCGTCAGCCACCTCCATGCTGGGAGGCCGCATGCTTTACTGGATCTCTCATTCCCAGGCACACTAACAGGCACACACCATCATCATTCCTGCTTCAGCATTCCCTGTTCGTACTTCTTCATAAACATGGGATTTTGTCACAAGCAGCCACAAAGCCTACCTGCTCTTTACCAGGGCCATCAGCTGTGGTATGTCCCAGCTAAGGGCCTGCAGATAGCTGTGTGGCAAAGTCCCACAATCCTGAAATCTCCCCCCTCCTGTTTTCTCCAGGGCCTAGATAAAAGGAGAAATTGTTCTTTCCAAGGAGCTTGATTCTCTCCTTATTTCTCTCCTCATGTTAGCTGCAGTCTTTACAACCCAGCCAATCCACCTGGACAACCAGTATTCACAACCACTACCTCCCAGCCGGTCTACACATCCTTCTGACAACCTCTTGTCTGATGTCATAAAGAATGGCAGCAATGCCATGGTACCTTAGGCTTTGATAAATCTGAGAGCTTTTTTCCTAAAATAATTTTAAAATTCTAAACGTTCTTTGAAAGATTTTAACTGTACGCATATGATTTCTCTTCATAGCTTTACCATATGCCTTCAGTGCAAAAAGCTCAAGATACAAATTAGTTCCTAACACAATCATGAGTTCACAGACACTGGGTCTGTCAATAGAGTTAACTACCATTCTAATAAGCTGCATCTGAAGTCACTGGAATTAATTGACCTTTGCTGGTATTTCCCACAGACAGTCATAACAGCAAACATCCACAAAGACCAAGCACCATTCCTGAAGAAGGTGTTTTAAAAACTTAGACTACTACCACCTCTCAAAAATAGGCTTTAGCATCCACTGCTGTAAAAAAAATAATATAGTTCCATGGACTTTAACAGAGCTTCACTTATTGATGCCACCAAAGAACCTCTACTTTTTTGCTACCTTCAGGGAGAGCCACTAAAACAACTCATGACTCATGTCTAAATTCAAGCTGAATACAGTGGTGGTAACACGACCCACAATAGGGTGAGCTCACAGAAATCAACAAAGAACACTACCTTGCAAACAGTATTCACAATAAGATGAAACATGGTGATTTATTTCCTAACGACAAGCGAATTTGTACATTACGACTAGGTTCTTTCCGCTGGACATTCCAGGAGAACTCAAACCCTAGGAAAACAGTCAGGACTCCAGACTGTTTGATCAGTATGACACATCCTTAGCAGCCTACTGCTGCTAAGAGGAATACACTCTGTTGCAGTAACAGCATGATGCTAATAAACTGCTGGGCGTAGGCCAACCATAGGAAAACATCAGTGCTGAGATCCACGTGCACTGTGAATGGGAGTCTACTTGACAGCCTGTCACAGAAGAACATAAACCTTTCTGCTTCAAAGGAAGCAAAACCCTGAAAAAAAGGCAAACTGAGCTTTTCCTCAAAAGATCCTCTCATGCAAAGCTCTTCACGGCCAGTATCTACTGCCGCTCGGCAAACACTTCACCAAATCACGAGCTGAAATGCAGCTCACGAAGCACAGCAATCAAGAGGCAAATACCATTTGCTGAAAAATTTATGCTGTTTTCTCAGAAACAAGATAAAGTGAAGGAAATAATAGGAGGAAAGGCTAATCAGAAGTTGGAAAGAGGACGGACAGTCTACCTAGCTGTCCAGTTCTAAGGCCAGCCTATCTGGTTTCTCTAGTGGTGTTGATTCCCCAGATCACACTCGGCTACAAGACGACTATCAGAGAAAGGCCTTCAGTGAAATTCTTTTCCCTAGAGATGGGGCTCTGCATTCACAGAGCCTGAGGATCACCGTTATGGCTCTTACAACTTTTCAACATTGAAGATTGGTATACTAAAAATGACTTGAGGGGGAGGCCCTTTTAAATTCCTATAATCTGAGCGGGTGACCACTAGTTGTTCTTAGGCATTACATGTGAATACCAGAACAAATGTAGTATTTAAATTATAATCCTAATGCTAAAAGCATATTTTCATTGCACGTGAGAGTTAAGATACCTTACTTGAAGTTTTACAGAATACAAGTGATTTTTCAACAATTTAAAAGAAACTGTCTCCACCTGAAGAATGGCTTCAAGATGACATACAATTTCATTTAAAAATGTGAAAATCGAACATGTATTTATTAAAAGTAATAAAATATTAATCACAAGATACTGTTGTATAAACCTAGCTACACACAAAAAAAAAACAAACTGTAGGACTGTAGAATAATTATTCATTCTGACCAAAGGACAGACATTTTACAGTTAATCGAAAAAACTCCACAAAAAGTCAGAATTTATACTGACAAATTTTTCTTCTGAATTTAATTCTATTCACTCCATTCAAATAAATTATATTTTTATTACCAGAGATGAAAAAAAAAAAATTGCTATTTTTTTCTTACACCGCAACTCTAACTTTGAGATTGAGGGCTAGTAAGTTATGTTGCTTTATATGTATGACTAAAAACCAATTTACTCAATTTTCTTTGTTTTTGAGTAATGCAGTTGGACCATCAGATGAAAACTCACATGGCCACTTCCTTCGGAAGAAATTAGTCTTCTGAAGTAATTTTTTTTAAAAAAAATCACCCTACTTTGACAATGTCATTTTAAATCCACTAAGTATGTTGTGACTTGGCTTTTTCTTGCAACCCAAAACCAAAGGGACTTTCTTGTCTGTTATGAAGGGACTAAGAAAAAGATTAGCTAAAGTGCTACTCAACCATAAGAAGCAGTTAAAAATACTTCCAGTTTAAATAAAATATTCATTTCAATGTACTCTTATTTCAATTTGTATGTAATTAGGAGAATTTCTGGAAGATGGGTTAAACTGTTCACTAACTGCACCTTAAGGAAAACATTTACTAAGTAACCACTCTGACCTACTATAACTTTCATAATCATCATCAAGCAGAAAACACAAACAGTATATCAATATGTAACAAGACCTGCCTACAACCTGCTGATACAGATATATGCTTCAAGTTTCAAAGGGAATGAGAGATTAGACTTTAATCAAATAACAACTCTGATCAGTATGATTATTTATAATCTCATGAACTACTGCTTCACAGGATAGTTGCTGAAAGGAAGAGGAAAAAAAAAATCATAAGATTTGCATTTTATCAACAGAAAATGGGTCACCAAAATGTCATTATACAATACTGATGATAGTTTATCTTCTATGTATCCTCCTTCTACAGATTTTCATCATTACGAAATGGAATTGTCCCCAGGAATCAAAAGGCTTATGAGATGGCAAGCAACTCAAACATGAGCTCTACTCAGCATATCTCACGGGAATAATATTGATATCTCAGCACAGAAAACATTGATCGGCATGCTGCATGAATCTAAGTCTTGAGGAGCAATGCCTATAAATCTCTAATATTTCAATGCCATTCTTTGCAGAGTTATTTATTTTAATATTTTTTTCTAGGACAATAGAGAAGCCACTCTTTCCAGAAAAGAAGAAAAATGTTGGGTTTATTGTTTTAAATTAGGGAAAAAATATTCCTGGCTGAAAACATATGACCTAAAAAGATTTTGGAAAATAAAGAGTTAAACTAGTCACTATACTAATTAGAAATGAGCAATAATTTGTAAAGATTCATAATTAGACCCAGCTTAGCCAAATCAGCCCTATAATGACATAGGGATGTCAATCAGTGACTAATTAGAAATAGGATTTTCTTAAATGTCCCAAGTATCTGTACAAAAATCGAAGAGAAAGTACAGAGAATTAGAATATATTTAACAAAACGTTATGGAACTAGTAGCTGAACAAACTCCTTGACAAAAGGAGAATGCAGCAAAACGCATACCTAGACTTGTATAACTGTACTGAAAGTGATCCATTTATCAGTCCACTTGTCCGTTCATTTGTTCCTCATCTGGATTATTAATTAACAGCAACAGCTAGAAGAAAATTTGCCTTCTCACAGAGGACAACCCAGAGAACCAAGAGACAACCATACAGCAAACATTCAGAACTCCTTAACCCTTTTTTCTCTGCCTTATTCCCTGAGGTTTAGACAGTCAAGAGGTACACAAACAAACAAACAAACAAAAACCTTTAAAACCAGGCAGCAATCATACTGACATGACTTATAAAATCCACCACAGGAATCCTCCTAGAATCCTCGTGGATACACCCGTCAATAACCACACCCACCCTGTGTTTATGTTATTCAAATGGTCATAATAGAAGACACGAAAAAGCCCCTAACATAGACCTACATTTTAAAACTCAGCACAGTCACTAATATTCCAATCTCCTTACCCTTCTGTGTTGGAGAAAAATGATACAGCTTCAGAACTACAAATGGCAAGTTACTTTGGTCTTTTTCCTTAACTGCAGGATACCCAAATCCACGGTATTAGTTCACAGTGGCACGCCAACATAGTACTCATCACAGTACTTGTGGACAGCTGTCTAAACTAAGAAGCTTCTCTAATACTTTGTATTCCTTCACCTCTTGCGGCTGCTGCGCAGGATAACATTTCCACCTAGAGCCGTCTCACAGAATGCCTGGATTCTAGAACAATAACAAAATATCCCTGCTATCTGCTCCACTAGCAAACCATGCTGTTCACACGTAGCCGCTCACACCCTGTTTTGTTCGGTCTACTTAGGTGTTATTCTTACTTTCTCAAGAGGGAATACAAAGCAGTAAAAACAGTTTTCAGGAATATTCTGTTTGCCTAAGAGATGTATCACTGTTCTGCTGCACACAGATTAGCTGTTGTCAAAATTGCTACATTTCAAGTAAGAAGGTAGCAGAGTTGCTGAGGAGTCAATTCTTTCAAGTACTGACCTGAAGGAAAAAATCCAAATCACATTTTGATTTGGATATTTATGCATACATAGTAGGAGTAGGAACACAGCAACCTTAGTGCACCCTCCTGTGTGGTCCATTATGTAGCAAAGCGGACCACTCTGCAGATTCAGCTTCAGAGGGAAGCAGTTCCCAGAAAAGGTGTATCCCCCAATGGAACTATTGGTGCTTTGATTGCATACAACAGGGAAACTGACCATGCCTTTTAAAGGTGTGATTTTCACCGGAAGGTAGAAGCTCAGGGAAGTATATTCTTTTCTTCCACCGCTATCAGATTTTTTTTTGTTTGTTTTTCATACGGATGCAGCTGTTGTTGTTCCTGAATAATGAATAAAATGCTAATTCTTCTAGGGTACAAGCAGTAATTTCAGGTCAAGCCTTCTGAGACACAGGTTATATTGTAAACCCCCAATCCCAGATGCGTCACCATAGGAAGCAGGGTAAGGCTTCAGAACTACTGGGTGCATGCTTTACAGGTCATAGCTTACCTCCCTGAACATTACACAAATTAATTTTCACTTCCATAACCTTAGTGCTGTAGTTTTGACTGAAATAAAGACTGCACAGCCACAAAAAAAAAAAAAAAAGCCATGCCCTCCTTCTTCTTCCCACCCAGCACTTGGCAAGCAACTCAAGTTCAAACATGATTTATTTTTGAAACGTTCCGACGTTTTTCTCTTTAAATGAGAAGGTCTTACTTCTGAAAGAACAGCATTTTGAAATAGCAGCATATAATGAGAAAGCACTGCGGTTCTCTCCTTGGCAAGGAAAGCTATAGGGGAAAAATGCTTAAGAACATTCCATGTTTACTCCAGCAACCGTGGGACGGGACTTTCAAAACCCTGTAATTTAGATTCAAGACACCGGAGAAACACTGTAAGGGCAGGTGATTTTCTTGCTTTTGTTTTTCTTCCAGGTACGTTCAGGTGCACCTGTATGTACTTGGAGCTTCTCCTTTAAACCAGAGGTATTAAGCATTCGTTTTGCAGAAGGTAAAACAGCATTTTCACCGTTCATCCCCCCTCCCCAGATAAAACCCCCACTTCAGCGAAGCACGTACTCCAGCGAGCGCATCCACCATGGCAGCGGGCACAGGTGTGGGAGCATCTCTGTGCCGGCGACAAAGGACCATTGTGCTCGCAGCCCCCGCAGGACCCCCTGCCCCCAGCCACACGCTCGGCGGAGGCGGCTCTTCCCGGGAGAGCAGCGCTGGGCGCGGCGCCCCTTCCCCCCCACCCCGGGGAACCGCGACCCCATCGCGGGGGGGGTGAGGGGGGGAGCAGCTCGTCCCCTTCCCCGCAGCCCCCGCCCCGCCTGGGCGCCCCCGCACTGCAGTCTCCTCTCCCCTCCCCGCCTCTCCTTTTCCCTCCCGCCCCCCCCCCAAAGTTACTCTGCCCTGCCGGGCTCCCCCCCGACGGCCCCGGGCGCTCCCCCCCCGCCGCTTACCTGGCTCGGTTAGGGCGAGCGGGGCGCGCCGGGGCTGCCGCCGCTCTTGCCTGCCCGAAGTGAGCGACGCGCGGGGCGGCGGCGGGCAGCGGCCGGGCAGCCGTGACATTTACCCGGGCGGCAGCGGGGTGGCCAGCCGGGGGGGCACCTCTCTCTTCCTTTCCCGGCGGGCACGGTTACCGCCCTCCTCTCGGCAGGCGGGATGAGGCGGCGGGAGAAGTCCTGTCCATCCCCGGAGAGACCCAGCCGCAGCGCCGGCGCCTCTCTCGCAGCCGCCGCTGCCCCTTCCCTGCGGGTGGAGGCGGGGGGAAAGCAAGGTCTGGGCTCTGCGGGGAGCGGGGGGGACGGTGCCGGGCGAGCGATCTGCGGGCGAGGCGGCAGCGCCGGCAGCGCGGGGAGGCAGCGCCAGCTCGAGGTGAGGGGGGCGTCGCTGTCAGAGGCGGAGCGGCTCGCTGCCCCCCCGGCTCCCACCCCCGGGCGATGCGGCGAGGCGCGCTCGGAAGCTGCCCGGTTTCCGCCAGGAACGGGGCGCCCCCGCCTCGCCCCGGGGCTGTCCGCGTCCTCCACACCCGCAGGGAAGCGGCGGTTGGAGCGCACGCACGGGGCTGCGACACCCCAACCCGGGAGAAGGGGGGAGACCTGTGTGGGAGAGTGGGACCGCCCCGCCGGGTCCCTCCTCGGGGGAAGAGCGGTGTCCTCGGGAGAGTCGCGGCTCGGTGGTGGGAAAGGGCCCGACACGGACACGTGCGGCGGCCGCGAAGCCTTTACCTTTGTCCTCGTGTTCCGCAGGTGGCCGCGCCCGACGCCTCCTGGAGACCGGTGCGAGGGCATCGCCGGGTTTTTCTCCGTCTGTTTCGCTGCTTCTTGATGCTCCGGTTCCTCCACGCATTTGCAGGAGTCGGTGTTGTGTGGTTTCTGGAGCTCGCTTACCCCACGTTCCTTTCTTCCATGGTGTGAAATAGTTGTGTTTAGCACATTTTTTTAATAGGGGACGTGGAGTGTCAGGTGTATATTGAGTAATTCAGGAACATCAATGCCGGTTCCCTAAGATGGTTCTGAGAATGATCTTTCATTTCTTTTTAATTCTTCTTTTTTACCAGCAGCAAATAGCATCCCCGTCCATAGAAACTTGTCTGGAGGCTGCGATCCTCAGAAACCTGAGTATTATAAAACTAATGAAAAATTGCTGTATGTAAGGAATTTCTCTTACCAGTAGGAGCACTAACATGAAAGTTACAAATAATTGAATGATAACTGCATTGCTCGGGTTTTGGCACTGTCCCTTCACTTTCGCACATGTACAAACATGTACACTTACACAGTTTTTATAGCTGCTTGCTAACGTAGCAGGGTAGGAGGTAAATGAAAATGCGCATAATGACATTCTTCAAAACCCAGGAACAAATTTTGTTAGCAATGGAAGAATTAGCATATAAGGAAACTAACACAAATGAAACATAGCTCTTTGTTCTTTTACTGCCAATGTTTTGTCCAAGGTTGTTTTCTTACAAGAAGCATCCCAAGCAGTTGCCCTGGTAGCCATACTTCAGAGAAAAAAAAAAAAAATGTTCTTTTTACAGAAGCTTTTCCCTTCAACTTGTACAGTCAGCTTCTGTATTCATTCCAGTGCTATCAGGACTCCCTGTTTTCCTTTGTCTCCACCTCTGGCATAAGCCACCCAAATAACTATGCTAATACCAAAGAAGAGTAGCTAGCTACCATTAGCTGATAATAAAAATGAAGCTAAAGAGCAGTATTTTAACCTTGTCTCTGTGTCTGGCGGTGCTGTAACACATGTAATGCACTCATCAATAAAAGGAAGCACTGTTAATCCAGGATCATGTGCCATACAGTTTATCTATGCAGGGAAACTGTAGCTTAATAAACCTGGAATATTTTAGAACCGAAGAGAAACATTAGGAAGGAATAACCCACAACAAAATAATTGAGAGTTCTTGCAAAATCTAGAGAACAACCAGCAATAAGCAATACCTGGTGAAACTATTTTCTTAAACTCACTGTCGTGAACCTATTGTGTGGATTGAAAAGCAGCTGACTGGCTGATTTTTTCAAGTGAATCCAGAAAGTGCTAACCATGTGGTGCAAGGTTGCTGCAAATGGTCTTACATTGGATACCCAAAGCTGTTAGTTACCAGTGGGACCCAGCTGTTGTCCTGTAGTTAATTAAAAAAAAAATATGTAAATAATTCAGAAAACATTGCTGTGTTTTCTGTTGAGTGCTAGTAATACAAAAAGATCACTGTTCTGAGGAAGTTACACTGATGTTTTCATACCCGGTGGAAATTTTACACTGCATATAGAAGTGTCTAAAATTTACCAGTTCAGTGTAATTTTTCTGAAGTTTTATGAACGGCAAGATAAAGTACTCCATCGACTCCAAGAAGTGTACTGACAACAAGATAAATGGGAGTCTCTCCTGGATACTGCCACCTCGTGAGTGTTCTCTAAGTGGAAGATAAAGCAGGATAGCTATATACAGACTGAATTACTACAGACTAAAAATAGAAACAGGAAAATACTAAGGCTATCACTGTATCCGGCAGGGTTGCTCTTGAAGTAAGGAGATGCTGCAAAGTGAAGTTTCAAAAACAAATGTCTCATAAACCTTGCAATAATTTAGAGACTGTAACTCAAGGAGAGAGGATCACCAAAGAGAACTTCATCACACAACCAAGCAATTGAAAACCTTAAGAAATCTCTTGCATTTATCTCAGCAGTTAAATCTCAGAAGTGATGGCCAGTTCAGTTCATTGTATGTATTTTGTGAATCACAAAGGAACCTTATGCAGGACGATAGGGAAGGTTATTGCAGCTTGAAAAGCTTGGCATTTCCCTTCAGTTGTAGGTATTTGGCTTTCAGAAGAGCTGGAACAGCAATGCACAACAAGAAGCCAAATGTTTCCATACTGCTGGCCATCAGTCAGGTCTCCATATAAAAATCGAAGCTGATGAGACTCTTCTTTTGCTCTGGGGAATTATGTGCATAAAACAATCTAGAAGCAATTTTAAAAGAGCCCATTAGCTCTTCAATTGGAAAGCGCCTTTGAAAGGGTGTTGTACTTCCTTTTTGCCTTAAGTTCTGGAAGAGGAAGGAAAAAGAAGATCACAACTATATTTGCAATTAACAAAATTAACAAATGAAATTCAATAATCTTTGAATCACTGATCACTTTTAGCAAGAAATATTAAATCTAGCAAAAATACTTCTGCCATATTTAATTGTATTGTGAACATTTCTTCCAGTCACTGTTCTGAGGTTTCTGTAGCAATACTTCAAATCTTTTAAACTGCTTTTCTTGTTGTTTTGGGTATCTAAAATAAGTATTTTCTGATTTATAAAAACACTTAGCCTTACAAATCTCTGAAGAGTTGGGCTCACAATGGTGTTCTCATATTTTCTTTGTCCTAGTTTTTATCATATTATTTGGCATCTAGGTAGAATGAAATCATAGGCTGAATCATATTTTGGATCTTACCGTTAAGTGTGCCTCTATCTACAAACAAAAAGCTAAATAAGAAAAAATAGTTGCGCACCCACATATGCATATCAGCATATGGTTTAAGGTTTCCAAAAAGTACTTTTAACACTGACAAGCACTAAAACCTTCAAATTTTAAACATGTTGAAAGACATCTTTTAAAAATGGTGCTCATATAACTACTCACAATTTCTCATGAAAAAAAAATGTGTTGAGAAGTTAGGATTCATTCTATCATCTAAAATTATTTCTAGCCTTGAAAGAGAACTCAAAGTTGGAAACCAAATGTTTTTCCATGTCACTCTGTTTACATTGCCACCATTTTTATTCAGCTTCTACTGCCTCCAGCTGCTTTTGCGTAACTACACCCTTCATTTGACTGTTTGAGAAACTGTTTGAATGGAATTACTGAATGTTTGGTTAAGTTAAAAGTTGGTCAGTGGATTTAAATGAGACCCTGTTTCATTCATTTAAAGCCCATACTTGTAGTTTCTCTGCGTGTAGAGTGAAACCTGTGAACAGCGGTTAAGTTGCTTGAATCCAAGAGCAGGCACGTTGGTGTTGCATAGCTCTTCTAGCTGTCAACAGGACGCATTGCGTAGCAGAGCTGGTGGCTGTGGACCTGTTGCCATCCATGCCAGAGGTGACATTCTTAGTTTACCAAACAAGAAAAGGACCTGTGCAGGAGGTACAAATGCTGCAAGAATGAAATCTGGCTTTTTGTGACAAGATAGATACAATTTAGAGTTTAGTGGCATTAGCCATACTGTGTGGCAATTTATGCAGGCACGTATCTGTGAGTTCAAATCATGATGTTCACCAAAATAATACCGTTCTGTAGTTCTGCATAGGTGTTTTGCATGCTTCAGTAACTCCCCAGTGAGAATCCCGGAGTTCTTAGTAGCCATACCAGTTTTCTTTGTGGTAAGCAACCCGCTTACTGTGGCCATCACTCAGTGGGGAAGGAGGTTTTGTAAAATGTATGTGTCTATACATTATGACTTACTGTTAATAAGACTTAATAAATACTGTATTCTGCTTGGTTCATCACAGGAGGGATGTTTCACCATATTATTCACCTATGAGGTGTCCCTGTTTTATTAAACAATATTCAACAAGCATGAATCATGTCTTTAGAAATTACAAATCAGAAATTTTATTTTAATTTTTTGGAAGACTCCAGATAGTCCTGGAGGAGAAGCAGTTCTTCCTATATACAAGTAGGAACATTAGCGAAATGCAGTCACTGCTTATTTGCTAAATATCCAGTTCCCAAAAGCTGGAAAATAAGCTGCTTTTTTTTTTTTTCTTGAAGTCAGAAAGGCCAGGATTACATGCATCTCTGTCTGCACAGAAATGATACATTGTCTTCTGTGCTTAATTATCCGTCTTGTCTTTTTTTTTGTCCAGAAGCAGGGCCATAGCAAATGCGAACTCTCAAATTAAAAAAGTAAAGTTATGATGTATCTCAGTTCACCTGCTTAAATTATAGATGATAGGCATAGAGGGGCATTATATACTTCCATTCCATTTGTGGATTACATGAATGTTGGAGATAGACTGAGAAAAGTGGGCAACTATTCTTAAATCACAATCATATGAAATCTAGCGGAAAGAAAACTAGCTTATAATTTTCTTAATTTTTCTGGATCT
Source organism: Cuculus canorus (assembly GCF_017976375.1). Taxonomy (NCBI): domain Eukaryota; kingdom Metazoa; phylum Chordata; class Aves; order Cuculiformes; family Cuculidae; genus Cuculus; species Cuculus canorus. Next base: position 50,484,508 of record NC_071441.1, read on the forward strand.
TACTCACTATTGTCTTATTTCAATTTGTGTGAGAAGTATAATGTCAATAGCATTAGAAGGGTGTAATTTACCAGTGTAAAATAGGAATATCTAACAGGTGAACCCAACCTGCATATTCAAAATTTGCATTTTCTCTCAGTGATTTCAAAGGCCAGCTACAAAACATTCGGAATTTCCTAACAAAGAGGATATAGTTATTGCTGTTGTTGAAAAGCTGCTCTAACTTAAAACATTAGGTAGAGCTAATTTTACCCAACTTCTAGTACTTGTCATACACATAAAGCAGGAAGAGAAATAATTTTATTGGCAAACAACTAATAAAAAGAAAATCTGTGACCTCGTGTCATTTGTTGGAGAGAAGGCAATTTACGTGAGAAGCTGAAGGCCAGTAGTATGTACCGTTACTTCCAACTTTTATTCAACATGTTGTGTTGGTTTATTTATAAACCTTGATACAGTTGTTAATTAAACTATCAATACTTTTAATTACAATACCCACATGCAATTAGAAGAATATGAGCTATGTGAAAGTAACATGTTTATGCTATCTTTTAATCACAAACCAGCAGAATTTGCCTTGTGTCTACCCGAAAGTCTCAAGTGTGATGGCAGCTAATCAGTACATGATTCTAACTATCTAACTTTATCATATTGAAGAAACAAGGGCTAATAGCAAGAATTTACAAATGCTGTAATGAATGCATGTTATTTTTAGTGATACCTGAAACTAACTTGCATTCAACCAAGCATCCATTTTTTGGCAGTTTTTCACCAGGTATCATTTGAGTTATTAATTTTAACAAAAGTGTCATGCATCCAGAACAGTTTCTGTAACACAGGTCCATTTCTGCTGTCATCAAGAGTCTTCACTTTGAGATGGAAATATTCCAAAAACATCAGTGCATTACATAAGAATCCCATGTACAGTAACTGCAGACAGTAGGAAGCCAAAGCCTTGTGTTACTTGATAAAAAAAGTCACAAAATAGGAGTCTTCTCCCATTTTGGATGGGTAGGAACAATAGCATCACTTTTCCTAACCAGCAGGACTCCTATAAATTAAATAGTCCTGGGGCCATTCTGTGATCCAGATGGCAACCAAAATGGTCTAGCCATACTTCTACTATCAAACTCTCACAGCCCCCAAACAAAGGTGGCCACATCCAGATGCTGTGTTGTCCTAGAATTTGGGAAGTTGTTGGCCGAGACAAGCCAAATCTAGGCCAGTTTCCAATCGCTCCTCCCTGAAGGTGCAGCTGATCAAGTTCCAGTGCCTGTATCCTTAGTCTCCTTATTTTAGTACTTCACATGCAGCCCTTCAGCTTATATTTACTTTATAAATTGCATGGATGAAATTCTTAAAGCCTTCAGTTAAATTTGTCTTGTGACTCTATCGCTTGACTGCGAGGTACCAGATGGTGAGAAAGAGAAAATAGGCTTTGTTGCAGTTCCGTAATTGAAAGCCAGATGGTGTTACTAAGGCTGATAAAGGGAAAACAATAATGTATCCCTGCCTTACTCTGCCTCAGATTTCCAGCTATTGCTATGGAGCTGAAAATCCATCTGTTCAGACATTACTCATGCTATATCATGCAGCTTTTTTGGGTGCAAATTTCTGAAAGTGCAACAAGTGCAAGCACTTGCTAACTTTTGTAAGTTTCGAAATACTTAAAGTGTCATTTTAAATCAGTTTGTATCAGAAAATTAAAATATTTTAATCTCTGCAACTAATAATAGTCCCGTAATTTATACGGGGAAACAAACCCTAAACATTAACTGAATGAAATGGAACTAATCTAATAGGAGACTAGTCACCTAGGAGAAATATTATTTCATATTTAATGTAATGAAATCTGAACTTTAATCTGTAAATATCTATAAATAGGTCTAGATATATGGCTATATCAAATTTCTGAATGATGTATTAGGAAATTTAGCTGAGTTAACTGATTTGGTTACTTTTACGTGAGGAAGTTTTCATCAGTCATCAGTGGTTGCATCACCAAAGTAATACAATGCTTGTAGGCATTAAAGAAAAATTGAAGCTGATAGCAGATTAGTGAGACAGAAAAAGCAAAGCTATGTTGTTCTCCTGGCAGGAAATATTTTGCTCTAATGTTTAGGATGATGTTCATTTCCATAAATAAATTTGTAACTTAATATAAATAATAACTAACTACTTTCATGATCTGCTTGGTGTTGTTCTTATTCCCCAAGAGAGTATCAACATTGCATATATTTATCCAGAAATCTAACTATTGAAGAATTATTACAGATGCCTTAAAAACTGCACCCTGTCATTTTCATTTTCATTTTTCATTTTGTTTGGTGCTGTAGAAAGTGAAGGACTGGTGTCTGACTTGTTGCAATCCTGCACATTCCAGGAACTGAGATGAATTTCACCCTCACTTGAATGTTTTAGGCACACAATGTGTGTGAGGCAAGAGCTAGCTGCTGGACCAAGTTATGTCTTCTTTACAGGGGAAGTGTTCTAGGTAACGTCTCGGTGTGTGGTTTCAACTTTGGCACCACTAGCAGACAAGTGGCTTGGATTATATCAGCTGGGCACTCAAGAGTGTTTTGTGGCACTCTAAGCAAAGATGCCAAGCAAATTCATACCTCAGAAGAGCTCCTTCCATAATTTCTCATCTGTGTAGGTGTACTCACCTTGCAAAGAATTTACAACAACAACAAAGAATTTACAACAAAGAACATTTCAAGTATTAACTGCGTTATGCTGATAAAGAATGCTGATGCTGTTGCTGTATACTTACATCTCCTTTCAATTGAACTGGAGTCAGTACAATATTTAAATATTTGGATATTTGGGTTCATGGCCTGGGTTTGAAAGAGGATAAGAGAATGTTGCATAATTCATGACTGAGGTGAGTAAAACTGCCTTTAGCTGAAGAAGGATATCTTGCTCAAAATTTAGGAATGTATCAAAGCATCCTTGACTTGGAGATGTAGATAGTGGTTAGAACAGACAACTGAAGAGGAGTCAAACACACAGACAAAAACTTAATTTAGTGGAAGGGCTTACTATTGCTCTCCAGTCCCTTCCCAAAAGATGTCAGAAGTCTTATGATTCAGCTGGGAATTACAGAAAAGAGAGAGGTCTAGTCAGGTGAATCCCAGTTCTCTTCTCCCCATCTCACCTCCTAGTAAATTTTAAAGTGAATAGGCCAGGCACAAAACTTAAGGTTGCCTAAACTGTCAGCAGATCTGCACCTACAAAGACTGGCCTTTATCAGCTAATTCTGCCGGTGTCTTTGAGTTGCATCTTTCGTTGAAATACATGTGACAAATTCATGTGCTCAAATATTTGCCTCTTCGTACTAAGAGTTTTTGTGAAGGCTAAATAGAAGCTAGATCATATTCTTCCTGAAACTGCTTAAAGGCAGGGGAGAAAAAGGATTCCATATTTTGAGTTTTGCTGCCTGAAAGGAGCTGGAATGGTGATGACTCATTTAGTAGTGATTACCATTGAAATCCTACATCTAAGTATTGGTTTTATCTTCCACAGAATTAAGTTCTAGGTAAGAGCTACTCTGTGAAATTGTACCAGAGAAGTAACTTGTGACCATATGTGGATAAACTGTGTTTGGTGTACTCAGCTGTTCTTCAGTATCTCCATACACATGAAAATGCACAAAGTAATTTGAAAGAGCACTTTAAATGTCCATATTTTAAGAACACCTTAAATGTCCATAATGGGTATGGTGAGACATAGCAACATATCATTTCATACAAGAGTTTCTAACAATAACTGTCAAAGCAATTTCAGTTGAACCTGGTTTTCTAAACCAACAATACTACAAAAATTCTTTAGCAAATAACCGTCTTTCATATACTCTGACAAGCTCATTCATCACTCTGGATTTATTGGGAAAATGACAGAGTAATCAGGAAAAAGAAAAGACATTGGAACTACATTCAGGTAACTTCTTCATTCATGGAGGTGTTACAACCAGGTGAAATTCATCAAGGCATAAGAGTCAGTCAAATAATTTGGTTATACATGTTCTTTTGTTCTCTCTCTTTGCCTTTCTATGTGTAGTATTTGCAAAAGTATTGTGTTTTCAGGAGGAGTTACTGACTTGCAGTCCTTCAGTCTTTTCACTAAACTTAGAGCTAGTCCTTCAAGATGTATTTAATATTTAAAAATCAAATCAAGTGAAATATTTAAAGTATGAAATGTTCAACATTGTTATCTGCTAGTGAAGGTTTAGATGACATGGATGCATGGATGTATTGGCACTGTGTATCCTGTTAATATGCCATAGCCTAGAATGCATGTGGGCTTCTCTATTAAAATGTGATATTTGTCGTGAGTGCTAGCACTACCAGCAGGGTAGAGGTAGATGTGGATATTGCTCCTGCAACACTGCCTTCTGTTAAAGGAAAATTTATCATGCCAGATTTGATAGCCTGAAGGAGACGAGTTTACTGCAGCTCCATTTCCCCAGGTTCAACTAACAGCATGGCTGGAGATATATTCACAGTAGGCACATGCACACAGGGCACACATATACAGCACATACATACATAGAGACATGACCAACCACACAGATCACATACATAGATTCCCTCTACTGCTCCCTTCTTTGGCTGAGTAGGATGGAGGTTCACTAGGAAGAATATGTATGTGTGTATATATATATATATATACACAAACATTTATATACATACAGGTGGATCCCCCATCAGCAGGGCTCAGACTCTTGGTCTGCCTAGTAGCTGCTCCTGTTTCTCAGTCTCTCCATTTGTTGGCACCTGGATCCATGGACCTCAAGACCTCATCCACACTCCAGTGACTCTTGCAGACTGTGTGTGCATATGCATACCCACATGTGACCAGGACTCCCCTGGTTCCATAGCCAGCCCCACTGCACTGTTGACCCTAGGGATATGCAGACACTGTCACCCCCATATCTGTCCCACGGGGACCCACTCATCCCCTCACTCCCAGCCCATGTCATCTACTCAACTGGCTTATCTGCCTTGATCCTTGCTGGTGATCACCCATACACTTGCATACCTGCACTGCTCTAGTCACTGGCAGAAGGGCCTGTGATGGGTTGTTGTCTCTTATGAGGAGCTTAGGAGTAGCCAGGGCAGGGTATTATTTGGGATCCCCTTTCTGTCTGTCTGCACTCTTTTGGGGATGTACAGACATGCTTTTATTGTGTGATCTAGCACCTTCCTTTCATATCTGTGTGCTACCTTTCCTCTTGTCAGCAGTGCATAGGTGCAAGGCAGAGCAGTGGAGCACTGCAAGTAGTCAGTGCATTTTGGGGGGTCCAAAGGGAGCAGTGAGGGAGGCAAAGCTATACACTTGCCCATGAGGTTTGGGGGCAATCCAGCCTGCCAGAAGCAAGCCCTGCTCTGTTCTGTGAACTGAGATTATCTGGGTAGTTAGTGAGAGGAGAAACACCCATCTGCTCGGAGCCTCTGAAACTTCACAGCTTTCCTTGCCTAGATAAGTATATATTTTTTAAAAAGTCCCATTTTTATGATTGTAAGATGCTCAAGTGCTAACTACCCTTACTGAAGTTGTCTCTATCAAACAATAACAGAAAGTTGATCCTCATCACAACCAACAAACATTTTCACAGGTCGCATACAGAGGGAAAAAAAGATCTTTCCAAGCCTGTCACAAAGTTTTAGATGTATCTTGTATTCTGCCTTGAAAGAGGGCTCTCAGCATAAAATTACTGAGCAGTGCTCAGAGAGAAAGCAAAATGGAAACTAATGTTTGTAAAGTATTTTAAAATATTATATAAAATTTATTTTCAAGACATTAATATGCTATAATGTGAGGAAGACTAGTATGGAGTCTTCCACAGCTTGCAGTAAGTGACATAGTTCCCAGTAAAAAGTTAAGTTTTCCTTTTTCTCCCAAGAACTGAAATTCCAGTTTCTGACCTGCTGGATGTCAGACTTTAAACCAACAGCTATTTGCTACAGGATCAGCTTTTTCAGAGGGGTTAATCTAGCTCCTCTTGGACCCATAGGACTAAAAGACACAGCTGTTCTAAGAGTGTTCTATTCAGAACAGTAGCTCTTGGATACTACTGAGGAAACTGAAAATTGAGAGTAATTTATGGAGAAATTGTCAAGTAGGCAAGAGGTAGGGCTGCATGCATGGATGATTAATTTGGGGAAACATGCAAAAGCAGATTTATCATAAAATTTTCTTTACTACCTTTCCATAAACATTTATTATAATTACGTCTTAACTGTTAAGAGCTAAGGCATCTCTCCTTCCATACGTTTTAGATGCGAACCTGAAAAAGATTTATGAAGTCTTTAATTTAATGCACAACTGCTTAAGCAGAACAGGGCTTTTGCAGTAAATTTTGTTATTTGCCCATGAAGAAGGTTTTCAGTTATTTGAAATACTGTAAAAAAAGCAATTTAAAGCCAACAAACACAGTGAAGTTCTCATGTTAGCTGAAAATTCTTGAGAGGTGTTATTCTTATGCACTGGAACAAACCCTGAGCTAGTTTTTTGTGTTAAGCTGGAGCAAAACCAACATGAGCAGCTTCGTACCTATTCCCTCCATCCATTACACCCATGCCACAGCATGTGCACTCTGCTTTTACCGTCCATTTAACAAGTAATTTCTTTGTAGGACAGATTTTGATACGCAGCTTGTATTTCCAGACTTCTTCTATTCCATATTATTTTAAAAAGCCTGATTTCCAGGTATTCCTAGTCCACCGAAACCAAGCTCAGCAGGAACACTGCATGGCTCCTTCAGCTCTTACTCAGACATGCTGTGTGGGCTGAGACTGCTGTTGCTTGGGGTGTGTGCCCACCCCTAATCAGTTTCCTCTACAGCAGTGTGGCTTCAGCCCTGACTGTTGTGGAAAACAGATCCAAAATAAGCCAGATCTGATCCTTCATGCAGGAAAAGAGTCACTACTGGTAGATTCACAGGGAAGAGTGTCATTTTGGTATCCAGGAATATTTTCCACCTGATGCCCCAACAAAGATTTTATGTTTTGTGATTGGCCTTAATCCAGGAGTTCCTGCAGGAATTGTATGGGAATGCCTGGTTTTGCAAACCATTGTCCTTTGAGTTCTTGTCTTTCCAGCAAGAAGGCTGGAACCAAGAGAAGCACAGGCATGTTTAATACTTGAGACATGCCCTTTCTAAAAGCTCTGCAATCCACATGGATGCCTCAATTTTTCCATTTTCTCCACAGTGTAGTCCTCAACCTAGGTGAGGACACATATGAAGGCACCTGATTTGGTGTCAATCACTGCTGTCAGGCAGCAGTCATCTTCTCCTCTAAACTGACGTTTCTTATAGAGGGTTTAACTACATTATCACACATTTGTTCTATTGAAGCCTGACAACCTCCAGTTTCCCACTCCTATGTACTGATTTGGGCAAAGTGGTCTGGAAAGCAAAAGGAAGCCATACTTTCTTCCTCAGCTTGCTCTGAGCACGAATAAGGTGTTCAGGCACTACTTTTTCTCCATTTTCCAAAGGGAGTTAAAATATTTCAAGGCTGCTCAAGGAACAGCTCCAAGGCTTTCAAGGGTTTTTTAAAGTTAATGATCAGCGCACAACAGAAACATTCGGAAGCAGCCCTGGAATGTTCTCAGATTGAACCCACATGCAGGGTTTTTACCTGCTGTGTCTTGTTTTGTTTTATCAGTTCATCTTGCCAGTGTTAGACTCTGCCTTTTACAGAACACTATGTGGTCACATGTTTTTCTTCCCTCCTCTGCTCTCTGAACTCAGTAGTTGCAACAAGGCACTTGGGAGAGTGACTCAGCCTTCACATTGGTTATGACACAAACAAGTGTGGGAGCATCCAGAAAGAGGAACACACCATACTTTTCTTGTAGCGCCTTTCTGAATGTATGAATCTTGCCTTTCAGAAGAGCAAAGGGCCCATCACTGGAGATGGTTTCTGACTCTTCAGTTGATTTTGAGGATGAGTGGCTACAGGTAAAGTATCACTTCAAGCAGCACTCAATAGGGCAGGGCAACCTTTTCCGTTGTCTGTATCCAGTCTTCAGAATAACTGGGAGGAATACACCATGCAGGGGAGGAGTGTGCATTAGGGAACCAAGAATTATTTGGCCTTCACTCAGAGACTTGAAAGATACCTGCCCTTCCTTGGAACTGCATGAGGAGAAGAGAGAAAAGCAGATAGTTTAGGCATTTGCTCATATAAAAAGGCTTCCAATACTCCAAGCATTAACAATAAGAGCCTAAAAAAAAAATAAAAGAGATAATCAAAGAGCAATACATGAAATAAAAATGTGCAAAGAGAAATTTTCCATCTGTCATCTCTGAAGTCAAATAATTCTTTGTGTTGAATACAACATATTTTTCAGGTACAGCAGGTCAATGTCAAAAGCAAAACCTGTCTGTTTCATATTCAAGGACAATCCCTTAGCCAAGGAAAGCTTTGGTATTTAAAATATTTGCAACGGAGTGTCTAGACATACAGCTGGTATGTTTGGGTATTTAAAGGACTTTGCATTTTTAGCAGTGCATTACTTTACTTTCCTGTTTAGAGAGAGGACCTATGAATTTCTCATCCTCAGAAATAACAACCCTTTGGGGTATCCTGTGAAACATTATCAGTTCATTTTACATACAAATAAATTTCTGGAAATCTTTCCTAAAATTTTACATCAAATTAAATATATATATAAAAAATAAGTAAGAGTTCAGATGCTGGCTTTTTTCAACAGTAGCAGTGCACTTCCAACTTCGTGACTGTGTAGCAAGGAACTAGAACATCTCACTGAAAGTCAAGTCAATGTCTGCTTGGTTGTGTGTGCCAAATGACAGCCCACATAAGAAGATGGAGCTGACAAAACAATCTTAGAAATCTACAGCTTACTTATAGCACTTGAAAAATCTTGGTAGTCAGGGGTAGAAGCCAAATGCTGGTGCTAATACAGAGGAACAGAAAAAAACACTTGGATAACTGTGGTTACAGAGACAAAAATTTAAGATAAGAATATTTTATCTGCATTTGTGACTATTACAATGCTTGTGTCTGACTCAAACCAGATCAGTATCTGATGTGTTACCCTGTTTTCACTGACTTTTAAAATGCACTTTTAGTGGTAATTCTAATTCAACAATATATGTCCTTTAAATGCACTCGGTAGCATTTCCCTCCCACACCATATGTGATCTACATTTTTATAACAAGAACAAAGAGGAAAATAATGGAGCTTTGCTGCTGTTTAGTGAATGGAAATTTTCAGGCTTTCTGGGTAGCAGTGCATTAGTAGTGGGAAATCAGGTTTTCCCACAGGGGCTGAAATATTCTAACTGACAACTCTGGCTTAAGGATCACTCAGAAAGGAAACACACTGCATGTTAGAAGACAGTCCCAGTTATTACTGTGCCACACATGCTTTTCTAGAGGTGTGTAATTCCCATTGGTCTGTATGAGTCTTTCATGAACACTAGGTAGATTTAGCCTCCTTCTCTCGTTCTAAAAAAGACAAGGTAGAGGAAAGACAAAGCAGCAGAACTGCAACCATTTTCCTTAACTAGCCAAAAACCAAACTGTCAGTAAATAGGGAATATTAATGAGGCTATGACAGTGGAACGTGTCTTCCTTTTCTTTTAAATAAGTGACCCCTTGCAGACAACTGAGCAGAAAAAGTAAAATAATACAGAATTGAGGTGTCACCTTTTTTAACCACACAATTCCTTTAAGAGATGTGTAAAACTGTATCCATATTTCTTGGCAGAAACTGATATTTTATTAAGATGGAACTGTTTTGAATCATGGCATAGCTGTTTCAGAACTGAAGACAGATAAATTGATTTTTTACAACTTCCATTCATATTCTTACACAGCCATTTGTTCTTAAAAACCTAGAATCATTAGAAGAATCCAATTGGAGACCTAACATCCATAGCTTTCAGGCTAAATGTTCGTTAAACTTTGTCAGAAGATTGGCCTGAGGAAAACTGTAAAACCTGGCCTTTATAAAATGCAGACTGATTTTAAGTTTCAAAGAAAGAAATTTTCTGTCATCCTGTGGTCATGGAAATAACGCAAATTCAATTTAGCTGAGGTCACAGCAGGAGCAGTTTGTTCCTATAGTAATAGGAGAGTTACAGGCTTTATATACCTTGGGGTATACAACTTGTTCTTCACCAAAGCCTGTCAGATAAGCAGAACTGTAGGACATTGCAACAAGAAGTGGCAGCGTCTGAGTTAGTTCACACAAGGAGGCTCCAGACAGTCAGATAAGGAACCTCTAGGCAGTAGCTCTTGTTCACAAATAATTCACTGCTTTGTTAATTAATTTTTGCCAACTCAGTTAGTTAATGCTGACATATATTTCTTAACTAGTGAGGCCTGTAAAGGCTTTAAAGGATTTAAAGGCACTGTGAAATTTGTGCTACATTGGAGAGCAAATATTTCTGTTCTTGAAGGCTGACATTCGTGAAATTTTGTACCGAGGACTCATTCTGCTGGGCTGCTGCACAGAAGATCCCTGAGGTACTGGTTTACCAGTTCATGTATGAAAGTTTTTCTTGGCTATAGTGAGAGAAGAAAATTGAGGTTCACACTTAAAGTGGTGCAAGCAGCATGCTTTGCATCAATTTAAGACAGCTATGGAGGAATTTTTCTGGACATCTCTGCAGTATTGTAAAGCACTTGGAAAGTGTCTTTAAAATAACTGGACTGTTAATTCTACAGAAAATGGGATAAGCATGTGCCTAGACAATAGCCACCTGCCAGCCCACAGGCACTATGCAATTTGGCAAACCAGGACACTAAGGCATGAACAGAAACCATTTAGTCAATTCCTTGCCTGAATGACAGATCTGAAATCTGAAATGAAGGAGGGGCTGGAAAACTACAGTGTAAATCCAGCTCTCAGCATAAATAAACTCAAACCCCTAGTCTTTATTCTTCATGTAATATGTAAATGTTGACATATTCACCCTCAATTTTTTATTGTGACTAGGTAACATGGTGAATGGAATGAGGGACATTTTAGGAAAAGACAAAATTACTCTTCACTTTCTTTGATCAAAGGAAGAATAAAAAGTCCCACTTAGCTTTGCTTAGGTGGTTAGGCACAGAGCAAATTGATATTCAGTAAACATCCACACTTTTGTTGTTATGAAAGATTCCTTCCACACAGCAGATTCTGACACAGGTCATCAGCCACTCTCCCCCTCTATTCCTCAAAATGCTGTTTTAATGGTTGGCTTTTCTCTTCCCCCTTAAATAGCTTTTAGCCAGCCATTATGACTTAAACAGCAACTGAGACATGAAAAACAAAGTAACTGTACTGTGAAGGTTAGATCAAATGACAAACCATTGGCATCTCATCGCTGAATTTCTGCTTTTATCACAAACAGAGGTTTTCCTGTTACTGCACTTCCCATATATTATATTCAGTGGAAAGGAGGTTACTCATGGATAGTGTACGGTACTGGTAGTATATGATCTTCACAGTAGTCCTAGAATCATCTACTGAGTGTGTAGTAAGAGCACAGGAAATGTCCAGAAAACTGTCCTGTCTGTGTTTGGCATAAGCTCATTAAATAAGTTGGGAATAAAAAATTCCTTTGTTTATTTTGTGATTATTCTTTGGAGGCTTAAGAAGCTGTGAGGAAAGGAGAGAAGTGAATTCATGTTTTCAAGGGCAAGATAGAGTCATAGAATCATAGAATACTTTGGGTCAGAATGGACCTTGAAAATCATCTTGTTCCAACCTTCTTGCCATGGGTAGGGACATCTTCCACCATCAGGTTGCTCAAAGTTTCATTGAACCTGGTCTTGAACATGTCCAGGGATGGGCATCCATGACTTCTCTCGGCAGCCAGTTCCAGCACCTCATCACCCTCACAGTAAAAAGATTTTCTCCTAGAACCTAATCTAAATCTCAATTCTTTCAGCTTAAAACTATTACTCTGCATTCTGCCACAGTCCTGCCTGATAAAGAACCTCTCCTCAGCTTTCCTGTAGGCCTCCTTAAAGAACTGGAAGGTGTTATAAAGTGACCTGAGAACCTTCTGTTTTCTAGGCCAAACAACCCCAACTATCTCAGCCTGTCCTCATATGGGAGGTGCTCCAACTCTGATCATCTTCACAACCCTCCTCTGGACTCACTCTAACAGATCAATGTCCATTGTGTGCTGACGACTCCAGTATTGAACACATTAAGCCAGGTGAGGTCTCACAAAAGAAGAGTAGAGGAAAATCTTTACCTCCCTTGATCGGCTGGCCACACTTCTTTTGAGGAAGCCCGGGATACATTTAGCTTTTTGGGTAGCAAGTGCATATTGCCAGCTCACGCTGAGTTTCTCATCCACCAGCACCTCCAGGTCCTTCCCCTCAGGGCTACTCTCAATCTATTCTACGCCCACCATGTAATTGTGCTTGCAATTGCCCTGACCCAGGTGCAGGACCTTGCACTTGGCCTTGTTGAACTTCATGAGGTTAGCACAGGCCCACCTCTCAAGACTGTCCAGGTCCCACTGGATGGCATCTCTTCCCTCCACTCTGTCAACTGTGCTACACAGCTTGGTGTCATTGACAAAACTGCAGAGGATGCCCTCAATCCCACTCTCCATGTCTCCACCAAAGATGCTATAAGACACCAGTCCTGATATTTACCCCTGAGTAACACCACATGTCACCGGTCTCCACTTGGACACTGAACCCTTGATGACAACTCTTTAAGTGTGACCATGCAGCCAATTCCTTATCCACCGAGTATGCCATCCATCAAATCCATATCTCTCCAATCTAGAGACAGGAATGTCATGCGGAACAGTGTCAAATGCTTTGCACAAATCCAGGTAGGTTAGGTCATTTACTCTTCCCTTATCCACCAATGCTGTAGCCCGATCGCCAAAGGCCATAGAAGATACTCAGTCATCTTCACCTGTAGGAAATTGTCCTTTTTCCATTGCTTCTTCATGTCATCACAAGATTCCCACTCTTATATCTATGTTGTAAATCCTCAGAGGAGGCTTGCAGACCTTATTTGTTTACTTCAATCTTTGCTATATTCTAAACATTTAGGTTAAAATTACCTGAGCTGATCACTGCTTTTGTCTTCTCAATATCTCACTTTTTAGCTAATTAATTGCTCAGAGGAGAAAATGCACTTTCAGGTCACTTTCAGGTACCTGGCATCGGAGGGCTGTTCTGTCAGCGTCTTATTGCCAGTCATGGCAGCATTCAAAACTGCTTTATTTCTGACTTAAACATTACTGATAGCACTGTGCTCAGAAAGACTGACAAGATTTCCAAAGATCAACGACAAGAATGCAGCATCCTGAAAATAATCAGGCAGTTTGGCAGCTTTTCTAGCAGCCTATAGTCCCCCAAAACAAGAGAGAGATAAATTTATTTAGTGTTTTCTCAGGAGTCCAGGAACGACAAAATAATATGGATAATCACATGTGATTTCAGAGGGACGTAAAGGTTTCTGTTACACTCTTGTTGGAGCAGCAGTAGTATATCCCTATGTGATACCAGAAAGTAACCGTACAGTCAATGCTTTTCAGAAATGTCCTTTTTTTTTAGTCTTCTCAAAAATAAAAAAGGCATTCCTCACTCCCCAACACACAAAAAATGATATCATAGGCTACAGGTACAATTTTATGTGTTGATGTTTAGGTGCAAAATACATGCTTTTTAAGAGATGGAGCTCACGTAAAACACCATATGAAGCCATCTGATCTACATAGACACTTTGCCTGTGAAATCTAATTCACCTGGCAAAGAGTATAAATTGGATGTCAAGGTCACATGCTACAGCACCTGTTTAAGCTGACAAAGTTATGTCTTTAGCATGCAGTAGTTTTGCTGCCAACAGTAGTCTGCATTTCAGTTGGCAGATTTGCACACATAAGGAATGATGTGCTTATTCTGCGACTACTTATAAACATGTCATGTTAACAGAGTAATTATAGACTTACACAGGCAACACTATTTGCAAAACAATTACATAACTTTACTTTTCAATGTTTTGTTTTCCAGAAAATAATTCCAAGTTTCAAGATATTTTTCTTTCTATTCTACATCTTTGAAATTGAAACTTTGCAGAGAAATTCATGAAGTTAATTCATCATTGAAGGATCATATAAAACTGTTACTGACTTTCTTTCTCTGCAGAGTTAAATTGCATCCTAAATGCACAAAAAAAGAGTATTGTGAGTAAATACTAGACCTATATGACTAACCATCCACAGGACTTAGAGTTGTCACTAAGTGTGGACTGAAAAAATAACATCTAAATAAAAATGAAAACCACAAGCCATTCAAGAACAGCAAGAACATTTTCTTTCTGTGGAACTGAAAAATGTTTTTATGTGTAGTAGTCTTTATAAAACCCTGCAAAATTGCTTTATATGGACAAACGTAAATCCGGTAAATTAAAGTACAGAATCTTGTGTTTCAAGACTCGATGCACAACATAACCGGTATTGAGAATATAATCACTACTCAGAGAACATGTATGGTTTGTGATTAACAATTAGTAGCTGTGGATGAATGAGCCCTCCCTCCACCATTACCCAAAACAACCCACCTCGCACTCAAACAAACCCCATCTGCCTGAATGTATCCAAACTACTTGCTGTCTTTACATGGAGAATGTTTCATTTTGGATATCGTATTCAATAAGGCTCATCTAGACTTGAGTTGGCTTGAAGTCATCAAATACCTTGTGTAAATACTAATTGTGGTATAACACAGTAGTGTAAAGTTAACAGATGGAAGTTGTCAAATAATTTATATAACATCTTAGTTAATATTTGTCTCAGGAATTCAACTGTTTTCCGGGAATACTGTTTGGGCACATGCCTGTTAAAAATGTTAATAATCCAAAACATCTTCCTCCAGTTAGCTGTCATAATACACTCTTCACAAAGGTGTCATAAATCTACAAATGCTGATGCCATAGTATTCTCAAGTGCATGAAAAGTCCTCAGTACAGTATTTGTATCTTTTTATGGATAAACAGTTCAAGATTTCTAACAGAAAATACTGTAGATCTTTTGTGCAATATTACTGATTTAGTATAATGTTCAAAGCAGTGTAGTTTGTGCCTGACATGACTGGAAAGTACTTGCAATTGCAACTAAACACTCACTATGTGGAGATGATATCTCCATCAAAGTAGGCATGAGGAGTTAGTGCTTCTCAAGTTCCATGTTCCTTCTGCAGGGCAAGTGGAATAAGAACGGCGCTTCTTGCCCTTCTCTCTCTGTCATTGGCCACAGACAATTTTTCTCAGGACAGCAATCAGAACCATGTTCCCCTCATTCTTGAGCTGCTACGCAGTGGGTTTTACATCCTCATCTTTTTACAGGCTCCAGATAGTTGACTTTCTGGAGCATGACGCTGGAAGGAACTGTGGTGGACACTGAAGACAGGTGATAGCATCATACTGACCCAGGTAGTGGGCCCTGTCTCGAACTCTGTGTTTCTGCTTGTGCTGGAATACATCCTCCTTTCAAAAAAAGCGTAGTCCCTTTACTTCCTTGTTGCCTAGTTTTGCAACTATTTGTGAGACCTTATAGATTCAGGAGGCAGCAGCACTGCAAGACATTTCCAGCAGCACAAACAGCTTCTCAGCATCATCCCTCCAGGTCTCATCTCTGACCCTGTGCCTGTAGTGTCACAACCCTCTTTCTCCTCGAGATCAGCGTTAAGCTGTAGGTCTTTTTCAGTCATCAGTCATGCTTTCCTCTAAACCACACGTCTCCAAACAAATGCCTAATTTTCAGGGATTTTTCAGCTGGAAAGCCAGTGCTGTGCCTCCCTAGAAGGACTTGCAGACAAACTGCTTTGCAGCCTTCTTGTGTCAAGACCCATTCAAATGCCTTTTGGATTCATGGTTTGGAGTTGGTGACACAGAAGGGTGAGCAACCATCTGATTTCACTGTACTGTGGATGTGCCTTTGTCAGTGTTGGCCACACATTGAAAGAGATCATCTTTTATTATTTGTAGAAGGTAAGGATCTCCTCATTGAAGACTATAATTTGCAGAAATTCTTGTAAACGTAACATAAAGCTATATTGAAGTAGGTAGTGTAACATTTCAGGCTGATATTAATAGCAAAGTTCCCTCATAAAATTACAGCTGCAAATATGCCACCAATTCTTTTTGTGCAGTGGTAAGCCTTCAGGTAGTTCATATACTTGTGTTGAACTTAAACCTCATTTTCCTTTGGCCTAAATTCGACTTATGTATTGTTTTGTCTTTAATAGCTGAAATGTTTTTACTCTTTAACTATTTACACACACATATATATATATACACACACACAGAGAGAGATAAAGTATTTGTGTATTCAAACATGCAGCACAAATGCTGTATAGATCTCATGCTTCCCTGTTGATGCAACTAAACTGCAGTGGAGAAAAGCTCAATGTTCAGTTTCAAAACTAAAAATCTTAAGGCTGCTGAATTCACCTCTTCAGACAGTCAATGAACTGGAATTATTTTTATATTAGCTTCAATAAAAAAAAACAAACGGAGATTCAGACACTTGGATGTGTCTGAACTGTGAATGTCTTTTCTCAGTTTGCATCAGGCTAATGACGAGTTCACCTTTACAACCAAGTAACACAGACTCAGAACTACTCCACATCACTCCATCAAACAATGGTTCAGATATCTAACACTTAGACCATTGCAGAAGAATATACGGTGACCTTATACCTCTTCATAAGTTATGCCAGTAGTTTTCAAAATCCAGCATCACACAACAGAATATTCCCCAGAGTTCCACAAAAATTGCCTTTATTATTGCTTTCTGATACTTTCAGGACACAGAAAGGAGAAGAGGCTCCATCTGTGTATTTATAGAGCAGTGTATTTCCTTTTCTTATTTTTCAGGTCTATGGCACTTGATAAGGCTGAACAAAGGCCAGTGCCATGCCACATTTGAAATTCTGAATTTCTTATAAAAGCACTTTTGTAACTGCGTAACACAGAGTCATAGAACTAGGTATCACATGTATAGTCTCCCAAAACAGTTGTTAATTTGCCCTCAAAATAGCTCTGTTATGATGTTCTTGCATATATTAGCGGCGTAGCTAGTTGTTGTTTAGAACTTAGCTTTGTACTAATTAATGATGATGTACGTCTTATCATGTTCAAAAGGTGCATGAGAGTGGGAAGTGTGGGTTGCAGGGTCTTTCAGATTCAATAAGCATTGAAAATCACTAAAAGCCAGTGATATAGGGTTTCTTCCCTGTACTCTGTAATGGCAGGTAAAAAGCTACTGTTGCGTTTGCCCTTTGGTATTTATAGACTGTGAGATTAAGCATGCCTTTCCATCTATGTGTTCTCCCTTGGGCTGAGGAACAGTAGGTTCTCTTGACTCATCCATAGAAAACTCTAAAGCTGTGTGGTACTTGGTCAGACCCCAATAGTAAAAGCCAGGCTCTCCTGATTTCTCAAACAGCTGTTGACCCTAACTCACTCTACAGTCCTGTGCATAAGCCTCACATATATATTAAAGAATTTCAATTAAATCTTGACACTTTAGATTTTACGTTGGAGTACCTGTGGCTTTACTTATGGAGATGCTAAACATTTAAAAGCTGAGTTAAAAAAAAAAAAAAAAAAAAAAAAAAGAAAAAAAGAAACCAAACAAAAAAACTTCAGGAACAGATCTTTTAAAGCAGGATCTTGGTCTCTGTGGGTCATTTAACCAGCACCTGAAGTACCAGAGATCTGTGGACACTTTGGAAAGGTGTAAGATGGTAACACCAGTGTCTTGTCTCTTACACCAGCAAAGGAAATAAGTAAAAAGATACAAACTCAAACAGTGCAGTGCATTCTATACAAGCACAGATTTATCAAAATTATTGTCCTGCCTTACCCGTTTAAATAAAATTTAGATAAATCGACCATGCCTTCTGCCAGTTTACCTGCCAAAGCTGACTGTAAGGAAAAGGATCCTGGTCATTTTGTAAGGAAATCAATGTTTGCCTGCCCAAGACTGAGTCCATGCATTTCTGGTGTATGTGAATTTGTGCAACGAAAAAGAAAAACTAAAGAATGAGTCATTTTGTTGATGAATTGTTCATTTGTGAAGTGGAACAAAATCTGAGGTAGTTTCCTCAGATCTGCTTATTCCTGTAGCGTCTCTGCTTGGGTTGGCAGCAGCCTTTGTTCTTCTCCTTAAAGTCTGCTATGTAGCCAAGCTTGGCTGTATACTCTGTCTCTTATGACTATTTTCCTGCTTGTAGCTGTATGAAAAATTAAAGAACTCATTCATCTGTGTACATACCAACAACAATTTTCACATGGCTAGTCCAGTTAGTTGATCCAACAAGAGTTCACTGTCATGCCTGAAGCGGTCCAGATGCCTTGCATTTCAGCTTTTCCTCTGTTGGCTATGGATTAATTTGTATATTTGTCATAGAAATATTAAGAGATCCTTTTCTTCCCCAGAATTAAAGCTAATACACAAAACTGATTGGAAACATTTAGCTTGATGGAATTTGAAAAGCGGTAAAAGCCGTTCTGTGAATGTTTTCTGTAGGTATAATTCGTATTCTTTCAGCTGGTATTACTCAGTTTATTCCTATAGAACTGAAAAGCTCAGCAGCCACAATGGCAGACAGACTTCCTAAGCAGTTCGTTTCCCATTTTAGACCTCAAAATAATGACATCCTCATTCATTAAACTGTACAGCATACTACAGTCTAGGTCTTTTAAAAATTCAGCTATATAAGTTGTAACTGGTAAATTGAAGTTTTTTTTTTTTTGTTTTTTTAATAAGGGAAAAAATGAAGACATAAAAATAAAATCACTGAGCACCTGAAAAACTAAGTCTTCAGTCTCTGGAAAATGTTGTCTTCAGTGGGAATCATGATCTTTTCTGACAATAGAGTATGAGCAAATTCTTATTCTTAGGTTATTCTAGTTTCCTACATATTCAAACGCACCTTTCATCTTAAATCATTTCTGTGTTGTATCCATTATCAGTGCTTGATTCTCCAGTCTGCTGAATTCACCCTTTGGAGATGGGTCTCTCTCAGAAATGTCAAAAAAGCTAAACAAAATGTAGACAGCTGAACCCAGAGTTTGAGGCAAACAGTCTTCCAGATGATAAAAATAGCTGGGTTGTATCCTACTTGTGGCAGCAATAATGACAGAAGAGAAAAAGGTATTGTCACAGGTAGCTATGATTTTACTCTTTTTTTTTGAAACCAGACACTGTATGTTTTTCAAGAGTGTACAGTAGCTAAACACCAAATACACAGCTCTGCCTAAATACTTTAACAGCTTTATTCCTGCATCACCGTAGCCCTGGTACATCTTCACTTTTGTTGATGCAAAACTGGATAATATTATTTTGCATCACAGGAAATTCAAAGCTGGTGATAGTTCAAACTCAGCCATAGAGTTTCAAATGCTGAAGAGCCAATACTAACATTATTAGAAGAACCATGTATTCTAGCTCCCTTTTCTCAAGTCTTCAGTGATCTCCAGATTAATGTCTACCTGACTTGTGGACCTGGGGACTTGAAAGTACTTTGTCCTCTTTTTTCATATAAACTGGTGCTCAATATCTGGCTGAAAATATGTACCCTATCCTCAGCTTGGTGAAAGATTTTCTTTAGTAACAATGTCATGTGTAAAACTTAAACCCACCATCCTAAATAAAGGCTTTCACCAAACTCAACTTGGGAGGGGGAGGGAGTTTGCCATCTGAACAGAAATTCAACTGGGGGGGAATTACTTCCAGCTGCAACTGTCTATTTTCTACAATATTCCCTTTGCTGTGAGTACACGTGTCTGAACTATTTAACCATCAACATGACGAGAAGAATGAGCATGGCAGAATCTTGCTATTGTTAGCTTAACACAAAAATTTCCTTGGAGGAGAAACAGCAACATTACCTAATTGCTACAATGGCCCCATTATTTCAGTGGTATCAGAACAAATTTGTCCTTGACAATAACTGTCAGGGCCCTGAGAGCACTCACAACCTTTAAGCAAGCTCATCAGCTGCCACCCTCTTTGCCCATGATCCAGGAGACCCAATTCAGCACCCCTTGGGACCATGTGTGGAAGCGGACGTGGCTGGCACTGGCATTCCCCTGGGACCCAGCTATCCATTCCTGTAGGAGCAGTCAGCTCCCACTGCTTCTGGAAAATAACCTGTCCAGTTCAAGCCATTTGAGTTGCTCACTTCAGAATTAATGTGGATTTTCACTCAGTGCTTTCTTTAGAAGAGATGTGAAATTATGACATAGAAACTGAGTAAAATAGCATCAAACTATTTTAATAAAGCATGAATATGCCAAGTTATCAGGTATTAATTTGACACACCGCGGTCTGGAACTTCTGAATATATTATGTGTATATGTGTATGCACTCACCTGGATAAGTGTGTGGTTGCTTGTGCATGCAAATTAAAGAGCTGAAAGCATACTGTATTTCAGTTCATTCATAATATCAGTCTAAAGGTAAATGGCATATGGTGGCTTACACAGTAAAGCTTAAACTTATCCAATGGTTTTCCACAAACTGTAAGAGTTTACACTCTTTCACCTCCTACTTGCTGCTCATTAATGAGATCATATCGACCATGAACAGAGGTGCCTTTTTCTCACTGGGAAATTGTGTAAACTAAATAAATAGCAAGTGCTGTATTACGTTTCTAAAATTCTAACACTGAAACTAAAAATTTGGCTGTTGAAAGTGGCACACAAAATGGCTCCATCTTTTCATAAAAGGTAAGGGGATTCCATCGTAATTTACAACCATTCCTACTTCAGAATCTTAAGAATATGTGTAGGAAGAATTTTAAAACAGCAATTGCATTGGTAAAATAAGGCAAATTAAGAGGATGATAATAATTCTTCATAATTTATATTACATTTTTACAGAACTAATAGTAAAATATAGTTACATGATTATGCTTATTATATTTTATTCTGTATTAGTAAGGTCAATGTAAAAACAATTGCTTGACTAAAATTTCACAAATGGTCTTAGAGGTGTTAAAGATTGAATTTTGTTGGATTTTGCAAAGGAAAGGAAAATGTTTAAAAAAAAATACTTGAAAAACAGCATCTTCTTGCTCTTAAGTCCGAGAACAAGATTTTCCACTAAGGAACACTGCTGAAGCTGTACCGGAGTCAATGAGAGTACATTAATTTATAATAGCCCGTTATTCATGACACTTTGTAAACAAATGAAAACACAGACATTCCATGCATATGAGGCTGCTGCTGTGTTGTTCCTTACAGACCTACATTCTCATTCAACAGGGCCACTGAGAACATGTTTGAACAAGAGGTCAGATGAATTTATGGAAGATTATGAAAATCTTGTTATTACTTATGCAGTGCCACATGTGTTTTCAGAGATTTTCTGTCAGTGAAGAATAAATTATGAAAACAGAAAACAACGTCCCTTGGCTAAAGAACTTCCTGCTTCTGAGCACTAGGGGATTACACGGTGGACATGCAGTTGATGCAGATTTGGAAGTGCTGTTACAAAGAGAGTATGAAAAGATGATGAAAAAGAATATTTTCACATGATTTGAAATAATTCAGAACCCAAAGATGAACTCAATTTCTTTTTCTGTGGTGTATTTTCCAAAGCAGACAGAAAACCTTTGAAAGTCTGAAAGCCACATTTGACACAACCTTCACAGAGACCGTAGACATATTGACCAGGTCATATGGAAAAGTGTTATTCACAATTCTTCCCCTGCCTCATTAGCCCCATCATGCAGGTCTTCTCTAAGGCTTCAGTTCAGATGACCCACTCTCCTAAGCAGCAGCAAACTTTCTCCAGACATTTCTGGTCATCAGAAAAGTTTTTTTCATCCTTTTCAAATGCCTGTCTGGCTTCTCTCCAGGGTTTCTCAATCTTTGTCTAAGAGAGGCTCTTTTCCATGCTGGATCCAGCTCCGTGTGCTGTGGTCTACAAAAATTCTCTCATGCAGTGGACCCATGGCAAAGAGCACACTGAGCAGAGGGTGTAATTGGCCTCCTCCTCCTCCTAGAAGAGTTTAAATAAAACAAATAACCTGGTAGGTCAAGGTTTCATTGTCTGGCTGTCACAAGTGTGTGCACTGGAAATCTTCCCTTCCTTACTTTCATAATATTCGTTACTATGGAGTCTGGGCAAATTTTGGTACTTTCCTGTTAGAATGTGATCAGAGTAAAAAGCAAGGTAAGCTATATAAAGAGAAAATGTACTGGTGTGGGGCAGGTGTTGTTTTAGTCATAACCCAGTTCCACGCCTAGTGATATTAAATCTTGGGTTTCATAATGACTGTCTACATGTGCTACATTCAAATTTTCCACTTCTGCTGGCTTTTTTGGTGAGCTGTATTGAAAGTCATACGCTAGTACATAAATTGATCCAGCAAACTGAAATAAGTGGTTATAAGCAAGAGGTTGTTTATATGTCACTAACTCCCACATCAGTATAATAACACAAAAACCCAGTGTTGTATAGGATATTGAAGATTTATGGCAGCATCATGCAGAACACTGTTAAATTCCAGAATTTTAAGAACAACTGACTTAAGTTTCTATTTGTCCTTTACTAATACAAGTAGAGGGCTATTAATAAACACCGAAAACCAAGACACTTGTTAGCACATTTAAGACTTTCCTGTTTCTGTCAAAAGCAATACTTGAATTTCTGGGAAGAATCCAGGCTTTTCTTTTTAATAGGATTTAGAGGTGGGAAAGTATGAAAAATCTTTCCTCCTAGTTTTGTGGTCCAAGATCTCATCTGTAAAAGAGTTTGAGCTTTAGATACATAAAGGAATGAAAAATAGAAATTATTTAGAAGCTAAACCTAAAAAGCTAAAATCTAAGAAAAAAAGCCTAATATGGGTATTTTTCACTATATACACTATTAACTGCTGAAGACTTTATCTAAAGTTATAAGCCAGGCAGAAGTTAAGGACTGTGTTTCTGCGTCTGAGTGTGAGCTTCTGTGCGTTCACAGAATTTAGTTTTTTACTAGTGTAACAATAAAAGGTATGAAGTCTTCAGAAAATAGTTTGATCTCTTAGGCACTGCGGAGACATGAAAACACTGTCTGTGCATTGTCTACTAATTTTCCTTTTAATTTTCTACTTCTTAATATTGTCTTTCTGGTGGTGGGAGACATTATTTTCTTCAAGTAAGGATATTCTAAAAGAAAAATATGATCTGGTATTTTCTGTTAGATAAATGTGTTAATTCTTATTTGCCATTACTTGCATGACTTCTCTGTAGACATTACCTGAATTATGTTTCTTAATTATGTGTGGTAGAAGAGTTGCTAAATGTAATGAGGCAGCAAAGAGGTAGTGCAGCCATTCAACACAAACTTTAGAAGTTCCTGGACAACTAGTTTGAGTGCATGTTATTTCTTATCACAATCTGTAGCATTGAGCTACTCACAAATGTTTGACATGTTAACACGCTGCCTCATGTTAGAAGAGATCAGGAGCTCAACTTCCCCTTCCATTCACTGAGAAACAGGTTATTGTGTATGGAGTGCTCTTGAAAGACATAGGACTAGAGAGAGTCTGGTACAGAACGAGATTTTTATTGTATTTTTAGCGTATTTTATTTTGGAATAAAAAAAAAACAGGGTGACAATTCCTTGTAGCAAGGCTGCACTTTCTAAAGGACCTGAAAATAAAGAAAGGCCACAATTAAACTTCTTTGCATCACTTTACCTCTGTCATGCCAAAAGGAAAGCAAATGGGAAAGCAACTGTGGGACTTCCCAGTATTGCCTTACTGCATTTTAGTGATTCTATTCTGTGCTCGACACTCAAAAGATGCCTGTGTTATGTTACACAGCACATGCTGAGGCTTCAAAGCACGATCCTAATGAGCCAATGAACATCTGTGGCAGACAACAGCGCTGTAGGTCTCAGAAGCAGTACCGTCATGTTAGCCCAGGCAGTGTTAAAGCCGTAAGGTTTTGAACAGAGCTGATTAACTTGCAGCTGATTTACTACCTCAGTGCTGCTCTGTTCCTGGTCCATGTAGAAACACATAGATTATCTTTGCAAAACAGCATATACAGACTCACATTTTAGAGCTTATTGAAGAAAAAGAGGACAAGATAAAAGTGTAAATAGATGTCAAGCTACCCACATTTTCATAAAAACAGGCAAGAAGCATTTATGGTTCTGTGTTTAAAATGGTGAACTTTGGATAGAGGAAAAAAAAAAAAGGATACCTTTAATAGACACCAGCATTCTGAAAGAGAACAAAGCAGGATGTAAACTCTGTAACAGAGTTCCAGCTTCAACAGCCACCATATGAAACAGCAGCTCTGTCTGGTGCCTGGCGTTACTCACCAGTGGGATTGATTACACATGATTTTCAGTGTTCTACAGAGAGCTCCACAAGGCACTCGTTGTACTCCAAAAGGGTGTTGACTCCAGCTCCAGATTGCACCATGCTTTCTTCTTAGCCATATTCTTCCAACAAATGAAGTTTGTCTTTGGTGCTTTATAATCATAGAATCACGAGGTTGGAAGGGACCCACTGGGTTATCGAGTCCAACCATTTCTAACACTCCCTAATCCATGCCCCTCAGCACCTCGTCCACCTGTCCCTTAAACACCTCCAGGGAAGGTGACTCAAGCAGCTCCTTGGGCAGCCTGTTCCAGTGCCCAATGACCCTTTCCGTGAAAAATTTTTTCCTGATGTTCAGCCTGAACCTTCCCTGGTGGAACTGGAGGACATTCCCCCTAGTCCTGTCCCCTGTCACTTGGGAGAAGAAGCCAGCTCCCTCCTCTTCTCCAGGCTAAACAACACCAGCTCTCTCAGCCGCTCCTCATAAGACTTGTTCTCCAGCCCCCTCACCAGCTTCGTTGCTCTTCTCTGGACACGCTCCAGAGCCTCAACATCCTTCTCGTGGTGAGGGGCCCAGAACTGAACACAGTACTCAAGGTGCGGTCTCACCAGTGCTGAGTATAGGGGGAGAATCACCTTCCTGGACCTGCTGGTCACGCCGTTTCTGATACAAGCCAAGATGCCATTGGCCCTCTTGGCCACCTGGGCACACTGCTGGCTCATGTTCAGTCGGCTTTTAACCAACACCCCCAGGTCCTTCTCCTCCAGGCAGCTTTCTAGCCAGACTTCTCCTAGTCTGTAGCACTGCATAGGGTTGTTATGTCCCAAGTGCAGGACCTGGCATTTGGCCTTGTTAAACCTCATGCCATTGGTCTCAGCCCAGCGGTCCAGCCTGTTCAGATCCCTTTGCAGAGCCTCCCTACCCTCCAGAAGATCCACGCTTCCTCCCAGCTTAGTGTCATCTGCAAACTTGCTAGGGGTGCACTCAATGCCTTCATCCAGGTCATTGATAAAGACATTGAACAGAGCTGGACCCAGTACCCATCCCTGAGGAACCCCACTTGTGACTGGCCTCCAGCTGGAGTTAACTCCATTGACCACCACTCTCTGGGCCCGGCCATCCAACCAGTTTCCAACCCAGGAGAGTGTGCGCCTGTCCAGGCCAGAGGCTGACAGTTTCTGAAGCAGAATACTGTGAGAAACTGTGTCAAAGGCTTTACTGAAGTCCAAGAAGACTACATCCACAGCCCTTCCCTCATCCAGCAGTCGAGTCACTTTGTCATAGAAGGCAAACAGGTTAGTTTGGCAAGACCTGCCTCTCATGAACCCGTGTGCCTTTCATGAACCCATGACAGTGTGGTGTGAAACTGTAAATTTTGAGTGCAAATTACTACACATTGACTTCTTCATATTGCCAACCCCTTAGATTTCTGGAAAAATATTTGGCTCTCATACCAGGTATTTGAAACTTCTTTAAGTAGGGTTTGGAAGCTTATAAACAAAATTCAAAATAATTCTTGGAAGATAAGAGAACAGAAGTTTACTTTTAACTTTTCTGAGATGTGTCAACAATTTCATATATTTTAGATGGGCATTTTAATTAAAATTTCACCCGTGACTCTCAGAGTTTGCAAACATAAAAGTATATCGCTGTCTTGTAAATCCATTTGAACACTACAAACAAATCCTTTTCTTGAATGACACCTGTTGTTTAATTCCTGCTTTTTTCCTTCATTGAACTCAGTAACAATCGTGTATGCCATGTCATTTTATGTTGAAGGCCCGAACAGTGAGACTTACTAGCGTCTTTCAATAAGTAGAACAAGAATCTGAAACAAGGCCATTCTGCTTGCTGTAAATATTTTGGTGTGATATTTATGTTAAAAATTCCATTCTATTTCATATGATGTTGATAAGGTTGCATAGTGGATGCCCAGTCCTCAGAAAACAAGGTGGAATCATGTCAGTACTTTACCAGTACTTCTGCTTTGTTGAGTAGTTGGAAGAACAAGAGGTTTGTTTCTTCTTAGCTGCATGTGGTTAAATGAAGAAGAAGCACTAGTTGCAAATATCATCTGTTCTTCAACACCACATCCACAGGAAGTTCTGAAAACAGTAGAGCTGAACAGATCTGCACTGACAAATGTACAGGCTGGATGCCTGAAGTCCTCTGTTTGAGAAAAGATAGACTAACAGTGATAGCAGAGCCTTTTACTGTGGGAACAGTGGCTTAACTGTGAGCTTGCATATTTCTTAAATAGAGCAAGAAACATTGCTTTTTGGCATTTTCATAACAACAATAAAGAAATAATAGAGCTAAAAATGTAGGGACAATCTACTCTCTGGCTGAGAGAGAGTTTTGATATGGCAGAAACTGCTTCTTTATAAAAAATACAGAGAACACATATGCAAGATGATATCTGTGTAGAAATAGACTGATTTTTTCAGAAAAATGCATTATCTACATTACAGCCATACTGATAACTTAGGAATTTAAAACAAATGTAAGAAAATGTGGGGCTTGCTACAATGATCATGAAAAGGTAAAAACCATACTAAATGGCCAGTACAATACTCTCAAGTCAGTAAATTTAAACTTGCAAAACCTGAGGTCTATAAGAGGTTATGTTTTGTTTGGAAGGGCACAGGTCTTCTAGGGGATGTTAATTGTTGGTTTCCTCCTCTGGAAAAAAAAAATAATCTCTATTCCAATTCTGAGATAATTTTAATTATTTTGTGTTATCTTGCAGTCAAGTGACACTTTTAATATGATAAAACTTACACTGAAATTTAAATATTAAAACTTACAACTCTGAAATATGAGAACTTTTTTTGTTGATTTTTATGAAAGGATGGTTATATTCACTGATACTAGCTTTGAATGTCAGTAGAACTAATGTCAACCATTTCTTTTGCTTTTTCCATATCTTCTGATAGTGTCGTCTTCTATTTTACCTGAAATGACTTGGCTTAGTCAAAGGACAATCAAGCAATTTAAATATTGTACACTCATTCATATGCATACTTGTCATAGATTTGCTTCATCTTCTTGTTTGTTTCCTAAGGCACCAGTGATTTATAGCCATTAATTTGAATCAGCGTACTGTCTTACTGTTTGCTTTCACTTCGAAACAATCAGGCAGCAATATACTTTTAACTCTCATGCACATGTACACGTGTGCACACACACACGCAGAGTTACAGCATGAGCAGGAACACTGGGCACAATCAGGTCTTCAATACGTGGATGAGTGCTTGACGAAGAAGTTTGGTAATCATGGATCCCCTGCCTGCCTTGTAGGAGCTCAGCTGAATACAGTATTTCTTTCAAAAGATGAAGAAATTCCATGAACTGTCTAACAGGGAGACTGGATGAAGTAATATCAGTCTGCACTGGCTGAAAGGACATTATGCAAAATGAGAGGGAAAGTTTGTGAGGCCAAATCCTCCATCTGAAAATGTTCTGAAAAAATGAAACAGAATCTGCAATATCATCCATTCAAAAGAAAAAAAAACCCAAGCCCTCAACCCAAAACCTCAAAATCACAAGTTCCTTCTTATCAAATGTTCTTTTGAGGAGTGCTGGAGAAACTAATATCTGGCAGGACTTACTTACCACTATCTGAAAATGGATCTGTTACAGGAAATTCACAGAAATTGCTCAAACACTTCTTTTGTTTCAGTTCTTTAACTTTAAGAAAAGGTTCATCGGAATTCCTTTAGAACAATCATTTATATTGACTCTAAGAGCCCGAAGGTTGTGCAGCTTTTATCTTACAATAATGTAGCATGGGAGACAACCCTGTACATATTGTGGTTTTGCTTTGCTACTTTTTTTTCAATGAGGCTCCAGGTAAATGAAATGTATAAAAAAGCTGTGACAGCATAAAAAAAAAAAAAAATTAAAAAAGGGGCTAAGTTAAAGATAAAGTTTGAAGATAGAAAAGTTAGCAGTTAACTTAATTTTTTAAAAATTAAAAAAAAATTCAGGATGGCTTTTCCTCATTTGAGATAATAAAAGCTATGAGAAATAAGAATTAACAATAATCAAAGCAATAGAAGCCATACTGATTTTTATGTCAGAATTGCCAGATAAAGATTATTATAAAACTAGTTATCTACAAAAGGGACAAATCTTGTGGCCTTAATTTGGAATCTGTTAAATGCAGCATTACACACAGGAGACCTTATCTGGTTAAGATGCAAGGTAGCACTGCAATATTTTACATTTAGTCGTGTTTATTTACCTGACACAAGCAAATTCGAACTACTTCTGTGCAAGATTTTAAGAGCAGAAACTTGGGAGGCATATTGGACTCCATTGTGGCTGCACATCATCAGTGCTATTCCCTTAGATACAGGCACAAAAATCTCACTGTGAATGGTGATGTTTGAACCAGAATTAATTCTCCCAACTTTGCAATATTGGTAGGTAAAAAATCATAATTTTACCTTTAGTCTTAATATTTTCTGTGCCTGCCGGATGTATTTCAAAGTATCATGGATATGATATATGAATCAGCATGTCAGCCTTCAGTAAATCATATTTCAGAGGCTACATTTCAAGAATCTGAAAATGTCACTTATCGATCCATTGAACAAACGCAAATACAATAAGAAGCTGGACAAAATGTAGGAATCAGAGTTTCTTGTGATTCTACATGAGTGTTTCAGGATGTGAGTGAATATTGGCATCTTTACTCCAGTACAGTGCTGACGTCTAGTCTGAGCCTTAGAACATCAAGAAAAAGAGTAAGGTCATGGCTCCGTCTACGAAACCAACCACTGTTGAGATGGAGACCATCATTCGTGCTTTCCAGAGGGAAGTGCAAAAGACATGATCCTGTACATGTAAAAAGGAAAAATTAATTAATTAATTACCTCAGCCTGAATTTCAGCTGCAATAGGTGATTATTATGTGACACTGTACTTTTTCGCTCCATCAAAACCAAATTCATCCCTGCTTTTGCTTAGCATTTTCAAGAATTTCATTAACCTGCTACATAATACACAAGGGGTATATTCTTTCTTTATGCCTTTTATTTCTACTTATGCCAGTGTAAAATACTACAGCAGTGTTTTCAAAAGTGCAGTACCTCAAATCTTAAGCCTTTGACTACAAACCTCTCACTTTTTGCACAGTTTTTTTATAAATATTAAACTTTCACCCAGTGCATGTAACACTCTGGGGGCAAAAAAATATCTAAGGAATAGTTGAGGCTAAAAAAAATAAATTGTAGTTCTTGTGGATGGAGTTATGAATAGAACCTCAAGAATTTTTGCATTATTCTACTTTCAGTTTGATATGAGGGTCGTAAGTTGCTGAGGGCATTTCCTGACCCTCTGCAGATCTCTAAGCAGGTATTATTCAGTTTTCATTGGGCACACTCACAGGTGTTTTAGCTAAATGCCTCACGTAATGAATTCAGCCTAGCATCCCTCTGAAGAGGGGGAGGGTTATTTTATACACGGGTACTGTGTCACCATGGAATTAATCATGATAGTCAAGGCAACACATGAGATGTGGATTAGTATAAAAAATAAATTAAAAATTCTCCGCTCTTCTGAATCACACAGTGGGATTTTAATTTACAACTTCGTAACTTCTGTGCTCTGACTATACAAATGTTCTTGTGAATGAAAAATTGATTTGTAGAACACACAGAGCAATATATCGTATGTCATGTGTAATAGTTTCAAATGAGGAAACTGTTTGTATCTGATCTGCTTACTGGTGCACTGAGTTTTAGTGTTGTCACATGAGTTTTCTCACATTCAGACTTGAGAACCCTGATACTGTTGAGTTTTCCAGCTCAGTGTTCCATTTGCATATTCTGCTGACAAATAGCCACAAATTGGTAACAACATTAAGTTTTCACAAGACATCAATATCCAAATTAAATGAGGCAGACATATCTAAGTCATGTAATAAGATTTTTCTGAAAGATAGGTAACATGTATGCATGTGCACAAGACCACAGTTTTGACTTCAGTAGATTTTTTAGTCCAGATCCTATGTACAAGAAAAAGCAGAACTAAAGATGAAAAAGCAGAAATTAGATGTATGCAGTTTAACACTTTTGACTTAATGTAAAAACCTATAAAAAGGGCAACTCACCCCTAAGGTTTTACCTGAAAATGTAGGCAACTTACAGTTTATGAAAGCAATTTTTCAAAATCAGCATCACGTGTTACTTCACTCAATCTTTCGTCGCACGCTTAGGTGAATTTCTAACAGTCATTTACCTAAGATTCCTTGCTTTCTTCCCTATGTAAAACAATTAAAGGCTGTCTTGCTATATGGTGTTGTTAATTTAGAAACTTTTAGAGTTGCAGACATATCAGCATTAGATGTTGTGGTTTTGCTGCCAGGTGTAGGATAAGAAGAAATTGATTCAGACTCTGAGCATTTCATAACAGCCTCAGGAGAGTAGTCTGAGATGTTTTGCTACTCTCAAATACTTATATCCTATTGAAGCTATCTTAGAGAAACTGATCACCATAAAAATTTTTAACTTCACAGAAATAATTGGCTTAACTGAAGCATGGATGGAAACCCTACATAAAATTACAGAAACAGTTTAGGAAAAAAATGCATCAACTTCACAATTCTGATGAAATCAAGGCCATGGATCTATATAATTTTCACTGGTCCAGTATGCATCCCTTTTAATGCATGAAGACATATTAATCTTTTTTGAAGCCTAGCTTTGCATAGACTAATGTCTATGTGTAAGAATGCTAAAATTCCCACTCTTGCTATGGCAATTTTGTCATTTTGAATCCCTGCCAAGCAGAGATAATTAATTATTACTTCTGACTTCAGACAAGAATTTCTTAATACAATCACAGATCTTAAAGCAAACTGTGGTTCATTTTAAGATTCCAGTTTTAACGCTTCAATTCACCTTTTCATGTTTAACATGGGTTAAGAAGTATAGGCATACTCTGGAAGATGTTTACTCAAATAGGCTTTCGAATAGGGTAAATGGCATTTTTGCTTTATCATTAATGACTAAGTGTAATACAAGAGATTACCTAAAGAAAAAAAAACATCTTCTAATGGAACAATATTTGTGCACAACTTTCTAAGGTCATCCTGTGATATTCAATACACTTTATGATGGTAGAAGTATTTTTGAATAGAAGAGACTCACAACTCTCAAAGCTATGACAACTAGCCCTGAATTGTTTAATAGAAGTTTTTGTGCAAGTCTGCAGCCTCAGGTGACTGTTCATATGAGGAGTCACACAGTGTGGTATTATTAGTTACAGCTTTTTGTATGAAGAAGAGGCAGATTGATATGTTATAGAAACACTTGAAAAAAATTAAACCACAGAATGTATACCATTGCAAATTAATTATACTATCATAATCCATCAGCAACATCCCTAGAGAAGTCATCATATAAAAGTATCTTTTATAACATCTGCATATATCTTTTGCACATGAGAAAATGGAGATGTTAATTTCTGCTTTTCTCCTCAAAATTCAAATTATGGTAGTGCATATGTAAGAGTCCCTGGACTAACTGTACTTTTGATCCATTCTGATTGCCTGAGGGGATATTTTGAGATCAATATAAGTTAGCTTGTGTGGCCTGACTTACTGCATTGCCTGCCTGCACTACATTTCCTTTGGGAACAAAAGGTGTAACAGACAAGTGCAAAATCCTGATAAAGCACAATATTATTTATCTAGAAAAAAAGAAACTGAGAGAAGAGAGGTGTCCAAAAAATGAAATAGGCTATGTAAATATCTAAACTTAATCAATATGTAATCTTTTCCTATATGACAACCCCAGTAGATACAGCTTTCCTTCCACTACATATGTCATACTCAAAGTTTTCCTTCAATTCGAACACTCAGTGAAATATTAATCATATTCACACATGATCCTATCAGCTGTATCAGACTGCTATTCTTAGGTAACAGATGACAGCTACACAGTTGTTGGCAGGAATATCCATATAAGATTCAGGTTTGCCAGCTTTTTCATCAAGAGGTTTAGCTGTCTGATGAAGTGCATTGTGTTTCAGCTGGTAACATAAAGCAATGAGGTGTGTTTTTAGTAAGACTGTATGTTCATGCTGCATTTATATCCTTTAAGGTTTCAGTGATGATTTAGATTTAAGCAAGAATTTAGTAAATTTTGGCAATTTTAGTAAATTTTAGTAAATTTTTGGCAAATACAGTACACAATACACATACACTTTCTATGGTTTGTTAATTTTACATCATATGAGGAAAAAATGAAGCTTGAAAGAGCACATTTTACTTTTCTTTAAAAGAATAAAAAAACCAACCAAAACCAAAATCACAAGCAACAAAACATAACCTGCTTATCAGTTATAGAGGAACCTGAAAACAAAGAAACAGAGTTCCATATAAGCAATTTTACATACAGTAGCTAATTAAAAGAATAATAGTGCTATTAACATTGGGAAAGATTAGCATATAAGCATTTCAGAGACAATTTCTTTATGCAAAGTGTAATTAAAACAGAACTTTCAAAGATATTAAGCTTTTATAGTTTTCTCAAGAAAAGCCCTAAACAAGCACCACATTGAATGCATGCTACTCTTATCACAACGAGGTACTTCGTAGTTACATCAAGATTTTAAGTAGATCCCTTCAAGTCTCTAGCTAATGCAGACCAAGAGTAGAAGTGATAAATCTGAACGCCATAGAGCGATTCAGAAGAAGGTTGCAATTGTGGTAGACCTGCTCATGAAATTTGACTTGATATGGGACTTAAGGCAGAGGCATTAACTCTACCTTGTTAGTCCTGCAGAGAGTTGCTGGTTTGGTAAAATTTGTCACTGTTTCCCTTGTGAGAGAAACGTATATGCTAACATCTACACCTGCCAGCTAAAGTGCTGAGTGTCTTAAGAGTAGGCATAGTTACCACTCCTGTACCTAACATTGTATGGAAAATGTTTTCAGTTTGTACAGAGTAGCAAAGGAACACCTCACGAAAAAATATTGTAATTCAAATATAATCACTTATCAATGTCATTGCACCTGGTACAGCTCTAACAGATGAAACATCTGTCACAATGCCATTGTATACACAGAGACTGAAAAGCTAACATAGGCTTGTTTAAATGGTGATTTCAAATAATTTTTCTAAGATAATTGATTTAGTTTTACATTACCTGATCTGTATCCTGCTGTATATACTTTTTGGTATGTTCTAGTTTTCATTTTCCAGGAACGTTTGCAGCTTGCAGTTCATAAATGCATGTTTGTAGAGAAGCAATATTATACATCAGATTATGGATTAGCAAAACAGTGTTAAATGGTTTTAGATCCATCTTTCCATTTTAAGTTTATGGTAGCTACTTAGACACAAGACTTAGTATTATTAAAATACAGATATCTCAGACATTTAAACATATATATATGTTTAATATATATATATATATATATGGGCATTTTTCAATTTTACAAAGATGCTTTCTACTTTATAAAGACCAAAAGGTTGTTTCTAAAAGGACAAATTCAAAAAACTGACAGATTATGTAACTCTGCTTCACTCCCTGTTTCAAAAAAACAGTTTCCTTTCATGAGGATCAAATATCTACCTTCAGCTATTTACGAAAAGAAAAATCTGTAAAATTTTATGCCACAGTTGTTTACCTGGTTTACTGTAAGATATTGACTGCTGACAGAGGCCTGCACTTAGGGGAATCCTTCTACACTCTCTTATTCTGCTCTTCTTCAGTCCCTGGCTCATCAAAGAAAGCTTAGGTATTTCATGTGTGTGGATTTGGTTTTCTGAATTGCATTAGATCCTGAACTCCAGCTATCAGACACAAATATTCTGAACGATTGTCACTGGTTTGAGATTAGGCCCTTAATTGGAATTAGAATCATGAGTATAGATTTGCAATCAGAAACCTACTGAAATAAAACTGTTTTCATCAGTTACATCTCCTCTTTGCCAAATAAGTAACTCTGAGAGTGACAAGATCTATGGTTTGTGTTCTTCACCGTTTTGTGATCACTATATGTTAACCTATATCAGAAGAGGCACAGTAGGTTTTTGTTCAATTCACAGATTTAAACCTAATGTCTGAACATTGAAAAAAAGCCCCAGTTCCACACTACATTTTTTTATCCTTTTACTTAGAAGGTGGCTAAACTAGTTAAAGAAATGTAAATTGATTTCTCTCTCTAATTATCTGCATAAATATATTTCATTTTCTGAAAGCTAACTGCATGTTTTTCAGACAGTTTGTCTCTAGAAGTTCAAGTTTTGATGAGTTGTATATATATTATCTTGTAGGACTTGAAAGTCTTTGAATGTGCTGTGCAGAAGCCTTATCAAAATGACACAACGTTTTAATATTCTGGCAAATCTTTGAAATTATTTGTAACAAAAGACAAACCATTGGCATATGGTAAAGACAATTTATAAATAATTACTCAAACACAAATCCATAAGATTATTTTACCTTTTGCTAACCAACTATCCTGTTCATTAAAATTGATTCTGTTTTGTCCCTGATCAACTGGCTAGTAGAAGCTATACTTGAGTAACTCTCTAAACAACATTTTTAAAAATGGAAAGGCAAGCTCCTTAAATAAAAAGTAATTTTTAAATGTATGTAGTTAAAGAATCCTGTATCAACCTTACTAGTCTAAGGAGCTGAACTTATTATCTCAGAGGTTTTCAAAGCCTTCATTACTGCCTGAGATTGAGTTACAACTTTTGTGTTGTGGTTTGAGTTAAAGTAGGATCACTTCTCTGACTCTAACTCAGTCTCACCTGAGTAACTTCATTTTCTGAAAGCTAACTGCATGTTTTTCAGACAGTTTCTCTCTAGAAGTGATAACACAGGACATTGGTATGCAGAAAGGCCAATGCTTATACCTATCCCTATAGTAACCAAGGCCATCCTCAAGCTAGCGAAGAAAGCCGCACACGCCAGGAAGGGCAGACAGGGCAGGTGACCCTAAACTGAGTATGGAGTGTTCCATCCCAAACGCTTGATATAAAATTGAGAGATCATGAGGGTCTTGCCCTCTTCTCCAATGTCCAGCACCCAGTGAGGGACTCCTCTGTCTGGTTGCTCCTGATCCTGCATCTGTGCATTACTGAATCCTGTTCCTGAGTCCATGACCCTCCTAGCAATGTACCCATTCTTTCTTGCCCA
Organism: Cuculus canorus; assembly: GCF_017976375.1. Lineage (NCBI taxonomy): Eukaryota > Metazoa > Chordata > Aves > Cuculiformes > Cuculidae > Cuculus > Cuculus canorus. The sequence goes on from NC_071441.1 coordinate 50,520,003, forward strand.
CTCTATGGCATTTGTAGTGACAAATAGTCATTGAGGGGTGAGGGCACTATCTCATATATTTGTATATATCCTATTACTTTCTTATTGTTTTTATCAGCATTATTATTATTATCATAATTCCATTAAAACTGTAGCTTTAGTTTCCAACATGCAAATCTTTTTTCCTTTCATTGTCCTTTCCCCTTTCCCTGGGGGTGGGGAGAAGGGGATCAAGAGTTCAATTTCATGCTTTTAGCTGCTGAAATTAGCTGGGTTGGGGTTAAGCTATGCCATTTTTGTAAAATCGTACATGTACTTCCTGATCTTTGGTCTGTTTTTCTAGTTGAGACAAAGATACCCACCTAATACTGCCTATTCAGTACATTTGGCAAGGGGTCAATACCCTCTGCCTCCCGTGACATAAATTTTGATTTTTAACTTGTTCTTTTGAATATATGTCTTTTTCCTGACTGTTTGAAAAATCTGGTTTTTTGTTTGTTTTTTTTTTTAAGAAAAAAACAACATAATTAGTTAGCCTAATTAGTTAGCTAACCAAACAGATTTAAAAGTCCTGTTCTCTTGGGGCATCACAAACCATAGAAAGTCCTAATATTTCAGTAATCTAACAGAAGTGCCTCTCTTTGTCAAGGTGGGCAAATGCGTCATATCCAGTAACAAACGAAAGTAGAACAGTAGTTCTGGTGAAACTTAAACATCATGAGACTTAAAAAAAATAATTCAGAGAAACTAGCATTTAGAGTCTCAGTCCAGTGAAACAATTCAGTGCTTACTTAAGTGAGGGCATCCTTTATTTATTTACAAGGACAGACATTTCTTTTGCATTTAAAGGATGCATTTTCTGAAATGTTTCACTTGCTGGAACAACAAGCATTACTTCCTTGAAAGAAGAATTTATGCAGTTCTTTTAGCAGGTTAAACCCATGTAGTGTGAAGTTTAAAACCAAGGTTTTTAGGAGTGAAAATTGTGCAGGAAGGTGCAGTGTCAAATCATGAGTATACTTACGTATTGCAGAAGATATAATCACAAGAACATTTCCTAATTCTGTACAGGTCAACTTCCATCTAATCAATTTAAAATGCAGCATAGCTGTTACCAATGCAAGATTGTTTCTGGCCACTGTTAAACAGCTACACTGGGATTGTTCCCTTTTGTGGATTGGCAGATGTCCAATTATTTGCTCCACAGTTGCACAACAAGAGGATTATATGCTTTCTTTATTCAGAGGAACAAACAAAAGCTGAAGCTCTTTCAATGTTTTCCAATTTTCAAGCATCAAAACATTAGTTTCAGTGTAGCTCAAGCTGCATTTTGTAATCCAGGCAGCAACCTGAAGAGCTGAACATTTAAGAAGTAACTTCCTTCAAATTTGTTTTAGAAATTCTCAAGTAAAAATTTCTGGAAGAGAGTGTAAAGGCAGTAGCTTCAAGTAAATAATGTCAGTTTTGGACAGAACTCTGTAACAGAATCCTTCACTCAACTTGTACTATTTGAAAGTCAATCCTTTTCTAGTACTTACTCACACAAGTCATCTCTTTATGTGTTTCTAAATTTTTCTTACATGTTTCATGCGAACATTAGCATCTTCTTCTATTACAGAAAGAAAAAAGAAATAAGCTAGACAGTGGAGGGTTTTCCTTCAAGCACCACACTAGAAAGTAAAATATATGATCAGAAGAAAACTGTTATGACCATAGCAATCGCTGAATGGCCTTACAGCTACCCAAGCGAAAAATGCTTGCATGTGCCAAGAGTGATGTTCTAGTCCTTGTAACAACAGCAGCTCTGAAAGCCATGTAAACCCTGGGATAAGGTGATGCTGTCTCCTGTACCACTCTGAAGCCAGGCACATAACAGCCAGGCGTGCCAAACCTAAGATACTGGTTCTCTGAAAGACAAGCAAGGTCAAGAAAAGAGTGTTTGCCCAGCACAGTTGACTGATTCCCCTTAATTGTCCATACAAATTGTATTTGGTCATTAACATCATAGTCTTATGCAGGTCAAGAGACTTTACTACAATGTTCTGTCACTTCAACCTCCAAAGCCAAACTTTGTTTATTTGAATGGGAAAAAGTAAAATATTTGATGAAGAGAGAAAGTCTCAGAAAGCCAGCACTAGAGAGCTATTGTTCTTCCCTTCAGCTGTAAGATACATTTTTTTTAATGTCTCCAAGAAACCAAGAAGCAGGAAGGTGATATTTTTGCATTTGTTGGAACAGTCTGCCCAGGGATGTGGTGGAGTCACCTTCCCCAGAGGAATTATAAAAAAGCATGTAGACGTGGCATTTCAGGACCTGGTTTAATACGCATGGTGGTGTTGGGCTGACGATTGGACTGGATGATCTTAGAGGTCTCATCCAACTTTAACGATTCGGTGATCCTATTATTCTGTGCAGCACTCTGATGCAGCAATGCATCTGTGAAACCCTCTTCTCTCCTGCTGTGTCAGGGCTAGGCTGAGGAGGTTGTGAATGAATTATGGACTTCTGTCCCCAAATGAATTACGGATTTCCAGTTGTCTTCTGCAGAATATCTTTTGCAGGAATGGAGATGCCTTATTTGGTAACTGCCCTTGTGGTACAGCCGTAGTCCAATGAATTCATTCTAGCCCCTCAGGTCTGGGAAAGATGGCCTGGCTGAAGAATACAGGGGAGAAGAGTTACTCACTGAAGGTTTTATGTGACAGTAACAGTGTGTTGAAAAAGTACGACTATCCTATGTAAGGAGCCCAGAGCTACTCATACATTGCTACTGGGGGGTCCAGGAAGCACCAGCTGAAGCTCAGATGTCTCCCTATCCCCTAATCTCTTGCTGAAACTCTCACAGTGTCTCTAGCAGTAAAGGTGAAGGCAGCATGGGTGGTCACAGAACGGTGCTTCACGGCCACCCCACAGCAATATGATAAATTAAGTACCACTTAACAAGCACCTGAGCATGAGCTGCATACAACCAAGGCATTTCTTAGTGCTGTAATGCAAAGAAATTTGGGCAGGTGGTGGTGGCGGTATGCTTTCCACACTGCTGTTTTCCCCAAACTGTCCCACTCTATCAAGCAACCCCAGCATATTCACCAGACTCATCTAGATACTTTAAAACCTGGATGCAGACATCATCCACCACCTGTTTCACAGGATTAATTGCAAATGGTCCTACAGTGACTCGAGGTGTAGCTACGCGCACAGCTAACACACTGCAAGGAGGCTAAGGAAACTGAATGTTAATGCCATTCCAGACTACACAAGCAAGCTGTCCCATGGGAAATTTACAAATGTCCAGTTTTCTCTACAAAAAGGTACAGAACCTGAGCCAAAATACCTCTCTGGCTGACCTCCTATCAGTTATTGAAATAGAAATAATATTTTTAAAAGTGAGAAAGTGGTTAGTCTATTAGGAGAGGAAAACAGAAGTGCTGCTTGCTTCAATACATCAAATCTAATAAAAACTCTTCAGAAGAAGATATAAAATAATGAAAATAAAAACCCACAGGCATTTTCCCTAAATGTTGCTGTATTTTGCTCCTTTGAAAATACAATGTATAGAAAACACAAATATACTGAATTTATGTCTCATTGTGGACTTCTGTTTGTTATGAAGGTTGAAACTTGTGGTGGGGGAGGGGAGCAGAAACTTTGAAAACAATTACATTAGATTATCCTGAGGCATTTATTTTTGTAGTATAAATCATGACGTCTTCTGGAATATTAATATTTACTGTCTGGCCATTACAGGAAGCACAGGATGTCAGGGATTGCAAAACAGTTTACACTGTTTCTATGCATGATGTGGGCTTCTTTTTATTTTTCACTTATTCACAGTTTACTAGTGGAACTTGGATTATTCAGCCGATGAAAGAAATATTTCTAATAGTCTCAAATTGCATCTGTGTTTAAAGTTATACACTGTATGCATTGATTTACTGACTTTTACCACACCTATCGGAGTTTTGCCTCATGCTAATTACACCCTGGTTCTGCTGCTGATCCTCAGCAAGAAGGAACATCAACTCAAGAGGTATTCCTTTTGTTAAGCACTGCCCAGTGAGTGATGCTGGCAGATTGTGGCAATGAGTACATAATTACATGTAGGACTATATTTTGGTGAGTGTACTGCAGAATGACCAGGTGTTCTGAAACAATGGAAGCAGACCTCAATACTTTTAGTGACACGTTAATTCTACCACTCCCTTCTTTGGAGGCATTAGTTCTGCAGCAAAGTGTTCCAGTAGGAACTTGTTTCTAGTTTTACGTTTCTTCACAATTCATGAAATAAACCCAGCCACCATAACCAGTCTGTGCACTGTCTGAAGGCTCGAAAAATTCAGCTGTTTTGTCCATTCAAACGATTTGTTAACTCAGAAACATAATGATAGCCATTTGTAATATTTATACTAAATCCTCCTGCACTGCTCCCCTCCCCCACAGCTGCTAATATCAAGATAACTGATCTTTTCTTGCAATAGAAATCAACTACATTAGTCACAAGGAAATAAAAAATCACCTTTGCATATGCCTTCTGCACTCTGCTTGTTTTGGGAAATGATGATACATTTTGAAACCCAAAATCTAGAGTAATTCCAAAACAAAAAAAAAATTAAGAGAATTTTATATGAATTTGATAAAGACTTCTCTTAAATCACATTGTCTTAATTTCGTGCATTTTCCCATCAGTTGTCTCTGGTGACATACAAGTCATGGGCTACAAGAATCACAGTCTTTGCTGCAGAACTAAGGTCCAGTCCATGACAGACTCTGCAGGAGGTTTAACTTCTCCAATTTGCAACTGACTTGACTAGATTTAATCCTGATGAACAAGGATGTAAAAGTAGAATTAGGCTACACGCTAATGACCATATCAAATTAAAATTGATTAACAGTATTTATCTAATGGAAAGTTCTAAATGTCAATGCAACAATACTTATCAGACTTCAAGTTTGTGTCATGAATTGTTGTCATATCATATATTACGCAGTATTTAATCTTCTGCCCCAAGCAGTTTTTCTTGTGAGAGTGTTAATAGATCATTCATCTCTTTGTAGCTTGGTTGCTCCTTCAACAAACCCAGTTTAGCCTCAATTTATCACTGAAACTGTGTCTAAAGCAGTTTATTCTGGCACTGTCCTCAGATTTCAAGGCTCATTATATTTATCTGCGCAATACTAAGACACAGAATTCTGTGCTCAAGTGGACAGACAATCAAGTCTAATGATGAAACTTTTTTGATACTAGGCTTCAAAGAAGCTGTTAAATACACATTTGCATGATGTGGCTCTTCCTGCTGAGATCTTCAGTATTTGACAGTAACTGGATGTGCAGGAGACAAGGTTCAGTCATTTGGGGTCTGATCCTCTCTGAACACAAAAAGATGGTATTTCTTCGGTTCTTTTTCACTAGAGTTACTTTTAAGTTGCTGATGCTCAAAATGCAAATGTTTGCTAGTGCTAAATCCTTAGTTCCTGAAGAACATGATATGTTTGTACAGATGGTCTAAATTATAGTTTACTTTAAGCTTATTTTAATAAGAAGCACGTAGCAATGCAATCACCCATATAGCTCAATTCTATTAACTCTAACATTTGTTTAAAAAGTGAAAAAAAAACATTGCTTTGTTTTCATTAATTTTAAGATTTTCCAAGGGAGGAAGGATGGTCTTGATCCTGCTTGGGATACAAATACAAAGTACAATTCACTTAGTGTCAGTTCAACTGAAATTTTCACATGGCAACAAAAATAGCTGCAAATATTTTACAAAAAAGGCAAAAGTTATGGAATTGTTTTAAAATAAAATGTACGATATTTTACAGAAAGAAAACCCAACCCTTAGTAAAATAAATGTTAATTGCAATAAGATCAGAAAATATACGCCACCATTTGAAGGGATTTGTCATGTTACACAAAAAAATAAAAAAGAAAATGATGATCCTTTTCAGAGCAAAAAGATTAGCAAAAAATCAGCTTGAATACACATCTATCTTTCAGATTTGGCTGTTAACTTTTAGGGAAACAGGTTCTGTTGTATATTTCAATGTTAACTTCTAAAAATATTAGAGTGTTATGAGGTTTACAGCATTAGATGGACTTTGCAGAATGCAGCTAGCTCTTATTTGGTTATGTGGGCATGCCTTACCTCCTTGGTATTCTCACTGGATAAATAAAGGCTTGACTTTTAAAATGTCAGGCTGTTTCCCTGGAAGATTGATCTGAATGTTCATTTTTTTCATCCTTCTATCCATTCACTTTTTAGATATATAGTTTTTAAATATGATGTAAACTTCAGTTAGCAGAGCAGTCAGTAAAATGCTCAATAGTTCTGAAACCTAAATATTTTTATGAGTAAAGGAAACATTTAAATATTGATAATATTGACATATCTCTCCTTCTTGACTACAGAAATTCCATTTTTTACGTACGTTTAGTGTGTGATTTGGCAATTCATGTTAGCTTTTTGTATTAACTGTGCAGGAAAACATTACTGTCAGAGAATGGTGTTATGACAGAATAAAAGTTACCAAAGCTCATTATTTCAAAAGTTACAATCTGGCAGGACAAAGGGCATGATAGAGACACTGGAAAGAGTATGAGATCCTTTTCCTCTCACCAGTGCACAAGTCATTCAATGCTGCTACTGGTGCCCTAAAATCCTTTACTGAGCCTTGATTTGCTCTTTTGCTCTTTTGAACAGCTGGAGGCAGACTTTGGGCTATCAGCTTGGCTGGTGTCATTTATGTCTGCATGAACTAAAAGGCCCTAGGAAGTGCCTACAGGTGGCACCTGAAAGGTGGGAGTTGATGCAGAAATCTCCTTGCTAACTGCAGGCAAGACAGATGCTACACATGGCTGGTGAGTGCCCAGTGGAAGGCCCACCCCAGGTACGTGGAGGCAGAGCAGCCATGCTAGCATGACACCTGAGCACTGCTTTTCGTGGGAACAATGCTCCAGGGTTTTAGCATGTTGCTCCTGCCACCAGCTTGGCCCCAGCTGGGCATCAGATATCTCCATGAAGTAGTTCTGGGCAATACAAAAATTAGCTGACTGTACTCCAGTTCAATATGGTCCACTGATGGTGCAAATTTGTGCCTATCAAAATGACCTGCAGGCTCCTCGTTACATCTCTTAGAGAGACACGCAGTGCATAGCGAGTGATTTCATAGATGTAGGCACTTTCTCTGCTCCTGGCATGCTGCAGCTTCAACACACAGGTGTATGAAACCAGTGGACTGTCATCTCTGTCATAGACCTCCAGGTCTTGTGGTCTGCCAGTGGCTGTTTTTTTCCCCCGGCTTTCTGAACTGGCTGGGGTAGCAGAGTTATATGCAAATCAGTGCAGATACCTACTTGGTAACTCACAATTAGTGGTTCTCAATGTGACACTATAAAAGACTTTTGGCAAATAAACTGTAATTTTGCTGGAATACTTATAAATGCCACATCAAGCTCCAGCTGCTCTGAATGGTGTCAGCAAGACTAGGAAATCTGTAACTTCAGATGACAATTCGGCTTCAGTTCTAATACACTTAAATTGGGAAAATATATTTATCTTTTATGTTTAGGAGGTGACCGGCTGAAAACATATCTCTGGTTTATCTAAACAAAGCTGAAGCACTGTACTGCTCATAGGACCACTCAACAATGCTAGCAATTGCAATAAGCCAAACTGTTATTAAAAGGATTCTTCCTGGCACTTAATCACTTTCTGGAACACGATGATGTTAGTATTTCATATCTCATTCACTCCTAAAGCACAGAAAACCTATTGTCAATGTCTGACCATGGAAAAACTAACCTGGGATAGCCCAGTACTATACATTACTAAGAAAGTGAGGCAAAAGTAAGTGTGCTTTGTTAGATCAGAATTCAGAATGCTTTAACTTGAACTTCTGTTTTATAAGAATATATGTTACTTCACACAGGGATTTTGGGGGATGGGTTTTTAATTTATTTTTGGATTTGCTGTAGCAAGCACCTGGATGCAACAAGAAAGCTTCTGTTGCTTTAAAGTTTTAATTTAAACTTCAGGTAAATTATTTATTTAAGTGCATAGACACATTTTAGTTTGCACTGATAAAGACAAAAATATCATCTTCATTAAACAAATGCCAAAGGACTGCACATTGACCATGGGTCAGAACAGAGAGTACTTTACATCATGTTAGAAAGTGTATTTAGTTTCTAATTTAGCCTGAACGTAGCTATTTAACTTTTAAAAACAGCTCATATTCATTATTTCATATCTCTTAACTATTCTAGTAAAAATGACTTTGGCATATGCAGATTTTTAATTAATTGGAAGACATAACAACCCAAGAGAAAATTTGTTATCTTTGAACCTCAGTCAGAGAGTAGCAATATATAGGGTATTTTACTATTTGTATTCTTTCTAGTTAGTTTTTTAAATTGTGGTGGTAAACACTTAAGTTATTTCACTTATTCCTTACAGCTTTTACAAGTCACAGAGTTTGTAGTTTTTTGCTGTATAGTTTTGTGATTTTTATTTTATTCCTCTTGTGTGTTCAGGAGAATAGGCTTTTGCCATCACACAGAACCTCATTCCACGTAGATACAAAAAAAAAAAAAATGCCAAAACCATTTTCAGAGTTACTGGTTTCAGCCTACTTGAACTTAATAATTTTAAGCAATCCAAGGCCCTCTTTGCTGGGTTTTATTTTCTGAAATGTCAAATTCAGAGTTAGAATGGGGAAACTGGATTAATTGTCAATTTGCTGACTGACAAGGTCTGACCACATTTACGTCAGCAGTCATTTGAAAGCTTAATTCTGCTCTGTGTTTGGGTTTGCCTACAATTATAATAGGGTTTTTCTACATGGAGGTCCTCCAGGAAAGAGTAAAGTTAGTGCTCTGTTTCACCAGAGGTTAATCCCACTGTAAGGCATTTATTGAATCCCCATGCAGATGCTTTAATTTGGAACTCACATGGCTTCAGTTCAGTAGAGCTGAAATCTCTTAGGGATTACACTATAGTGATGGTTACTTTTCTTCTGAATGAGAGAATCCACACAGACCTTAATAGACTGTAACTTACACATATTTACTTTACCCCTTTGGCAAATTTTTCTTACCTCCTCAAACAAAGTCATCATTAACATATTACAAATTATACTTCAGTACAAATGGTAGTCTGGTAGCTAACTGTTTTTCCTTTAAAGTAAGCATGGTAATAGCAAGAATTAGGGGAAAAAAAACCAAAACCAGAAAAACCACAAGCGTCCTAAAGCATAAATTGTTTCTGAGTCATGAAAGTGGGAGGTTCTTCTTCTCATAAGTACCACGGAGTCTGAATTATCTGATGGCTTGTGATGGCCTACCATTATAGATGAGAAGGGTGGGAAATAATATCTGTATCTTGTAATAGTTTTAAACAGTAACTTCTCTCTGTATGTTCCAACCAGGTAAAACTGTATAGCGGGATCGTTCTGAACCACCAAAAAAAAAGTTTATGAAATGGGAGAAAAAAGAAAACATTATATAATTTCTTCTAAAACCAACAGACATGGATTATATTTTATTGATTAACAGAAACGTTCAGGTTAAATATTACCTTATATTCTAAAAACAAGTCCTTCCTTTTAATTCTAGTGCCTGCATTAGCATTTGGAACCTGTTAATGCCTAGCTTTATTTTCTTCCTAAGAGTTCAAACACATCTACAACCTATAATATAGCAAGAAAATCAAACATGATTGAAAGTGATCATCTTCACTGTCAACTTCTGTTTTCAAAAGAGAAATTCTGGAAATTGTCACCTTCATGATGATACTACTCCCTTAACAAAACCATGAGAAAATCTCTGCATTTGCTCAAGAAAAGTAACTTTGTGTCCTGCTTGTGAGTCAGTTTTGGCAGCTAAGGAAGGGCCTGAAACAGTGACCCTGACTCGGTGTTCTCACTTGTACGTTCCACTAGAACCAACAAGTAGCCCTATCTCATCACTGCATGCTGACCCACATGAGATACCATGTCCTCTACGTGGACAAGCTGCTCCTGTCAGGCACTTTGAGTCCCTCAGCATCCTCTTCTCCAGGCTATACAACCCCTGGTCCATCAGCTCCTGCTCAAAAAACTTGTTTTCCAGACCCTTCACCAGCTTTGCTGCCCTGTCCTGCATGATATTCTTGTTTCTCAGTTGGAGAAACATGGCTCTGATGGATAAACTACTCGGAGGATAAGGAATTGGCTGGATCGTCAAACTCAAAGAGTTCTTTTCTGTGTCACAATGTCCAAGTGGAGACTGGTGATAAGTGGTGTTCCTCAGGGGTCAGTATTGAGACTGGTGTTGCTTAACATCTTTGATGGAGACATGGAGAGTGGAACTGAGGGTGCCCTCGACATGTTTATCAGTGACTGTGTGGCAAAGTTGGTACTGTAGAGGGAAGGGATGCCATCCAGAAGGACTTGGACAGGCTTGAAAGGCGGGTTTCTGTTAACCTCATGAAGTTCAACAAGGCCAAGTGCAAGGTCCTGCACCTGGATATAGGCAATCCCAAGCACAATACAGGCTAGGCAGAGAAAGTAGCCCTGAAGAGAAGGACTTGAGAGTGCTGGTGGATTAGGAGTTCAACATGAGCTGGCAACATGCACTTGCTGCCACAAAAGCCAACTGTATCCTGGGCTGCATGAAAAGAAGTGTGGCCAGCAGGTTGAGGAAGGTGATTCTATCCCCTCTACTTGGCTCTCCTTCAGTACTCACCTGGAGTATAGCACTCAGTTCGGGAGTCCTCAGGTGAGGACTGAAAGGGTGTGGATCTGTTAGAGGGAATCCAGAGGAAGGCCACGAAGATTGTCAGGGGGCCAGAACACCTCCCATAAGAAGACAGGCTGAGATAGTTGGCGTTGTTTAGTCTAAAGAAGGCTCTGGGGAGACCTTATAGCTGTCTTCCAGTCCTTAAAGAGGGCCTACAGGAAAGATGGGGAGAGGCTTTCTAGCAGGGAATGTAGTGATAGAATGAGTAGTAACAGTTCTAAGGTGAAAAAAGGGTGAAATATCATATAGGAAGAACTTTTTATATTGTGAGGATGATGAGGCACTGGAACAGGTTTCCCAGAGAAGCATGGATGCTCCATCCCTGCAGGTGTTCAAGGCCAGGTTGGATGAGGCTCTGAGTAACCTGATATAGTGGAAAGTGTCCGCAACCATAGAACTACATGGCCATTAACATCCCTTTTAAACCAAACCATTCTATGATTCTATGAATTTACTGTTTGGGACAATACAAGAAAAATCTGTGAGCCTTGTAAACATACCAGACCACATGTGGACGACTTAACTTCTATGACCTGTTGCAAGTGCTAATCTCAGCAAACGACCGTCCCCCTTTTCTAGGAATGCCTTTTTCTATATTTGGAGGAAAAGATATTTGCTAATCAAAGACTCCAAATGTTTTAAAACTTATTGGCCAAATATATATTTCCTATTTAGTAACTGTGTCCAGCTGGAAACATAGAACAACCAAAAACCCTCTAACCAGATACTTCAGTATGTAAATCTATTTACTTGCAGGCTCCAGATTACTGTGTTTTTCTCTACTACAAGCATAAAACTCACTAAGTAACAGTTAACACAGATATATTGTTTTCATCCATTGCAGAGAAGGGTAGGTACATATCTCCTGCGAGCAGCTGCTGACTCCTAGCTATTAATTTCTTTTTGACATGATCACACAGTCTTAAAAGAAAAATAATAGTAATTGAACAACCAAGAAAACAGTATGCAAAAGGGGACATCATTGTTAGGTGTAATTATTCGTGGCTTTGAATGTGCTGCTGATGGGAATGAAACTCAAGTGGATTAAGAATGAGCCACAATAGGAAGGAGAAACACAAGAACAGTATAAATTCCCTTAAGGGAACAAAATACATCAAAATAATAATAAAAAAGTAGCACAACTTGAATTGTTCAAATGATGAGGATGTCTACAGGGCAAATCTAGACCAGGATCCAATTGGTCTAGGCAGTGTATAGACATATGGTAAATGCAACCTTTGTTCCAAAGAATCTGAAATGACGTACAAGAGAACAATATGAGTGGAAAGATGCAGAGCCTCTCTTTGCTGTTAGAATAACGAAGGTTGGGCTCAGGGGAGTTCATGGTGTGTAGAGGTTGCTGTGGGTTCTCTGTCAGAGTTAGGGGTTAAAGCTAGATTGCTAATCCTCCACTGCCTTGACTGGAAGAGATTCCATACCTGTTGCACTTCTCAAACTTTTAATACTAGTTCTTGAATTCCTCGGTTGCTGCTTTTAAGGAATGTTTTGTACTCAGATATTTATTTCGTTGGTTCACTAACAAAATGATACATCAAATATCTGTGCAGTGGTGTACCAGCAGTTATGCAAAAAAGACCTCTAACCATCTGAATACCCTGGGGCTAGCAACACATTTCTGCGATGCACAAACACTTGTACACACTTACATGAAATTAGATGTGCTTGCTGAAAATATTAAAGGAAAGTTGAGAGGAGTTAGTGAGAGATTTCATCATGACTACCTTTCAGCCTGCTCATGAGATTTGCATCTCCACTCAGAAAATCCACATTAAATCCAGCCTCACAGCAACAAACAGTAACTAACTTTGTCACAAAAAAGCAGGAATGAAATGACTGCATTTTCCAACGCAGTCAGAAGGGCTTAGTATTAAAAGATACAAGAAAGAGGGCAGCTCAGGAACCACAAAAGTGCGGCTAAAAGCAATGAAGGCACAAGAGTACAAAGGCTACTCCTCTTTTCAGGTCATCACAAGGCAGGATGGCAGCCCTACCTACTCTCTCTGATCAGTGGCTGTGTGGGGTGGTGGTGGTGTTGTAGGCTGCACCTTGACAAATACATCATTCAGTATTAGGAAAAAGGAGGCAGGCATTTTTTTCTACCAAAGAGGTTTTTTTCGTGTGCATTCTGAGAGGGTCTGAAGGCCTTCAGGCTTTAACCAGGAACCTGTCTAGTGCTGGACATAATAGTTAGTGTCTGGCCTGAGCACCAGAAAAGACTGTCATGGGTAGTAATGGGATTGCTCCCGCAAACCAAAAATAATATTGACAACTGAAGGTAGCAATGAAGAGGTGGTAATAAGAAGAATGCATGAAACTTTCCAAAGAGGAGTGAGTGATCTTTAAGGTAACTTTGCCATCCTCAAGATCACGTGTCACTAGACAGATGCAGTGATCTGGTTTCCTAGGCCAGCTTTTAAGATCCCAACAGGAAGAAAAAAGAGGCCCTGGAAATCCATCATTTAAGGACAAAGTGATGAGGGATTCGAAGCATTTTCCTGTATAGCTTCTCCTCCACAAGAAGTCTAGTGGTGCTGGAGATAAAAAAAATGGATGTGAGGAAAATATTTCTTTCATACTCTCAAATCTTCACCATGTACTCATGCAGAGTGAGGGAGAAGTAACATTTGTGTTGATACAATCTTTACTTACACATGATAAGATCCTGAAAGCTCAGCTTTAGTATTGAGTCTTCTAGAGGATAAATTCAGTGTATCTACAAGATCCTATGTTAACAATTATTAAAGTCAGACTAGGGATGGTGCTGTGATATAGACATTTTCAGAGTATTTCAGTAGCAAACAGAGATAAAAAGAACTGAATAGAAAAACAAATTGGATTAGAAACAGTAGAGTGACACAGGAAAAAATCATTGTGGAAAAAGAAGTCTCATGCAAGTTTTTCTGAGCTTTTCAGCTCTTTCTTCTTCCTTTTGTTTTGTTGTTCTCTTTCCAGTTTATTATTCGTGCAGCTCAGTTTGCTTCTGGTTCACTTAGTTTTGACATATGACTAAACTAAATTGCCAAGGGCACAGAGATGATGGATGATGCAATGATGGCAGACTTATTTTCATTCCAATTCTAAATTCTTTCAAATAGGACATTTTTCTTTCTAAGTTCAGTGTACTACATGCATGAAAGTTGAGAAGTTCACTTGATGTGACTATGGGAGAAGAAAAATGAAGAGAAAGCTAGACTGCAGTTTTGCAGCCATATTAACTTTATTTTGATTCTTCAGCTCTAGGAGCCATCAGCTCTCACAGTACTGAAAAGAGACATGGGTAATTGGATTTACCTTCTGATGTGTTGCATAGCAGTTTTAATGAGTTTCTTTCTCTGTCCTGGTCAGGGAGCAAAGAAAACCACAGCAGAATCATCACAAGCATGAACTTGCCATTGCAGTGCTGAACAGAGTGCTGGAAATAAGAGGCAGCAAGAGAGCAGAGAGTGCAGCTCATCTGGGTCAATTGTTGTTAGTTGATACAAAGCAAAGGCACAGCTGCTGCAAAAAGAAAGGAAGGAAAATATTGCCAAATACAAAATAGGAAATTAATTAGACCACTTGTTTCTTCTCCTTCATTTCAGTGACCTCCTTTTACCAGGCAATGAAGAAGATACAGTTTTTCTGTTAGTCTCTTGCTTTTTGCTGTTAAGGACCTCCTGCATCAACACTAGCAATGACAAAGAGACCAAATCTTGGGGTATTCAGAAGTTTCTTAGCTCTGTGCTACTATGGCTGCAAAGAAACAAAGGAAAATTTCCCTGAGTGCACAAACAACCCCCTCCCCATCCAAAGAATTTAAAAAGGGGTAATTCACTTCAAATCTCTTGCAAAAACTGTGTAGGGCATATGCCAGATTTTTGTGGTGATCCACAATGAGTGGATGAGTGAGGCTGCCAAGCTGGCAACAACAGACAAGGAGAAAGCTGAAGTTGCCTCGGTCTTTACTAGCAACCTCTCTTCCCACACTTCTTGAGAGGACAGGCTGCAAGATGTGGACTGGGAAATCAAAGTCCTGCTGTAAGAAGGATTAGGTTTGCAATCACCTGAGGAACTTGAATGTACACAACTTGATGGGACTGGATGAGATGCATCCGAGAATTCCAAGGGAATTGGCTGATGTAGTCACCACACCACTCTACATGATATTTGAAAAGTAATGACAGTCAGGCGAAGTTCCTGGTGACTTGGAAAAAGGGTAACTTTGCACCATTTTTAAAAAGAGTAGAAACGATGACCCTAGGAACTACTGACCCGTCAGCCTCAAATCTGTGCCTGGGAAAATCGTGGAACAGGTCCTTCTAGAAGCTATGCTAAAGCACATGGAGGATGGGGAGGTGACTAGAGGCAGCCAGAATGGCTTCACTAAGGGCAAGTCCTGCCTGACCAACCCAGTGGGTTTCTATGAGGGAGTAACTACATCTGTGGACAAGGGAAAACCCATGGATGATATCTGTCCGGAAATCTGTAAAGCCTTTTACATGGTACCCCACAACATCCGTCTCTCTAAATTAAAGAGACATAAATTTGATAGATGGACTATTTGGTGGACAGGAAATTGGATAAATGATCACACCCAGAGGGTAGTTGTCAGTGGCTCAATGCCCAGATGGCGATCAGTGATGATCAGTGTCCCTCAGGGGTCTGTTCTGGGACCAGTGCTGTTTAATATCTTCATCAGTGACACAGACAATGGGATCAAGTGCATCCTCAACAAATTTGCGGATGACACCAAGCTGAGTGGTGAGGTTGACACCCTTGAGGGACAGGATGCCATCTAGAGAGACCTGGACAAGCTGGAGAAGCGGGCTAGTGAAAACTTCATGAGGTTCAACAAAGCAACTGCAAGGTACTGCACCTGGGTTGGGGCAACCCTCAGTATTCATACAGGCTGGGAGATAAAAATATTAAGAGCAGCCCTGTGGAGAAGAACATGGGTCTCCTGGTGGATGAGAGGCTCAACACGAGCCTGCCATGTGCACTTACAGCACAGGAAGCCAACCATATCCTGGGCTGCATTAGAAGAAGTGTGGCCAGCAGCAGGTCAAGGGAGGTGATTCTGTCTCTCTACTCTGCTCTGGTAAGACCAGACCTGGAATACTGTGTCCAGCTCTGGAGCCCTCAGCACAGGACTGACATGAACCTGTTGGAGTGGATCCAGAGAAGGCCACTAAAATGATCGAAGGCCTGGAACACCTCTGCTCTGCGTAAAAAGGATGAGGGGGTTTGCATTGCTCAGCTTAAAGAAGACTCTGAGGAGACCTTATTGTGGCCTTTCAATACTTAGAAGGGGCTTATAAGAAAGACAGGGTAAAACTTTTTAGCAGGGTCTGTAGCCATAGGACAATGGGTGTCAGACCCTGCTTCAGCTGGGACTTCTATCTCACACAATTGCAATGGTAGCAGATATTGGCTGCTGAGTGGAGTGGCATGAAACTGATTGAGAGCACTGTGTGACTTAAACAAAGCTGCAGTTTGATGTCTCCTGACAAGAACTCCTGATCAGTGGAGGGTACCAACGTGTACGTGCCGTCCTTCTGTACTGAGTCAGCAGAAAGCAAGGCTTTCAGTGACGAAAGGGAAACACACAGAGCTGGAGCGGTAAAGCACCTGTCAGCACAAAGTGGAGACTGAGCATGCATGCGACCACCGACCCACTCAAAATGTCCCCTGTGCAGAGCAACAGGAGAGCATGTACAATGGAGAGCTTTCCAGAACTACTCGCAAAGCATGTGCAAGATGCCTTGTCAGTCACTGCCCAGGAGGTGGGATGGAGATGGAACCCAGGAAGATATAAAAGGCAAACTGGCACATGTCATGAGGTGACCCACTGATCTTGGATGTGGGTATCTATGGATCAAGACGTAGCAGGCTCCAAACAAGTTGGAAAAGAAAAATCTTTCCTTTCCTATCCTCTTCCTACTCTCTCCTTTCTTTTCCTTCTCTTTTAAACTGTTCTCCATGATTCAGCCCTGCACTGAGGAAAGCTTCATCTCTGCTGGTCTCTAACAAGTGAAACTGTGTTTCCTGTAGCTCTGAAGCCAGTTAAGATGCTCTTTTCTGAGTCATTTGTAGATGATTGTTATGATTATTTGTTGGGCTTTCAGTTGCCACTGGAGCCTTGTGAAGTGTTAATAAAACTACTGTTGTCTCAGGTCCTCCAGACCCCTGTGCGGTGTCCTTACTCAGCCCCGAGTGGCACCTGTGTCCCTCCAGAGCATTCACAGAACCTTCCTTTTTCTGTCTTGTTTCCCGAGCTGGCGGTAAGACATGTTTCCCTGGCCTCGTGGAGCGGGACATGATAAGGAGTAATGGTTTTACGCTAAAATAGAAGTTTAGACTACACATTAGACAGAATTTTTTTTAATTGAGGGTGGTGAAACACTGTGAGAGGTTGCCCAGAGAGGTGCTAGGTGTCCCAGCCCTGGAAACATTGAAGGGCAGGTTGAATGGGGCTCTGAGCAACTAGGCCTAGTTGAAGATATCCCTGCTTACTGAGACAGGGGTAGGCTAGATAACCTCAACAGTCCCTTCCAATCCAAACAAGTCCATGATTCTAACTGCAAAAACTTTCTTTTCAAGTGACGCCTGAATAAAACCCAAAACTGAAAATGTTCACTGTGACACCTCATTTTCATGTCAGTGTTTGAGAGACCGGTGTCATCTCTAAAAAAAAAAAAAAAAAAAAAGCAAAATAATGAGATACCTGTAGAACTTGAATTTTTACTGATCATTGCATCATTGTAGCAGAGATTTTAAAACCTAATTATCTACTGCCTGAGTTACAATTAGCCATAACTGCAAAAAGCACATTAACCATTACAAGTCATGCAGCCACAATAAATGGTACAGTGGATTCAAACACATTTATAAATCCCACACCTCCTACAGGTTTAACAGATTTTTCTGCAACTACTGCCTTATTGTGCTCCTCTTTGCCCCTTTTTCTTCCTAGTTACTGAAGCCTTGCTCCCGAGTCCTCTACTTCTATTTCTTTTTTTTTTCTCCTTTTCATATCTTTGCTATGGCTTTTTTGTTTTCATCATCCCTTGTGCTGATGTCACCTGTGTGAACCAGGCTGGCAGCTATTATTGGTTTAGCCCCATCAACATATCCCATCCCTGAATTTGGCATAGATCACTGGTGATGTTGCTCATTCATCAGAGACCAGCGCAAGACAAGTAATTGTTTCCATTAAACTAGGACTTTGATTCCCTACTTTGCCGGAGTCAGATAATTTTATTGTTGAGCTGAGCTTGGAGACATGTTAGGGGAAAACCAAGATTATGAATTCGGACTGTACCTCAATCTTCAGGAAGAGGTTTAGGCCAAGATGATATTTTTTCTTTATTTGTTGTAATTGTGAGTTAAAATCTCTTTTATTCTGTGAGGAGACAATAAAAAGAATGCTTTCAGTAGGAAATTCTAGACTGAAGGAATCTGACCTATTTTTCAGTATATGATTATTAAACCTTGACACAGATGCAAACAGTCACTTAGGAATGGATGCTACTATGGGGAAAAATCTACTTGATATGCATCCAGAGTCTGCAATGTTTATACGAGATAAGACCACGAATTGAAGTGGGAACAAAGCTGAAGAAATAAATTGCAGGGATGTTTGATTTTTGGCTAGTGAATAGCATGGAATGCTTAGGAATTTTACTGTTCAGGGTAAGTTATCAAAAGAGGTATTTCTGTTTAGTTTTGTTTTCCCCATACTACATATAAAGCAATGGTAACACAATAGCAGATGTAGATTTAAATGCTATTGACTGAAATTCAGGCCTCCAACTTGAAAAAAACCCCGATTTTTTATAATGGCTCTAATCCCTCTGTTTCCCAAGTAGCTGATAAATCAGATGGCATGATAATGCTGCAATTTCTGGACATATGCAGGCTGCAAAATGTATTTCAGTAGGAATAACAAGCTGTTTCAAGAGGGACTATTACTTCTAGAGTGTCTTTTCACATAGTCCTCTGTGCTTAAGAGCAGCAGTTCCATTCTTCTGCTCTTCAAACCAAAAACCACAGCCTTTTGGGAAATCTTTTCTATACTGTTTTTAAAGCAGCCCAAGCTATCAGTTCCTGTAGTGCTCCACAGTGTTGTCTCTGTTAACCCTTTACAGATGTTTCAGGATGACTGTGTAAACTGAAAGACAGAGATGTTAGGCAGCTAGACAATGTAGTCTGATCTCAATAGATCTGTTGCAAATAACAAAGACTAAGGTTAGAAGATGCAATGCAGTACAGTGTTAAAGATACCCAAGGTGGCTCTGAATGTATGCTAAACACTATAAAAATATTAGTTCATATCTAAGACTTGCAAATTTCTTACATTGCACTGTAAATATGCCTTGAATTCCATGCAATAAATTTTGCTCTCTGTTAACATTTTCTGGCGTGATCTTGACAGCATGACTTTTTCCTCACTTTCCTTGGCTTCTCTTGCTACACTTGTTCAAGGAAATAGGATACTTGTGTTTCAGGGACAGTTACTGCTTATTTGACTTTATCTTTACTAAGAGCCGTTTTCTGATACTGTATTTCCAACCAGCTAAGAAGCTTTAATTGATGAATTGATTTCAGTGGGATCCCATGCAGACTCAATACAACCACAAATGCTAATTCTTGAAATAACTATCTAAAACCGGGCCATTATGACTCACTGTCATCATCTGCAGTCAGATCTCTTAATTGTTACTTAACATTGGTAGGCAGTGGTACAGTGTTTGTATCTTACATTACATATTTGTCATCTTAACTCAGTTGATTTTATGACTCAAAAACATCCTTAAAAACTTGATCTAGCAGGACCTGCTTTGAGCTGAAGATTGATCAGTATTAACTATAGAAGTCATCCCAACTATGCATCCCTGAATTAGCCAACAGTAACCTGGAACTTTATGCTCTGTCATATATTTTTTCCACTGAGAACAAACTACTCCCTCCCCTCTTCACCCACAAATTTATTTAATATGAAAATCAGAGGCTTTCTTTAAGCAAGAAAAATAGCTTCTTGCTTAAAGAAGAGCCAGCACTGAAAATTCAGACCAAGGTACTCAGGTTATCAGGGTACGTCCATTCCTGAAAATCTTCAAGAATACAGTTTTTCAACCCTCTAATCTGCTTCAAAATTAATTGTATTTTGAGATTCTTTTTTTTTCCCCCTTCTGTATATTTACTTGGGATCTTCCTCTCTTCCACTGCCTCTCTTCTGCCCTGTAGGCACCTCTGTGAATGTCCCATTCCTGTCCCATGGACCCTCTCCACTTAGGCACTGAGTTGCTGTCAGGTTCTCTGAAGCTATCTCTGGTCTGGTCTGAACCAGTCCTGGCCCCATAACCTCTCTTCACAGAGCAAGTGCTCCAGCAACACCACCCAGTGCCAGTCTCTCTAGTTTGTAAATATCTTTCCCATGCTGGGAGACTGAAATTTGAATTTGGTAACCAGACAGGGTCTGGTGCATGATGGGCAGTGGGATATAACTGCTTCACTTAATCATTTCCTTGTGGACAATCAAGCACAATGATAGTATTAATTACTGTCCAGAGACACTGCTGGCTGATATTTTCTCAGTCCAAAAGCTGCAGAGCTGATCCCTGGCTGGTGAGCCCATATTATTCTGTATTATTCCAGGACCCTAATCCATCTTATGCCCATGATTTTGTATTTCTCATTGATGAATGTCATAGAGTCCATGTTGGCCTGTTCAGGTACCCAAGTGAGTCTGCACTTCACTGCATGATTCTTTCTGGAGCTTTTTTTTAATGTGGATGTGATGTTTCCTTTTCTTCAGTTGTTGCAGATTGCCCCCAGTCTCTATGACCTTTCAAAGATGATGGAGAGTGCAGCATTGAAAGGTCATTGGCCAGTTCTCTGTGCACCCTCAGATACAATGTACCAGGTGCCATGAAACGCCATGGGTTAAATTTTCTCAAGTGATTCCTAACCAAGATCCCCTCCATTACTGGTCTCTCTTGATGAATTTTGCCTCTAGAAGAAGGTCCTGGAGGACATTGTTGATGAATGGAAACTGGTGAACAGAGTTGTGTGCTGTCTGTAGGCAGGAGAAAATGAAACTATACCAAGCGGTCTATCCATAAGCAATAAATAATAAAGTAGCCAACATTGGTCTTTAGAGCATTGAAGGATGCAAGCTAATGTATCATAGTGAGACATCAATCTTTTATCTGTTGTGTAAGTTACAATCTTGTGCACAACTTCTACATGGGGTAAAAAAATCCACTATTTTATCACTAATAATAAAAGTACAATTTTCAGGATAACTGTGCGTATTTGAAGTATAGCTCTTCCACAATGGAGTAATTGCAGAATACTGGATATTATTTCCAATTAGCAAATTCGACATGAAGTAATTTCACCTTGAAGTCATAATGAGGGCTTATTATGCTGAATCGGTATCCAATCTGTAAAAGGAACACAGAATTTCAGAAGAATTTGGAAACTGAAAACCCCCTAAAAAAATAAAAGCTGAACAAACTCAGTATGAGCCACAAAGTCCCAGTTCTGCCAGTAGTAGAATCTGAGGAAAAAAGCACATGTACATGTAAGAAACTTTCTTTGTGAAAGAAGGAAGAAAATCATGGTGGTGGTACTGGTGGTGGAGGTTGATGTTTTACAGTGTGGGGCTGCATATAAGACAGGCTAAGGACTCCTGAGATTAAAAGAAAAAAAAAATCATATTCTTCTGTCATAAGAATTAGTGATGCTTATGAAAATCAACACAGACAGGGAAAGTGATAACATTAGCATAAGCATATACCAGTTATACTAGGCTTAAATCTTTAAAGCTGCTTAAAGGACTTGGATACTACTTCTCAGTAATGTATAGGACTAACAGTTAGGAATGAGAAAATCCAGAGGCAAAAGGAGGTGCTTTAACAGCTTCTAAGATTTTGAAAACACAGAAAGAGAGAATATGGTCTAATTCTGAAAAACACCTAAATAGGAGCAACTTTTGTCCTGTTAATAATCTCATTAACTCAGTGGCATTGCTGACATGAGTGTAATTACCTCATACATACATAAGTATTTTCAGGTTTCCATATATCAGAGACAATACCTCTCAGCACAAAAAATTAGAGCTTTAATAATGAAATCTCATTACTTGCAAGTGTCTCTTTACAAATGTTTGACAGTAAGCTTACAGGCAGAGTAAATATGATGTCAATGAAATATTGCCTAGTTGTGCTTTGGAGATGATAAAGTACATGTGTTATAAATTAAGAGAAACAAGTGAAACTTTTTTTAAGCTTGGTGTATAACACTTCAGATAGTTGAGAAAGCACGTTTTACACCTGGAATTCAATTCAATTTTATGAAAGTATACCTTTAGAATAAAAGAGTCGTAGAATAAGAATAGTCAGTGGGAAAGAATGATCTAGAAACAGTATCATTTTGGAAACATTCAAACATAAACAAATACCTAATTATTTAAGCTATTTCTTACAAAACAACAATACCTGTACACTCCAACAGTCAAGTATTTTTGCCTTCTGAGAAAGCTAAATTTCTCCAGGTAAAATGACAAAATATGTTATCCAAACTCAAACAGTAGAAAAACATTTTGCATGACCAAAGAAGGCAAAAAAATCTTTTCAAATGACCTGCTGTAGCTAACTTTACACAGTCTAAAAGCAAGATGACTCAATTTAAAATTCTCATGCCTTGTAATTTAGATCACAATCTAGCCACTGCAATTTTTAAAGTATATACATTTCTACATACTCATTAGTGGGACTTAATCCACACATGGAGGGCACAAATCGTGCTCTGAAAACAAAATATTTACCTTTCAGGAGAGGATTTAAATCCATGAACCTCAGGAGTAACAGAACATGCTGCCTTGTAAATGACTCACTTATCTTAGTCAAACCAACAGATTCATGGACTGAACTCTTCCTGGCAAGAGTGAGGATCGGCCCTCAAATTGTGGAAGGGCACACAGAAATGCAATGGAATACTGAAACTGTCCACACAGAAATTTAGAAGACAATAGATTATAAAGTTCAAAAAGAAACAAAAATGTAGCAAAGCCCTACATACACCAGAATTTCTATGGAGATATGCAAGCATCTGCTAGATTAAAAAAAGGAGGGAAGGGCAGATACAATTTCAATCCTGACTTAAGGTTTATTTTAATTCAGATGTCTTTTTTTTTAAAAAAAAAGGTTCAATGTCCTTCTTGTACTGTGAGACTCTCAAAGGAGAAGCACAGCTTTTTAAAATTAAACTGATCCCCAGGGGTGTAACTAGTCAAACACAATTCACATTCAGTTCAGTTTTTATGAAGTACAACAGATCAAACTGGAGGAGAGAAATAAATGCACAGAACTCACAGAGAAAATACGTGCTCAGAATCAGCACACATGTAATCATGCTTATCCCAATCCTTGGCAACTGGCTGGGTAGGTCAAGCGATACTTGCAAACAAGGAATTCAAGTAGTCTGTACCAGTGCTGTCCAGTCTCCAAGTAATTAATTTTTCCCTTTTTTCGATAAACCACACACTAGGACTACCCAGAACTTTGCATTAGCAAAGGAGGAAGAACACAAGCTTGCTGCTCTCAACCACACAGCTGCAACTTTCTTGAACTAAATCTCACGTTTGTTTGCCTATTATCAGTGGTTTGATAAAAAGAAGAACAATTACAGGGATTACTGTGAATATATAACTTAAACAACAAAGCAAAATAGAAATTAACTGTCGTACTAATGACATGTAGGTAAAACAGAAGTAAGTTCACAGAAGCTGGTTTGAAAATCTTACAGAGAATAATAATCTATATTTAAAAAAATAATGAAACCAGAAATTGAACACTTACCTAATCATACTTATTTTCATTGGGACAAATTATCATTCCAGAATGAAATTTCATTTTGTTGTATATTAAGGAAATTTTTACGTAATATAAATATACGAAAATTAGGAGACATTGGAAATTGCACAAGAAAGAAACATGAATTAAGAGACTTTCAGGTCAACTTCTAGGTTAACAAGGTACAAAACTGAATGAAGAAACTGTAATAATATTAGCTCTAGAATTCAGAACTTAATTCAGGATTACTTTTCAGAAAAGAAAATGAAAGTAAAATAGTTCTGTTGTTTCACCGGCTTATATATCTTTCATAAATCAACTGCAAAGGGTGTTCCCTTGCAGATGATAAATTGCTGGTGAAGAGAATCCATATTTTTATGTATATATCTAACGATACGTAGTGTGTATGTGTAGATACTTATGTATGATGTAATCCAGTTTTTGGGAGTTTTTTGTTTTTCTCCAAAGACTTAGATTCTCATTCAGGCGGCTAAAACGAATTCAACATCCAGATTCTCCAGTTATAATGTTTCTTCATCTTAACCATCCAATGAATTATGCATTGTGAAGAATCCAAATGAATTACTATGCACTCAAATTCTCATGACTTCTATAGGCTTTGAGTTAGTAGTGTCAGGACCAGTTTGGACTTCCAAGCCATTGGCTGTTTATGTTTGGATTACTCTGAAGACTGTAACTTAATGCAAATTCACAGTATGGGTACTCATGCGTTTGACAGAGATTAACATAAAATGTCACATATATGTGTTTTAATATCATTACTTTAATCATGGTACCCTTCATCTCTTTGGCCTTTTGACTGAAGGAGACGACTAAGCTAATACAAGAATGGGAAGACAAACTCATTTTCCCAGCAAAACCACCTGTTGGAGCAGATAGATAGATAGATAGCACATAGGAGGAAGTGGAGGCTGAGAAACAATAACAAAAATTTGGTTGAAAGACTGAAAAAATTGTAATACATGGCATTTCTCAGGCATTCATTGTCTTTCTTTGGAGAAAGAACTTGGAGCTGTGCTTTTTTTTTCAGCAGGTATCGACACTTGTAAGAAATCTGCAGCCACAGTGTCCTGCCTCTGGATCAAACAGCTGCTGCTTGATATCAAGGATGAATGAATCCCATGTGTTGCATAACTTTTCAACCTATGCCTTTTTATCATCACAATCACTCTACTAGCTCTCTATTCATTTCCTAACAGCCAGAAGTAACTGTGGAGGAAACCCTTCAGTAGTAACTCACCACATTTGTAGGGGAGAGTAACAGCATCAAAAACATATTTCCCATGCCACAGTGGTGACATTCTTTTAAGAAAAAAAGAAAGGAGAACTTCCACCAAAAAGTATGATAGCAATCTCACTTTTCTTGTGTATTTACTCAATATTGCAGAATTGAAACAGTGAACATGATTGATGTCTGCATTAAGTGAAATAGATTTTCAACACAAATTTGCAGTACTGAACCCATATTCAGTACCACACTATGACAAGCATGTATAAAAACTCACGTAGCTGAAGGAAGATTTGTTAGTAGCCCTACTACTTCTGCAAATATAGAACAACTGCAACCTGTTTTCTTCTATGCTGCGCGAAAAGCTGTGTGAGTGCCCTCTTTCATGTTACTGGAGTTCTGAAAACAGCAACAACAGTAAAGGAGGCAGGGCCTACCTTCTCTCCGATGCCTCCTGTTTTGCTTTGAAAAAGAAGAAACATCTTTTTCGCCTTCAGCAGCAATGACTCCAGTTTTCCGCTTTGACTAGTGCTGGGGAAGAAACTATGTATTACCTGTAACAATTAACTTGCATAGGTAGAGGAAACTCTGCTATTTGCCATTAATATTCTTCAGTTGATCTCTAACAGCCTTCTCAAGAGCCCCAGTTCACCAGCCTGCCTGCAAGCAAGTGTAATCCCCCTGAGAGACCATGAAACACAGTTTTAACAAAATCATTAAAGCAGCGAATGAGATGAATGCGTAATCATTATTCACCAAATTCCACAAAACTAAAATGATGCAACACTTACTGGCATTTACAGGAAATCTGTGAAAACAAAAAAAGGGATTTTTTTTTTTCCAGTGAACAGTGAACTTGTAAACTTTTAGACTGGGCAATGTGAAGAGAGATATTTTTAGAAACCTTGGAAAGTATTATACAAATTCATAGGATCCACAAGAAAATTCTAAAAGGCATAGGAAAAAACTTTGCCCTAACACCCATTATCAAAAATTGCAAACAGTGGGGGCCACATAGCGTAGATAGGGTTGAAGATCAGGTTGAAGAGCCACTTCTAAATTTTACCTTGCAAGCAAGATGAGAAGTTGTTGTCATGCAAGGCACACAAATGAGCTACTGTAGCTTTGTTCTCTCTTCAGATACAGAGGTGATGAAACTCATAAATTCACTCCCTTTAAAACCTCTTAAAATTTGAAGTTCACACTTCATGGGAATTTGGAATTTTACTAGTATTTGCTTAATTAATATTATTTTGCATGATATTTCAAATTTCCTTCCAGGTCTGTGAAACAAAAGGTATAACTATTGCTTCATTAGTGCATCATTGTCTACAAAAGTTTTTATAAGAGATCAGTATTGTGGTGTCTTATGTTCTTTTTTTCAGCTACAATCAATATACTTTTAATTATTCTGTGGTGAGTTTGGTTTACTAGCCTGACTTCCCCATTGTGTTCAGACATGGAATTTAACAGCAAGATATTTTTCTGATTTTCTGTATGTCATTGTAGTGTTGTGTTTAAATCACCAAAGGGTAATAATGAATGGGTAATACGTGAGTAAATAATCTGCAAAATGATGGTTTACTTGGCTGGCCAGTGAAAAGTATTAATGCCATGACTGAATTAATTAGGAAACCATACTGCTCATTATCAATTAGTACAGGATAAACCAAAGCCAAAAGTTCTTTGCTTAATTACCTTCCCCTTACTTATATGAACAGACATATGTAAGTATCAGTCAAAATCTCTGCCTTCGTGCACTTCCTCACACTCAAACCAGAAAAATCTGTACTCATCACTGAAAGGGTTACTGCATTAATTCCACCTTGTGTCTATGTATTTAGTATTCTCCTGTTTTGTTTTTTTTTTAATTGCATCAAAGTAAATATCTTTACAAAAATAAACAACCATACAAACAAATAAACCCCTTCTCTTAATTAAGTGCTTGGTATTCATTAAGATACTTTTACCTACTGCTGAAGAGATCTTCATGCATACATTTGGAAATAATTTCATCTTGCAAGAGAAACATTAATAAAATTAGGCAGTAAAAAGCTAGCAGTAAATAACCTCTGGAACATGGTTTCTCCTCCTTGGCCACAAGCCAGGCAAATTCGATCACAACTATCCACAACAGAATCAGAAGCATGTATATATTTATGCCTTACATGGCACAGTGTTGCATATGGTATTTCTATGTTTCTGAAGTGCCATAACTGCTCATTTTTTACTTTTTATTTTGTTTTCAGTTGCAATCATAAAGCTGTTGAAGGCAACTATGGACTGAAAATTCTATCATGTGCTGCTAAGTATCATTGGAGCAACTAGCTGGAAAGGAAAAGGCAGCAAGTGAATTGTGGGGGAACTTCTAAGGCACCAGGACATCCAAAGCTAACTTTGGTGCTGTGAAAGCTTATTTTCATTTCGTGGTTTGTGGCTGTGCTTAAGCACAAAACATAAGAATAATTTTCCCTAAGAAATCACAGACTGCTGACACACAAAAATCATGGTTAACTATTTCTATAAAAGAAAGAAGAGACTTGAATGTTCAGTAGATTACAGTGAATTAAATTTTCAAAAACTAGTGCCGTCAAATACTTTTGAAAATAAGCAAGATATATACCTTTCTCATTCAACTGAGAATGAGTTGGTGTCCTGGGAATCAGCCCAATTCTTCCTTACTTTGGAAAGCAAAAAGCTTGGTCTCTGTTAGGGTCAAAGGATAAATGCTTTCAACTTACCTTTCTATATACAAATCAAGTATATATATGTGTGCATATATATATATGTATATATATACACATACATATATTGCTAAAGAAATAAACTACTTCTCCAGACGCAAGGTTTAACAGTATTTTAATATAAAGCTATTGCAGGTGAATAAACAAAGAAAAGCTTAATCAAAAGACAACAAACAAATAAATTAAAAGTCCTCTAAATATAAATCAGTGAGCTTTTCTGCCATATCTGCTCTCATGAAAATGTGTTTATTAAATTCTTTAGTCTAGTACTAAGTAATTTCAAATTTACCCGTGTTGCATGTGTTCCAAATTCTTTGTGCAGGACTTTTACTCTTGGTCTAACTAACAACTCCCAATTACTGCTTCCCCCCAAAGCAGAGCTGTTTAGTTTTCTGAAGTTCTAATATCTGAAGGTAAGGCTTCAATTGACAGATTAAAAATAAAATTGGCAAGAGAACAGTATCTTCTCAAAGCATTCCAGAATGATACTATAAAGACTTTTATTAGGAGAGATTAGGAAAAATGGGATGTGCAGAATTTCACAGCTGATCAGTTTATGAATGTTATGTAAACCAGTTTGTGAATACGTACATATTTTTAAAAAAACACAAATAAAAAACCCCAAATAAATATCTGGCAATTCTTTGGAAAATGGAGGCACTCTTGCAGCCCGTGGACATCATTGGGAGTACAGACACAGTCATTTCATGTGTATTTTATGTATCTAGTGTGTTAGTTTCAATAGTCAATAAAAACATGTTTACTATAGCAGCTGCTGCATCACACATAGTACCTTCTTAATAAAGCATACTTTGTGATTCATTTCCATGACAGCAAGAAAACCTGACTGCAATTGTCAGATCTTAAAACCTGAATAAAAGACTGAATTTGTCTTCTACTGACCTAGCAATCTCTTTGGCTGTTTGTTGCTATTTGCTGTTTTTCCAAGTAAATATGCAAAATAGTACCTAATTGCAAAAAAAATAATAGAACTCCAGCAACTATAGTAGCCAAGAAAAAAACTCTGCTTTTCTTCAGCATGCCTAATGAAAAATTCTGTGCAATTGGTAATGCTGAAACAAAAATGTATTCAAATGCAAGTAGTCCTTTAAGTGTTTGTATTAAACAACCGTTATTCTGGTGGATATTGGAAGTATAAATTGTGAGAACTTTAAGATGCATGTATGTTCAGTTTGACAAGGGTTGAGTGAATAGGCATGGATCATTATTTATGCTTAAATCTGGATAATATTATTTATGATTCTAACTCTTAAATAAGTGGAGTGTGTCGTCTCCACAATATATTATCAGTGTTTTGCCATTCTGAGTATGCTGTAAGTACGGTGTGTTAAAAACCAGATTGTCATAAAAACACTACTCCCCAGTATGGGGAGCCAAAAAAAGCATGATAACAAAACTACAGATTGCACTGCATCAACTAAACATGAAATAACCAAGTGATATGGTTTTGAAAAGAGAAAAAAGTGAAAAGAAGGAGGGACAAAAAAATTTGCTCTTCCAAAACCTGAGATTTTTCATCTCTGCCTGGAATCTGCTATGCTGCTTCTTTTTAATTCCCTGTCTGTTACTGGAGAAGACTCTTCAGTTGACTATAGTTTTGGATACAAACGTATTACTGCTTCTAATCCATGATAACCTGTAGCAAATACTTCATCCTACTGTGTGTTCACTAGAAAACAGGCTTGACAATATGTATTTGGGACCCACAAAACCTTTCCATCTTCACAAAAAGAGTAGTAAAAGAAGGAAGCTTTTATGTCTATCTTCCATCAAATATGTTGGGAGAGGAATGAAGAAATTAACTAAAAACATTGCAAGAAGAATGACAGTGCTGGCACAGAGAAGTAAAGAGTTATCTCCACAGCTATGTTTAAGCAGCCTAGCAAAAACACTGCCTTCTACATTTTTCTTGGAAGCAGATGATGTGAGCAGCATTCATTAAAATTCTTTCAGAGATTTTTTCACCTAAAAGACACTTAGTTTCAAAGTTTAGATCGATCATATCCCTTTGGGAGTGAGACTGTGTATTTAATCATCATTCAAATGAAACCTATGTTGTAAATTCTTAGAAACATTTAAGGTCTTAAAAATACATGAAACTAATTTTCCTTCCCAAGTAAGACTATGCATAGCATGAGAGAAAAGTGGGTACAACATCTCTGCTTCGGACTTACATAGCCCTCAAATCATAGGAGCTCATGCATTTCCTTTACCGTTACTACTGTTGCTCTCAGATACTTCCAGAATGAATTGTACTGTCTGCTGGGTGGTCCCTGAAAAAAATCTTTACCTGTTTCTGCTGAATGCTGTGGAATTTTGACAGCATTTTTGCTGTGGATTTATTAGAACTTTCCCCCACATTAGCTAATTAAGATAATATTCATATTTCTTAAACGAAAAAATAAAAAAAAAGGTGTGTTATCAGAGGGGAAGAAATTCCAACAATTAACAAAAACAAAGGATCCATTTGTATGAAGGAAGATCTAAATAAATTCTGTAGTTTGTAATGACTGTGACATTAAACGGGCCACCTAACTTCTTGGCAGTTGCCTGTCTTTGAATAGCTGATTCCCAAGGGACAATTTCTGAAAAATATAGGTCTTGATCATGAAAGAATATTGTGAAAGAACCATGACAGTGCTGGGGGAACCAAATGGTTGGGTGGATTTATGAGCGGTCACTGTAAGGGAAAATGGATACAATGATAAAGACAAGCTTGAAGTTATCCACAAAATTTGGAAACATCTGCAGATGTTATCCCTTGGGAATTTAATGTTATGCTTATCAAATGTCTGCCTCACTTATGAAATATTTTTTTTTTAATTAAAACTCCCACCTCCCATATCTACAATTTCTGACTGTCATGCAGAGCTCTTCAGGCATTTGGCAGCATCAAGCCTCCACTTGCATTAGGAAGCACGTCTTAGCAAAACTACTTACACATTAACATTTACAAATTCATTATTGGTAAGATAGTCTGTAGGACAGTACTTGTTTTGCCATGTCACAGTTCCATTTTCTGCTGCATTGTTGTTGGTGATTTAAAACCAAGGGAATAGCAGATTAATTTCATTACAATAGAAAGTTGTATTTTTTTTTTAATTTTTATTTGAGAGTTTTCTGCTGCATGAAAGATGAAAGATTTCTAATACGAAAGGAAAGACGGCATCTGAAAATCAGCTGGTGTAAAGCTGATAGAAGGTTTTCCATATAATCATATATAGATTCTAGAAGTCTAAAAATCATTTAATTATTTACATAATACTTCATTTATACTTGTCATACACAAATATTTTGTAGACAGCAGAATTTAAAAATATGATTAATAGTGTTGCCAAATAAAACAACTAGATTATTCCTAGTTGTACATCTTTGCTATGTGTATGTTTTTGTATACAAGTGGTAGTGTAGCATACTCACGTATATCTATGTATATGCATAAACTCAAATAAATCAAGAACTGTTTTTGATAGCACAAATATTCTAATTGCATCAATCTCAGTTTAAAAACTAATTAAACAACCACCCACGACATCACGTAGTAGCAAGATACTTAAAACTCAGAAATACCTATGCTACCCTGTTGATGCAACAGTTATTGTTTTGTCAGTAGAAGGGTTTGGCCTTTTGCTCCTTTCTCTCTCCTCAGAAAATAAATGTAAGGTCTTCCAGTCTTATCCTGCTGAGGAAAAGTGGGTTAATTACAAAATCTGTAAGGGTGTCCAGCTTTATTTTGTGATGTATAAAGTACATTGGTTTTTATCAGTAAAAGAAATAGATAGAACTTGGATACTCAGAGATCCTAATACTAATGTAAATCAATATAACTCAATTTAAGTCAGGCTGACTACACAAATTTTCCCCAGAGGAATATCTAACCCAGAGAGTCAATCAGTTCTGCACAGAAGTGTCATTGTTACTTTTCTGACCACAGCAGCCATGCCATTTTTGCCCTTTAAGAAATACAGAAGGCTATGAAGAGTCTCCTTTCTGGATGTAAGCAACTCATTCTAATATTTCATTTTATATGTCTGAGAGATGGCTTGACATTATGCATGGAAAAGAAAAAAAATCCCCCAAAACAATGAATCTGAGTCTTATTGTTGGTCAGTTGTGGATACAGACTTTAAAATAATATTTTTACTATATCTGTCTGCCTTTAAAAGCAAATCATGTGCTGCCTGCCTTCTTACTATTAAAAAAAAAATAAAAAGAAAATCCATATCTATTTTAGCCTCAGTATACTAGAACAGTTAGTGTTGTTTTGTTTTTTTTCCAAACTGGTTGAAAAATTATGATTGAGCAGTCTGTAATACTAGGCTAGGTTGCCTTTTTTTCATTAATATCTTGATGAAAAATTGCTTTTTAAATAACAGACTGTGGACCATTTCTACAATATATTTCATATGAATGAACATTTTCTATTATACTGCTGAATAACTTAAATCCCAATCTAAATATTACCTCATAAACCCATGTGCTTTACTTCAAAACAGTGCTGCAGGGGTCCATGGCTTTTAGTCAACCATTTCCTTCTTTTAGGCTGCTTATGTAATTGAGCAAACATTTCTTGCTGTACTGAGAAGGAAGAAACCCTTGTGCTATGGTAAACATAGTCTGTAGAGAGATCTTGGTAAGGATGGGGCGATGGCAAAAAGAGTGACAGTCACCGTAAAACAACCGCAGTTTGAATTCAATTAATGAGTTTTGATATTTTCTGTTATTAAGAAATGAATAAATAGGAACATAAAAGGAATTCCTGGACTTACAGTAAGGAATACCGAGCTTTGTCAATTTGCTAGTAACTGACACATCTGTGATGTAGTGCAGTGACAAAAGCCACTGAACCCTCTCTCTCTGTCCTGTCATACCTTCCTCGCCTCAATAGAGAGCAAAAGAAAAACTTTCACCTGATCACTTATATCCTTAACTACAGTGAAACAAAAAGCTTTCAACAAAAGGTGTCTAGATTGAACCAGGAAGCCCTTATCTATCAGAGGTGAAAAGACTTTAGTCTCTTGAAGTAGCATATGTAATCTGCTTTTTGTAGGTTAGGGAAGCAAGGTTTTATTTACACAATACTTCATTTACACTTGTCACACATCAACCTCGGGATTATATTCCTTCATTTCCCAACAGTATTCTGAAAAAGCTTTCAAGTCTTTACTGCCTTATGTCATCATTTACAGCTGAGCAAAGCTCATGCAAGTTCTGCTCCAGTTTGCCTTTTGCTATTTCAAACCCTCTCCATGAGTGCAAATTACATACAAATCTGAAACCACAGAACAAGTGCTAGATTGCCACTTTGGGAAAAATGTAGTATTTGGAGTGAGGTAACACAAGACTATCTGCACTCTTTAAGGGCCACTTGCAGCTTCAGTTTGTAAGGTCCACTTGTAAGTGTTTGACGAGTACTTCATTTCTCAGGATGAGTAAGGGCTGACATTGAATTTTTTACCAGGACGTACTGAGCCAACGGTCATCTAATCCCAATTGATTAAGAAGAATTATTTTTTCTGTATATGTTTTGGCTCCAACACTACCATACTTTCCATATACCACCTATCTATCTTTGTCTGTTTCCAAACTAACAAGCTTATACTCCTACACATTACTTATCATTGCTATTTCTTAATCCTGGAAATTTTATCTGTCTGCTAGTTAATCACAGCAGAGTTCTTCTTTTGTTTTGGTTTGGTTTTTGGGTTTTTTTATCTCAATGGCTGTCCTACCCATATTTTTCTTCTGCCTTCCTGGTCTGATGTCTCGTGCCAGGAAGAAGATAAACGCATTTGTTTCCTCTGAGAGCAACCAGAAATTTGTACTGAAAAATAATGGAGAGAGGGAGAGAAAATACAGGCACTGCAAGCAGCACTTTCCAAGCCAAACGGCACTGGCAGATGGAAAGAAGGGAATACCATAAGGACATGTGGACACAAACTTTGGTATAGCTCTGTGAGAAAAGATGTAGGTAGCAGAGAAATGATGTGTTAATGTGATGCAATTAAGACTGTCAGTTATTATTAACAGCAATATATCTTTCTAAAATTGATTATACACATTACAAAATAAAAGAGCTAGGATGAGTATTCATAGAAACAAAGAATTACAGAATGATTGAGATTGGAATGGAACTGTGGAGGTCATCTGGTCCCTGCTCAATTAGGGCCTCATATTGCCAATTGCTCAGAACCAATTCCAGAAGGCTTTTGAATATCTCCAGGGATGACAACTCCACAACCTTTCCGTAGAACCTGTGTCAGTGCTTGGTCACCCTCACAGTATGATGTGCTGCTTTACATTCACAAGGAACCTTCTGTGCTTCAGGAGCCTTGTGTCTCTTCTTATGCTTGCTTATAGTAAAAGCTAAGAAATTTTATTAAGAAAAAAATTCTATTAAATAATTAATGTTACTATTTTCCTTGTCCACCATTTACTTCCTATATTTTATATATACATGAAGGTAAATTTTATTGTATGGAAATAAAGCTACAAATAAACCACTTTCTCTTCAGCAATAAGTTCATTTGCAGTTTTTGATTAGTTGTTTTTGACATTTAACCATTTCATTAATGCAAGCTTCATGTTGAATCAGAAATTAAAATATTCAAAATAGGCCTGGAACTGTCTTTTGGTAACATTATGTAGTGATTAGTGTAATGATCCACTTGGGGGAGATGATGAGTTGTTCATATAATAATGGTGAGTAATACTATTAATTAAGAGGAGGTATTTCACTGTAGTATGGGTTGCCAAAGAAAGCAGCTTCCAAACTCATAAATCTATCACTTTCTATGGTGTACATTTATGCATGCATATCACAAATGGAAAGGAAGGGAAGCATTCCTTGGGACCTCCTTTGAAATCCGTTTGGGACTCAAGTAGAGAAAAGCTCAGCTCATGAAAACTTGTAAGATTTCTTGATTATAGTACCATTGGGTTTTTCCATGGTGGAAATACATTAGTGGCTGTCCATCAACAGCTTTCAGAACAGCAAATATCCCACTGATCAGGCACTCAAGTGGTGTGAATGGCATGGTTCAATTGACTTCAGCGGTCCTGTGCCAGCATACAGCAAGTAATGCTTCAAGCAGCCTTGCCTTTTTGTATTTGTACCTGTAAAAATCTTCATGTTTCATCAGAATCCCTAACCTGCAAATGCTTAGCCGGCAACACTTCTGGAAGTTCCAT
Source organism: Cuculus canorus (assembly GCF_017976375.1). NCBI lineage: Eukaryota > Metazoa > Chordata > Aves > Cuculiformes > Cuculidae > Cuculus > Cuculus canorus. The sequence goes on from NC_071441.1 coordinate 50,554,821, forward strand.
TTTCCAGTTGTCAGAATGGCAGTTGTGAAAAAGCAGTCTGACGGAGTCCATGTTTTTCAATGCTCCAGAAAATTGTCATTATGAGAGTGGCAAACCAGACTTTTTACTTCAGCCTGAACACTATGTCTTTGGAGGTACCAAGGAAATGTACATAGTGGTGCTTTACCTGTGAGAGATGTGATGCCATTGGAGGCTCCAAGCTGCATCAAAAATATAGTTTATATTCATATTAAGGAAAAACAATAATGGTATAATTTAAACTAGGATCCAAAGGATTGACCCCTGTGTTTCACATTCACATTCAAGTGTGATAAAAACTCACAGTAAAGAAGTGTCACTGATGTAAGATTCAGACCTATTCTGCCTGAAAACACTCACATTTTAAACTCCCTATGATCAGATTTACTTTTTCTGACTTACTACAGCAGTGTACTTCTCACACAAGTTTACTTGTTTAATGAAAGTATAAAATGCAGACATGTTTGTCATCAAACCTCCTGAGAAATCTTTTGCTAACTATGAGTTATTAAGGTAATGTACTTCCTAGAAGTGTAATGGCTAAATATATTAAGTCCACGACCAAGAAAAAAGAGAAATATTCCAGCCTCAGCTTATATACTGTGCTAGTAAGGCTTTGTTATAGCCAAATATGTATTTGCATGTGTATGCATTAAGTTCCAAAAAAATGTGGTCTAAATTCCAGCACAATTTGTTGTCCCCATCATGCTAATACACTCATCTTTGTTATGAGTTTTTTTACAAATTCTGCTACCCCATTCTCTATTCCCTTTTTTTCCTGTTTAATAGTAAGGCCTTTCATATATACCTAGAAAGATATAAATTCATATACATACGTATACATACATTCATTTGTATATAAAAATATACACTTCTATACACACATAGCAGGAGCAGTATGTCAACACTATAATAATCTTTAATTTACAGGCTTATACTAAATATGTAAACACAGTCAGTTATAATTAAAACAAATATTGTTAAAATTGGGCCTTGTAAGAAGATGCCATGAGGACCTGACTGAAAGTGTTCTCCCAAATCAGGCCTTACTTCAATGCTCTGAGTTCAAAGCAATAGTAATATTTCCCTGATACCTTGTTTTTCAGTGTTCAGTATTTATAGTGCTGAATGTTTTCCTGATACAGAACAGTCCACAAAAGTAAAGGAGTGATAAAAGAAAGACTTTTTTGTTGTTAAACTGGATCTGAACAAAACTGGAAATGTCAAATCGACTGCATAAAATATCCTTGGGGATGATGAAAAGTGACCTATTAACTTGGATGAAATAGTGCATTTCTCCTGCTTGTTAACAACAAACTTGCCGTAATGTTCCTGGAGAACTAGAGCCAGTAATTTTACTCATCTTAAATGCTAGGGCCAATTTATCTTTATCCCAGAAAACCACAAGGTTGAAATGTCAAGATAAAACTGCCGCCACACAGAAATTGCTGTATTATCCTTTTGGCCTATGAGTCTACAGATACGCGAAAGGGCTTGACATACCATTGGCTCACCATAAGAACACTGAAGAGGTGCAGGAAAATCCACTTCCAGCATAGCAGTGTTGTGGGCAAAGGGGAACACTGTGCAGTGATTCTTACTTTTTGGTCCTTTTCCTTTCTGGCAATGTGGAACTTCAGTTTATAGTGTCATGACAAGAGTTAGAGTAGTCTGTAAATTTTGTGATTCTGGTGGGCCTGTTTCTGTGAGTAATAATATGTCTGGCTCTGTTGGTTAAAAAGTAAAGCAAAATAAATCAGCATGAGCAACAGAAAAACTATTTATTCATTGAAAGAGAAAGCTTAAACCCCAAGAATAATTGCAATAATATTTACTATGTTGTCATTAACATATACATTATATAAATATATATCAACTTTACTAATATGAGCTATATATAATACATATACTGAATGAAATCAATGAAACTCTACTTAGACACATACAAGCACATTTATACATACTTTAATTGGAAATGCAGAGCCTTAAGAAGTGCGTAATCCTGTTTACTAAATATTTCCAATAAAGTTTATGTATACAGAAATATAAAGGAAAGTCATGCATGCATGTGCCTGCAAAACTAGTACCGTGGTCACCATATATACATTTAGTCATTTAATCTTTCTTATCTGTACTGTCTTTGCTTCTAATACAAAGAAGAGTAACTTACCTTAACATATGTAATGGTAATGGACAGGGGATCTGTGATGTTTCCACCAGAGGTAGAGAAATGACTTAAGAAAAACTCTTCAGCAGTGAATCGATGTTCATGATGATTTTGTGTAACCATGCTGTCATTTATTCCTAACCAAAACCTTAATGTCTCTGTACTTAGTGTGAAAAACAGACACATTCTGCAAAAGGTTTCTGTTGGAAACCTCTCTCCAGTTTTTTTTCCTCTCTGCCATGTCTCAGGTCAGGCCTATCCCACTTTTTCTGATTGCCATTTGCTTCAGAAGAGGGAATGACGGAAATCCTGGATCAGTTCTTCATGGCTGTATGTTAATATGCTCTTTGCTTTCAGTGTCACTGGGGTTGATGAGAATCAGGACCAGGTGTCTAGAAGATTTATAGATGATGGTGCAATCAGCCTGCATTTGAGAGAACACAAGATTTTCTCTCAAGTGAATATTCAAAGTGGTAATTCTCAACAAGCTATGGGATTCATAAGAATCTGACTAGCAAACTTCAGAGTGAAATGTCTTGCCTTTCCTAAACAATGTGACTTAAAAATTTTAGGCGACGTAATTGAGAAGAATATGCAGAAAATTAGTGCTATTGTTCACATTTGATTAAAGATAAAAGAAGAGAGGACAAGTGAAAAGGAAATGATATGGGTTTTTTTAATATGTTAGTGCCTAGATTAAGAGATCAAATGACAGTAAGAAAGAGTAAAGCATTACATTTAAAATTAAAGCAAAGTGAGTTTCACAAGATACAGTTAATCTATATTAATAATTCTTCTTATATTATTCTTAATAGAAGACAGCCTTACTTTATGAAAAGCAAATCCAGTCAGCGTGTCACTTGACTACAAGTCATGTTAAAAGGCGGTAAACTAATAGCTGGACTTAAGCAAGAATATGTTTCTGACAGATGGCTTAGGAGCATATATTTTCTGTAACAGAATGTTAAGTCAACTTCTTGTTCAGGGTATACTCTCTGAAGAAAGTCTTGGGATAAAATGTGTTCCGTATTTTTCAGTATAATGACAGGAAAGTACTGGAGGTAAGAGTTCTTTATGTTGAAACTTTTGAGGCAAATACAGTCTGTAAAAAATAATGACAGTCATGATTGGCAATATTTATTTTGTAGTTTCTTCTAGTTGCCGTAATAGCCAAGAGAAATGACTGGGTCCCTTACCTTCAGAAGTCTGTACTGAATTTGTTCTTTCTAGGGTTTTTCTTTTAAAATGATTAATATATAAAAATAGGAATTTTGGAAACACTAAAGCTGTAATGATCAGAATCGTATTTATATAACTATCACTACCACTGGTATGCTTCCCATCCTGCTTCCCTTCTCAAGCATCACTGAGCAAGGTGCAGAGCAGAATTAGGCTGTTGGAGACTAGTTGCTCAAGGAGGAAATGGTTGGAAATGTACATTCCCACCACTCTGCCATTCATCCTCGTCACTGTCCGTCTTTAAAGAGGTTATTTCTATTAACTCTAGTGGGATGATTATCTATTACTGCAGTAAAATAAGATGAGCATGAAAATACTACTTCCTGCACAAGATGGTCTGCGTCAGTTCATTTTGCAAGGTTTTCGATGTGCTTTGAGAGAAGTTAAGGAACAATGAAACTTTGTCTTCTGTATGTTGCCTCTGCCAGTGTGTAGCTGTGTTAAAAGTGTGCACATCTGTGTGCAAAGATTCAGACAAACTATGGAAGCTAATTTTTATGGCTAATAACTTGATTCTGACATTTCTGAACAGAGCATTATATGGCTGTCTTTTAGCCTGAAGCAGGTAATTATGCCTTATGAGTGACATCTTGACTACTGCATTAATTACAATGAAAACTGGAACCTATAATACTGTAATATTGTGCTAGGAAAACTGAATGGGTGACAGTGTGAGATGACAGTATAGAAGAGTGTATTATCAGTGATAATAGCACTGCCTGTCCATTTCAGGGAATTTCCAAGAAAAAAAATAGTTTAAAAGAAGTTATTCTTCTACTCAGCTGCCTACAGTGTAACACTTTTTCTATATGCCATATTTTCCTCTGTATTTCAGTACTTAAGAGTATATTCCAAAATGTTCAAAGGTTTCTTTGCCTTTGGTTTGTAACATTTGGTTTGAACTACATAAGCTGTATCTCAGCCTTATTAGACGAGAATACTGGTCATTGCTCTTTAAAAAAAATATAGCATTTCAGTTTTCACATTGCTTAAAATCCTGAAAGTTTCTTAATTCCTGTGGGACAGAAATTCATTCTGACTTACAGAACATATCCACCAGTCCAAAATATGTAATGGCGCTTTGTGGGTCTCAGTGTCTGTTGCTACAGTTAGCATTTTCTTAAAGCTGCAATTTCAGAATAAATACCTTGCCTCTAGTTTCAGAGTGTAAGCTATGTTAGAAAGACATTGTGGACAGTTTAACTTATAACTTTATACTACATTAGATCCTGGATTTGCCTGTGGGTGATCAGGTACAGGCTACTGTTGAAAATAGGCTGCTGAAATCACTAGGATGCTTAGCTAATTGAACTGCTGTATCAATGGAGCCCAGAAATCTCGTCTTCTTGTGCTGACTGGAAGGTTAAGTCGCACTGGTCAGTTGCAGTCATCCAATTCTCAGTGGGTATTGCAACTGGCGGAAAAGAGACTCAAGTCTTCTTTTTTTATTTCTTTAATACACTTAAAAAAGGTCTGTGCATTAAGGTCATTCTTTATGTGAGGTTATAGCCATTAGCTGGTCTCCAGGCTTGTGCTAGATTTGTGGGTTTGTGGTTCTGCAGGTAATTAGGCTTAAAAAAAATCTAAACTGTTAATTGAATAGCAAAATCCTTTTCTTCATTCACAGACCTTTGAGACTACTCAGCTTGCCTGTATTACTGTAAAAACCTTGAAATATTTGCCTTCAGAGAAAAATAAAATTGCTGCCATTTTTCTTTTGCAAGCAAACTAAAAGGAAAGTAACGACAGTGCTAATTCAGCAGCAAGAGCTGATATTGCTCCTGCTTCAAAGCAATACTGAACAATGTTCAGATTGGAAAGGGCACTCTCTAGCCCCTTTGATCCACTCAGAATCTTAGGTTCATAAAGAAGTTCTCATACCAGAGCTATAAATGCAGAAGCAACAATGAAATATCCACCTCTGCCTTTTGGAAGTGCTTTTTGAATCTAAGTTCCTCAGGAAGTCCACCTTAAGGATGAAAAGAAGCTTTTGTATCTCTTATAGGGACTATATTGCCTGTGACTCATTAACAGAACACAAACTGTTTTCTCACAAATATTATTTTAATAAAACTATTGCCGCCAAGCTTTTCAAAGAATTCCAGAGAACACATATGTGTGTTTTACCTTGATTTCAATGGATACTATCTGCCAATTATGTGCCTTGAAAAATCAAATTAATTTTCAGACTTATCTCCCTAAAAAAATTCAACGAATTCAAATTGCTGTGAAATGTAATGCTAGTTCCTACATCATATAACAGATGCAGAAAAGGGATGTAATTTTGTTCTCTTTAATAAGTCTTCAGGAAAGCAATTCAAAGCAAGCAAATATTTATTGTACTAATCTATAAACACAAGGGAGAAATAACAGTGCCAGCTGAAAAAGAATTGTTAAATACATGTGATACCCAAATTACATGGTTACTGGGAGCAATTTTGAAATAATTTAATTTTTAAGAAGTGGAAAACACTTTGAAAACCAAAGAACTTTCATACTTAACTAAACTTTCACATTCACTGAGGAATGACAGATTAGTTGGCCTAAGTCATCTGTCAAATGTGGCCAGCGAGCTGAAAACCCCTCTAAAAATGTTCGTTAAATACCCCTACTATCTATTAGGAGTCGTATGAAATTCTGGACAATTTCGCTTGCCGTAAATTCCAAAAGGAGAAGCAACTGAGACACACATTTTAAATGGGTGTTTCTGAGAAACCATTATCACCATGAACCAGCTGAGCAAGTGTTTTGAATTCTCTCTGAAATTAGAAGTTGAATAGGAAGAGAGATTGTCTACTTGTTTGGAAAAATATAGGAATATGAGAAGCCCTGAAGTAAACAAGCTTGCTCAGATCTCAAGTAGTCACGTGAATTACTCAGTGGTTACATCAGTTTCAGCGACAACATTGCTCAGGTCAGATATATGTATATCATTAAGGAGGTGATAACATTGATCCTGCAAACTTATCTGAGCTGATGAAGGCACTGACCTCAAGGTAGTCTTTTATTCAGAATCTCCTGATGTTGAAAATGCAATGTATATTCTGTGAACTGCTTTTAATGAAGGATAATAACCGAAATCACAATATTTTTGTTTGGGCATGCAGTTTATGTAGAAGTGCAATTATAAAAGGAGTTATCCTCCTGAGGTCACTTGATTGCATCTAAGTGTGCATCCAAAATTATTTATGACAGAAGGCTCCATGACAAGGATAGCTGAATCAAACATTAAGCATTCCTGAAGAGGAATGCTTAATGTTAAATACTGGATAATGTTATGGAATTTTTACTGATTTCATGTAATTACAGTGCTAGGTGGTTGAATTACAAAGATAATTAGGGTTGTGTATTCAGGTGTCTAAAATTCATCTATTGTATTTCAAACTACAAGTACATATAAAACATATCTATTCTTGAATGTAGATCGCAATAATTTCTGAAAGTAGAATTTGTAATCTCTCTTCATTATTTAAACACATATTTAGCAGAATTAACATAATAAGTAGCCTCATTTTGATAATGATAGCTGTAAGTTTTCATGCAGAATATCCCAAGTTGAAGGAAGCTCAATAATCAGATTTTGAGTAATTGTTAAGATGTATGTGTTGTAGGACTGCAACAACTGAACAGCAACTATGGTTTTAAAGACTATCCACTGGACACCTAATATATTTTAAGACTTTTCCCTGTGGTTTGCATTTTGTGGCTGAATTGTAGACTTAGAAATAAGGAGGATTAGAATAACACTGTTGACTGCCATTAATTCATTAAGCTGCTTTTGGCTCTATAAAGTACAAGTAATTATTACAATAGTCAGAAACTATCATCATGTTCACTTTTAACACTAGCCAAAAAAGGGTTTTTTTTTCAATAGAATATTACACTACAATTTCAAATTAAAATTAAAAAACTAAAACTCATCGAAATGCTTGAGGTTTTTTATTCAGTTTTTCAAGTAGTTCTGGCTTTAACGTAAACCTTTAGCTGTTTAACTACTTTTAAAAGTAGCTGCATAAATAAAAATTAATATGAAAACTATTAACAAATAACCCCCCAAAAGTTAAACTATTTTCTCTCACTGTATATTGACTTGAAATAATAACTTTATATTTTCAACTCGAAATATAGGATGAGGATATATATTTTTTTCTTTATTTTATCAAAAAGAAAAGGTTTTAGTTTTCATCACAGATGTCCAGTTTGTGTATCAAAAAATATAATGAGTGTTAGATGCAAAGTAAATTTTACATAACTTATTGAGAGGTAAAGACTTTGACAGATTAAAAGGGTGAGTAACTTTGTAATCATATATGGTGAATTCAGAATTCAAAAATGTCTGTGGTGAATTTGAATTCATAGTATCTTAAACTGGGATTTTACTTCACCTGGTTTAGAATGATGCATATTTAAAAAGAATTAGTCTCATGAATTATCAAATCAGACTCACTGACTATAAAAAATTTGAATTACCTAAGGAAATGTTCTTTCGGAAGGCAGAAAACAGGATACAAAATGCTTTCTTAAGAAATTTTTCCAAAGAAATGCATGATAAACAGAATCAAGACATGTCAGCAGAGAGAGGTGGAGCCTACACTCTCCTTCAAAGTCAAAGCTGAGCAATAGCATTTCAACATCCATTTTTTTCTGCATTTTTGTAAAGACACATGAAATCTTTCATCATCACAAATACGTATTATTTTATATGGATACAATTAATAACTGTAACGGCTGCCTTTTTCTTAAAATTATTTGTTGAAAATATTCAGTACCCATTCAAAGGGAATAGACACATGTTAAGTAAAAACATAAGTTATAAGGCAAGTCTGGCAAATGTAGAGAGAAATAATCTACTCATGGAAAAAAGAAACCAATGGCTGACTGAGCAATTTTTTTGGATCACAATAGAGATCCATTTTTTCTATAGCAATCATGAACACTGTAGGGAAGCAGCTTTTCCTCTTAGCACACTGCTGTAATATATATAAATGGTTTTGGGAACAGCCAATTACCTCACATACATATAAAGTTATATTTTAACTGTGGACTTAAATTTTGTCTATTCTAATAATTCCAAAAGCATGAAAGTGTCAAACAAACTCTAGCTCAGGTCTAGTTTAATTTAACTCTATTCAGAGTATTTACAGGATTAGGGCTTAGGTTTTAGAAGTTAAATATTATTTCTATCTTTTATTTTCACAATTTTAATAATCTGAGAAACAAACAGTATGACCCATAGCAATAGCCTAAATTGTAGATTATGACTTCTTTTTTTCCCATACAGGATGAATTGTTTAAATCACAAATAATTAATCTTTTCCCTTCTATTTAGGAAAAAAAAATATGTAAAATATAGTTGTGAAGCCAGGTCTTGAGAGACCTTTAGTAAGACTTTTATGAATACTGAATCTAATTTAATAGTGATCTTTCCATAGAAATTTAGCTTGCATGTTGTCAAGCAGTAGCAAATCTTAAGAAATTAAAGGAGAATGTATATAAGTATTGTCACTTTTGAAAACATTTACACTCTACAGTAACCCCAGAATGTGTGTGACAGAAAGCAGTATATAGGTAAGGATCTTTTCAGAGATCTTGAAGAAGTTGCTTAGTTTGTAGGAGAAATTATGCTTGAAGAGTTACTGAGTTAAATAAGAGAAAAAAATATCTAATTCCATTTTTTTTTCATTTTTTGGGTTTTGCGCTTGTAGGCGTCAAAATGCAAATGAGACTAGTATTTAACAAAAGATAATACAATTTCATTCCATTGTTTCCACCCAAAACTGCTTTTAGAAACTTAGGGATCTTTCATAACTTTCTGAAAATACTTGTTATTATAGATCTTTTTCAATCCTTTCCTATTACAAAAGAAGGAAAATGATCTTTAGAAGGAGTGACAATATGATCTGTAAGAAGGCCTCCAGTATGTTTGAGTAGTGATCAGAAACCTGAACAAAATTAGTTTCTCATTCGAGTTGAGGGAATTCTCAACTGCAGTTTCTATGCTACATGATACTGTAGAATTAACAGTAAGAGGTACCATTATATTTGTATTTGTAGTGTCTTATAGCTACCTATAACAAACACAGTCCAGAAATGCTCAGAGCTGGAGCACAAACCCAGATGTTCAGGAGGGAAACCAGAGGGACATCTTGCTGGAAGATTAACTCTTTAATTAGATGTTATGTCTCTGCACCACCTGCAGACACCCACACTCTTCATGAAAGGTACCTGTGCTAAAGCTTGCTTCATTTCCCTCATGGCAGGGAGAGTATGGGGAGAAGATGCCATTGTAATTCTTCGTTTTAAGCAATCTGGATGGTGACCAGTACTGGCACAGGTAAATCAAGAGATTTTCTTTTGTGGATCTTTTGACTGTAAGCAGGATCACCAACATGAGTGCCTCTCCTGAGGCTGTGCCTTTAGTGTCCCTCACAGCCCATCTAGCTGCAAGGATGGATGCAGACACCCTAATGGAACTCTCTAGGGAACCTGCAGCTGTCCATGTCCAGGGCTGCAAGGTGTGCCCCTGTTTTGGCTCAGTGTCAGATAGCAGGAGTGAGGTAACCTTTCGGAGATGTACTCAGGTAAAGGAACTGCTCAGCCTGGTGACCGAGATTTGGGAGGAAGTGTCCAGGATGAGGAGTATCAGGGAGTCAGAGAAGGAGATTGACTGGTGGAATCATATGCTGCAGTCCCTGAAAGAGATGTACCAGCCAACACGGCACAGGAGACAAAGGACACCCAACCTTCCTCCAACAATCACATAGATGAAGAAGAGGGAAAATGGGAAAAGGTTACTGCTTGGGATGGCAGGCGAATCTGTTTACAGCCTGCCTCCTTTTCCCAGGTGTCTGTACACAATAGATATGAGGCTCTGGAACTGGATGGGAGTGAAGCAGATGATGTGGGCATAAGACCTTCTGGGATGGAAGGGTCACCTAGGCAGTCAACCCCCTATATCACCACCAGTTGTGTAAAGGCAAAACGAACAGTAGTTGTCATAGGTGACTCTCTTCTGAGGGGAATGGATGGCCCCATACGCTGGCTGGACCCGACATCCAGGGACGTCTGCTACCTCCCTGGGGCCAGGGTAAAAGAGATAACCAGAAAACTTCCTAGTGTGGTAATTCCCTCAGACTATTACTCACTGGTGTTTTTTTCGTGTAGGCAGAAAAGAGATGTCAAGGAGAAATCCTAAAGCAATCAAAAGAGATTTATGAGCCCTAGGATGGTTGGTTAAAGGGTCAGGTTCGCAGGTGGTATTTTCTTCAATCCTTTTAGCAGCAGGGAAGAATACAGAATTAAGCAGGCAGAGCCAGCTGGTCAACACATGGCTCAGAGGTTGGTGTCATCAACAGAACTTTGGGGTTTTTGACCATGAGATGGTCTATTCATGTCAGGTCTGCTGGTGTCTGATGGCATGCACTTCTCACAGAAGAAGAAAAAGGGTTTTGCTCAAGTGCTATTAGGGCTGATTGATAGGGCTGATCGAGGAGGGATCTAGACAAATTGGAGAGCTGGGCAATCGCCAGCCACATGAAGTTTAACAAGTGCAACTATTAGGCTTTGTACCTGGGAGAGAGCAACTCTGGATATATATGCAGACTGGGGAGTGAGAGGTTGGAGACCAACCCTGCAGAAATATATCTAGGGGTTCTGGTTGACAGCAAGTTGAAAATGAGCCAACAGTGTGCTCTGGCAGCCAAGAGGGCCTACAATGTTTTAGGGTGCAGCAAACACAGCATTGCTAGCCAGTCAAGGGAGGTGATTGTCCTGTTCTACACCACACTCGTGCAGCTCCACCTCGAGTGTTGTGTGCAGTTTTAGGTACCACAGTATAAAAATGATCTGAAGCTAGTAGAGAGAGTCCAGAGGAGACCCACAAAGTTGGTGAAGGGTCTAGAGAGGAAGTTGTATGAGGAGTGGCTGAAGTTTCTTGGTCTGTTCAGCCTGGAGAAGAGGAGACTGAAGGGGAAACCTCATAGTGATATACTGCTTCCTTACAAGGGAAGGAAGAGCAGGTGTTCATCTCTTCTCTCTGATATGACAGGAACCTGAGGGAATGGCAGAAAGATGTGCCTGGGGAGGTTAAGTTGGATATTAGAAAAAGTTTATTGACTCAGAGGGTGGTGTACCACTGGAACAGGCTCCCCAGGGAAGTAGTCATGGTGCAAAGCCTAATAATATTCAAGAAGCATTTGGACAATGCACTCAGACACATGGTGTAAATTTTTGGGTTGTCCTATGCAGCGATAGGAGTTGGACTCAATGATCCTTTTTGGGTGCTTTCGAACTCAGGTCATTCTGTGACTCTGTGATTCTGTTTTCACCTAGCCTTGTCCTAGAGTTCTCCTGCAGTTTAGAGTTAATGCACCCATCATGTTGGGGAATTTCTCTCTGCTTTGTGAAAGAAATAGGTAAAATAAAACATGCAATATCCTAGGGTATTAACTGCTTCACCAGCTGCCCTCCCTCACAAAAACAAGTGCAAGAAACCACTGAATGAAAGTGACAAGTATTATCTCATGATCTAAACATCTTGTCTAGTTCACCAATGCTTATTGCAGGGGCTTAAGAGTTAACCTGTATGTATTAGCATGGAACCAAAAATATTTTTAAACTCAGATTCAGAGTTATCCTTAAATCGCCGTGTCAGAATCCTGCATTTAGTAGCAGAGCTTGCAGTCTAGTATCACCTGTTGCAACCACGTTTAGAGATTCCAAAATCTTTGCTGATCTACTCTGCCTGCTAATGATAAACTTAAGGAATTAAATCACTGCAAGACATCATGCCATTTGCTGATATCTAATATACATATATTTGCAAGTGGACAATACCTTTGTGCTAGGTACAGTGTCTGTTCTCACAAGTACTGTCCAGGCAAAGCACATCAGATCAGCACATCAGTTTTCTATACACAGTATACACATAAATGTTTGCAGCAGTGTGGGTTAACAACCAAAGCTTTTTCAGACTCAGCAAAGAAATATGAGCAACCTCACCTATAACTTCAAGATTCTCTTACAATATCTACAGGTAAACTATAGGAAGCATATAGGAAGTCAGAGTCAGCTGTGTAGGAACTATGTGGAATGATTGTCATGATAATCTTTCAGTATTCATAATTTTACAAAGAATTTCTTGTATTAAAATTACTCATCACAAACTAGTACTAAACTGACAAGCTGTTTAAATGTAACAATTAAATAACTTTTAAATATTACCTTTACTTCTGATTTACTCCTGTAAATGAATAGAATGACAAATTGTACTGTAGTGACCCGACACAAAACGTGTAGGGATCTCTGGGGTCTATTTCCATTAACTATCAAAGGTTTTGCACCAATTCTTAGATTCACTGTAAATGGCAGTAAATATATATTGCTTGAACTTAAGATGTTTTATCTTGATAATACGACAACACTTTGTAACAGCAAATTAGAATGACATTAATTTTTGCTAACATACTAGTGCTATTTCTAGGTTTCCAATGCTATTTTATCTTGAGAAGTGGAATAAAAAGCAAGCAAAATATTTGGAAGGCTAAAGACTAAGAAGTTCTCATCTTCCCTAGTAAAACAGTACATCTCTTCTGGGCCATTTTTAGTCAAAATACTACTTAGAAACATTGAAAGTCAAAGGCTATACTGCATGCAGAAATGTATACTGCATGCAAAAGCAAACCCTAGTTATATTAAAATGCACATAAGTCCCGTATTTCTTGAAGTGTATTGGTGGTGAATATTCTTTACTTTCAAACACTAAAAATACTACTCCAACAAAATCTGTGTAAAGTTTTTTTTCAATAAACATAGGTAGTAGAAATGCTGCACTATAGACACATACTTCAAAAGGAAGGCACTGATGGTTATAATTTATTATTTAATGTATAGTGCTAGGTACATCTGCCAGAACTGCAGGCATTTCTTTAGACTTCTAAAGAGAGATGTACCCTGCGCCAGTTACTGGTTATGGAAGGAAAAACTTGTACACCAGATGGGCAGAACTGTTTGTAAATAACAAATGTCCATAAAACAGTACTCCAACTCCTAATCCTTTTAAATAACACTCTCCAAACTGTTTTCATAACATGTTGTGTTATCGTAAGGTTGAAGTTAACAATAACCTGGAAGCGGTACATGCTGATTCTTCATGTGACAACCCAAACTTCCATAACTAAACTCTTTTTTGTTAATTGCTGCTAATTTAGGACTCTCTGCCGTGTATGTCTTTGTGAATGTATTGACACAGTTTGAAAGAAACAACAGGTGAAGAAGTAATGAGAGACTATTCCACAGGCTGAGACACATAAATGAATGGTCAGAGGGTATGGCTGTCTGATCCAAGCATCCGCATAGATAAAAGGCTATAGTAATCCTTTTACTGTCACCAAAGTAGTTTGGGGATGCAGTCCCGAGCTGATAAAAGACATGAGAAAGGAATTCAGGCTGAAAGGTTAGTTGGTGGTGGATCATTAAAAAGGGTGGGGGAAGGGAGGAAGGAAACAGAGCCCAGAAATATCGGCACTTTATCAATTATGACCTTTGCCTAAGGAAATGTGAAGTATTTCTGAAAATCAATGCACAGAGAGGATGGGTGATACATTTCATGACATTTCCTTCGGGAATGTTCTGCTAGACATGGGCGCTAGGTGGAATGGTAGTCCCCTGTTCCTGATTTCTTCTAACCCTCCTGTAATGTTGCCACAAATAAGCTGCTCTGACTTCATCTGGCATAAAGTCCAGTTCAGGGTGACAAGAGTCAAGAGCAAGAGCAATAGTAAAATAACTGGTGACACAAATGCAACAGTTCTGCAGGGCTCCTGCTCTGCCTTGAGGTTTCTTTTCAATGTGGGCTGATTTGTTACAGACTTCAGGGCCCCTCCTCTGCTTCACATTTGCATGGATGAGTTTTCTGAAAACATACTAATTGCACAGTTGTCAGTCTCCTTTATGAACTCAGTCACAGTACTATCTTTGTCAAGGGCCTCCTGTAGCTTAAAAGCTTTTTCCCTCCTTTCCATTGTAGTTTTAATTTCTGCACCACAAGACTTGAACGCCTCTCTTCTCCCAGTAATAACTCATTAGGCTCAATCTTGGATTCTCCCCAAATGCTTACAACTTATTTTCCTTTCTCCCCAGTATTTCTTAAAGCCTTCTGGTGCAGTTAGCACTTTGCCATCTGCCGCCTTCATGACACTGCAGTAGGAAATGACTGGTCTGAGCGATGTTTTCTGAACCGTGATGAAAAGTGTGTCTATAATCCCATTTCTCACTGTGCTACTCTAACATACTACATTCTTTCAGCTGATCTATTACTGCCTGTCTCCAGTCACTAAATGTGGTATCTTTCAGGCTAGACTCTTGCAGTTTAGGTGTACTCATCTCATTGTCCCTTCTCTACTAATTCCTCTCATCTCCCTTTTCATCTCAGCCCTGAGTAATAACTCACTTCATCTGTATCTGCTGTTTCCACTCTCCATGGTTTATTTATCATGTTTTTAATGATGTCTAGAATGACATATTTTACTTCAGACCGTTGCTTATCAGGAATTTGTCATAAAGCAACTACCTTTACATCCTCTTCTCCATGACAAGTAGTGTCCCTTCCTTGGCAGATGGTCTCCCTCCATGGAAAGTGATGTCCTTCAGGGGTCTGTACTGGGACCAATGTTGCTTAACTTCTTCATCAATGATACAGACAGCAAGATCGAGGGCACCCTCAGCAAGTTTGCAGATGACACCAAGCTGAGTCTGTGAGTACATTTTGGGTGGTCTAACTCCATTCTTTACATCCTAACATGGGGCTGTGCTGGGGTTAGCCTGTCAGCCTGTTGCAGCCTGGGACTAACTCTGCACTCCAGGTTGTCACCATGTCTGGGAAATTCTAAGACTGATTCATGACACCATCATCCCCTTTCCATGGAAGTGTGAGAAAGACAACCTGTGTGTAAACTTATATCCCACCTATAAGAAAGAGTTCCTCTGCTGCAGGGAATGGTTTAGTGCGTAATGTAAAGTTTCGAAGAACTCATCTACATGTCTCTGAGAGATATAACATTACACTGCAGTAATCACATTGACTTCATGGACTATACTGATGGAACAAAGGGCAATTCAGGCTTTAACCTTTAGCTGATGCGATCCTTCAATACGTAACTATCATCAGTGACCTAACCGTAAAATCATATGCATTTGGCAGAGTTACTGCTGGGTGGCATAAGGGCATACTCATATTTAAAGCTGAAGAAGAACTTCAGTGTTTATCTCATCCACTTTTTAAACTCTGAATTGCAGTCTTAGGTATATTTGGGTTTTTTTAACGAAAGTGAGAAAGTTTCCAAAAAAAAGCACTAATTTTTGTCTTTTATCTGGGAAATTATTTGGTCTGTCAGTTCCCATCTAGTCCTATTTATGATGCGCTAATTTAATTTCCTTTTAAATGTATTGCAATCGTGTTATGAAACTAACGTATTCATCACTGGATAAGTTCCAAAATCTGAGAGTATACTATAGTATACAATCTGTTACCTTGCCGTTTTTCCAGTGCTGTTACAAGCACCACATTTTATTAGAATCACAGGATTATAGAATCACTAGGTTGGAAAGGATGCACTGGATCATCGAGTCCAACCATTCCTAACAATCCCTAAACCATGCCCCTCAGCTCCCTATAGTTCACAGTGGATCAAATTCTGATGTCATTCAGGAGCAGCCTCAGAACAGGGAAAGATTATCATCAGAAAATATATATTTTTTTAACACATAAGTCAAGTAACTGGTTAAATCTATTAGTATTTTCTCTCTCACACACTCAAATTAAACATGCCCTTTGATCAATTCTGCTGACTTGTGCTACAAAAGCCTAAAAAGCTGGCCATAACAGTGTTTTTAGACATTTGAGAAATTTTGTCACTGTCATCCTATCAGGATTATAAATTTTTGTAAGCTTTGCTTCTTGAACTTTGCGAACATTATCTACTCAGCACTGTTTGTAAGCAGTGACAGATTCCATCCTAAAACTCTCCTAAAATAATCACTGACTACTTTAAAAGTCATGAGCTTGCCACAAACACATCTAAAAGATCCTTCCACTGTTAATAGAAGCTCTTGGTAAACTGAGCTGGGAGGGCTTCCTTACCTAAAGACCTCATCAGAGTGTTGGGAACTTCAAAAAATGCTTCTGTGGTTAGCAATTGTCTTATAGGATACAACTACTTGAGGTAGACATACCGTCTAGCCGAGCACCATAAAAAATTGATTTTGGGCATATGTGCCATGACAGGGCAAATTCAACAGCACAAATCTGAAATTTTAAAGCCACTCAAAGCTGACTTGGTGCTGCAGTTTTCTTGAAAATAACTTCAGCAGAGCCAGGTCCCAAGGAATGAGCCCACTTACTCTCTAAGCAGTGAGAATTTCTGCTGGCTATTACTACTGCTTGCTGTCTAAACACATCTTGAAGTGAATCTTTTACGCAGTTGCTGTAGTTTTACCAACACTTGCCAGTTTTGTTCTGCCTTACAGACATGCTATTTGGTACAAAAACAACAGTAAGAGGTGATCAGTTTCTCAAGGCAGCAGAATCCATAACTTTAGCTCATCTATATGACATTCTCACAGTTACGGCTGCCTGTGCTCAAGGTATTGTATTAGGGAGATGTTAGTAACTAACACCACATAGGTAAGGAATAAAAGGAATGACTAACCTCCAGGTCTGGATTGTTTTTTTCTGAGAATGGGGAGAATTTTCTTACTCATCTTATTTCATCTGCATCTAATTACGAGACCAGAAGTTAGTTTATACTTTTAATAATTTAATAATCTGAGGTACAAAATGGCTATGACCAAATGCTACTATTATGGTCCTGTATGTCATGAACCTAAGCCTTTGCTTAGTTATTCCTGCAAAAATCTTTTTGTGCTTAAAAATGTCCAAATTTGAACTGAAAACCAATAGTAGTTTCATCTGGTTTTTAATAACACTGTTAATTTTCCTGCATGCCACCCTGTGTGTTGGAAACTGTAATTTTTCCTGAGACAACCATGCTTTTGCCACTGTATTAGCAATAACTTGTAGCAGTAGTAGTATTCATCACCCTAGAAGAGGAAAGGCTTAAAATCAAAACCAGAGAGTAAATTTATCTATGTAAACAATAAAATTCGAGTTTTACAAAATCTGGGTATTGGCCTGATATATTACCTAACCTGAAGTTAAAAATCTTATTTGACAGAGACTGATCAGAAAGTTGATGTCTTAGCAATTAAGAACATTTTCAAAAAGGTGTAGGAAAAGTAAACTTCTTCGTTGTTGTTGCCTCAGACTTATGAAAGAGTTAACAGACTGTGAGATACTAGGATATTTAGTTCACCTTTTGTGGAGAAAAAAATATGGTTTACCTAGTTACTGCTGAGGCATAAAATGGCAGCCACCCCAACAAGAAAATAAAGACAAACTGTTTCATTTCAGTCAGAACTGAACAAAGCTTTGTCTTGTTTTTAGCAAGTGTTAAGTCTTGGATTTTCTTTCATTCATCCTCAAAAGGGGTCTCTGTTTTCTGATAATATAATTGAGCTCATATGTCACTTTTTTCTTCATTGGGCAGTAATTTGTTTCCCTTTTCCTTTTTCACTCAGCAAAAAGGAATCACCTGTGAGTTCTCTACCCCTAATTCAAACTTTGACTAAATTATAGTCGGGTTTGAAACAGTGCTTGCCTAAAGGTGGAATCAATGCGTACAAGAGCATCCTGGCTCTTAAAGCTGAGGTGATATACTATGACACTGGAAAGGAAAAGCTTTCCATTTGCCTGAGATATGTTAACACACTTAAAAAAGAAAAAGTACTATTAAAGGGATAGAAAAAAAGAAGCAGTAAGTACTGTTTAGATAAAATAAGGAAAAATAAAGTAGTTTTAAGAGAATGCAGAATGCCATCATGGAGAAAAGTTTTCACTTCAGAGTCTGTAAATCTCTATTGCATTTCTTCCACTGGAAATTGCAAAAATTACCAAATCAGATCATCTGTGGGAACAGAGCTGTTTCTCAGAAGATAATAATAATAGTAGTAGTAATATTAATAATAGTTGATATTCACTCCCAAGACTCCTGTTATCTTAATTATTAAAAAGTATTCTAGATATACCTTGAATTAAATATTTCAATACTTTTGTTTTGAATATTTACACTGAAAACACTGTGATAATACTTAAATAATCTTTATTTTTTGCATGTTTATTGTGAAAATTTAAGAATCATTAATTTGCATTTCAGTATCAAAAAACTTACCTCTTCTTCTCTCTGATTCAACTGAAATATCTTAAAACAGGAACTGACTATGACATGGAAGACTAATCTCCTGCGCTGACAAACTCTGTTATTCATCATTAAAAAGCCAGAAATTTTTGTACAGCAAAAAGAACCCACTGAGAATAGTGGAACACATAGAAGTCACCTCAGACTCAGGAAGTCCCTGTCATACATGGTCAGAAGTTGGGAGAGAGATCAAGAGAAAGTTGTTATAGTAGTTGCTCTCTTCTTGCTACTCTGTGTAGACATCTGCTCTTGGGCATTGTTAGAGAAGAAGATGCTGAGCTACTCAGCTCTTTGGTCTAACCAGTGTCACTGGTTCTAGTGTTTTATAAAACTTCCGCCACCGTTTTTCAAATCAGCGCACACCTTAACATTATTAACAATTTCTTTTATTTGTCAAGAGTTAGTTCAAGTCTTACATCCCTTTCTATTGTTTCTTCGTGCTGTTCATTGACCTTTTCCTTAAATATCATATTTTAACCATTGGATAAAATGCTAAGAATAATGAAGCCTTTGGTTCCTAGCTCAACAGGTTAATTGCACAGCCTTTTCTTTTATTTTAAACAAATGAATTTATTGTGTTGTACAAAAAAAAAAAAGTCTTTTTTTTCCATTTAGAATTTCCATATGGAATTGAGGCTGCTCAGTAAATATATCAACAAGACTCTTAACATAGCAACTTGTGAATTACAGTTTCAGTAAATGCCATGGGGTGGCATGACCACATACTAAACATTAAATAATACAAGGCAGTGCCTACTTTTCAAGAGCAAGCAGGTATAAACAGGGAGGTTGTTCTCCACTTGGAAATAAATATCATTTTACTTAACCTTTTCTACTGAGAAAAAGTCAGAAGGTAGTGACAAGAGCGATTTTGTGTGCTCTTGCTCTGCTACTTTACACGTACTGCTGATTAACAGGAACAGTAACCTAGTGAATTAGGAGCATTGTAGACCTAATACTGTTAACTAAAGAATTTCTGGTTTTCAACCACATGAAACCATTGACATAGATGGAGAGTACTATGGGGAGTATTCTTGTCTGTCTGCTTGGCTTCACACTAACAAAAGAAATAATTTCAGCACCAGTTATTGGTAGGGAAGGCATCCGGTTTTCATCTACTAACAAACCAGAAAGATCTTTTTCTGTGAGCTTGAGTCTATGTGAGCTTATTCTGAGATTGTTTTACCCTTGTTGCACCTCACTAAATGCTGCTTTTTAAAGGAAGGTATTTTTTTGCCCCATAATATTCTTGTTAAATTAGACTAAACAAACAAATAAACTAAAAAGAAAACTAGTAAGAAGCTCTTCTAAATATGAAGACTGGATTATCCACATCCAGGAAAACCAGGGAGATGTTTCTAGTACAGGCATACTTGACTTTGCCTAGTTAAATGCTAGGAGAATTTAAAGCCAATCCAATGTATCAAATCAAGAGACTATAGCCTCTGCTTTGGCATCTCTCTACTTGTTTTTATACACCAAGCCATTCTGTGACACAGTAAAGGTATCTTTGGGCCCATATAAATTATGATACATAATGTTTTTCTTCAGAGGAATGACCACTTGCATCCCCCTTTTAGTTCCTGCACATGACTTTGTTGTAGTGATGAGAAAATGGTAAGAAAACTTGATGAGAAAAAGTCTGTCTCAACAGTCTCTAAAGAAAGTTAAAAACCTTTAATTTCTGCACATTGAAATGAAAGGCTTTTCTTTCCTGTACCACTTTACTTGTACCAAATTGGAGACACATGCACCCTACTTTCTGTACCAGAGAGAGCAAGCATTACAGAGAGGCATCTTAATTCAATGTTTCTTCTGTTTATGTAATAGTCAAGAACTTGCCTCTCCACTTTTTCCCAATTATCTCACCAGTTAAGAATCTTTCACAGGCAACCGAGTTTCTCTTTTAATGCTGAAATGGACAGAAGCAAAATTTAGTAAATGTGACCAAGTACTATCATGGAAAGGGACTTTTTCTGTAACAAGTGCACTTGTTTTCCCAGAAATTTCATAGCGTGTGACCCAGCTTGTCAAATATTTAAGCTTGTGATCACTTACAACTTTCTCTTTGTAATTGACAAAGGCAGAGAGAAGATGGGAAACACAGAATAGGAAGACACTATCTGTTAGCTGCCAAAGTGAACATTTCCCTGCCTTCATGTAATGAGGTGAACATAGAAAATCGTAACAACAAAGCTCCTCTGCAACAAAACAATGTGATGCCAGCTGTGACTGAAAGAACCCCTTTGTGACAGGTTGATAAATAAAAATACTATGTATTTTAAAAGTTACAAAGTGCCTTATGCAGTATAAAAGTATGGTGTCATTATTTGTCATCGAAGAAGACCACACAACTTCCAGTATTCTCCTGTTATAACCAGAAATTCTAAAATCTAAATCTGCCACTTCAAAATGCCACTACAAAAATTATACTTAGGTAAATTCTGCAAGATTATACTACTTAAAGATACCACAAACTTTTTTTCACAAAGACTTCTCATTCCTCCTCCTCCTTCCTTTCTCACCATTTTCAGTATTTCTTTCAAATATCACTAAAGAGGCGTATAAATTTTCTATGAACATCTCTCCTCATTTGTTTTTTAATTAATAACATTTTCAGAAAATGTCTCTTTAAAATGCCCACTAGTTTAAAATATGGTTACAAATAAACTTCTTTTTGTGGAAATCAAAAATTATATGGAAGGGGAAGTAAAAGCAAATAAATTTATGACAATGATACTATTAATGTAAATAAACTAAGGTTAAACTCTTTAGTACCAATTAGGTAAACCACTACATGAAGTATATCTTCTGCAAATCCTTAGTTTACTTTTTGGAGGGAAGGTTCTGAAAATATAAAAAATATACATGTTAGTGTGTTTGGGTTGTGCTTTTAAATAGATACATTTGTTTAGGTGGATTTTCCAAAAATGTGAGCATTTGACAAAGAAGTGTTTTACTATCAGCAGTTCAAAAAAAAAAGATCAGGACAAATGATCATAGCCTTTAAAAATTGAACTGAAAATTCTGGTTAAAGCAAACGCACATGAATATATCTATTTATAATACAACAAAGAACTTTGGAAAGTGCAACACACTTTCAATGATTTTTTTGAACATTAAATTGTAGGAAAATTGATAATTTTAAGGTTAAAACTATCAGTTACTTTCTAGAAAGCCAATTCAACAGGCAGAGTTTTCTTACCATAAATAGTCCAGAAAGAAAAGAAGTCACATCCTTTTCAATGGTTTACTAACTTCCTATAATGCATCTCATCAAGTGCAGTCTGAGGGAGTGGGTAGGAGACTAGGCTGTAAAATGACAGATGGTAAAGAAATTGGAAAGATTGTGCCTGCTCTTGCAGTCATGGTAATTTTAAGCATGTCTTTCTCAGAAAAAGGTCCTTCATGGCAGAAGCCACTTAAAGAAAGCTAGATGGAGGAAAGGTTACACAGAGATGCAACCAAAGACCATACTAACATTCTTAGAAAAAATTAATTTTGTGGATTTTTAAAATTTGTCTTATAACAGGTTATGTAGCTAAGCAATTATAAAGATGGAAACATTTTTGATTTCAATAGGGCAAGTTGTTCAGATATTATGTGACTGAATTTATTTTTTCCTTTGCATGACTCTTTATATTACTGTAAGATTTAAAACCTGGTAACTTGGCTGTTCCCTGCCTGTACCATTGCACTACAGCCAGAGGCTGCAGAGCTTTCCTTACTGGTGATATTGAAGTGGAACTGCAAACAGTAAGGAGAGATTTGATGGATCCTTGCTGACTGCAGTGCAGCTACACTTTGCTGTCTCTTCCTGCAGAGGCTGATGCCGTCAAGACTGTAGAAGAGGACCCTGTGTTGTTTAGCATCCTCAGATTTCCTGTTTGAATATGTCTGCACTGACTAGTAAGTTAGAAATGATTCAGCTGGTTTGCTTACGGCTTGCCAAAGTCTTAGAAGAAATCCAGCTAACAGAGAACAGAGATCCTCTGCAGGACAATCCTGTTTTAGCTAGGCTATTTACAGAACCAGAGCTAGTTTTATATGCTGCTTGTCCAGATATCTCTGTGCTTCACTACAGGTAGACACACCTCATGTGGGATAACAATAAAAATGATGATGCAAGTAGGCTTTTTCATTAATATTTGTTCTTGAATTGCTTTCATTTAAAAGATTCCTGTGGTGGAACTCTATCAGAGGATCAGCTATACTGAATCGTATGCCAAAGAAATCACAGGCCATGTGTCTAAGCTGATCTAAGCTCAAATGTTCCTTTCAGTGTTCTTATTGTCAGAAGAGCATTAATGCAGATATAATACTTGGCTAAATATATTTCTGTACCTTGTTTATCCATTTTTCTATAGGCTGTTTTCCTATTGCAGATAATTTTATAGGTGCCACCTAGGAGGGACAAATGGGTTTACAGAGGGTGTTTTTACATTTGCCAACCGCAAGATATTCAGTAATCCTGTTACTCTGAAATAAATCATGTAGCTCACAGTTAATACGAGTTTAAGAAAGGCTGGGAAGATTTGTGAATTTCCTATCTGTTACAGCAGTTGTCTGACTCTATCTCCTTTGTCATTTGTTATAAAATCTATGGAAGGACCTTGAAAGGTGAGATAGTCTCTTTTTAGACTTTTTTTTTTTTCCCTAGTGTATTTGCCACTTCTGTTATCCTTTATTAAACCTGGGGATACTAAACACAAATTTTGTCTGGCAAACACTATGTAAATTGATGGCAAACTATTTCTGCAGCTGTAATTATAACAAGATGCATCACAAGTCAGAAGCTACATTTTTGTTTCCTTCATATCTTTATCTATACTAAATTTCGTATTTCACTGGTGTGGAAGCCACAAAGCTGTGTGACTGAAGAAATGAGGCATTGGACTGGGACCCGGAAGACCAACGCGCTATTAATTGTTTAATTTTTACTTCTTTTTCAGTGTTTCAGTGTTGAACTGCTACCTTTTTTTGAAAGGAAATTAACGTATCTGTAGCAAGTTCTTATGCTGGGTATACTGCAATAGCAATCTCTCTCCCAGTAAGAATGAAATAACAGTTTGAGTAGTTTGAATTAGTGACTTGTTTCCATTACTGTGCATTAAAAACTGATATTGATTTGCTAACTGCGAGTGACTGTGCACGTCTACTTACAGCTCTTTTATACTGAAACTAACACCAGTGAAGAGGAGATTAAATTTTTAAGCTATGAATAATGATTGATTTTCATAGTTATGGAGGGTTCTTTACAGTTAAATTGTGTTGTGACGTTTTGGGCATTAAAATTAAGTGGGTAATAACGTATACTTCAAAACTATCATCAAGTAAAAACAAAAAAAAATTTAAAACTACACTGAAACCTAACTTAGTTTTCATAGTATTCTAAAGAATTTGCTAGTCTGACAGGTTATATTCTACTCTGTAAAACTTACTTTTTCTGGAATTTTCATTTTTCCTGATAGGAAATGTGAAATGCATTTTGGAAACCAGTTTTTCACTCCCTTTCTTCCTGTCTCTGTTTCTCAGGCTGTGTAAGATACTGCCTAATAATAAAAATACAAAAGTGGTGTTCAGAAGTAAAAGTAAAATTTGTGTCAGAGATTTTTTTAAAAAATATAAACAAAAATCATAAATATGTATATTTAACTCAGGATTTTTGATCCTTCAAAAGCATACAATTAGTCATGCAATGAAGTCTTTCAAGAGCCCAGAGAAAGCTAGTGAAAAAATCCAAAATTCAGTGTTTAACCCTGAACATCTTAATCCTTATACAAAATACATCACTAGAAAAAGAGAACACTTTGGAGTGTGTTCTCAAAATGCGTTAAAAATGGTAAATTCATCATCAGCATTATGTCTTGATCTGTGAACTCCAAACTGAATTCCATATTGCAAAAAGAAGTTTTTCAAGTGAATTGGGATCGTTTTCAACATAGTGAATGTATTGTGTTTAATAAATTAAAAGCAAAGGTAAATATTTAACTTCTTACTTAGACATTCAACTAAGTTATATTTCATGACAGCTGAGGAAGTTTAATCACTCTAGATTCTGAAAATTCTGAAATTATGCTTGGTGTAATTATATTGGTTTAGCATAACGACTAGTAAATTTATATGTCACAAAACATATTTGTTGTGCTAGGATGGATGAGAATGTAGTGTATTCCTTGATCTGAGGTTATTTGTATGTATTGGATATTCTTTGACTGTCTTAATTGTGAAGTGATGTTTTTAGTTCATTGCAAGTGCTCTAAACATAAAACTTTCACACTTAATTTTGACTACAGATTTGCTAAAGTAGAACTGAACTGGATGACTTGCAAAATTTACATGTTTTTTGTTTTCTTCCAGTGTGACGGCAACAAAATGAGAGTTTTTTTCATGGATGTAGCCCCATACAAAATATTGAAAATTATTTGAGAATAATCACCTTTGGCTAAAAGTGTCGTAAGTTAGAAGATGGGGGTGTTCTGTCTTTTTTTTTTTACATTTTTCTTTTCTTTCTCTACTTAACCATTATTATGGTAATGTAAATAGTAAATTTTACTAATAACATGCATGACTATTTACGAGAGTTAGGTGGAAAACATGCAAAGGAGACAAGCCATAGACTGATATACTGGGTAAGTGGATGACAAAGGACAGCAAACAGCGTGTTATTTCCTTCAATATAAAACTCAAACAATTCTTATAATTGCACATCAAGTTATATTTTTATTAAAATTTACTTCCATTTTCCCTTTTTTTAAGAAATTACAAACATTTTATTTTCATGGTAAAGAGAGTTCTGCTAATTTACGTGTTTTGCAGAATATGGAGGAAAACTATAGAACTACTATGACAACACAAGCTGCCAGAAAGATATACTGGGTAGAGACACTTTCAAGTTGAATACTTATTCACAAGTATTTAATTCTGTCATCCAGCTGCCTGGCATCCTGTCATCAACAGAACACTATCCAGTAAGTTTGTCTCAAGATATGGAAGAATAAGAAAAAAGAGAATTTGCTTATTTTTTCCCTTTTAAAAATATGGGTGACAAATGCCTCTACTACATTAAGACTACTACAATTTGATCTCTATGAGGTTACAGTGTTTTACTCCATATGAAATTCCCCTATGAATCACTGTTCTCTGAACTGTATTGTACTGTTTTGTATCTTGCATAAATATTATTCTGATTGAAAAACAAACTGACATATGTCTACTATGACTTATACCCATTGTTATTTAATGTCAAGTAAGCAAAGTTGAAATTTAAGTTAAGATAATATGCTTCCCACAGTGCTGGCTTGTTTTCCGTATGTAAAATTATCCCCTGCTCCCTACCCCGAAACTAACAAAGCCACACCATCCCCAAGTAATATCCAACTCTTTCTCCTCTGATTTTTGTAACATACCAAGTATGAACAAGTGCACAGAATACCCAAATCCACAGTACTGCTTTCACAGCGCAAAGATTTAACAGATTTTTGAAAAGGACATGAAATGATAGCTGCTAAGACACCTAAAAACAAATATGATCAACCATCTTCACCTTTCCTCTGAATAATATCACTGCACAGAACAGACCGTTCAGGAAGCAAAGATGCACAGAAATAAATCTTATTATCATGTTATTGTTTAGCCCCTGCCTCTGGCCAAACTTGGCAGCTAAAGCCATGCAGTTGAGCCTTCAAAATCCCTTCTCCCTCCACACCCTGCCACAGGGAAAGGAGAGAGGGAAATGAGGGGAGAAAGTCTTACGGCTTGGAAGTTAGAACTACAGCTTTAATGAAATGATAATGATAACAATGGAAATAATTAGAAAGTAATAAAATATTAAAAAAATACATGATATCACACCCCTGCCCCACCTCTTGATGAGTATACGTCACCACAAATGCTGCAGAGCAGACATGAGGTGATGGGTCCACGGCTAGGAGGAAACTCGACTCAGGAACTGGATTCAGGAACACACAGACCTGGGATCAGGAGCAACCAGACAGACGAAGTCATTACTGGATATCAGCCACTGCAGAAGAGAGTGAGACCCTCGTGATCTCCTAGTTTTATACTGAATATGATAAAAATGGGATGGAATACTCTGTTGGTCAGTTTAGGGTCACCTGCCCTATTCACCCCTCCTAGCAGGTGTGGCTGCATTTCCACCAGCTTGAGGATGTCCTTGTTTAAGTATAAGAATTGGCCTTTCTGTGTATCAATGCCTTGCATTATCACTTTGGAGAATATTGTCTCAGAAACATGCAGTTAGTTTTCAGAGAAATTAAGTTACATACAGCAACTCAGTCACAAAACTGGCTCTAATTTACCTCACACCACACCATACCAGTGTCTAGGTGCAAAAACACATTGCAAACACAGTGGAGTTTTATGTAAGCCAGTTCAAGATTAAATCCTTCACTCTTGAGCATTATCACAGATAAAATATCATCAAGAAAGATGCACTCAGTAAAAGGGGTTGTTGTAAGAAGAAGTGGATATGAACTAACTTAATGGCAGCCCCAAGGGATCTTTAATTGCAGTTCAGTTCCCCTTTCTTGTGTCAGGAATAAAGCTCCACTGTGCTGTTTGGTAACTGTTACTGGCAGGCTGCACTGTGCTCCAGGTTTCAGGGAGTCAGACTGAAAAGGCAAATAATGAACCATGTAACAGCTTTTTAATTGCCTTTTGCTCTGTTAATGTATTTTTTTTTTTGAAAGCACACAATATCTCAGAAATTTTGCATTGCAAGGAAACTCATTGAAAATAGGTAAGTTTTGTGGCAAGAAGCTTGTGAAAGTCTTTCCTCAATGTTATGTCCTATGTCAGAGTGTATTTTATTTACACAGATCTTTTTACTCTGATATTTTGAAGGGGTAAAAACGTCTCAATGTATAAACAATACACCACTGTTTCTTTTAAAATTTGTCAGTCATACAATACACCTGAAGTTATAGCATGCTGCCAAACTATCTTAACTATTTAATTTTGTGATACAGTACCTCCACTCTTTGGGTTTTTGTTTTTTTTTTCTTTTGAGATATGCAACTTAAAAAAAAAAATTACCATTTTAAAGGATAAAACCTCTTACTTGTCACTGATATCATTTCTGCAACTTTAACAGTCCTCAAGCAGGGTAAAATTGCAGTTATTGTCAGTTCTCTGTGGTACCTGAACTCAGTACTGCATATGCTTTTTTTTCTAGTTGCTTAGGCTAGTTTTGCTGCTGTATTTAAATCAGGAGTGTAAGTTCTTTATTATACAATAGAGCTGCATAGATTAAAAGTTCCATAAAGCTGAACACGGCCGTAAGTAGCAAACTGTCAGAGAAAATGGATCAGCCAGGATTCAGGTGGCCTTGTTTTCAAACAGTACAGAAAATAGAAAATAAGAAGAAGGGAAAAAAAGGTAAAACATGGTTAAGAATTTTGTTCTTCGGTGTTATGGAACTTAGTGTCTGCTACATATCCTCTGTTTTAACTGTCACACACTCATCGTGTTTAGATCTCACAAATGATGTTTATAAATGGTCAGTATATTTCTCCCCAACTATTCAGGCATAAAATAAGGGTTTGAGCAGTCTGGGAAGGAAAATTATACGTACCTTAAACAGCAGCGCACAGAATAAATCTCACCATGGCCATGGCTGAGGAATGGCTTTTGTTATATCCCGATGGCCAAGGGTTCAGGCACTTAGCAGTGAGAAGCAGTGGGAAAAAACAAAAAACAAACAACTTTTCTGTGCTCACGTAACCGCTTCCTCAGCTCAGCCCTCCCAGATGCCAGCATCAGATTTTATGTTCACTTTGTCAGCAGCAGTCATTAATCTATGCCAGCCTTTAAAATAAGGTTATGTCAAAACAGACAGACAGCTCAGCAGACTTCTATTATCTAAATCACCAAAGCACGGCCTCATCTGAGTTGCAACCAAAAGCCAGATCTTTAATTACCATATAACCAAACAAAAAAAACCTGAAGTCCCTCCAGTTAATGAGTGACAGGTCTCTCACACGATGCAATAATGACAGAAGGAATACTTGCAATTAGTTTCTATTTTATTAGGTTGCATGCTGTCTTTGGTAAATACATTCAACTCTGTAAAGAGAAATCTTGACTATATGTATTGACAAATGCATAGAAATCTATTCATGTGTAGATTTTGACATTATAGGTAGCATTTTTACTGCAAATGATGTTGATTATTTGTAAACACACTAATCAAAATTTAATTTTTTACAATCTTGAACACGTGTTAGAAAGCGACTGTTGAGAAGATCTATTTACATTTCAGCAAGACAACCAGATAAGAAGGTGTGAGTAACTTTTAATGACTCAGATCCATTTTCACCATACTAGGATGACATTCATGAAGTATGTCCATAGGTAACTAAGCTTGATTTCTTGGTGTTGTAAAACGTATCTGGATTTACATTCCAGCTTCTGAACTGTACTGCACATTGAGCTGGATCTGGCACTTGGAATTGCTAAACCTCATACAATTGACCCTGGCCCACTGATGCACCCTTACAAACTCCCTTTGCAGAGCCTTCCTACCCTCAAGCAGATTGACACTCCCTGCCAGTTTGTTGTCATGAGAAGTTATTGAGGGAATACTCAATCCACTTATCTAGATCATTGATAAAGGTATTAAACAAGACTGATCCCAAAACTTATGGGAGTTACAGATAAGCTATTAATGTTATCTTCTCACTACAGATTATAATTTTTAATTTGTATATGCATGATAAAATATGTTTTGTAATTTTCTAGATGTCTTTTTATTTTAAAAAAACCCAAGCCATCCCACAAATAATTGTACTAGCTAACACACTCTTATAAAAGTTGTTTAGAGAGGGAAATCCGTGACAGATAACTGTCTCTGTCTAGCATATGTGGACAGCTTTCAAAAGTAGGATTTCAGGGACTGGAGAGGTGTGCTTTAAGGATTCACCATTTAACTGCTACTTAAATTTGAGAATAAGGGAAAATACTTCACCATCCTAATTCATGCTTTTGATTCTAAAGGATGCTAATTTAAAAAGAAGAGAAAGAGATACAAGAACTTAGGGAGAGTTGAGTAAATATTTTCAGGAGTAAAAGCTGGAATAAAAGTAGGCAAATATGGTTGACATTCCATTTTATGTGTCTAAATCAGGTTTCATTCTGCCTGTATTTACCAAAACCAGAAAAAAAAATCCTTATTAATATTTAATTGAATTTTTCCTCTCTTTTCTCTATAGACGTTCAGTGGAAGGGAGAAAGGCCACAGTTTATAAGGGCTACTCCAAGTCTTCTTCATCAGTTCTTTCAAATTCTTCTAATAGTCCATATAGGAACCAGGGAACACACAGACACTGCATACTGAATTCTGCTCCATTTCTGAGCGTAACTGTAACACATCAGCTTTTGAAAGAGCTTGTTTTTGTCAAAAAAAACTCATATATAAATTTCAACAAAAAAAATTCAGGCTGTTCCTTCATCTGTTTCCCAGTTTGCTTAAAACAGAAGCTGTCAAAAATGTTTTACCTCTAGTTGTCATGCTTACATATATTTTGACATAAGATGGCCTTATTACTAACTGGGCAGCACGTTCTTCCTAAGAGCTATTCTTGAAGGTCATCTTAGTGAAAACTCCCCATCTGCAAACTGCACAGTTTCCATGTTTTGTTTTATCAACTCAATGATAGAATTATTATTTATTGAAAGACCCAAGAGAACATACAGATGCACTCTCTACCTCTTCACATCAGAAAGAAAAATATATGCCTTCTAAGAAAGACTCAGTTTTGGTATGTTGACATTGGGTGGCCAACAGGTGCCCATCGAGCTGCTCCATCACTATCCCGCCTCAACAGGGCGGTGGGGGGAAAACACAATGAAAAGCTTGTCAGTCAAGATAAAGATAGGGAGATCACTTACCAGGAACTGTTACAAGCAAAACAGGTTCACCTTGAGTAAAATAATAAAATTTATTGCCAATGAATTTTAACAGACTTGAATAGTGAGAAATAAAATCAAAACTAAAACTACCTTTCCCTCACCCCTCCCTTCTTCCAAGGCTCAACTTTTACCTTCTTTTTTTACCTTTTGTCTCTTTTATCTCCTTCTCTGAGTGGCACAGCAGAATGGAGAGTAGCAGCTGTGGTCAGTTTGTAATGCTTTGTCTCTGCTGCTCTTTCCTCCTCACACTTTCCGCATGCTTCAGTGTGGAGTCTCTCACATGAGATACAGTCATTCATGAACTTCTCCAGCATAGGTCTTTCCCACAGGCTATGTTGTAGTCATCTGCTTCACCATGGTCCTGTATGGACTGCAGGAGGACAGCCTGTCTCAGCATGGTCTTCGCCATAGGCTGCAGGGGAACCTCTGCTCAAGCACCTGGAGCACCTCCTCTCCCTTCTTCCCTGCCCTTGGTATCTGCAGAGTTGTTTCTCTCATGTAGCCTCACTGCTTTTTCACAGCTGCTGTTGTGCAGCAGTTTTACCCTTTCTTGAATATATTACCACAGCAGTGCTGCCCCCATGAGATTTGGCCAGTGTCAGGTCCGTCTTGGAAACTGGTGTAGTACGCTCTGTCTAAGGGCAGCTCCTGGTACCTTCTTGCAGAATCCACCCCTGTTACCATAACATTGCCATGTAAACACAATACGTAAGTTTTCATTGAAGTGCAGTGTATTTGAAAGTCTTATCAACTTTAAATTTTGTCAGTCAAGAAGACAATCATAATCTGTCCTAGTCCTATTTTATTTTATTTTTAAAATTATTTTATTGATATACTTCACACTGTATCTCTCAGTGTGATAAATTTACCAAAGGCAATATATACTAATACCTGGAAAACAGTAATTTTGTCTTTTCAGAAGCAATGATGAGGTTGCCTTATGGTTTTAAGTTTTAGCTGATCTATTAAAAGTCTCTTCCTTAGTGAACACTAGGATTTCTGTACAGTATTTGTCATCAAGCATTTCCCCGCTTTCCTTTTAATTATTCTTGTTCTATTGACTTTCACTAACCTGCTCCAATTTACCAACTTGGTTTGCTAGTAAAAATTCCATTGGTTCCTTTCAATTTAAATGACTTTTCTTTTTTGCTGCCTTCTATTTCTCTGGCTCTTCAGCCTTTCCTTCTTCCATCTACATCTTATTTGAGACATATTTGTGTTGTAAGATTGAACTTATCTCAATTCCAAAACTTCTTTTTGTCCCTTTCATTTAATTTTCGTCCATTTCAATTCCTGTTATTTTTCTCACTGCTCCTTTTATTTCCCTTCACCTACTAAGTCCAAAGACTTCTTTTCCCTCTTTTATAAGTTCTTCTTCTTCCACTCTTATATACTTCTTTCCTTAAGCAACTGTCTGAGTTGCCTCAGATGACATGCAAACCCCTGCTTTTGACTGAGGAAGAGGGAACATTTAAAAAGTGATTTTAAACACTCTGCACAAATACCTGCTGTCATATACAGGTTACTATTAACTTGTATGTTAATCTAAAAAAAGAATGAGGCCTTTGGGACCTCTCCAGATTTTCTAAGCAGAAAATCTGATTTTATTTTACATTAGAGCATTAACCTTAGCAATGGCACTTTCAGCATTACTCTGCATTAAAGACCCTCTCTCAGAATCAATACGGACCTACATGTGAATTACTAAAAAGCCCTCCCAGGCTAGCCCACATCTGCTCACTTCTAAATGAAGCAATACCTCTAATTATAAAGGCAGAGTTATAGAATTGGTAACTATGTTCTTAATTCCTGTCCACTATTAGAATCTGTATTACCATACATGTTGATTTTTAACGTGTATTTGATGTTAAACTAACAGGTCCCCTAACTATACATTTTAAAGTTTGTATGGTCCCACTGCAATAAAAGAAAAGCTGTAATCCTGTCTCTGATAGCCAGCAAATGGCATTGAAGTATTTATTAGCACAGAGAATTGAATATTTTTTTATTTTGGTCTCAATTTTACTAACCAGGAAATTACATAGAATAATTTTTTTGTTATTTTCATCTCAGTAGCTTAACAACAAGCAAAGAGACAGAAAGTTCAATAAAGGGGAGCATTAACAAATTGGTGAGGGATACTGTGCATGTTATATTAAATAAGGACTTAAGAATATAGTTCCTATACACATCTAAACTCAATACTGCATTTCTTACTGTGTGGGGAATTACAAATAACCGTTAGAGCAATAAGATGTCTGTTGTTAATAATAACTCTTATGTGCTAACACATCCACATCACTATAGTATTATAAAGAATGTAACTTTTGGCTAACTTGTTCAGAATAACCACTTTCATTAACAGCTTGGTTTTTTCATACTCAGTTGACATTACTTGCAAATCAATTTCACCGTCTGCCTAGCCTTTCACGTGGAATTCCTTGTCATTTGGCAGACCCATCAAAGGTAATGCAGCACACGCCTCCCACAAGACAGGAGTCTGATGCATGATGAACTAACACAAAAGAATGATTACTTTTTTTTTTTTCATAAAATCCTGATACCTTCCTATCAATTCTGTAAAAACTCAAGAATAACCTGTGGGTAATATTAATGACTTTTTTTTAACTGCTCTTAGAAAGTAAGGTTCTCTCAGATGATGTGCACCTTAAGATGTCCTCTATGTACAGAACACCTAAAGAAAGCAATTGACAGAAAGTCTGAATCTTTCTAAAGCAATACAAACACTCAAAAATTCTTCAAGTATGAAGACCTAATCCATTCCTTAATTCACTCAAACTTGAACTGTGTTGAAAATGGTACACAACAATAAATTGGACACTGGATTTTCTCGCTCAGCAAGGATTATCTTGAATTATACAAAGGGATATCCCTGTGATTTAATGTAGGAATGGGCAATAATGGAAGACATGAGTGCTGTAAAGAAAATACAATTTAGCATAATCTTTACCTGACTTCCTTTCAACACTTCATTCTGGAAAGCAAATGTTTGCTTATTATAAAAAAATGACTTCAAGATGAGTATTTTTTATGAAGTCTGCATTTAATTCAGCCCTTATTCAAAGAAAAACAATAGTCACATTCAATAAATATGCATGCTATTCAGGCTAAAAATATTTGTCAAAGAAAATAACCTATGATTCCTTTCTGAAAAATCAGTCTTCTACTACTTTGATCCTAAATAAGCTGCACAACATGTATAATCTTGCCGAGTTACTAACTATGAAGCGGAGATCTGCAATTTACATTTCTGGTTTTATGTAAGTAAAAAGTATTCTTGTCTTTACATTCTGATTACTTTACTTTGTTTTCAAAATCAGTCATCTGTAATGGTATTTGTTTTTTACTCAGCTAAAAAGCCATTTCAAACCCAGCTGCATGGAGTTGTTGACTGCATCACCATAGAAAGAAAAAAGGAAGAAGATGATTTTCAGTTCACTATTACTTTTATATCCATGAGTATTTTTTCAGACAATTATATCTACAGCACACAGTCACTTCTTTGGATAACAGTTAAACATAATCTAGACATTATGAATTACATACTGTCACATGTAACATCGTTGATTAAATGCAGAGGAGGAAAAAGAGAAAAATGGTTATTTTGCTGAACTGAGGGAACTGCACAGTCAAGGCAAGCAGGGACATGTAACATGGCGAGAGTATAGGGATGCTGCCAGATTATTTAGGGATAGATCTAGAAGGCCAAGGCACAGCTGAAGCTGAACATGGCAAGGGAAGAAAAGACTAAAAAGAAGGGCATCTACAGGTATGTAAAGCAGAAAAAGGACATGAAAGAAAGAGTGCCCAGACTGATGAACAAAAATGTTGACCTCATATCAACAGATGAGGAAAAGTCTGAGGTGATTGAGTTACCATCCCTGAAGGTATTCAAAAGACAGGTAGATGAAGTGCTTTGGGATATAGGTATGGTTGGAGTTGATGGTCTTAATGGTCTTTTCCAACCTAGGGATTCTATGATTCTAAGATCTTTAAGGTCCCTTCCAACCCAAAGCATCCTATGATTTGATGTTTCTATGTTTCTATTATTCTATGATTCTACATTTCTATGTCTTGGATGATAGAAGAGGTGAACTGATTTCTTAACTTCCTGAAGAGCTAAAATCAGAGTGGAGTCTTGAATGAATGTTTAAGATTAAGATATGTTAAAAATAGTTGAGTTGCATTTATTTTTAACTTTTTCAGTGTTTTTATAATCAAAACTTGGTGGGACTTTTGGTTTGTGGTTTCTTTTTTGTGTAATTCCCCAGAGGCATACTTCTGAAATGTTCCTCGGTCAGTCAGTACTGTATGCAAACAAGAATATTTAATAATTATTGTAATGACAAAGAACAAAAATGGGATGAAAGGATCTTCTTCTTCCTTAACTAGTAGATTGTCTCTTGCTGAGTCTGTAAGAATTGAAAATCACTTCAAGAGTTCATTCTTATTTGCCTAGATATTTAAAATTAATTATTTAATGCATATCTTAATTTATTGAAACAACTGCCATTTGGTAATGGTACTTTGTTCTGCTAGGCCTAGGTCCTATCACTAACAAGGACCAGAGTAATTTCCTTAAATAAGCTCTAGGAATCAGAAAACAAAACCATTTTGATCTGATTCAGGAAGATATGAAAAAAAAACCCCAAAAAATTACCATTATCAGTTACATCCAATGCATGATTAGATTCATCCAATTAATTAACAATACTCTGTAGTCTTTACAGGATGCATACAAGTTTAGCATCCGAGCTGTGTTCATTTTCAGCTCAACATATTTGGAACTTCATGCTTAAGTTTTCTTGACTTGCAAAATTTCCTCCACTGTCAATTGGTTCAGCCAGAAGTCAAACAAGGAAGACAGAGGAAGATATACAGTAGCACAATTGTTCCTTCACTTAGGTAGGCCTAAGTTATACATTACTAATAACCTCTGGTGTTTTTAATCTTTTCAGTGAAGTAAGTTGTATGCAAGGCCTGATTTGAGAGATAACCATAATGTCTGTGTTAAATTTTACAACTTGAGATGGTATTTCCTTAGGTCCATTTCAAAAACTTCATTTTGTCTGGGATCTGTACAAGCTTAAACATTGCTCATTAAAATAAGCAAAGTGTAGCCTTAAATTAGAAAATACTTTTCTGAAGATTAATTGACGTATTGAACTGCACACAACTGCAATAACAGAATGACCTAATGATGCTAATATGTAAGATTAATTGCTCCCTCATATTCATTTTTAATGAAGAGTAACAATTGAGCTGATGGGCTAATTATTGCAGTTTTCCAAGTCTCTACTATAATAATAGTCGTAATGTTACTCGTCAATCAAAATGTAACCCTTATAAGGCTTATGCTCTTTTAAACTCCAACACTCTGTTTTTCATTTAAAATGCAATAACCCCTGACATTCACAGACCAAGGGCACTTTGGCAGCTAAGTCTCCCTTTCACATTTCAAGTAACTACTTCAAAATTCAGGACTGACTAATGAAACAAATATTCTAGATTAATTTTATAGTTGTGACCTAGCCACCACATTTGAAAGCAGATGCCCATTCTGAACTTTCCCACAGTTTAGAACATTTCTCAGTAATGTATTTAAGGAGTCCAGGACAGATAATTAGAGTTGGAGCTCCTGCATTTAACTGGATGATGTCTATGGATTTTCGTATCAATAAAACTGTTCAACTTTACTCATTCTTTTTCACTTTTTAAAAATTATTTTTGGTTGGTTTGTAAAAGAAAAAGGTTATTTCAAGTAATGTAGATAAGATAAAACAGGAATTTGGGACACAGTTTAGATAAGAGTGTCCACTTAGACGAAAAAAGAGAAAAAGAGAAAAGAAAAGAGGAAAAAAATGACAAGAAGTGCCTCAGCAAACCTCTTCCTCACGAGTCTAATCTTCTGTTCTAATATGCAAAAATCTTCCTACTGTCCTCAACTGATTTATGTTGAAGATTCATCCTATCCAACTCAATTTTTTATACTTTAATTTTCAATTGTATTTTGTTTGAATCTAGATGAAACAGAATTCCACAACATCTTTTATCTTTTGTCTGAAGGATTTTTTTTTCTGAATAATATGAATGAAAGAAAATTTTCCTAAGTTCTGTTTCTTGCCTGGCTTTTGCCTTGAAACATATATGCTTCTTAGAAGTGAAAAGACCCTTAAAAGACAGAGATTGAACTCCCTTCACTATGCTGAGTATTCCAGGTTGAAACTGCAGACTAGTGGTGGTCAAACAGAAGAAAGATATTGCTTAGAAAAGAAGAAATGACATTATTTGCTCAGGGAGTCAAAAATTTCACAAACATCGGCACTGATCCAAGAAATTACCTTTTTTATGAGTTTGATGGAGAGGAATTAAAGGGCTTCTCTAAATTACATGGTTAAGGCTGAAGCACAATTTTGTCAGGATCACTAGAAGATTATTCAGCAGTAATACAGCTCCAAATAAGGTGTGGTGAGAAACTGCTTGCTGTTTTAAGTTTCTGGCATATGAAACATGATGCTAGTACTTGCTGATGTCGTTGCCAGAGTTAATATAAAGTCTCCAAAGACTATGGTTAAGACATCCTTCATGAGTTAATGTCTCTGCTCAAGCATTCAAGGAATATTCCATGAATGTCTAGGTTGTATGGCTGAGACTGCTGAAGCATAGAGCAGTGAGAAATGGTTCAGACCCCTATTCAGTCATTCTTTGCCTTTCATTGATTCTTTAAATGTACAGGTACATTTTTCCAGCATAAATATGAACGAAGACTTCAGTAGGGCAACTGGTGGCAACTGGTGAGTTGCCCTACTACTCAAAAGTGAAATTAAGCACAAGTCTTTGTGAAGTCTTTACAAAAAAGTATTAATAAGAAAATCTTACTTATTTTTGATCAACGATGTTATTTGTAGCCTACCAGAATTTTTCCAAAACTGTTTAAAATGACTTGTGGCCAAACTTAGAAAGACATAGTACATGAAATTCAATTAATATAAGCTTCAATTACATCCATTTATGTGAGAAATAATATAAGGAAAGCTTGGTATTCAGATATATTTTTATCATATTGTCAAATGAATAAATGTACATTTACCTCCGGATGAATTTGGAACATCTTTTGGCCTAAAAATGGAAGAAAGCTTCTTGCCTCTGTACAGCTGTAAAATTTGTGAAAAAAATCTGTATGTGCACTCCTTAATACAAAATACATTATGGTTTAAAATAATGCAGAAGAAAGTGTTTTAAGTTAAATGCAGAAATATGCTTTATTAGTTAAGTTCTACATTGCCCAAAATGATCAACCTGCATCTTCCTTACTGTTAAATCAATATTACGTTTTATAAAGTAAAGACAATTACTCCACTTTTTAATATATGCAAACCATAATATCAAATTTGCATTAAAAAATTGGTGTATATACTCCTGACCGATTGTTAAAGCTTCCTAAGCCTTCTCCCAAAATAATTAAGAATAAGGTAAAAACATAAAGGAAATTAGTTACACCCATTTGTTTAAAAAGATCTTAAAAATGCAAATTGTGAAAAAGATCTATTTAAACTGAAAACCATCTGAAAATAAGTAGAGCTGTCAGACTACATCCGTTACTGCAAATCAAGAATCATTCTAAGAATCACATAGATTGAATTATATTAGCAGTTATATTAAAACTGATTTAATTTTCCTCTGAAAACTAGCGGGCATCTACATCTGAATCTCCATGCAAATTCATGTTTGTCTGTTTAATTTGCAAAATTTCGGCTTTCTTGCTTTTTTTATAAATATTGGCTTTCTATGGAAAAGGTTTATCTTCTGTGCAGAATACCTACTTAATTTTCCTCAAGGACTGCATGAAGGAAGATTTTAACTGTGAAGCATGTCTGTTCAATGAAGATACGACTATTGATATTGATATAAATTAACAACTGAAAATTCCCATCTTTATCCTGACTAAGAATTTTGAGGAACTGCATCTTAAATTAGGGAAATGATAGAAAATTCTTCTGTGACAAATAATTAAGGAGAGCATACTTTGCATACATGGTGCATTAAGATCAATGAAAAGAAAATGTAAATATATTTTACCTCTTGAAATTATATACAGGACAGGAAATGGTTATGTTGTTTACCAGAGAAGTTCAATTTACTTTCAATATTCTTTAGAGTGGATCCAGATAATACAGCAACTGTGCATAGATTAATAAGATTGATGATTTCTTTCTCTCTGGGAAAAAGACAACTCTTGAGACATTGAAGTTTGTCTCCATTTCTCCAGTTTTAAGATCTTTTTATTTTAATATTTAAAGTCTAAAAAGCAAAGCAAACGTGAGTAGATACATTTATTCAGAATGTAATTCACAGACTGATGAGAAAGTACCTAGAGCATTACATTTCTTAAAATAAACTGGAAATTTCATTTACGTAATTGACCAGTTTCATGCAAAGAAATTAAAACAAACAAACAAAACTAAGCTAAAAACTTAGGAAAGCTTAAACAAAATAATTTCCATTTGGTCTGTGGAGACTAAATGTGCAAAATATGTCAAATATATATATGTCAAATATATGCTTGTCAAATATTTTATGTGTTTTATTCAGAACTGGATGAGAAGGATATCTGGTTTTCATAAAGATGACATGAGAAGAGTTATGTCTTTAACTAGGTTTCTTTATTATTATTTAATAAATAGCATAGCAAGCTCCTGTTGTACACAGAACATGTCTGTTTATTATTTTTTTAAATGTAGCCATTGGAGAAAACTATTTTCAGCTTCTACTGTATGTTTGCATTTCAAGGGTTCTATCCTACAAGTGCCACCATTAACTGACACGAGAAAGTTGGTAGACAACAGGAATTCAAAGTATGGAGTTTATGACTATTTTGACATCTTTGCTCTTGTAAGTTTACAAGACAATGTAGATGCTCACCAGGTCAGTTCTGAGCCTCAGAGACAATATGGAGCAATTACACAACTACCTACAAAGTTATACTTTTTCAGCCCATGTAAACTAGTTTGGGATTTCAAAGGCTGGGAAAAGTTTAACTGTAATGTGCTGAAATGTTAGGCAAGAGGAAAGGATGTATAAACACATTTTTTCCCTTTCATCTTCTTCTACTGTTATTAAGCTGCTTTGGTTTATGAAGGCTTTTGAGTCATTTGAGTCACTTCATCCTTACCATTAGTTGCAAATAACTATATACTAGGAATTCTAAATAGATTATAATTGTATGCACATGATGTATATTTGGGGTAAAGTAGATCCAAAGTCGGCATAGGAATAATAAGTCCTGTTAGAGTAAAGAATCTGGTCTCATTACAATAGGTAGTGTACTTAAAGACTCTGGCAAAATAACAGTGCCACACATTGCCTTCTCACCAAGGGACCAATAGATTACAGTGAGTACTTTCCATATTGGCACCATAGGGTCTTTGAGTGGAATAAATGTAAAGAAATTATACCTGCTCTGAAACATTTCCTAAAAATTATGCTGCAATAAACATTACAGAAAATTCTTGTTCCATAATTAAAAAATAATTTAAGAAATCCCAGAAGTATCATCAATTAACAGGATGCAAATCCAGAACACATTGTGCAAAGCTGTCATTCATACCTGTGTCTGGGTGAAATGAATGTCCTTGGTTAGTATTTCAATTTCATTTTACATGTCCAAATGTGGTGTTTTTACATAAACTGTGTAAATAAACAATAAGTTAAAAAACATAAGGTTGTTAGAGTGGTTTTTTGGATGAAAACTTGTAAGTCCTCATATTCTTGTAATTTATGTGAAATTATTTACAGTGAGATAAATCAGTTTCATTTTTATCTCAATCTGTGCTAGTCACTGCTATGTATCTGATATAACTTTCGCATAAATGGTACTCTGTAACATGTTATTGAATTCAAGTCATTAGGCTCTATTCTTGAAGACCAGTGGTATATCATGTTTTCAAATATTTTACTTTAGTGAAGATACAGACAGAAAAAGCCATGCACTTGAATGAGTAAAGGTCATAAAAAAACAAGACGAGAAGAGTAAAAATGTTTTTCTTTTTTTTTTAACACTATTGTGTTAGTCTGTAAAGTGTATAATTTGCCCTTTTAGAAATATACATGTATTTATCAAATAAATAAATATATGTTTCAGGAAAAGTCTTAGTTTCCATGCCCTGTCTGATCTCAGAGATAAGAGTAAATAATTATCATTCTTTTCTTCATTTTGAAAAAAGGTTTCTCTAGAGAAGTCATGGTTTTCAAACAGATGCTTTCTCTTGCTCTCTTTCTCATAGGCAACCTCCTTAAATTTCACTGTTAATTATTGTCTGGATATCTATGTCGTTGCCCATCTTACAGTCTCATCAGCTGGATGTATGCTGAACAAGCCTGAAGTTAGAAAAGAAACTTCAAATTGACAAAGAAATATCTGGAAGATGACTCACCATGGGAAATGTTCTCAGTAAAGTGTGACTGTGCAGGCAGCAGACCCTTTGTTGTCCCTGTCAACAAACATTTGAAATTAAGTGCCTTGATGTGACCTGTGTCGTTGCTGGTCCCTGAATTGAACTGGTGACAAACTTCTTTGCCCTAAATGTACCAAGATTTCATTCTGTGAACTTAATTCCCTCTCATGCAAGTTTTAAATTTATCATGAAAGTTTTAAATCAGTAAATGTTAAATTTATATGAGTAATGAATAAACAATTAATAGATTAATTAATATGTGTATGGGAGTTCACCACTGGCTTGTTCATCAGCTTGATAAAAAAATGTTTATTGCAAATTGAAAAGCTGAGTAGGATTTTATATTTATCAGTTGTCCACAAAAAAAAGGGAAACAGACAATATTCATGATCATATATATTGTCAAATATGGGGGGAAATGGAACAGACAGAAATAACTTTGTCATTTAACTTATATAGCTAGGTTGAACACCATTAATATGTTAACCAATGGTATGCTAAATAACTAAATTCAAGAGAAGAAGGTTCTATCATTCTTTGTATAGACATTTCACCTGGGTGAACAAGACCTTCTTCCTAGGTTGGATGTGTGCAGGGTGAAGTATTAGTAAGGTTAGCAGTACCAGCAGACTCAGTTTTAAAAGTTCAAGACATACTGCAAGTATTAGAATATCAAATGTTTTCTTGTTTGTTATAGCATTATTTTGCTTCTTTTCGTTCCATGCCTCCCCAAATACAGTTAACCGACAGTGGACATAGAATCATAGAATCATTTAGGTTCGAAAAGACTCTTAAAATATAGAGTAAAACCGTTAACTTAACA
Organism: Cuculus canorus; assembly: GCF_017976375.1. Taxonomy (NCBI): domain Eukaryota; kingdom Metazoa; phylum Chordata; class Aves; order Cuculiformes; family Cuculidae; genus Cuculus; species Cuculus canorus. Next base: position 50,596,785 of record NC_071441.1, read on the forward strand.
TTGCCAAGTCCATCACCAAACCATATCCCTGAATGTCATATCTACACACCTTTAAAAGATTTCCAGGAATGCAGACTCAACTGTTTCTCTGGACAGCCTATTCCAGTGCTTGATATTCCCTTCGGTGAAGAAAGTTTTCCTAATATCCAATGTAAACTTTGCCTTGAACAACTTGAGGCCCATTCTACTCATCCTCTCTTGTTACTTGGGAGAAGAGAGCAGCATTCACCTGGCTACAACTTCCTTTCAGGTATTTGTAGAGAGCAATAAGGTCTTCCCTCTGCCTCCTTTTCCAGACTAACAACATTGTTCCTTCAGCCACTCCTCATAAGACTTGTGCTCCAGACCCTTCACCAGGTTTGTTGCCCTTCTCTGGACACATTCCAGCACCTCAATGTCCTTCTTGTAGTGAGGGGTGCAGCTCACTGGTGATGATTGGGAACGATCCCTTCCCTAGTCCTGGTGATCACACTATTTCTGATACAAGCCAGGATACTGTTGACCTTCTTGGCCACCCGGGCACACTGCTGGCTCACATTCAGTCTGGTATTTAGCAACACCCCCAGGTTCACAACGTGGAAGGGGTTTTTTTTAACCAACTCCTGTGGAACAAGTCTCTGCTGATATTTTACCCTGCTTAATCTTCAGTATTTCCTGTATCTTATTTTTCATAAGCTGCCTATGTATTTATTTTCACACTCCCTGCTTTGCACGCTAATTTAAGCTGTTATGGGTGTTAAGGAAAAGGAAAACCAGTATCATCTGTTTATTTATGACTTAACTACATATTTAGGAGTGAGTGTTACAAATGAAAAATACCTTACAGTATGTGATTTAAATTACTTTGTTAAACAACCCTCTTTGGTTAACCCTAAGCTAAATTAGCATCTTACTAGACTTCAGTAAATGCTGCTTATATTTCTCTGCAGACAATCACAGTTCGGAAGATAATGCATCATTATAGACCGACAATTCATCTAAAGCATAATAAGGAAAATGCACTTCAGTAAGGAGCTTTGTTGCCCACAGAGATGGACATTTCCACATTTCCACATTTGAAGAAATGGTTGGTTTTTTATTCATTTTTCGACCGTAGATTTATCAAACCAAACTGAGGAGAGTTTTCCACTCCAAGCACTATACCTTTCCAAAACACCTATTTCTATCATTATGTTGTCATATTTTCATGTATTGAAGATTTTTTTCGAGAAAAGGAGAGACTTATTCCCAAAATACAAGGTCATGCCTGCATCCAGACATCTCGCTCTGTTTTCTGCCATCAGGTGAGCACTAGCCTACGCAGAGACACATCAGAATTGCCAAGTTGAAAAATACCTTTCCACTTAGTCATACCAAATTGTGATTCTCCTCCCTTACCTCTGTCATTTGATACAGATCATTGTGCAGGAGCTCACACTCGCTTCTGTCTTACAGGCAGGTTGTTCAGGACATCACTGTGTTCCTTCATGCACAGGTACTGGTAGAAGTGAAGACAGAAATACTTTGTTATCAGGTTGCTGCTGACATAAGCAAAGGATCATGTCATCTTTTCCCCACACTTTTCGAGATATTTTGTGAGCTTCTTGTGTCTTGAAGTACATTATAATGAAGACATTTAAATTAATTTAAATGAATCTGTGTATAGCTTTACTACCTGTCGTCTCCTAAAGATTTGTAGGTATCCAAGCAACTGTAGATAGTGCTCTATAGTGCATACTTAGTGCAATAGTATATATCTTTGTAATTACAACTTAATTCTAATCTAATAAATTGATCATACTTATTTGTTGTACTATGAGATGACTTTGATGTATATTTTGCGTTTGGAAAGAAATAATGGTATTGGGATTTGAGTCCAATTTTGACCCCATCAATAACTGATGATTGTCTTTCTCCATTAGCAGGTCTCTGCATAATGGGAGTATTGAAAATAAGCATCTACTTAGCTTATAAGAGCAGAAGTTAAAATGAACTCTGTTGTGTTAATAGGTCTGAAGCAATTTTCTTCTCATTTTCATTTTTTTTTTCCGCTTTTTACATACAGTAAGTAAATGCCACTGTGTAAATCTGTAGAATCTGCAAAAGAAGATTAGGAAAGTTTGAATGATTTCTCTTCATTTAATGGCAAGTCTGAATGCTTTTTCTCACAAAATCAATACCATCAGCATTACTTAATGTTATTGGCTATTTACAATGTCACTTCCCCTTTCTTTAGCATCATACTACTTTTTAAATCTATTTGCTTGCTAATCCACCCACTACTTTATTGAAGATACAGCCCGCATTTAGCTGTATATATATATATATATATATACACTGTTATATATCAACTGATATACTATTGATATACTGGTTTTTGTCATAAAGACAATGAAATTTGATTACAGTTGGGTCCCTTCCATTCTTAAAACGTATTTATGAATCTCAAATTATTTGTCTGAACAGTATTTTACCCTCAGCATCCTTGTGACTATTATATAGAACATTATCAGCAATATTTTAATAAATAAGGTTGCCAAAATAGCTTTGTACATGTATTTCTCTGACAGTGGTTTCCTCTGGCCCCAGTAATACAACCCATTCAGGGCAAAATGAGGAACACTCAGCAATGGGGAGAATGATGAGTAGACAGAGTTCAGAGACTGTGGCCTCTGCGTCCAGTGAAAAAAACATACTTGAGTGTAGGAAGTCTACTGCAATTTAAATCATGCTGTGTTTAAACTACAACACAAAAAAACCCCACTTCACATCTTTCTGAGAAATGGTAACATTTTAATTCATTGTGGAAGACATGATCATATGAATAAGATCACTAACGTAGAGTCAGATTTAGACAATTGTATTTCATGTCTCCACAGAATGCTTCAAGGGAGCAGTTATGAAGGAAAATAAAGTAAAAAGTGACAGCTGTTATTTTTTCTAAAAAAACTAAAAGTTTAAGGAAAATTAATTTATTTAATTTGTTTACTTAGAGCAAAGGAGTATTTGTCAGAGACTTTTGTTGTGAAAATGATTTATTTAAGGTTTCAGAAATGATAACAGTCTTGCACTACCATACGAAGTTTTCTGACTCAATTGTATCATATTTAACAGTTTAAAAATATAGTCAGGTAAAAGTTTTTCTGTCACCATATGCCTTTATTTACAAAACAATGAGTAATTTGATACATCGGAAAAATTCTTTCATGTCTTGAATTTTAATGCATAGGACTACAAGTATGGAAGAAGGAGGTAAGACTCTACACAGTATGTGAGGAAATGCAAAATTCGTAGCACGTTGGACTTCTGAATGTGAATAGATGGTAGGTGAACTTTCCATCTGAAGTATGAGAGATGTATCTTCACATACCTACAAGCTAATATTTTGTTTTGAAGTTATTTCAAACAAACAGGGCAAAAGAAGTTTGGAAAAGTCATTTTTATAATGTATAACTTGCATACTGTGTTCTCTTTTTATTAAGCAATACTGCAGACGTCTGCCAGATCTGAAGACAGGAAAGAACTTCTGAGTCTCAACTTCTAAGCCTCTACCAGTTTGATGGAGAGATAGACAGCATCATCTGCAGGAAAGGTTTGGGTGGCATCTTAACTTTTCCTTCGCTCTACATAGGGTCTGCCACTGCCTGTTGCATTGCTGCTCTCTTCTCCAACCCCTTTCTGCCTGGGTCCGAGCTTCCAGATCTCTAGTGACCTGAATAATTCTTCATTTTGCCATTTGTCAAATTCTGCTATTCTGAAACTACACTTTAATCTTGTGTTTTCCAATTGAAGTCCATCCTTCCACTGCCTCCTCTCTCTGCATTTCATCAGATCACAAAACTTTTGGTTGAATTAGTGTAAAGAATGCCTTTTCTCTCCTTTGTGTGTTTTCCAAACAATGAATTTGATCAGTACTTCCATTCCAAAAGCAGCAGTATGTGGTGATTGATGGGCACGGACTTCATTTGAGGTGCAAACTGTGCTTTCTCCCATAGCAGTACAGGAATGCCAACTTTGAGGAATACTACTCAGTTTGGGAAGGTGCTTCCATTATGGCTAAAAACACTAGGGTCTTAAGAAAGAAGACAATAGAAACTTATGAGAAATGGAAAACAAAGTTCTATTTAATTAACAAGGAAACAAAAGCAGTAGCTCATATTCTTCTATGTATGTGTTACACATCTTAAAAACAACACAGAAGTAATTATTTGGTCCTGAAGAAAACTCACTAGAAACACTGTAAAACTAATGGAAATAAGGTAACAATTGTGTTATTCTAGTACTGAGATTTAAAAAATATGAGCATCTTAAAAATAAACCATGGTGGTTTTCAATTGTTTTCTATGAATGCAGCATCTCCAAATCAAGTCCAAAGAAACTGATCACATCAGTAAGTAACAGAGAATCCCTGGAGAGTAAAGGACCTGGGTGGAAGATGAGTATTAATATTTAATACTGCTCTGAGGATTCAAATGACAGTACTAACTGATGTACAGATTAAAAGCCACTACATTTCTGATCTTAATAAAAGGGGGGGAAAAAGAAACAATAGTAAAAAGGAAAAAAAAGCAAGTTTGTTAAAAGGACGTTAATATCTCAAAGTCTTTAAGAAAGCATAAGCAATACTTGAACACATGTTTTATTAGCACCTCATAGCAGGTTTAGATCTGAGGCATACTTCTTATTAAGAAGAAGACGAAAGGAAGAAGGAAGATAGCCTTGCTTCCCAGCAGGGTAAAGATTGTTAATTAGGACAAAGAAAACACTCTTCCAAAAGCTTAAATTATTTACAAATAAAGAAGAAATAGAAAAGACCATAAACTCTGGCAGATTAAAAAAAAATAAATAAAAAACTGTAGAACAAATAGCAAAATAAAACAAATATTCAATCCTTCTTCAAACAAATCAGGAATGGGAATCCTGCCAGAGAGTCTGTAGAGCCAATTGATTATCAGGATATAAAAGAAACATTCAGAGAAGATAAGACCATTGCAATGCAACTGAATATATTTTTTGCATTAGAGTTTTCTGTGGGAAAAATCTCCTATTTAAAACAATTTTTTCATTGGGACTTTTCAAATAATATATCTGTGAGTGAAATGACAGTAGATGTTAAGAAATAAATGACAAAATGAATAGTCCAAATACTATCAGAACCAGGAGTTAGAACTCTAGGTGCTAAGCCCAGGGGTCTGTAGCAGTCCAAGGATAAAATTACTAAATTTGTATTATGAGAAAGTACAGAACTGCTTACATACAAGTAAAAAACTGAGACTCTAGACAGAAAAAAGAGAGAACTTGCAGATGGTTGGGGAGACAGGACAGACACCTACAGAAATGAAGGATGCCTGCAGAGAGCTCAGCTGCTCAGTGTTTCTTCTAGTGCAAGAAGAGTTGTGAAGTAATGCAATTAGGAATCATGTTCAACACAAAGGATGGAAGGAGGGTTTTCTTTCTGGAGTAGTAAATATAGAAAATTCATTGCCAAAGGCTGAAGCTTCCAGGAGTTCAACCACTTGTAAAGAAAATACATTCGGGTTTCTGAATTACATAGAAAAAAATCCTGGGAGTCCCAGGGTAGAAAATAGTCATATTAGTGATGCAGGCTTCTAATAGTACATCTGCCATCACTGCTGAATATAAACCAAATATATCCCTACCAGAAGACGACCAAAGAGTGAATGCATTTCAAAGCTATAGTCAAATGAAGTGAATACAGAAATACTGTGCTTGAAGAAAATGATACGGTCACCCTATTTTTGCAGCAGACAGCAATGAAATACATAATTTAAGAAAATTAGTGAGAAAAGATTCTGTGTACATGTTAGGAGCTCAGACAGAATCATTTATTTTCCAGCAATAGCAAAACAAGCTTGACATTTTTAAATAATATATTGTAGCTGAGATGAAGGGCCTTTCAAATATACTTCAGTGCACACCAGCCAGAGCAGACTGCAACAAACCAAGTCAATAAGACTCTCAGAGAGGGAATCAATGTGATTTGCAGTGTTCCTGGTAGAAATGTCATTCAAAATTGATGACAAGATTTCTGACCAAATGCTCTTTTAGAATAGTCTTTATAATTCTCTTTCTGGCACTACATCTGGTGACTTTTACCCTTCTCAGAAACGTCTTGATTCCAGCTGAAGACTGAACTAATCTCATGCCGATGTGTGGAATTAACTTAATGAAACTGTAGGAAGATAAAAGACACTTTTGAAAGCCCTCTGTAGAATAAATGACTGTGAGCTAACAATTAGAATCTTAGTACTTCAGCTGCTACTGAAATACGGGAGATAATAACTCCTTTTTTTCAATCTTTCCTTCCTCACAGATGGAAGAATCTTTAAACTTTATGTTCTAAATTACTTTGGAACCTTTATAAAAATAATCACAGATGCTACAAATACCATTTAGAATATAATATTATTAAGCCTATTGGTTCTTGGCTGGAAAATTGCTCAGTCTGCTGTAAAAACCCACATTACTTTCCATAAAAATGTTACTTTATTGCTACCACTGTGTGCATTTTGCACATGAAAATTATTCCTGCTACCTATAGTTGAAAGCGAAGCTCGTAGGAAAGTTCTTTGGTAAACCCTTGAAATCTGGCTTTTTGTGATCTTTTACTCAGCATTTGGAAAACTTTGGTTTGAACTCTTTCCGCGGTGAATTTGGGTAGGTTCTTGGGCTGCAGTTCCCCAAGTAGCTGGGCTAGACTCCTCAGCCACTGCATAAGACCTCGAGGAAGAAAGACAAAAACAAACGAAGTATGCATTTGACTGAGGCTAGGACTATGGGTATTTGACACCTCATTTGATAAAATCCCCCTTTTTTGTCTCCCATGTCTTATACACACAGATCTGCTACCAGTGTACTGTAATAACGGGCAGTTGTAAATAATATCAGAAAGACAGTGTTTAGGTGATGAGCATATTAACATAGATAGTTGTTTGTCAGAAATTTCAGATCAGTAAGCTACATTCACTCTTTTAAAGTGGACCTGCTGCTGCTCAGTGCACATGTTGACTTTGCTGTGCACGAATGACTAACCACTTTCATTACCCCCCTTCAGTTCACAATGTTTTACAAGGGACTTAATATGTTTAAAATGGAAATACTGAAGAAAATGGAACTTAAATTCTTTATTTTACTGCTAAAACCATGCAAAAGTTGGAAAAGCATGTATATACAAAATTAGTGCTTCATCACTTTGATAACAAAAAATTATTTAGTGATGAAAATAATGTAATGTTAAGGATGAATAAATAAGTAAAGTGGATTATTACAGAGCCCCCATGTATTTTAAATGGCCTAGCCTCAAACCTGTTTGACCGCTTGGGTTAGGATGATAATGCTGTATGACTATAAATATAAAACCAAAAAATTACAGTTGAGATTTTTTGAAAGAAGCTGAAATTTTAAGTTAGTGGAAAGCTAACTTCTGTAAAAGACAATTAAAAAATGACCTCAAGGCAAATCCGAAACAATTTTGTTGCCATGTGACAAAATAATTGTGTAGTACATCACTGTCAATAACGCAACGCTGCAAACACTTCAAGTTGAAATAAAAAAGCAACAGTTAAAATGCCCCTAATATTACACCACCATGTAAAAAATACACAGTAGGCCATATTATGTCATCTGTTTTGAAAGCAGAACATGAGATTGGTGGGGAGATACCCTTAAATCCAGCTCTCACAGTGTGACCTCTTATTCTTCACAAGTGAGAAAAAAAATATTTCATCACAGCACAGCATGCTTAGCTGTGACCCATAAGTGAACACATATTTAATGTACTTCTGCCTCTGGGGCAGCCAACGATTTTCCTTAAAGCCTTACTATTTAGTGGGAAATAGTTAAAAACATTGATCAGGAAGCAGTTGCTAATAACATTTTGGGGAAAACTGAATTTAAGTTTTAAAGTTAATCCAAAAATAACGGGAGTGAGAAGTGTAGAATAATTGTGAAGAGCCACAAAGTTTTGTGGGACAGTGCTATTCTGGACTGCGTTAGAGTCAGCAATTTCAGATTTTTTAAAAAAATTATCATTTTAATTTTTTGTTTTTTACATGAGGAATACAGTTCATATTTGGATTGCAGAAATAATTAAGTATTTATTAGCTCCACAGCATATACATGGTATCTGTCATTTCTGCTTGTACTGAAGGGATTCTTATGCTACTTGTAGCACAACAAAACTATTACACAGTGCAAGTTCACTTGCTGGCAGACTGCATACTCAAAAGCACTTTCTACTTTTCAGTCACAAAGGAATGAAACATAAAATTCTTCCCTACACTGTAGAATCTTTTCTTCTAACCTTCTTTTCCGTCAACTAGCATTTAGTCAGTAGAGCCCTGTTTTCATCTGGAAATGACCACAGCTCCCTTTGAATTATCTTTTAAGAAGTAATAACAAGTTCTTCCTCTGTTTAGTGAATTTAGCATGAAATCAGATTTCAGTCTCCGAAGGATCTCTCAGATCATCTTAGTTGTGTTAAGCATTCCTGTAACTATAATAATTTATTCTGCTGATTTTTACAAAAGAATTAGATTTTTCTGAATTATTCTTTTGGTCGGGTAGCTTTACTGAATTCACACTGGTGAAGAAGAAACACAAAGATACCTCAATCCTCTGGAAAAATTGCACTTTTTGAGGGAGATTTTTGTCCTGTGGTATTCAAGAATGGGGGGAATGGAGTAGAAGAAAAAATGACACAGAGCTACGAATAGGGAAATAATTCACTGTATCAAGCTCTACACAGTAATAATTATATTACTTTCTCTCTACAGTGTTCTTAAGGGTGCAACAATTACAGACCACCATTTACTGAATATGTTCATTAACAGTACGTCTGTGCTCAGATGTTCTTAATTGTTAAGTCAATGTATGTGTATATCTGACATGCAAATGAGTTTTGATACACCTTGGAGCAGAGATGCCCCTTGCTTTTATATACATCAGGCAATCTTTCACCAATGTTTCCAATGTCTCATTTTTTGCTCTAATAAAAGTGGAAAGAAATAAACTTGAAAGAATAGAGAAACTCTTAAAAAAGAACTATGCACTGTGATTTGATATAGCATAAACCACTCTTGAGTTTGACTTTTCTACATTTTCTTGTCATAGTGAGGTTCTTGAAGACAGAAGTCTTTTAGAGCAACAATTTGGTTTTAAAAATATGTGCTTTAGTTGACTATGCATCATCCATTGTGTCCTTGCAGTCTTGCTAGGTTTGGTTTTAGTTCTATGCCTGGCTTATTGAAGTCTCTTTCTGGTGTCCTCTGCTCCCCAAGGAGTCTGTTGCTTCTACAGTTCAGTTGTGTGATTGTCCAAACACTTTCGTTTCTTACCTTGGAGTGCAGTTCCCTTGCTCTGAGGTGTAATTATGTCAATCTCTTTTTCTCCCAGATGCTTTAAAACTTTCTTTCTATGCACAGGCTCATATTTTTTCTAGTGAAAGGAAGTCTTTCCCTTTCTCCAGAAAGACTCAGATAACTCAGTCACTGCTGTTTCAGGTTTATAACACGGAAATAGGATTCAAAAATATAAATTAGATGTTACCTGTCACAGGTATAAGTATGAAAATCCTCTGCATAGTTACAAAAGGACAATTTTTGAATCTGGTTTTTAGACTACTGATTCTAAGCAATTTTCTAGTTGGCCCTATTCTACAGTATCATTTGCAATTCTAGGGGAATCTTCTTTCCATCACTCCAGAGTCTGGCCTTGGTTTTGTTTCTTATTACAAGTAAATTCCTCACAGATAACTCTTATTTTAATAAAAAGTGAATGCATGTTCACTGAAGAGAGGGGTAAGGACTTATGTCAACAAGTAATTAAAAAAAATCAGTAATTTTAGCTATTGTTTGGGCAGAATAACCTGATTATGTAGGCTTTCTTCTTATTAGTTCCACGAAATCAGCATAACATGGAATATTTGCACAAAGATGGCAACTCCACAGATATATTCCCATCTGCTCCTTATGTGTTTTGGAGCTTGGCTGCAAAAAGCTTTTGTAAAAATGCCCTATTGAACGTAATACATGTGAAGACTAAGAACGTCTTGACTGTCAATGACAGTGTATGATTTTTTTTTCGTTACTTCAAAGCAATCGGTTTCTTACAAAGCAGCTCTTTGTAGGGGAAAGATTTTTCCTAATAGAACATATTGTTCCACTATTTTTTAAGATACCATTAAGTGCTATAAGGAAATGAAATTAACACTGCTTCTATTATGACTGTGTTTATTTTTTGAAGGAAGTATTTTGTAAAAAGTTAAATAATTTTCTTGGGAGAATATAGAGATTTCAATTACACCAGTATTCAGATGCATAGTGAAGTTCACTGGCAAAGGACAGTTCTAAATAGTAACGAGTCTTGTTCTTTAGGGTTCCACATGTAGAAATGTAACTTGCATTCAGGGATGACATTTTGCCACCTCCAGGACCGCAGGCAAATACCTTAGCCACCTGTTACACAGTTGTGTAACAAGTGTTACACAGTTGTGTAACTCTTGTTACACAAGAGTCTTCAAAGAATAGGGTTTTTATAAACATATTTTATCTTCTAGAAGTTTTAGAAGATGGAAGGTGCTATTTTGCGTAAATGCAGTTAGCTCTTGGAGGTAAGCCTCGAACATATTTAGTGAGTTAAATACAAATATTTATGAATCTGATCTGAGTTACAATCCACCACTTGCAAACATTTTTCAGCAGTACACATATGCATCTGCATCGGCACAGGAAAATATTGGAAACACAAATATACCAGTTCAGCTCCCAGAAGAACTGTGCACTCTCACAGCTAATCTGCGTGGACCTCGAGGTTTACCTTTGTATGGATAAGAGAACTTTAGCACTTTCTCTTGGAATGACATTTGGCCTATCTTTAGAATGATAAGAGAGAGAGAAAAGGTAATGGTTAAGGTAAAGCCATGTATCTTAAAGTCTGGAGTGACAGGTCTTTTGGTTTTAGGATTTGCTTCTTGGCTTCTTGTTTGCAGGAAGAGGAATAAAAGATCTGAAAACAATGTTTTGAACTTTACCATGAGAAATTCTGTTTCTAGATTTGGGATTTGACACATGCCTAGTTTCAAAGGAGCTACATATACAGATATTTTGGAGAACCACTTTTTCTCCTTGGCTTCATCGGAGATAAACCTATGCCTGAGGTGACAACTAAGGAAGTACCTTAAAAAAATCGAAAGCACATCTTTGTAAAATGATAAGCTTGCTACACATCTTAGGGAAAACTCGGAGACCCAAAATATCAAGGTAAAGATATTTACTTGATCAAGGTAAAGATATTTACAGCCCAGCCAAAAAATTAGTAAAAAATGAGAATTTGTTCTGGAGAAAATAGCTAAAAGCAGGAATTTCTTTCAGTTAGGTAGCTTCAAAGTGGTTTTAGTATTCTATCAAATTCTTTTTGCTTTTAAGAAGAGTAATTTTAATCAGTTGATACCATAATAGTAGGGAAACATCTTGAAAACTATTTTGGCATATAATTCAATAAACTCTTAACCTTTAATAAGGGAGGAAAAGACAACATTGACTTCTGAAAAAGCAATTCCCAGCGTAAGAAGGAGATGTGATGAAGGAGTTAACCTGCTTTAATTGGTATGGCCTATAGCATCAGCAAGATGATAAGTTTATGCTTTAATGTCTGAATACTTGACATAGTTCAGGAAAGTATTGAATTACTAATCGTGTTTTTAACCTTAGAAAGAAGTTCACAGCATCTCTGTGAACCTTTACGCTAGGGATTATGCTATGCTGGAGAAAAAAATGATGCTGCCCATTAACAATCAAATTAGTACTTTAAACTCAGTTGGTAGTTTCTTGTGTAAACAATCAAGATGGAAGTTGTATAGGTAGGTAAGAGAATACTCTCATTTTTAGTAAAATATTTAATCTGGTCACCAACAAAAACTTTGAGCTACATTTTCTTCTTATCTATGGAACTCCAAAATGTACACAATTTGACCACTAATCATTGTATCACAACATTAGGTAGGTTGGAAAGATCCTCTGGGTTTCATCAGGTCCAATCTGCTGTTCAAAATAAGGCTTGTTAGAGCAGGTTTCTTGGAGTCGCTTACAGCTGAATCTTGATTGCCCCAAAGGGTGGATATCTTACAGTCTTTTGGAGCCCCTGTTTGGTCACTGTCATTGTGAGAAAGATTTTTGAGGCAGAATTTCCCATCCTATAGCTTGTGGTCATTAATTTTCACCCTTCCGTCATGCACTTCTAAGTAGGTGCAGCCACATGCTCCTCTCAACCTTCTCTACACCCTCCAAACATGTAGTTACAGACAGCAGTGAGTTCTCCCCTTCCCATGCTATTCCCCAGCCTTCTGCTTTTCCTTATGCACCCTTTTCTGCCACAAGAACCATCATAGGGACCTTCTGCTGAACTCACTACTGTAGATCAGTGTCTGTCCTGCATGAGGTGCCCGCATCTTGGGACAGAACAATAGGAGAAGTCTCACCAGTATCAAGAAGTGGGACAGGGTCATTTAATGCTTTCTGCTGGTTACATTTCTTCCTACAGTCAAAAGGACAATGATGTTATTTGAACATTGTATGTACTTGAGATATCTAAGGAACACAAAATTACTCGGTTTAAAAAACAGACAGAAATATTGGAATAATAGAAGTATTTTTTTTTTCCTTTACCCTTAGTAACAGTAGTGTATTTAAAAAATCCATTAGAAATTTTTTACTCAGAAAAATTACCTTAGTCTTAGTTAGAACTTTGGAAGCTTTTTTAAACCTTTTCTGCTGATTCATGAAGATGACAGAGAGCAGAGTTTTGTCCTTATTTATAATGAAGCAAAATTGGTGCTTTGAAAATTCAAAATTGAAAAGACAAAATAAAACACTATTTTGTTCACATAACTTCAAAAATTAAAATTTTATTAGGTATTGAATGGATGTACAGATGTATTAGTTCAGAGGATCACTGGTTAAAGTCAATGGGAACTCCTTCATCATCACAGCTCCAGTGCAGAGCAGATTGAGATTTCTGAGTTTTATTTAAAAATTTTCTAATGAGCCATGCTAAAATATATGGAATTTCAAGCTTCCTTAATCAGAAGTTAGGATTGAAAGTAATAATTTTACTAAGAATGAGAAAGCAGTTGATTGTAAGACAAGGTGGCAGAAGCAGCATGATAGAATTAACACAGGCATGACTCCAAAGAAAACTATAAACATTTTTTCCAAAGCATATTTTTTGCATTTCATCGTGCCAAATGTACCAATTCACTTTGTAAGTATTGCTGTCCTACTGGAAAAGCATATTAGTATACGATTCTGAGTGAGTAAAGAAGTTCCTTTCATGGCATATACCTTCAGTATGGTAATATCATTACAATGGAATTGCAGTTCCTTATTAGCTGAGTTTATATTGGTTCTATTATGTTGGTTATAAAACATTTGTTACAGAAAACCCTTTACTTTAATAGAAGCCATGTTTGTTTTTCTGAAATCTGTGAGGCTCCATTAAGCTTTGTGGCCCAAAGGAATACTAAGTTAAATGTATACTGTGTACAAATGTCACCGTATGTCAGACAAACATTTGACAACAATTTTTCCTTTAATTCCCTCCACATTTCTATGAGTCAAACAAATCTAAATGTAGCTGAAGCTGACATTTGTTGTAAAAGGTGTAGGTTAGCTGAGAATCTGGAAAGTAGAGAGAAGAACTAAAACATGAGACTATGAACTTCTGGGAGCCTTTGAGATTGCAGAAAGCTGTCATAATTCCATATATTTTATGCTGATAAAATTTTTCCTCAATGAATTGAACTCTTTTGGAAGGAAGTTTTTGAGAAAAGACTTAGAGTCAAGGGCTTCTAGGGGAAGTATGTTTTTGATTAATTCTGTGGCAATCTTGTTATACAGATTTTAGTAGATTTACTGGATATATTTTAAGTCTAATGACATTCGTGAGATGATACCCAACTTTGAAAGGAGACGTCTAACAGAATAGAAATGATATGGCTTCTAGGTTTTACTTATCCCCACCAAACACCTGCTTAATATTTCATTGTATCTCTACCAAAAATTTTTCACTTATTACAGGTCCAGCCCATACTGTTTTACAAAACGAGTTTAGCCTTGCTTACAATTATGTCCTTGGTGTCACAAATAAATGATAAATAAGGTCTGTAAGAAGAGCTTAACAGAATCTATCACTAATAAATGACACAGATATGTAGCTGTCAAAGCAGCAGTTCTTGGATTAACAGATGTGATGGCATCAGGACTATCAGCAGGAACAGATTGTTTGAGTTGCAGATGAGAAAATAATTCACAGATAATTATTTAATTGATGGTTTCTGCTAATTCTTTCTGTTCACAAAATGTCCTCTTTCTCTGTAGTTACATTCCAAAGTCTTTCTTGATACTACTTTCTATTCAGGGCTGGAAAGGCTTGGATTACAGTCACTCTCAAGTCACTCAAGGAGTAGCAATAGCTGGAAAGAGATGAGGGCACTCTCATTGTTTAAAACATATGTTTTCAAGGCTATGTAGAACTTTCTGGAAGCATGGGAGTATGTTTATTGTCCCAATACAGATCTGCAGCTCTGTCACATTAAGTGGTGGACTGTTTTTTCCTAAGTGTCCAAGGTTTCATCAAGTTGTCTACCCTTCCCTGTGGCAAAGACTATTTCCATGTATGATCCAAATGTTTGCTTTCTGTCAAAATATGCAACAGCAAGAGAACAGAAGCAAAAAGATTCCTGCAAAAAAAATGGCCATGAAAACATTTATATCTAGAAAAACAATATGACAAACTGATCCTTGAAACTGCTGACTATCTCCATTCCCTTTGTTAAGGGATTAGACTCTCCTGGCTGCACAGGCTTCTCTTATGAGATGAGGAAGCTATGGTTGAACACAAATGCTGCAATATGAAGGGGAAGAGAGGTACATAAAATGAAAAGGATTGTCTCTTCTCTGAAGGGAGAATAGCAAAACAGGTACTGTGATTTACAGAGGAAACAGAGGAACAATAAAGAAAATTAATGTTGTCATTATTCTTATGTGTTCACAGAGAATATCAATGTTAAGAAACTCTACACTGTTTTTTTTTTAAACAAATGGCATGAATAAGATATTCTCAGATCTTTGTTTAAATCACAGTAAGACAGTCTAGGTATCATTCAGTGATTTAGAATAATTTTAAAACAAAATCTGCAAAACAGCTAAATCCAGGCCTACTGTAAACATTATCAATTTATTGACTCTTAAGTATCAATAATTATCCAGTAGCTACATCCTTCCAAAAGTTCTGGAAGGCAGCCTTATCACCATTAGACAAAGAAGAAATACTGAGATAAACAGAAGAGCATTTTTCTAGCTATGCGTAAAGTTTGAGGTGTCCATAATTGTTCACGAGTAAATGCAGTATGCCATTATCACAGAATCACAGAATCACAGAATCACCAGGTTGGAAAGGACCCACTGGATCATCGAGTCCAACCATTCCCAACACTCCCTAAACCATGTCCCTCAGCACTTCATCCACCCGTTCCTTAAACACCTCCAGGGAAGGCGACTCGACCACCTCCCTGGGCAGCCTGTTCCAGTACCCAATGACTCTTTCTGTGAAGAATTTTTTTCTGATATCCAACCTGAACCTCCCCTGGTGGAGCTTCAGGCCATTCCCCCTTGTCCTGTCCTCAGTCACTTGGGAGAAGAGGCCAGCTCCCTCCTCTCCACAACCTCCTTTTAGGTAGTTGTAGAGAGTAATAAGGTCTCCCCTCAGCCTCCTCTTCTCCAGGCTAAACAACCCCAGCTCTCTCAGCTGCTCCTCGTAAGACTTGTAGTCCAGCCCCTTCACCAGCTTCGTTGCTCTTCTCTGGACACACTCCAGAGCCTCAAAATCCTTCTTGTGGTGAGGGGCCCAGAACTGAACACAGTACTCAAGGTGCGGTCTCACCAGTGCTGAGTACAGAGGGAGAATCACCTCCCTGGACCTGCTGGTCACGTCATTTCTGATATAAGCCAAGATGCCATTGGCCTTCTTGGCCATCTGGGCACACTGCTGGCTCATGTTCAGTCGGCTGTCAACCAACACCCCCAGGTCCTTCTCTTCCGTGCAGCTCTCCAGCCACTCTTCCCCCAGTCTGTAGCACTGCATAGGGTTGTTGTGCCCCAAGTGCAGGACCCGGCATTTGGCCTTGTTAAACCTCATCCCATTGGTCTCGGCCCAGCGGTCCAGCCTTTTCAGATCCCTTTGCAGAGCCTCCCTACCCTCCAGCAGATCCACGCTTCCTCCCAGCTTAGTGTCATCTGCAAACTTGCTGAGGGTGCACTCAATGCCTTCATCCAGGTCATTGATAAAGACATTGAACAGAGCTGGACCCAGTACCCATCCCTGAGGAACTCCACTTGTGACTGGCCTCCAGCTGGAGTTAACTCCATTGACCACCACTCTCTGGGCCTGACCATCCAACCAGTTTTCAACCCAGGAGAGTGTGCGCCTGTCCAGGCCAAAGGCAGACAGTTTCTTAAGCAGAATGCTGTGAGAACTGTGTCAAAGGCTTTACTGAAGTCCAAGAAGACTACATCCACAGCCTTTCCCCCATCCAGTAGTTGAGTGATTTTGTCATAGAAGGTGATCAGGTTAGTTTGGCAAGATCTGCCCTTTGTAAACCCATGTTGACTGGGCCTGATCACCCGGTTCTCTTGCATGAGCATGATAGCACTCAAGATTACCTCATTACCATGACCTTCCCCAGCACTGAGGTCAGACTGACAGGCCTGTAGTTCCCCGGATCCTCCCTGCAACCCTTCTTGTAGATGGGCACAACATTAGCCAGCCTCCAGTCTAGTGGAACTTCCCCAGTCAGCCAGGACTGCTGGAAGATGATGGAAGGGGCTTTGGAAAGGACACCAGCCAGCTCCTTCAATACTCTTGGGTGGATCCCATCCGGCCCCATAGACTTGTGGGTGTCTAGCTGGGCAAGCAAGTCTCTAACCACCTCCTCTTGCATCATGGGAGCCTCATTCTGTCCCTCTAACTCTTGGGTTTGTAAACAGAAGGAACAACTTTCTTTGCTATTAAAAGACTGAGGCGAAGAAAGCATTAAGTACCTCAGCCTTGTCCTTATCCCCTGTCGCTGTTGTTCCTTCTGCATCCAATAGGGACTGGATATTCTCCCTTGTCCTCCTTTTCCTGTTAATGTATTTGTAGAAAGACTTTTTGTTGTCTTTCACAGACTTAGTGATTATAGGTGATAGCACGAGGGGGAATGGATAAAAACTGGAGAGGAGCAGATTTAGACTAGAGATTAGGAAGAATTTCTTCACCATTAGAGTGGTGAAACCCTGGCACAGCTTGTCCAGGGAAGTTCTGGCTGCCCCGTTGCTGGAAGTGTTCAAGGCCAGGGTGTATGGGGCCTTGAGCAGCCTGATCTAGTGGGAGGTGTCCCTGCCCACGGCGGGGGGGTTGGAACTGGATGATCTTTAAGGTCCCTTCCAACTCTAACTACTCTGTGATTCTCTGATTTTATTACAGATATACATGAGGTTTATCATCACAGTGACTCAGTGATTAAATCTGGTAATTCAGTTGAATTGAATTAATTTGAATGTTCAAGCTGTGATATCCTAGCAACACCAGAGTCACACCAGAATAAAACAATACATTTTAGTTCTACTAATACATTTTGTTAAATGGCAGGCAATATATTTTAGAATTTATATTTCTTCTGTTCTCTATTTCAGATTTGTGAAAATACCTTTCATTTAAATATTATCAGCAGAAGATTTCTGAGCAATTCTCATAGAAAGATAATATAAAATAATTTTCAGTAAAACATAATTCCATAAGTCACAGTTTCCACGCTATTAATATGCTTTAAAATGACATAATCAATATAGGTCATTCAAGTAAATTGGTTGTAAAAGACAGTGTAATGAAAACTTGTGTTTTAATTTGGTATGATTTACTTGACTGATAGATTTGATACTTATGAATATAAATATCATGCATACAATGATATATTAAGTTGTTTGAAATATTTTTATGAGAAGAATACTTCTGGGGGAGATTCAAGACAATAAAATTTCTCATTTTCCTTCTATCCCAAGTTCAAAGGAGAAAGACGTCCATTGTTAGAGAGAAAGGTTTATGTAAGAAACCTCTTGGAAAAGTCGTTTTTTGTAAATTTGAATTCCAGAATAGAGGGGAATTTAAGTTACAATAAACTCAAAAATCTATACACTCAGATTTAGTAAATAAAATGCGCATGATAATAAACCTAAGATGTTGTATCCTAAAACATATGTCACTGTTTGTTAAAAGTGGAAAACAGTGACAGAAAATTGTCAACTAAATCCAGTTGTGACCACTCCCACTCTAGTTTCCTTTTCAGATTTATTTTTAGGAATAATAAAGATTTTAGTATTCAGGCAATGGTTTCATAAATGTCTACAGAAAGGAGAATTGAAACTAATAATCTCAGACAGTCAAAGGAGGAGTGACATAAAAATATTTGCAACTTCTATGCCTTATGCCAAATACTTGCTTGTTCAGAGACAAGCAAGGTAGGCAGAAATGCCTTAACTGTCTTTGCAGAGAGAATTCCATCCAGATTGCACTTTGATTCTCCTGGAAACTGACTGATAAACAAACCAACCTCATCTATTTTTCGTGAGATTGATTTTTCTTTGATATAATGAGGCAAACAGGTCTTCACAGAATCACAGAATCATACAGGACTGTAGCACCACAGTACACTTTGGACTGAGATGGATTGAGGAGTTCTCCAGTCCAACTCACTGCCCAGAACAGGCTTAGCTGCATGGTCAGGCCAAGTTTCTCAGGGCTTTGTCCTATGGAGGCTGGAAACCTCACCACTACCTCCCTGGGCCTGGCTCTGCTGCGATAGGAAAAAATCATTATTGGTACTTCTTGAGATTATACTCATGGTTCACATACTTTCTGAAACATTTTTTGGTATTGCTAATTTAGGCCCTATCTTATGCAAGTCCCATTATACTACAAAATGAAGGAGAATTTTCTAAGCGTTATAAGTCAAACGTTACCTCATGCTTAGGCAACATGAATGGTGCACTCAGTACACTCCTATAATGATTTTTAATGTTTTTGCTTCAGGAGAATCCAAAAAATTTTGGCAAGCTAAGTCAAACTAGGAGAAAAAAATAAATTTAGTTACTTCTTTGCCAGCTGCTAGGCCAAGCTGAAATTACTGTAGAAGACATGACCCCATTTCAGTTGAAATATAGAGGTTAGCCTTATCCACTGATGCCAGATGAGTCTTTTGCCAGCAGAACCATGATTTCTCTGCTTACAACAAGGAGGCGGCACATTTCTCTGGCTCATAGTGTGGTTGAACCGTATGTTTAAGCTGGGATTGAGCTCAAGGCAGCATGTCTTATTTAAAATAAAGGTATCTTATGGCTATGTGACTGCTGTCACATAGTAGATATCTATCACTAGAAGCTGGTATGGACTTAATTAAGAAGTGGGATATGTGTATGAAGGAACAGGCTTTTTAGAAGAATATAGCTCAGCTGTGTTCTTCCTTCTGAAATTTAAGAACAAATTCTCTATCCATTTGTGACTCCATAATGTTCATTTCACCATAAGAAAAACATGACAGCAGGTAAACCGTGCCATCTGTCTCTTTCAACATCTTTTTTTATTTTTCAGGTCTTCAGTTCATAGGAAATGAAAAAATTCTAAACACTATCATCCTGATGGTATCCTAACCTTCAGCCTTCTTTCTTGGCACTAAGTTCTTAGGATCTAATCAGAAAGATCAAGAAATATCACAGTGAGCCTGCTGTATGTGTCCCTCTGTCCCACCTCCCTCCAAAATTTGAAGCTCAGATGTGCATGTGGTCAATAGTCACTGATTTGAATAGTGCTGGTTTGGCCTGGATGAAAACGCAGATCTCTGGTTTTAATGAACAGATTGGATGTGCTGACTGAAGAAGGATCTAGCAATTATTTTAAATTCTTCATGCATAGCAGGCAAGAAAATTGCCTTCTTTCTTCGCCCATTTGCTAGACTAACCACCTGGTTTCTATTTGGTATTTGAGATCTAAGGCATTAACAATAAACTGCAGCAAGGTTTCCTTTTCAAACTAGTTATCCTTGGCTTTACAAGAAGAAGAAGAAAAAGAAAAAAGATGCTGTTGTGTTATTTTGGGAATTGTTGTGGTTTAACCCTAATAGGCAGTTAAGCCCTGCACAGCCAATCACTCACTCCTTGCAGGCGAGCCACAGATTCAAAACATGCCACAGTATGAGCTACTATGAAGACAATGAACTCTATCACAGTCAAAACCAGGACAGCAATATAAAGGGGAAATTGTGTTTTATTACTTAATGAAATTTAACTGATTTTTCTTATGTCATCAAAGCCTTGATCTTGGTAGCTGACACTCCACTTCTTGCTCTTTGCTGTTGGTGTGTTACATATGCATACTCTACTCTGCCCTCCCATATCTCTGCTCAATTTTTTCCCCAGGGAGAAAAAGAAGAAATCAGTGCTGCAATCCAGTAAAGATTATCAAGAAAAAAAATGGACATTACTAATAGAAAATGCTAATTGCAGTGTTTGCACCACAATTTGGCCTCAGTGTTTCGAAGACATTTTCCTGCTCATTGTTCAAAGAAATAATACTAATTATAATATATTTAGCACTGAAACAAATGTGTTAGAAACAAGATGAAGACAATCCGAAATCCATCAAAAATAAAGAGCATCTTGGTGCCAATTATATTGTTCTTATACAGGAGATATGTATATACATATACAGGATTAGGGATCTTAATCAGCAACATGTTTACCAAGATGCTAAGGATATTTACTGCAGATTTGAGCCATATGTTAGTGAAACAATACAATAAAAAGCATGTAGGAGACTAGAATTTGGATAGCAATAATAGTTTTTTCTCTCTCCAAATTTCCACTACATCTTTATTCGCCCATTTATTATTCTTTATATGCTCTTGTACTATTTCAGAACTGTTCTCAGAAATAAATTCTTACCACCTTAACAATATGAAACCATCAGAAGCTTTTATAAACTTAATGAATATTTTGGTGATCATGATTACAAAACACTTGGAAATCATAAATATTAACGCTCTATTATTTCTCTAAAATGTCTTTGTTATTAAATGTCTAAGAACTTGTTTTAAATTGCATTAAGACAGGCAAGATATGTAAACTTTTTTCTCTCATGGTACATATAACGTTATCGTTTAAAAGGAAAAGATCTTTTTCTTCAAAACCTAAACACAGCTATATTTTGTATTTCATCAAACTGGAGACAGATAATATTAATGAGATCATGAAAGTCCGAATGCATATTTTATTGACATAAACAAAGCTTGGATTTGCCTATTACTTTATGATCATTCTTTTTTCATTTTGTGTATTCTATTGTTCTACATAATTTAAACATCTTAGACAAAATCTCTCCTGCTTTGGAGACTCTCTTTCATCCTACTTCACTGCTAGTAGAAGTGGGTAGCAGAATAAGGGTGATGAAGAAGTACACATGGACACATAGCAATTCTTGGATATTATGAGATTTTCCAAGTGTTTCTTGAGCTAAAAGATGATACCTTATATTCTTTTCACAGCAGGTTTTCTAACAAATTGACAACAAAAATAAATTTCTTCTTTAGAAACTTCACTAAGCTTGATGTACGTGGATATTTCTGTTTAGTGTAAATGAAGAAATTAAGTGTTGTTACCTAACCACTGGTCACAAGTTGTTGTGACCCAAACTGGACTTTCTAAGGCTTGTAGGGCCCCTGGGCCTCTATAAGGGTTGGTCAAAGGATTGATTTCTGTCTCAACGTTTCCCATTAGATGCTAAACCACAGGTGCAGGCCTTACAGTAACAGCCGAAGTTAGTATGCCTTGTACCTGTCAAGATTGGTACAGGACAAATGCTTTGTACCTATCTCTAAATCTCTACTATTGAAAAAGATCCATGAAGCAAGGCAAGACTACAGACCCAAAGGCACCCTGCTAATCACTATTGTGAAAGGTCTGTGAAGCGAAGCAGGAAAATGAACTCTGGGACTTACTACAGACCCATACTCCAACATAGCATGCGCAAGGACAAGTTCATCCAAAATGCAAGGTGATTACTACTAGCCTTCATTGTGGACCCCAAATTGGCTGCTGCCACCAGGGGAGCGCATGTGCAAGGGGAGAAGACCTTCCTCCAAAGCCAGCCACGTCTCAGACACTCCTCTCTTGGCATGTGTGACCTGCCAGGTGGAGTTTGGCATACCTCCACAGGACTGAGGTGGAACAAAGGCGGGTGGCAAGGAGGAACCAGGTGTATGGACTAGCATAAAAGACAGCTCTGGAGCAGCTTAATTTTGAAGATCTTCCCCACCTTCTACTTCTATTGCTTTGCTTTCTTTTTGCACTCCAAGATCATAGCTGAAAAGAATCATCACACATCCACTTATGAGTGGACCGTGACAGCCCCAAAAGTTTTTCGATTCCCTGAGGCTAAGTTAAGATGAAATGATACTAAATGATTGACTTAAAAGGAATTTATTTACACAGGCAAGGTCTTGGGAATAAGATAGGCATTAGCTTCTTAAGTCTGTGCTTGTAGCGAGGAAAAGAGAAAAAAAAAAAGAAGAAAAAGAAAGAGAGTAAAGAGTAAGATATCACCACCCAAGGTTCCAGCATTGTCCAACATTGTCTCACATCATGTAGGATCCTAGGATGACAGATGTGCAAGCATGATATCACAAGAATGTATTTTCTAGACAAGGGCTTTTTTTCTGTTTGCATGTATTTACAAGGGAAGAGTTTTGATGTGCTTGTGCGGTGTCCCTTCTGGAAGGTTCTATTTGGTTCTGGAAATGATTCTGGGGTCTTTAGGGTCTTAGGTGGTCGTCTTGCCCCCTCTAACATTGTGACCAAAGTATGACCTCATTTCTTGCACAAGCACAATTGTGCTGCCTTGAAAGACAGAGGAGTTGGCACAGGAAAAGGCAGTCCTGCCTCTGCGTGACCTGCTACTTTCTGCAGTCCAACAGCAAAAACATGTTGTTTTCAGGCATACCGTTTCCATCACAAAACGAGTCCATCAAATTAGTAGCAGAAATCACTATAAGTCTAATCATTGCTGCATGCCAACTTTATATTCACTTGAAGACTGGTTTGAATTCACTGAAAACAAAAGGTTGTTCTACCAGTGGAAATGCTGCAACCTTTTTCTGTCCATGTGTCAGATAAGAATAAGGGCAATGTTTTGCACATTGCTGAATTCTTTCCTCACTCCTCTCTAGACCTGGGATTTCTGTCATTGCCTTCCCACCAGACCTCAATGTGTTGCAGAGCTTCTTAGCTTGGATTGTTTGCCTTGCTGAAGCAGGAACTGGAAAGCAGAGTTTTAATGAATCCACACTTCTAGAGAAGGAACAGGAAGACAAAAACTCCTGATATTTAGCAAAAGATGATAATTTTTTCTTTCAGTATGCTTTGCTTTCATCACCAGATTATTATTTAGCACTTTTTTTTATGTTGGACCTCTAAAAATAACATAAAATAAAGATGAAAGGAAATAGAAAAAAATCCTGAAGGAATTGCATTTCTACTGCAACAGCTGACCTATATTATAATCTATGTAGTCCTCTTGCAGGCAAAGAACAGCTCCAGGGTAAGAAAGAGAGGTTGGGTGTGGAAATATTTAGCAGTTTTTCCAATGGCATAAGCCCTTCAACTGAGATTCACAAAATCTTTATTGTAAAATAAATCCTGAGGTAGGAGAAGACAACTAAATCAATGAGGAAGTTAACTGTGGGGAAAGGACATCTTTAATAAACAGCTAAGCAAGTTCTACCAGTAGAAAATATTGAATAGGTGATCACACCTGCTTGTTTCATGCATGTGGCCAAAGTATGCAAAAGAGTATGCAGTCTGTCTCCACAACATGAGATCCACCTTTCTACAGGGATCTCTGATGTGTTTACACCATTTTCTTGCTTCCTGTGAAAGATCAGCTTGCAAGTCATATGCCTACACATCCCACTGATGGCTGCAAATAGAATTCCAACCTACATTCTGTTTCAACCTACATTTCTGTTTCCAGCCTATGTTGTGCAATGTCTATATCTTGTATTATATTTTGGAGGACTACATTTGACACACTTAAACTCAAAGAAAAGGATATCAAACCACAGACATTTCTCTATACAATAACAGTAATTGCCGTGGGGCATATTAAGATTGATAGAGAAGTTCTAATCTGTTTTCTTACCCCACTTTATAGCACAATCTTCCCTGCAGATCAATGTTTTGATGGATCAATACTGCAAAAAAGGATTTTTTTTTTCTGTCATAAGCACATACAGCGAGATCTTATCTCAGTTAAACTGGTGTAAATCTGTCCCAGCTGCAGTAAGGTCAGATCATTTACCTTGGGATTACAATGTAGCCTCTTATGTGAGCTGATAAATATTTCAGGACTACTTACAAAGTTAGCTTTGTTCCACTCTTTGTAAAGCATTCAAGAAATTTAAATTTCCCATTACATGTTGAAAATACTTGTCAAAGAAATATTCATCCCTTCTTAAGGTACTCAATAACACATTTGCTTTACATTTTAAGCCAGCTTTCCGTAGTGAAAAATGAAAGGCAGCTGACTCCTCACCTTTGGTGAAGTCTTGATCTTTCTGCTGATCGTCTGTCTGTATCATAGGTACTATTGTTTCATTTGCTGTGGAGGATTAGGAAGTAGAAGGTGTGTATTTCTATTCAGAGACAGAAAAACACATCACAAAATGCAGTCAAAACAGATGTCAACTTTTGTCTGTTCTCCACACAGTACGGGAGGTGTTTGGATTGGCAGTAAAAGTATGGGGCAGTAATGAGGAAGGCATTTTCCCTCTCACTCCTTTGTCCTGGCCACAAGAGACAGCCAGCTGCTAGGAAGACTGATTATACAGAAAAGCAATAACAATATCTGTGAATACTGTTCATTTTTCCTTTTAAAAGGGTTGTTTAAGTCTCAAGGCATACAATTGATATCAGTTCTTATTATATGATCCAAAAATTAATAGAGTTCTTTATTTAATCCTTTCCCTGTCAATCTAAAAAGATTATAAATTATTCAGTAAACTATGAAAAGTATGATAGCCAAAATAACCAGATCTCACTCAATGTAATACTAGCCACTCTTACTACAAAAATGATCAATCTAAAGAGCTTTGTGTGTAGAAATTATATTGTGTGACATTATAATGAAATTTTTATGTATAAAATGGAATATTAAACACTTAAGATAAAGGAAAAACTAAATGTTTGGGAGCTTTCACACATTTTTTTTCTTTCTTTTTATTATTTGTAAATGGACTTACACTAACATGAAGGATTTACAGAAGCCGTAAAGATAACAAAATTAAAATAAAAAATAAGACACACAGAGCTTCACAAATCCACATATCCACTGTGTTCTGCTCTAAGAAATAATTACAACACTAGGTTTATGTCATCAGACTTTGCTGCTATCAATTACTATGTTCAACAGAGTGTTGAGAAGCTATTCAAGTGAAAAACTAGTAGTGAATGAACCTCTAAAGAAGGTTTAATTTCCATAAACATACAAAGTTATCTTAAGTATCTGAGCATTTATATTCTCCTCCCTTATGTCTTCCACTAAATAATCTTCCTTGTCACAAAGCTTTCTCTTCTCTTTTTCATGCCATAATACACCTAAAAGCATGATTTACAGATATTTCTTTTTTAGCTATCACTTATCTCCCATTTCCTATCTCTCCCTGCAAGGGACTGCCATCTTTATTGAGTTCAAGAAAGAGCAGGTGCCTATAAAAGGGGAAGAATTCTATTTTTTTCCTTTCAAAATTGAAAAGTGGGGTGGGGCCGTTAAGGGGTGGGGCCAGTCCATGTGACCTGATGAGATGCATCTGGGAGTCCCAAGGGAACTCGTGGATGAAGTTGCTAAGCCACTATCCACCCTGTTTGAGAAAATGTAGCAGTCTAGTGAAGTTCCCACTACTGGACAAGAGGAATCATAACTCTCAGTTTTAAAAAAGGAAAGAATTTGGAAGACCTGGGGAACTACACGCTGGTCAGTCTCAACTCTGTAACCAGCAAGATCATGGAGCAGATCCTCCTGGAACTATACTAAAGCACATGGAGAAGAGAGAGGTGATTTTTGACAGCCAACATGGCTTCACTAAGGGCAAATAGTGCCTAATAAATTTGGTGGCCTTCTACAATGGAGCTGCAATGTTTGTGGATAAAGGAGTGGCAACAGACATCATCTGCCTGGACTTGTGTAAAACATTCAACACTGTCCTACAGAACATTCTTATCTCTAAATTGGAGAGATATATATTTGATGGATGAAACACCTGATGTATAAGGAATTGGCTGGATGTTTTTGCTCTAAGACTTGTGGTCAACATCTCAAGATGGGTGATGACTGGTGTTCCTCAGGGGTAGCTATTGGGACCAATGTTGTTGAACAGCTTTTTCAAAGACTTGGACAGTGGGACTGAGAACACCTCAGCAAGTGTGCTGACAACACCAATCCATCCAGAGGGACTTAGAAAGGCTTGAGAGGGGAACGTGATGAAATTCAACAAGGCCAAGTGCAAGGACTTGTACCTGGGTCAGGGCAGCTTCAAGCACAAATACAGGCTGGTAAGAGAATGGATTAAAAGTAGCCCTGGAAAGAATGAGTTTCTATATTGATATGGTGTATTTAAAAAAAAAAATCTTAATTATTCTAATAATCATCACATTACTTTGAATAAAATAGTGAGTCTTAACACTAACAGAATGAAACCTACTTTTTTAAAAGGTAAAATGAGTCTATTTTTCTTGTTGTTAACTAAACATATATTTTTATTCAATGTTGTGTTAGTGTGCAAAGTAACTGTTTAATTTCTTTAACAAGTGATCAGTAAATCTACATATTTGAAATCTTAATAAGGCTATCTGAAGTGTTAGTTTACAGCACTTCCTTTGACTTAAAATCTGTATAATTTCCCAAGTTTATTTTCCCTTAAAAAAATGGTTGCTGTTTATGATGACAAGCATTATGTTGAGTCTTTAATTGTGAATGTTTATTTTTCCAGAAATGCCTTGAATTTCCTTGACTTCATCTCAGGAAGTTTTTTTATATTTTATTCCATGATTCCCAACATAGGAATCACTAAAACTCCTCTGTTTTTCTTTCAGTCAGAATAATTACCTTGAATCTACTTAAGATTTTTAGCTGTCTGTGATTGGAAATGTGGAAAACGTCATCTCATTCATACTCATTGTAACCCACACTTCATGTGTTGGCTGAGATCTTCATCTGGAGAATCACAGAATCACAGAATCACAGAATCACAAGGTTGGAAAGGACCCATTGGATCATCGAGTCCAACCATTCCTAACACTCCCTAAACCATGTCCCTAAGTACTTCATCCACCCGTTCCTTAAACACCTCCAGGGAAGGCGACTCGACCACCTCCCTGGGCAGCCTGTTCCAGTACCCAATGACTCTTACTGTGAAGAATTTTTTTCTGATATCCAACCTGAACCTCCCCTGACAGAGCTTGAGGCCATTCCCTCTAGTCCTGTCCCCTGTCACTTGGGAGAAGAGGCCAGCTCCCTCCTCTCCACAACCTCCTTTCAGGTAGTTGTAGAGAGTAATAAGGTCTCCCCTCAGCCTCCTCTTCTCAAGGCTAAACAACCCCAGCTCTCTCAGCCGCTCCTCATAAGACTTGTTCTCCAGCCCCCTCACCAGCTTTGTTGCTCTTCTCTGGACACGCTCCAGAGCCTCAACATCCTTCTTGTGGTGAGGGGCCCAGAACTGAACACAGTACTCAAGATGCGGTCACACCAGTGCTGAGTACAGAGGGAGAATAACCTCCCTGTACCTGCTGGTGACCCCATTTCTGATACAAGCCAAGATGCCATTGGCCTTCTTGGCCATCTGGGCACACTGCTGGCTCATGCCACTGGAGATTTAGAGACTGTCCCCAGCTGTTTATAGAAGAGTTCATCAGCAGCTTCTTCTTGGCTGGGTGGTCTGTAACAGACTCCTATCACAAAGTCCCCTTTCTTGTGGGCTCCTCTGATTTTAACCCATAGGCACTCGATCCCGTCCTCACCGTAATCCAGTTCGAGAGTTTCAAAGCACTCTTTGACATAGAGGGCTACCCCGCCTCCTTTCCTACCCTTCCTGTCCCGCCTGAAGAGTTTATATCCCAACATAGCTGTAGTCCAGTTATGGAGTCATCCCACCACGTTTCTGTGATGGCAATGACATCATAGTCACCTTGCCCTACAACAGCTTCCAGCTCATCCTTCTTATTGCCCATGCTGCGTGCATTGGTGTAAATGCACTTCAGCTGGGCTGATGAACCTTCAGCCCTCATAAAGGGAAGAGAGTTTATTCTCGATTGACTGGTCCTTGGAATAACTAATTCCACAGACCCAGTTTCATCCTTACTGTCCCCACTTATACTCGCCCTCACTTGCCCTGTTGTGGTGTACTGGTGGTCCTCTCCAGCACACCATTTCTCAGCCGCCGGTTTCCCACTTCCAGGCTCATTCCCAACTAGCCTGGTCTCCTCCCCTTCCCCCTTCACATCTAGTTTAAAGCTCTATTTAAGAGCCTAACTAGATTTTTAGAGATAACTTTAGTCCCCCTTCGAGACAAGTATGACCTATCCCTAGTAAGAAAACCTGGGGGTGGGTGGGTCACCCCATGATCAAAGAAGCCAAAGCCTCTCTCCTCACACCAGGCTCGGAGCCAGGCATTAATCATCTGTACGTTCCTGACTTCCTGCTCCATATTCCTTAGTATTGGGATGGAGCTAAACACCACTTGCGCTCCAGAGCCCTCAATCATCTTCCCTAAATCCCTGAAGTCTCTTTTGATGGCTTTCAGCTTTCTGCGCTAGATACATGGCTATTCAATTCTCCAATTTCCTTTCAGAAAACATGATTAGATACATAGATATTTAGAGTATATCTACTATTGATTCTAAAACCTTAGTAAAACTTCATTTTGATGAATATTGTTACACTATACCATGAATATTGTCCTGGTTAATAGACCATTTTTTTATGTTATAATTTTTTGAAAGAACATAAGAGTAACTATTTCAGATTATGGTTAGAATAATTTGATATTATGGACAAAACTCAGATGATTTTGCTTACAGACAACTTGAAAGCACAGGCTACAACAAGTCGAGGTGTTTTGTTTCTTTTATGGGAATACTGATGTGGGAGACTGTGAGAAGGCTGTTCTTAGCAGGTTCAGCTGTTATGGCATACATCAGACAGCAGCTGCTGGAATTGCACTATTTATTTACTCTTAAATTTATCAAAAAATCACGAAAAAGCCCTTAAAACAAAAACCTGCAAAAAAATCCTATTAAAAAACCCTAAACTCCAGACTCCTAAAGGAAAGAAACCTCAGCTGAAACTGCTTAAATTCTTTCAGATCTGCTGAATATTGTTTGATGTTATTTTCTATCCCCTACTCCCTGCTCCCATTAAATGGATAGTAATTCCTTTAAAATTGTAGAATGCAGAATTATTTGGATAAATGTTTCTCTATGGATCTGGAAGGCTTTATATAAATCTGGAATCTTTAATTTCTCTATAGCTAAGGCTTTCCACATCAGCTGCATTTCTGCTGTTCCCATATTTTAGATTTGGAGTGACCAAACAATGAGCATGAAGATTTTTGGAGTGGAAAAGGGATTTTTTTCAGATTTCTCCCTCTTGGAGAATTGCTGAAAACACCATCATGTACAGGGCAAAATGCAACACTCATAGGTTTCCCAGGAGAATAATAAAATAGTACTATAAATTATTCATAATGTATAAACTTTCTGCATGTGAAAGGAGGTTAGAGACGTTTCTGTTTCGTGAACTAAGGCTATTCTCTTTGTACTGTATAAGGCGTACACGAGGAAACAAAATACTGTCATCTCAGCAAGGTTAGATTAATGCTGTTTTAGATTCACTTAGATTAAATAAAGAAAATCTTTTCAAACCTTTGAGGGTAATATTCTTATTGGCACAGATGTTCCTCAATTTCTTATAAAGAGGTTATACCTGTTTCCATTGCAGTACAGTTTTCAAGTTGCTGTCATTTCCATTTCAGCTGCAGGAATGTAATCATAATCCATTGTACTCACTAAAAAATGGCCTCCTGAACCAGGCAAAATGGCCATCATTTTGCATATGCTTTTTGTCCCCAGATTGAAAACAGCCTAAGTATCTACGCTCCAACAGGCAGCCTTGGAGAAGATAAGGAAAGATTTGTATTATTTATAGCATCAAGCCAGCAATCTTTACAGTGGATGTTGTTATATTGCTCTGGCTATAGTATTTGACAGTAATACCACCTTAACAGGCTTTTTTTCATTGGATGGCCAACACTAAAAGTTCAGGTCTAATGTGCACTTCCCAGTACGCTTCAAGCAAACTTACTTGTTCAAGTTACCTTTGCTGAGTTTCTTTTTTAAAAAAACAACTGTTCATCTCTCCAGTGTAGTTCATAATCAACTGTTAAATTTACAAATGGCAGAAGTTAAGATAAATCATCTCTGCAGATATACTTTAATAAGTAGTTGAAAGTGGTAATTTCTTCAGCTGGTGTACTTATTTCCAAAGCAATGTATGTCAGACACTTCAAAGAAATCTAAAAGCCTCTCAAAAATTGCAGTGGTTGTAATTGTAACAAGCAAACCATGTCAGGGTCAACTCTTATTTCACTGAAAATAAAGTTTATAATGCAACAGTGCATAATATTGTACTGTTATATAAGCAAGTGGAACAGATAACAACATATTGGGCCTGTTTAGCCTGGAGAAGAGAAGGCTCAGAGAAGATCTTATAGAACCATAGAATCATAGAATCACCAGGTTGGAAAGGACCCACTGGATCATCGAGTCCAACCATTCCCAACACTCCATTAAATCTTGTCCCTAAGCACTTCATCCACCCGTTCCTTAAACGCTTCCAGGGAAGACGACTTGACAACCTCCCTCGGCAGCCTGTTCCAGTGCCCAATGACTCTTTCTGTGAAGAACTTTTTTCTGATATCCAGCCTGAACCTTCCCTGGCAGAGCTTCAGGCCATTCCCCCTTGTCCTGTCCCCTCTCACTTGGGAGAAGAGCCCAGCTCCCTCCTCTCCACAACCTCCTTTCAGGTAGCTGTAGAGAGCAATAAGGTCTCCCCTCAGTCTCCTCTTCTCCAGGCTTGACGGAGACCAGCTCACAGGGATGCCTAAATCGACAGACGGACTACCGCTCTGGTGGCAAGTAGCAACATTTTATTCTCCAAACGGAGTTTTTATACTCTTCTGGTTGAGATAACATCGTACTTGTATGCACTGTTTACATACTTTATTATTATTCTTGTCGTGAGAAAGCAGGCTCTATAAGCTCTACAAACAAGGGTCTACGCGTCTGTCCAGAGTTCACATAACATCCTTAACTAAATCTGCAGGTGTTCCTGGAGTGTATACATTTAGCGTGGGCCCTGGAATGGGGAGAAACACATTATACTGCCAAGAACCTCTGTGTCCTCATCCTCCCTTCCAGGAGGAGCGGCTTTTAATCTCAGCACAGTTTTCTGTTATCGACCCTTTCAGGCCCCACAGAACACTGCTCTCAAGGCCTCTGGCTTCATCATTCTGCTTTTGACCCTTTCAGGCCCTCAGAATGTATAATGGTTCTCCTCACAGGCTAAACAAACGCAGCTCTCTCAGCCGCTCCTCATAAGACTTGTTCTCCAGCCCCCTCACCAGCTTCGTTGCTCTTCTCTGGACACACCCCAGAGCCTCAACATCCTTCTTGTGGTGAGGGGTCCAGAACTGAACACAGTACTCAAGGTGCAGTCTCACCAGTGCTGAGTACAGAGGGAGAATAACCTCCCTGGACCTGCTGGTCACGTCATTTCTGATACAAGCCAAGATTCCATTGGCCTTCTTGGCCACCTGGGCACACTGCTGGCTCATGTTCAGTCGGCTGTCAACCAACACCCCCAGATCCTTCTCTTCCGTGCAGCTCTCCAGCCATTCTTCCCCCAGTCTGTAGCACTGCATAGGGTTGTTGTGCCCCAAGTGCAGGACCCAGCATTTGGCCTTGTTAAACTTCATGCCACTGGTCTCAGCCCAGCAGTCCAGCCTTTTCAGATCCCTTTGCAGAGCCTCCCTACCCTCCAGCAGATCCACGCTTCCTCCCAGCTGAGTGTCATCCGCAAATTGGCTGAGGGTGCACTCAATGCCTTCATCCAGGTCATTGATAAAGACATTGAACAGGGCTGGACCCAGTACTGAGCCCTGAGGAACTCCACTTGTGACTGGCCTCCAGCTGGAGTTAACTCCATTGACCACCACTCTCTGGGCCCGGCCATCCAACCAGTTTTCAACCCAGGAGAGTGTGCGCCTGTCCAGGCCAAAGGCAGACAGTTTCCTAAGCAGAATGCTGTGAGAAACTGTGTCAAAGGCTTTACTGAAGTCCAAGAACACTACATCCACAGCCTTTCCCCCATCCAGTAGTCGAGTGATTTTGTCATAGAAGGTGATCAGGTTAGTTTGGCAAGATCTGCCCTTTGTAAACCCATGTTGACTGGGCCTGATCACCCGGTTCTCTTGCATGTGCTTCATGATAGCACTCAAGATTTCCTCATTACCATGACCTTCTCCAGCACTGAAGTGAGATTGACAGGCCTGTAGTTCCCCGGATCCTCCCTGCAACCCTTCTTGTAGATGGGCACAACATTAGCCAGCCTCCAGTCTAGTGGAACTTCCCAGTCAGCCAGGATCGCTGGAAGATGATGGAAGGGGCTTTGGAAAGGACACCCGCCAGCTCCTTCAATACTCTTGGGTGGATCCCATCCGGCCCCATAGACTTGTGGGTGTTTAGCTGGACAAGCAAGTCTCTAACCACCTCCTCTTGGATCATGAGAGCCTCATTCTGCTCCTCTAGCTCCTGGCTTTGTACACAGAGGGAACCACTTTCCTTGCTATTAAAGACTGAGGCAAAGAAGGCATTGAGTACCTCAGCCTTGTCCTTAACCCCTGTCACTGTTGTTCCTTCTGCATCCAGTAGGGACTGAATATTCTCCCTAGTCCTCCTTTTCTTGTTAATGTATTTATAGAAAAATTTTTTACTATCTTTCACAGACTTGGCCAGTCTGATTTCTAGTTGGGCCTTAGCCCTCCTGATTTTTTCCCTGCACGATCTCACTTCCTCCCTGTAGTCCACCCAAGACACCTGCCCCTTCCTCCAAAGCTCATAGACCTTCTTCTTCTTCTTTTTGATGCATCTCAAGATCTCCCTGCTCAACCAACCTGGCTTTTTCCCCTGCCGACTCCTTTTCTGGAACATGGGGATGGTTTGCTCCTGAGCTGCAAGGATTTCATTTTTTAAGAGTGCCCAACACTCGTGGGCTCCCTTGCCCTGAATGACTGTCTCCCATGGGACTTTGCCAACCAACCTTCTGAACAGTCCAAAGTCTTCCTGCTGGAACTTTAATGCAACTGTTTTGCTAATCCCCTTCTTTATCGACCTTCCAGTACCTGAAGGGGCTACAGAAAAGCTGGAGAGGAGCTATTCATAAATGCTTGTGGGGATAGGACTGGGGGGAATGGATATAAACTGGAGAGGGGCAGATTTAGACTGGACATTAGGAAGAATTTCTTCACCATGAGAATGGTGAGACACTGGCACAGATTGCCGAGGGTGGTTGTGGCTGCCCCATCCCTGGAGATGTTCAAGGTCAGCTTGGATGGGGCCTTGGGCAGCCTGATCTAGTGGGATGTCCCTGCCCATGGCAGGGGAGTTGGAACTGAGTGATCTTTAAGGTCCCTTCCAACCCTTGTTCTATGATACTATGATATTTGCAGCAACAGCCAAACACGCCAAATGTAACACAGCAAACAGTGACAGAGGGGGGAAAAAGGCCTGTTTGCTCAGGTCCTACACACGGTCTGTGACAATGCTCATTACAGAACTTGCATATCTTCTTTTCAACTACCAGGCTTGATCAATAGTACATGGGAAAGAAAGAACCAGTAATGAAAATTAGAAATTCCTCAAGCTTCACTTTCTGTTCGTAGTTAGATCAAACTAATATTAGAGGCAGAATTGATATATCTAAATCTTTATAGAAAATGCTACAGCTTAATAGGGTGAGTTCCTTTTTTAGCTGAATTTCTGTTATCACACTTACAGGTCTGGATGTGAAATGACAGTACCATTATTGTTATCACTGTTCTTTATCTGCTGAATGAGAGTTGAGCTATAGCAATGTAAAACTTCTGTGACAAATTCCCAAACCATGGTTAACTCACCTAGCTTCAGATCTTATTAAATAAAAATTAAGATTCCACTATGCCTGTTGGCAAGTTTTTCTGAAGCTTAATATTTTTAAGATTTTCTGTGAATATTACAGTTTTCTTAACTGTATTTTTCTCTTAACAGCAATATATTACTACAAACAATCCTTGGGATTTCTTCCTATTACTGTCATTTGAAATACAGACAAAACACAAAACCCTTTGTCCTACTGCATGGTAACTTTTTCCCCACCCTCTAGAATAACTTGCCCCAGTTCCATACTTCTTCACTTGCTAATCCAATGCTTGCAATTTCATCTCATCTTATGTTGAATAATTCCTGTTTTTTCTACCTCATTTGCCACTCTGTCCTTGTTCCCTTGCCCAGGTTCCCTCTTTGAATTATTCTGCTCTTTCAGCTCTTCACCCACTGTCATTCTCTTCCACTTTTGCTCATATTCATTTGTATAAATGCATTGAATTCGTGGCTACATATCACAATTTACTTAAAGTTATGATTTACAGTTTCTTGTCACCAAATCTCAACTTCCATCATAAAATTTCAACACAGTTCAAAGGAAACAAAAGTATGAAAATGTTGTTAGTTGTAGTTTTCAGCTTTGCAAAGAAAATACATTCTCCTCTCTGTGGGAATAAAACTAAATGTGGGGAAAAATGGTGACCCTAAACTTTTCTGAATACTTCTCCCCCACAGGCTGAGTACAAGGCAGTTTTTCTTTAAAAGTGAAGTCAGTGGAGATACAGCATGTACAGATGCAGCAATCTTTTCATCAGAAAAAAATCCAGGAAGTACGTCTTGCCCTGTGAAGTGGGGAATGGGACATTTGGAGATGGACGGATCCAGCCCCGACTCCAAGGAGCACGGTACCCAAGGACAACTGCCCAATTGTTTTCCAAGAAGACAAATCGCAGCTGCTGCTGCTCTGACAATCTTGCCCTCCACTTGAACTGTACTCATTATAACATCATAGTAATATCATTCTAATACTAAAACCTCCACACCAAAGGTTTCTCTCCTCCTCCTTGTTTCTGAGGCAAACCACAGCCTTAACCACTCCTATTGGGCATGTGCAATTATGTTTTGGCACTCAAAATGAGAACTTTTCCCCACCACTCATGAGGATTTAACATAATGACTTCAGTCATTTATGCTCCATCTAAAACTCTTCACCAAATGTTCAAGTTACAAAAATGAAAACAAAGGGGAAAGTGGTGGGAGAAAGCATCATCAAAACTTTTGGGATCAGCTGATATGTCATCTCCATCTCCCCTACCACCAAAACTGGGACGCCATTTTGGATAAGACTTTTGAGTTACATGCACTAAAAACATATATCTTAACATTAAGCTGATTGTTAGTATCTCTCTATACTTTGATCTTAATTGCATATTTTTTTTACCTGCATATTGCTATTATCTATGCTGGGGTGCTTGACTTTCTATGTGTTTTCATGAACAGCAGCTTATCCCCAGCCACCACTGAACCCTTATTTAGTCATGAATTGTTACAATCAATTATTCTCAATAAAATTGATTTATACATATATTGCACATTGTTTATATATATGCAAGTCTCAGGGATCCTGCTAACTCTTAAAGAGGATTTAAAGGGAATTTCCGATTTAAACTCAAGAAGCTAAGCAAGATTAATTTTCTTTGCAAGATCGCTTATAAGAACACAAGTGCAGCAATACTGAGCAAGCTGGACAATACTAATTGTCGTGTGATTGCTCAGTGTTTGCTGCAACCCAGCAAGGCGGACCATATATTTTCATTCTTGTGAGATTGTTGTAGAAAAGGGTTAAACCCCAAGTACAGTGGTGTAAAAGCAAACTGGATAATATCAATTGTCATTGTGTGATTGCTCAGTGTTTACAATG
Organism: Cuculus canorus; assembly: GCF_017976375.1. NCBI lineage: Eukaryota > Metazoa > Chordata > Aves > Cuculiformes > Cuculidae > Cuculus > Cuculus canorus. The sequence goes on from NC_071441.1 coordinate 50,633,031, forward strand.
ACTCAACAAACTAAGCAGTTTATTTCTGTTCTTGCGAGATTTTTGGAGAAAGGATTAAGGTGATTGGTAAACCATTTCTCTGAAGTCTCTGCTATTTTAACTTAAGTTGTGACACTGTCAAGCGTGGTCTTGAAAAATGATCTTTATAAACAACAGCTTTGCTCAGATTTCTAGCAGGAATGTACTTGTTTCTTGCTCAGAAGAACACAGACATGAACAGCCTCTTATTATATACACCATACAGCTCTAGTTTTAATTCCCTTTAAAACAATCTAATCTGAAAAAATGGTATTTCGAAATATTAATTGGAATAAGGATAATGGGTTTGCTTTCATCTTCATGGTCTTCTTGTTTCCTGTGAACTTTTATACAAGAGCCATTTGGTCCTCAAACCATTCTAAGAAAAGGCCAATGTGATATAATACTTATTCAGTTGTGTCAGGGCAGATGCTTAAAATTAATAGCTCCAAAAGTATCATCAAATCTTTTTGATCTTGTTACTGCAGTTGAAACAAATTAGAGTTCTCCACTGCATGAGGAAAAACAATGCCGTCTGATTTGTGGTGCAAGAGAAGCGAGTGGTCTGTGATGTTAACAAGTGTAGAAAGGAGTTACTACGCTTTTACAAATAGTGTACAAAAAGAGAACTGTACAGTATTTAATAGTTTGGGTTACACAAGGGAAATAGTAAAAATAATAAATTACTATCCTTTTCTACCCTTGTCCATGATTCTTAGCCCCAACTTGAACTTTCTCTCTTCCTGAAGTAATCTCCTTTGTCTCATTTAAAGTGTTGTCCTCACCCAATCTTGCATGAGCTTATTTGAGCACAGAATCACAGAATCACAGAATCACAAGGTTGGAAAGGACCCATTGGATCATCGAGTCCAACCATTCCTAACACTCCGTTAAATCTTGTCCCTAAGCATTTCATCCACCCGTTCCTTAAACACCTCCAGGGAAGGCGACTCGACCACCTCCCTGGGCAGCCTGTTCCAGTACCCAATGACTCTTACTGTGAAGAATTTTTTTCTGATATCCAACTTGAACCTCCCCTGGCAGAGCTTGAGGCCATTCCCTCTTGTCCTGTCCTCAGTCACTTGGGAGAAGAGCCCAGCTCCCTCCTCTCCACAACCTCCTTTCAGGTAGCTGTAGAGAGTAATAAGGTCTCCCCTCAGCCTCCTCTTCTCCAGGCTAAACAACCCCAGCTCTCTCAGCCGCTCCTCATAAGACTTGTTCTCCAGCCCCCTCACCAGCTTCGTTGCTCTTCTCTGGACACACTGCAGAGCCTCAACATCCTTCTTGTGATGAGGGGCCCAGAACTGAACACAGTACTCAAGGTGCGGTCTCACCAGTGCCGAGTACAGAGGGAGAATCACCTCCCTGGACCTGCTGGTGACCCCATTTCTGATACAAGCCAAGATGCCGTTGGCCTTCTTGGCATTCTTTTTATATACTGGTATTTTTAAGACTGAGAGTTGCACTTGTCAAAGCATAGAAGTTATTATTTCTGACCAAATTGCAGCATCTGTGGGAGGAAAGATATATCAGTAGAAGACTCGTTCTCAGAAGAAAGGTCTCTGAGAAGACTGCATAGACCAAACTTTGTTCTACCTTGTTCTGAAAAGCTGAACTCCAATTCTGAAGTTGTAATGTCGAAACAACTAGTTATTTTGTATGAAGAACCCAGATCATGGATTAACCATACTGAAGACATTCAAAGCAAATGCAGGGTTTTTTCTTGTCCACTAGTACTGAGTTCTAAGAAAAAGTGGGTTAAAAAATCTGGGAATGCATTCATAAGAAAAAAAAAGCAAAGCAAACCAAAGGGAAATAAAGGCATTGCATTAAAATCTGACTTCTGTCTCCACATCAACTAAATTACATTTCATGCAAGATCCGTTGTTTCCATATTTCCAAGACAACCACAAGTGGCAGCAGTCTTTCTTGGGAAAGATCTGAGTTAGAGTATCATGGTCTCCTTAATTATACAGGTATCCAAAGAAAGAAAATTTCCACCCAGCTCTCTCAAAAGCTGTAATTACTACAAAATCATGAGAGGGCCTCTTGTACTGGTGAGTGCAATATTTTTAAGAATTAAACCAAGCTGTGATTTTTGAGATGATAAAGTAGACTAAAAACCTGTTTATAGTAAATTTTACTGTGTTGTATATACATAGTAGCTAACGTCCTCTGCCCTCTATTGGGTGACCATGATCACAAACAGATCTAGTTATGCCACTTGCAATTAAAATCTTTGTCTCACTGAAAACGCTTTAGATGTTTTGTTTTTCAGTCCAGAAATTTTAACTTCTTTGGCTTAATTAATTTCTCATTAATTTTTATGGCTGCCAAAGCAGAGAGATATCTCCTTTAGGAATCCTTCCCGGTATAAATGTAAATGCAAATATGCTCCAAATAAAGCAAAATTAAATATGCCATAATATCTTTTTTATTGTTTACTTTTCACTTCAAGTAGAAATTGATCTGATTTTGTGTTTACTACATTATTTTAACTGTTTAAATTAATACATATGTGAAAGGAAATTTAAGTAATTTGAGATAACCTAAAACCAAATTATGTTGGCCAATTCATGACCCAATTGTATTGAAAAAGATATTACACTAGCCTTTGCTAAAACTATAGTCATCTTGTAGTTTGGGGATTTTTTTTTTCCCTCTTTGGCTTGTTTTTTGTGATTTTTTAAAATGATCTACTGGGAAGCACTGTAAGAATAATTATCAGAAGTGAAGGATGCAAAACTGACTCTTTTTTGAGAAAGAGCTCTATCTTTCAAATTTTAAATTCTTCAGATCATAACAACCAGTTTTATTCTTAGAGTGCACATCTCTTATTTATTTTTTTATGTTAGGCCTTTTTAAAAAAAAATACGTATGAAACCTAACAAATGTGACTGTCTGGTAAAATATTTTTATCCTTTTTTTTTCCTACACTTCATAGAAATACAAAATGAATGAGATTGGCAGGCATCCATTAAGATCTCTAGTCCAATCCCAGTGCTCAAGCAGGTTGTCCTACAGTAGATTGCTGAGAATTGTGTTCAGTCATCTGTTGAATATCTTCAAAGATGGAGACTCCACAGCTTCCTCAGCTAGTAGACTTTATTTTCTTAAATATCTTGTTACAATTGTTCTTAAAAGGTAGCGTCACTTTCTTATACAAACCATATTCTGCCTATATATGGTGAATTAAAGAAAAATATTGCTCATGTTAAGGAAAACTGAATTACAAAAAAAATAAGACTACGAGAGATAACATTCAAATTTTTAATATATTTTTTACCTAATGAAATACTTTGATATCTGTAAGATATCATCTGCTTTTCCTCTCCTGTAAAACTACTTCTATTTTTATAAATTTGAATAAGCAAAATTGCTTTCCAGGTGGCATGTTCTATTACTGAATTGAGTACAAATAATACATTTAATGAAATAACTCTTTTTAGTTCATTCAGATTATTTTTCTTTCTTTACTCTTGTATTTACGTATTACTTCATTCATTTTTCTTGCTTTAAATCCAAGCTTCTCTGTAATTTTCAAAGCTTTCCTTAGCAACATGCTTCCTTCTGTTTGATGCTTATTCTTTAGTCTCCTGTCTACACAAGACTTCTTTTAATTTCAGGGTTTTCTTCACAGTCCAATATGCTCAGAACAGCTTCCCAGATAATCTTTGTTATTCTCCCACTCATTCATTCTTGTAAACACTTCCACAAACCTACTTTTTCTGGAAAAAAAAGTCTTCAGTTATACTGGTATAAGTATTATAGAACAGTTAATGATTCAGAATAGCATTTATCAAAGTTCATCTGAACACTTGAATGAATTTGCATAAGCTATTAGGTGCTCCTTATTAATTATGATGCACAAGTATTCTCCTGAAATAAATCAGCAAAGAAACTTTTTCTGAACCAGTGAATTTGCGGAAAACCTGCACTAAATTTCAGAATTCTTAATTCTCAGGTATAGAAGTATGCTCAAATGCTATGATATATTTCATTATTTTAAATAGGCATATCTTTACATAAAGACTGTGAGATTAGGAAATTTTATCCCGGTATTATGCTTAGGAAACTGGAGCATATCAGTTAAGTCTGTGTTTTTAGGTAGGGCAGTATCAAGGACTCTCTTTTACTTTGTGAAGCTGCATGTTGGGAAGGCCATGACAACACTATAGTGAATCTCTTGTGTGTCTCATAAGCCATGGTGACCTCATGAGAATAAGATTTAATGACTGGTTTGTGTGCTTTGTCGAAGCAACTGAAACGGTGTGAGGCCACATGGCAGATGTTTAGAACAGCATAAAATAAGTATGTATTGAAATTGTGAACGCAAGAAGAAGCACACAAGCATTTGGGATTAATATTGCAGGACTGCATAGGGTTGAAAAGACTACAATAGATCTGGACTAATCTTTCTGCTTGTTATTAATGGTTCCTGACACATGCCCATAAAGGTGTAGTTAGCCAAATGCTACCAAAGATCTAGTTCAAACTAATATGGAGAATTATAAGACTAGTGAATAAAGTTGTTCTTTGAGCTTATTATGCCCATATAAGAGAGGAAGCAAAAAACTCTTGGTAGACTTACAGGAAATCTGCTGTAGAGTAAAGAACTATATGCAGGCTTTCCTCTGCAAAAGAGCCTTGATTGTCCTCAAAATCTTACCTCAGGCTTAAGAGCAGGCCCCTGCTTTCGAAATGGTGTAGAAAAAACCTCCAGTACAAATGTCATTTCATAACTACTCAGCTTGGGAGTCCAAGAAGAAATGCTTCAAGTTCTACATATAAGAGGTGCTGGCAGTGAAGTTACTTCAGTTCCTGATGCAAAGAAAAATAATACTACATGTATACATTTTTTTCCGGGTGATTGATGTGAATGATGTGGGCAAAGTAGTGGCAGTTATCTGGAGCTTAGGTTCTACCAGAAAGTATTACAAGAAGAATTGTATACAAATTCTAGCAAAACTTTTTAGTGACCACTGACAGTGAATGAAGGAACTCTTTGTATGTTATTGAATATAAAATTTACTTTTCAATTACAAGTAGTTTATCCAGGCCCAAACAGGTCGATTCATTTATTCTGCTTTCCGCACAGCCATCCTTACATTGCTGTTGCCAGTTTTGCACCACTCTTCCCCGTCTCTATAGTAACGTGTTAATTGTTGTATAAGAGACTGCATGACACAGGATATTCAATCAGTATATATGGTAATAGCTCAGAATAAGATGTTCTGGAAGTGGACTACAAGACTTAGCCTATCAATAAGTTATTTTTAAAAACTGCATCTGCAGGTAGTATCTCTTTTTAATTGATGTTTGGTACTCTCTTGTGTCTACTTTTGGTTTGACTATATGTCAAGCAGTTGCTGAGTAAGGGAACAGAGACTTTCTAAGACACGAGAAAGTAAAGAGAAAATGTTGGAAGGGGATGAGTTCAAGGTAAATTGTCATTCTTATGTGTGTTTCTATACATAATTAATAGAAGAGAGAAAGTTCTTTTCTTAAAATAGCTTCTGAATGATTAGCTGGTAGGTAGTAACCACAAATGCATTAGACTCTCACTCAGCAATAAGAGCAGCATGTTTCTTTTGTGATCATTGTAGTGCAGAAGTCTGGTTACATATGCAAATAATAAAACAAACTAAAATGCCTTTGGCAGGTATTAGCAAATAATAAGTTATCATACGATATTGTGATCTCACTTTCTATTGTATTGTTGTATTGCAGCTGGGTGGTTCATACAGATCTTCTGTGAGATTTCCTAAACAAATCACTGTCAAGAATGAGACTAATTTTGTGACAATTTTTACCAGATAAAGTAAACATTCAGACAAATAAACTCCTCATCCCTCTTTGGTCTCAAATACCAGAAATGTAAATATTACTGGTTCAATTCAAAATACTTGAATTGCACTTAATCTTAGTTGCACGGAAAAATCTCAACTTCCACTATAAGGATTTATCCTAGGCTTCATTTCTCAGTTGTGCTCAGGATCTAGCTACAGTTCAAATGTAGCTTCTACAAAGCATGATTTCATACTGTGGGCTGGTTTAAAATCCATTTCAACTATCACTGTACAATCAGCATAGCTATGAGGTTGTTCACAGAACCTCCAGAAATGTCAGAAATTACTTTCCACATCTTTTCTGTTGCATCTCACAATTCAAAATGGATATGGGTTAAGGCAGTATGTGTATCACTGAAATGTCAGAAACACACACTGGTATACCCTTAGTTATTATTGAGTTCTCAGTACTTAGTGTTTGTTTCTAGATAGTATGATGTGGTTAGAGAGAGAGACCATTTTTTTTTTGAACTCTTTAATAAATCTTATCTGTGGGAAGAGGATGCATAGGTGATGATTGTGGAAGGATATGCAGGAGGAACCTCAGCTTCTCAAAGAGGCTCGATGTTCCCCACATGCAACAAATGAAGCAGCAGGAGGTCTAACTTCTGCACCCAGACACTAGAACTGCCTTTGTGTAAATCACTTGCATCCTTGTCCAGAATGCACAGCAGTAACGGGAATGCTCCTTGCCCAAAGACACCTTGCTGTATTCAGGTGGTTTGAAGTTTTTTTGTCTGTAATTTAGCATTTACTACAGCTGACAAATGTACATTGTCAATTTTCCACTTGTTGTGGTGCAGTGGATATTTCTGTATGCTGACACTGACATTTGCATTTTTATTTTTGTCTTGATGAAGATCCTTGCCACTCAAACAGTAGACAGATATTCGTGTGCTTGGCAGTCTTAAGGTGCAGAAAACAAGAAAAGCTGCTGTGGTGGTTCACTTACTGAGTGATGCAAGCCACTGCTATGCAACAAGCATCTTCAATTAGAAAGCTTCAGTCATGCCTCAGTGCTGAAGAAATTTTCCTGTTATACATCCAGGTTGTCGATTTGTAACGAGCTACATTGGCACATGATTATGTGTCACTGCCTTAGTCACCTTTGATGTGTGGCTGTGTCCATTTCTTGAGGAACTTAAAAAGATGAGGAAAGAAGTAGTTCAAGTGGAAATCTTAAACTTTGGAGGTGTTTCTTGTGAAAGAGCAGTGATTTATTCTTTGTTAAGGAAGTGTTATTTAGAAAGGAGAAAATGGTACTTGCCAAATAAAATAAGAATCTATATTTCCAGGGTCCTTGAAGAAGATTCTTTTAGGGAAAAAGAATGGGAAGTTGTGGGAATGATATCCTGCACAGCTTTAATGTCTCATCTGCCTTTTTCCAAGTCCAGATGAAGGACTTCCTTTCTGTGCAGTTGTGGTCTCACGGATATTGTCCAAAACAGCTAAGTATACTAAGAAAATGAAAATTTTGGAGACCCCCCCGTGTATGATAAGCATTTTCTCCTGTCCTATGTACAATAACATGTTATCAACATTAAGTGTGCAATAAAAAAAACCTTTAAAAAACCATGATATAAACAGCTGTTGTCATCTCCTTTGTATAAGTAAGGAGCTGAAGTACATTCAACATAAAAGCACTTTAAAAACACGAAGAAATATTAAATGTTGGAAGCAACTTTAAAAGAGTTAAGCATTCCAAAACCATGTCACATATTCTTGGTATTTCAGTTTTTAGATATATAATGCAAATCAATGGATGGTCTTTAAAAGGTTTTAGAAAGCTACAGCTCCTTCCTCTTCTTTTCACAAATAATATTTCCTTAAGAACTAAGCAAAAAAATATTTTTAATGTGACCAAATAGTTCTTATGAAATATTTCTTTTGAAATATTTAGCTGTCAGATCCCAGCATCAACTACTTTATTTCATCCTGTGGATTTACTATACCACAGTTTATCTACTTCTGTTTCAATCTGCTCTGACTGACCCGACATTTCTGAACTTTCAATCTGAGACCATGATTGGGCATTCGGAAGAGTGGTCTGTCTACAAGACTTTCAAATTGCTAGTCTTGATTCATAATTACTCGTTTAGCCCTCTTTCATTAGCTGCAACTTGACAAAGGGTCATGGTGGAAGCTAGAATTTTGCCATGCTCTAGTTTCTTTTGGCGTGATATAGCAAAGGTAAAAACCAATGAAGAATGAAAGAAGTGAGGACAATCCATCTGATTCCAGACTGAGATTAAGAAGTTATATTTAGGTGTACTATTGATAATATTATTTTGCAGGTTTGGAACAGTTTTTTGATTTTTAGAACAAAATGTTTATATTGTACTTTATGTAAAGCTCCTGGAAGGTTCTATGATTCTGTGAAAATAGAGACCAATACCTTGGTTTCAGCAAAGGACCATTTTGAGTTACATGGCTGCCCCTAAACAAATAATAAGGTATTTTTTGAAGATAACACAGACTATGGGAAAACATATTCTGTTAAGGCAAGCAGTGCACTTCTGCAGTGGTAGGGGCTAAGTGTCTCTGGATAAATACACTGCAAAATGAAAAATCAGAGGTTGATGGAATATCAAGGGATTTGCTGGCAGGAAATAAAACTGCCTAGAAAGACACTACTGCACTTGAACAGTTTCTAGGAGACTTTTGAAACAATAGGGGCAGCAAAGATCAAAACAACATGTACTTTAGGCTGGGCACCGATATTCCATTATTTGCAAGTATTTTGCTGATGGGTGAAGTTTAGTCTGATGGTTCTGAAGCCAGCATAAATGCTTAAGGTGTATGAGTGGGTAATTTCAGAGGGACACCAAGGGATTGCAGACTGCATGCAATCCTTTAGACCCCAAAGTACAGCTTTGAAATAGTCTTTCAAATGAGTATTATAGAAATATGAAAGATGAAACTTAAGATTTTTGCCAAACAGGTAAAAAATGCATAGACTTGGAGAAGTGATACTAGTCCAGTTTGTGGATTGTTCAGTTCTCCGTATTTGACTGCCTTTATTCTTTGCACCTTGAGCATTTTCAGTTTTTGTGAAGGCATCGCTCAACTATGTAAGCCTGCACAGAAATCCCTTTTGTCCAATTGCTCTCAATGGCAATTGCTTTTCTAACTACTGCTGGAGCAATTTATGATGAACGTGATACAAGACAATGCATTGTACTGAAAGAAAGATGGCATGAAATGTCATAACTTGGTAAGGCAAATGAAAAGCATACATTGGCTTTCTCCACCTTTTGCAAGTGAAACAAAGGTGAAAAATGAGGTTTGATGCATTTATGAAGAGAGGCCTTTTCCAACTCAAAGAGCATGGATTCCTCCTCTTGTAGCATTAGAGCATTAGAGCTTGGTGATCTCTAGCAGTGACTGATGCATTGTCTTCTACAGGTAACAACTGAGTGAGTGGAAAGAGAAAACTAATATAAAAAACTTTTTTTAAAGACAAGATTAGAAAGGTGAGGCACTCTATGGGTCTCCTTCTTATCCTAGGTGTGGGAATAAGTGGGCTGGCTCATCATCGAAGTCTCCAGATGATTGAAACAGTGGAGAGAGTAACAAAGAGATCGAAATGCCATCCATCAAGTCATGTACACAATGTTTGGCACACCATAACAGCCCTATCAACCATTGCATGCTACAGAGCAGTTTCTTTTTTTAAGAAAAAACATGAAGAATGACATGCAGATAATAGGGAGATAGAAGAAAAGCTAAAAGAAAAACAAATACATTTCTTGGTATATAAAGAAACTACCAAAGTAAAAAACCAAATAATTTCAAAATTAATATCTTTTGCTTAGAATTTTTTTTTTTTTTAATTTAAGTGCAAGTCCCAAACCTTATGCTTCACAAGGTTTTACTAATGCAGTTAATATACTTTCAGGTGACATTCCTTGGTTTATCAGGGAAAGATGACTCTGGCCTTTCTCCAATAATAAAACAGAATAGTTCAGTCAGAAGGGACTTACAGCAGTTACCTACTCCAACTGTCCTAGTGCTGCTTTTTGGCAAACTGCGAAATTCCCACAAGCTTCTGAGTGAGTGGAGTGTACTCAAGAGCCACCTAGGGTGAAGCATCTGGCATGTTCTGGAGTATCACTTCCTGGAAGAAGAATAAAGCCAAGTGAGACTACTGAGTGGTACCTCATTCACTGTTCTTCTCCTGAAGAGAAGATTTGATGTAATGATTATTCGTATGTCCTAACTAACACAGCTTCATCTGAACTATATAGTAGAATCATAGAATCAAATAGCTTGGGCTGGAAGGGACCTTAAAGATCATCTAGTTCCAACTCCCCTGCCATGGACAAGGACACGTCCCACTAGATCAGGCTGCCCAAAGTCTCTTCCAGCCTGGCCTTGAACATCTCCAGGAAGGGGGCATCCACAGCCACCCTGGGCAACTTGTGCCAGTGCCTCACTACTCTCATAGTAAAGAAATTCATCCTTAAGTCTAATCTAAATCTGCTCCTCTCCAGTTTGTAGCTATTGCCCCTAGTCCTATCACTGCAAGCCTTTGTAAGCGGTCCCTCCCCAGCTTTCTTGTAGGCCCCCTTCAGGTACTGGAAGATTGCTATAAGATCTCCTCTGAGGGTTCTCTTTTCCAGGCTGAACAACCCCAACTCCCTCAGCCTGTCCTAGTAGGGAAGGTGCTCCAGCCCTCCAGCCATCTTTGTAGCCCTCCTTTGGATCTGTTCCAACAGCTCCATATCCTTCTTACATTGAGGATTCCAGAATTGGACACAGTATTCCAGATGAGGTCTCGCAAGAGAGGAATAGAGGGGCAGAATCACCTTCCTCTACTTGCTGGCCACGCTTCTTTTGATGCAGCCCAGGATACGGTTGGCCTTATGGGCTGTGAGAATGTGTTGCCGGCTTATGTTTAGCTTCTCAATAACCAGCACCCCAAGTCCTTCTCTGCAAGGCTTTTCTTGATCACTGACATTTGCACAGGCCCACTTTTCAGGCCCGTCCAGGTCCCTCTGGATGACATACCATACTTCTGGTGTGGCAGCTGCACCACTCAGCTCGCTGTCACCTGCAAACTTGCTAAGGGCGCACTCAATCTCGCTATCTATATCATCGATGAAAATGTTAAACAGTACTGGTACCAGTATAGAACTCTGAGGAACACCACTTGTCACGGATCTCTATCTGGACATTGAGCCATTGACTGAAACTCTCTGAAAACGACCACCCTACTAGTTTCTTATCCACCTTACTGTCACCCATCAAATCCATATCTCTCAAATTTAGAGAGAGGGATATTGCTGGGGACCATGTCATAGGCTTTACAGAAGTCCAGATAGATCACATCCACTGGTTTTCTCGTGTCCACTGCTATGGTTACCCCATCATAGATCTATGTTCCCAAAAGAGAGACATAAGAACAGTATTAGCAGAATGAACAGGTAGAATTTCCTCAGTAAATGCTATTAATATGATTGAAAAAGAGACTTTTTAAGATATGTCTTAATTTCTTTTGGACTTAAAAAACAGAGGTACTAATTGGCAGCATTATCTTATCCAACTGTATGCTAGACAAAGCTCTTTATTATTACACTGTTTTTGTAAGACCATGAAGGTAAAGCAGAATTCTAGCTCTTCAAGGAGTTAGTTAGTAAGACCCACTGAGATATGGTCCTCAGGGACAAAGAAGGAGAAGAAAGCTGGCCAATATTTGAGGATGCTTTCCATAAAGCACAAGAGTGCTCAGTCCCCAAATGCAGGAACTCAGGCAGGAAAGGGAGGAGATATGTGTGGTTGAGTCAAGACCTGTTGATCAAATGGAAGAGCAAGAGGGAACTGCACAGGCAGTACAAGCAGGGACAGGGATCCTGCGAATTATATAGAGACACTGTCCAGTTGTGTAGGGATGGGGTCAGGAAGGTCAAGGTACTGCTGGAACTGTACTTGATGGGGGAAATGAAGACTAACAAGAAGGGCTTATACAGGTATGTCAGTCAGAAAAGGCAGGTTAAAGAAAGCACATCCCCATTGATAGATGAAAATGGTGACCTCATATCAACAGATGAGAAGACTGAGGTATTTAACAACTTTTTTGCCTCAGTCTTCACTGACAACATCTCTCCTCAGCCCTTCCAGGTTACTGGACAACAAGATCAGGACTAAGGGTGTAAAGCCCCTCCCACTGATTCTATGATATGGTAAACCTAAAGCATATTGGTTTGTATATGAGACAACAGTTTTTCAACATTCCATACTCATACTGGAAGCACTAATTAACCGTTCTTGATTTTGTCTTAGAAACAGAAGGGAAATAATAGAAAATTTCCCCAGTTATTAATTTATGACAAAACTAGCTTTGTTTAGAAGGAATCTTCAGCACAAAGTTGTCACACATTAAAACTCAAGGTTCTATTTAAACGATTGATGCATTTTGCCAAATAAATAGTTTTTTGAAACTTAAGATACTCATTATCTTGGGAAATAAATTACAGTTGTTGTCACTATACCTCCGAGACTAAGTCTTTGAAAAATCTATTGACTGAATTGTGACAGTCTGTCATTGTTTGCCGCATGTATGAGGCTTCATCAAAATGCACAGTAATATATGATTGGTTTTTTTTCAACTATTTTGGAAAGAATCTCAAAATATATTTTATGAAATAAAGAACTAGATGAAATCACTGAGTCATAAATGTAAATAACAAACATATTTTAATCAAAATTTCGGTTAAACTGGTTTAAGATATCAAGTTAAAGCCCTTAATGAATGCATTTGGATTCACTGAGACAATTTCCACTCAGGGCAACACATATCTGTTCACTGCGGCAAGATAAACACATGCTTCTGTATCACAAGACCTGTAAAACATCTGGGCTTAAACAGTGCTTAGTATGGCTATGCTAGGAGTCTTAAAACCTTTGAACTTAGTTGCAGATAGGAAAGGGACCACTTTTGCATTTTTACTTCTTAGACCGGGACATACTTATTTGAAACACAACTTATTTTCCCTACACATGCAAACAGAAGACCTTTAAAGGTGCTATGTCTGAATAGATGGACTACCATTTTCTGAAACTGACATCTCGCTTCATTCATCTGAGCCTGTATGTGCTGCAAAAGTTATTCCTTCAATATTGCAGAGTCAGGCAAAGTTAAGGTTATAATGTGATCTCCCTGACTTTTTTACTCTTATTGTCAACATATGTTTATCTGGGGCTTATGGTTATTGACCTAATGTATTATTTACTGGGGGTATAACTCTGTTGACATATTATATGACAATATTTTACCAAGTCTGTTTGCATTTGTTTTACTGAAGAAAGATTTAGATGAATATATCTTCTGATTTCCCATATTTCAGAAACTAAAGAAAGAATGTTCAGGAAAATATTTTCTTTCCAGAAATACAAAAGTAGGTGTTGTAATTGATTCAGTTCCTGGAGGCATGCTCAGAAAATAGCATTTCTTACTTTGTTGTTGTTATTGTTTGTACTGAAGCAGAATCCCCATTCTGGAAAATGCATATGAAACAAGGGTCCTGTGGAAACTGTGAGAAGACAACCCAATTTCCATTTCCAAGATTTCCAATTTAAATAAAAGAAAAAGAAAAATTATATTTATTTTCCCCAATTTACACACAGGAAATAGGCTTGATGTTGTGGCCCAGGTGGAAGTGAACAGAAACTGCAGTCAGATTGGCATTGCCCTAAATCCTGCAGTAAACCATGTAACTAACCTTCCTTCTGTTGTATGTATTTTCCATTTTAAAATCAACTCTTTTGTCTTTTGCTTTGAGCTCCTTCTACATCCTGAAACTCTAATAAATGAGAGGTATTCCACGTCTCTTTTGAACTGTAGATGCTGGAGAACAGGTCATATACTTTGGAGAGCCATCAAAGATTACACCTCTCTACACCCTTGGACGTATTGTCGAATTGAGGCCCTATTTTGTGTTGCAAAGTGCTGTCTCTTCACAGAGGGTAGCTGAGATTAATTATACAGATGATATTGATTTTTCATATAATTATTCTTCACTCTACTTTTTACTCAAACCTTTGTGTTGTTACTCATTCTTAAAAGGTTTCATCATTTTTTATTCATCTCCTGGGTGACATTTTGAGTAAAACACTGGCTTTACTAAAAACAAAAGATGAACATCATAGGAAATGCATTAAAGTGTTGGCATAAAATCTTTCTTGGTTTTTATTTTCCTTCATTTTTCTATTTTTTAAAGAAAAAATTATTTTTTTCTAAAAGTAAAAATGAAGTCTGGTATCCACATAAAGAAGTAAAGTAAATAAAAGTAATAAAAATATACTTTAAAGTACCTGTCTTAAATAATGTTTAGCTTTAATAATTCTTGCTGTCAAATAGCCTGGGAATAAAAAAATACAATTTTTCCTGAAGTTCTAAACTCATTTTAGTTCAAGGGGAAAAAAATGTAAATTAGATAGTACTCTTTTCTGCACTTACCTTAGCAAGGAATTGAGAAGGACATTGTTGAAATGTACTTGTATTCTTGAGTCAATATTTGGTGTTACATATATCTTAGATCCTAAGTTTCAGTATCTAGTCACTTGCAACGCGAATGATCATATTTTAAATGACAAAGATACCGTGATAACCAAAGTAACTGCCAAGACTAGTTTGTTCATTGGCAATGTGAGGAATGTGATTGCCACCAATCTCAATGCAGCCTCAGACCTGCAAAACTACCAAGTATGCCATGAGTATTTTTCAAACAAGTGATGTATTTCATGTTCTCATCATCAAGTATAATTTATTATTTGATTTAGTTCACAGAAAATAAATGAGTGTTAAGAGATTTATAGTAGACAAGAGAAATTCTGCCCATAACTGTTACCAGTGACATTTTCATAAAACATAGGAGTTCCCATATGGATTCATGACTACTTCAAGTTTGATGGTAAAAAAAGGGGAAAAACTGGATAGTCTGGCTGATTTATTTTAAAAAGAGGAAGGTTGTTTTCTGTTGAGGCTATATGTAAAATGTTTTCCTCAAGTAAGCCTGTCAGTTTCAGTAAATAAATGGCAAAAGATAAACATTGCTACAACTAGACAGGGAGTTAGAGAGAGGGATGATAGGACTAGTAGAATGTAGTATAAACAGTAGAACTCACAAGAAATGTGGTTCACAGCATTTTTAAACTCTGTTGTCATAGCTGTGAATTGTGACTGGATTTGCAGTCTTTGCTGTTAGTTTAATGGGAATACTGAATTTCACAGTGAAGACAGTTTCTAATTGGAAAGAGTAGACATAATGATGGATATAGTAAATATATTATAGATGTGAAATTAAGTTATTATTAGCAGGCTATTTGGGACAAATGACTTAATTTTCTTATAGTGATGGATTACTGTAATACTTTTTTTCTGAGAAATGCTTTGCCTTGAATAGGTTTGAATTGACTGTTTTGATATTTAGGGTCTGTTGACTTTAATATGCAGCTCTGATATACAGTATTTTTCTAAGCAGAGGTGTAACCCAAAACAAAGAAAAACCCCAAAATCCTGCCACCAGTATTGCTATGAGCTAGAGTTCCAGCCGCAACTTCAAGGAATCTAGCCACACCGCAGCTACTCATACGGGTGGTTATTCGTATTTGTGTATTAAATAATGGCTTAACTGCAAGAATTTAGCAACAAGCAAAGACATTTAGGAGGAAGTAGGTAAGAGGTAGGTTTTCTAGTATTTTGAGAAGGACACTTGACACTGCATGGGCTGTCTCAGTTGAAATTGCAAGTTACATACTATTCTAGTTACGGAGGAGAGCTAAGTGATGGGGAGAACACCACATGACCAACCCATACAATTCCAGAAAAACTTAAGAGATCTTACTTCCCTCTACCCCGCCTTATTTCTAGCCTCTTCGCCTAGAGGCTGTATTGGAAGAAAGTGGTTTGAAACTCCCATGCCTCCACAAGCCCTCTGTGTAGGACCGGCAGACTAGAAAGTAATCTAGGTATATTCCTCCTGTTTTCCTGCTTTTCCACAGTTCAAACATAACAAAGTTCACAGCTAATCCCCTCTTACTCACTGACCCCAGGAAACATGACACAGCCAATAAGACAAGGCAGCTGTCAAGAAAAAGCAGAAGATGGAAAGAACATCCTGTTGCACAGATAATTCTGCTTTTTCTTTTTAGTCAAGAATTGGTAGAAAGGAATAACAAAGGCAACATACACAGATGCAGCAAAGCCTGCTGCTCTGTTGCTACAACTTAACCATTTATTCTCCTGTCCAGACTTATCTGAAAAAATTTCAAAAGGTTGAATCTTTTAGGAGCACTGTGAGAGAATGTTATTAGGATTTCTATAATTCTGGTGGAGAAATTGGTCATTTCTTATTTACTTGCTGAAGAAGTAATAGCAGAATAAGGGAAAGATAAGACCTACCAATCAGTAAATTAATCAAAACTTGAAATTGTCATTTCATAATCAATTCTGACATTTCATCAGACAAAAGCCTTGATTTATACCTTTTTCTTTCTGTTGGGGAAAATCCAAAGTACTTATAACATGATAGTTACTCAGTCAACTCTAGAGATGTTTCTGTGCAACAGAAAAAGATTTTACGTTGTTGACTTTCATAGGCTTAGTAGCCATTTCCCTCCCCACCATGTTGTTCTCCTATGTATTTCTGGATCAAGTCTTGCTTAAGATTTGGGTTTTTTTACAAGTTGCTCAATTTGTTGGAACTCTGGGGATCAATAAACTAGAAGCTCTGATGGTGAATAAGAGCTGGTATCATTTTATCATATAGAATTCCACTGGAATCCAGCAGCAACCACTTATTTCTCCCTCCCATTTTTTAATAAGATTTCAAACAGAAATATTTTTCAGATTAGGTATTCTGTTCACTTGTTGTAGCCCAAACTGTTACGCATATCTAACAGATATATAGTTTAAAATGGAGAAACAGGACTAGGAAAAAAACCAAACCTCTAAAACCTATGTTGGGGCAGTTCATATGTCTTCAAATAACCTTACACATTTAGTCAAGTTACAGTTAAACAGAATAGGATATTTTTTATATTTTTTTCTTTATTTCAGTCTGGAATATCGACTTCCACAAAGCATGCTACTGACTGGGAGCAAGGAGGCAGGTATATGAGGATTTAGCTGGAACCAATCTGGCCATGTCTGTCTGAAATACCAGACTGCCAGTGGCTGGGTGACAGTGAAATGATAGTAACAAAGATATAAATTGTTAATTTTTATACTTTGGATCTGTACCTGTACTTAACTAATACTGCTGCCAGTATGGCTAATATGTTATGTAGCTTCATGTAACTGAGTGAACATATTTGACACAGGTCCTCTGTTTTTCAGTTTGCTTTCAAATTTTTTTAGTTTTCTTCTTTAATGATACAGTACCTAACACAAGTTAGTTTGGGGAGCTTTTGTTTAATGAAGAACAGAGATAAAGGCAGAGTGATGAAATGTCCAGGCTAGGGCTGTGATCACTGAAATGGATGCCTTCCGATTTATTCTGGTCTTTCATACTGCAGCAAATGTCTTTTTCAACATATTTAAATGTGCCAATTCAGCAACAAAAAAAGAGGAAAATGTAAAATACTAAATAAAAAGACCCCAAAGACTATTATAAAGCACTAAAGTAAAAGAAATATTTCTTTATCACCTCTGTTTCTTCATGGACCTCTGAGCTCTGATTTCTCACTTTCATCTTAATTTCTAAGTTTCTCTTTGTGGAAGAAATACTTTAGACTTAAATGCTGTGAATTAACTCTTTAATATTTGGGGGGTTTATGTCTCATTTTCATCAGAGCTGACTGGAAAATTATTCTTCTTTAAACATATTTTGGAGGGGAAAAATGATAAGAAAAGGTATTGGTTGGAAAAAAAAAGTTATTGTAATACCTGTGGTTACCTTAAAAGCAATGAGAAAGAGTTAAAAATTCGAGTCCATTTAAAATCTCATCTTGACTGTACTTGAGATAATTTGAGTATTCTTACTTAAGTGATAAATAAATAATAGCTATTTTTTGTGAGGTGATTCAAGAACATGTGAAGACGAGAAAATTCACTTTTCCCTTTACACAAATCAGGAAACTGAGGGAAATATTTTTCATTATGTCGTCTATACTAGTCATCAGGCCAAAGGTGAAAGTTAGACTTTTAGCGGTCTGAATCTTTCCTCTGTTTGCACCATACACTGACTTAACATGTCTCCTGGATACCAACATGTCATTCCAACATTAGTGTTAAAAAGCTCCACAAAAAAAATAAGGAGCTCATATTCCTTGACTGCAGAGGTTTCATTTTAGCTAATAACTAGAGATATATTCACTGAACTGCTTAAAGAGAACTGGCTGGATTGATATGTCACACTCACCTGTATGGGTGTTCTACCCCATTCAACTGCTATAACAATGAAATAATATTTGCCTTCTGAGATTGTTTGGCAAATGAGCAAATCAGTAAACATTCAGTTTAGACCTGGTAATGACATCTTGGACTGATGATGGCATAAACTGCTATTTATGCAGATTTCCCTCAAGAGCTACTGGAAGTCGCTGACTCAAGTACTGCTTTCTTAGGAAAAACAACTTGGTACAGAACTGGGAACAGATTATTGAATTTTATCAGACGCTCAGGCACAAGTTTTGCCAAACAGCTTTCTTCTTCAGCACTGCACTTCCATGTCTAGCAAGAAACACAGAAGGGTATCTACACTCAGCAAGATGTTTGGCTTTCTTTTTTTGAGTGTTAATTTCTCCTCGCCTAGAATTTATATAAGTGTGTGGTGCATGAGTTCCACTTCAGATGAAATCTGTCTTTTTTTCCAGAATGAAAGAAGTAGCATACATTTTCTCCAGGAGATTTTGTTTGCTTTCAATGTTCTCCAAGTTTTTTTTTCATGAAAATGCAACAAAAATACGGAGCTTAATTCTACATTTTCCTGATATATGAGAAATTTTCTAAACTTTTTTTAAAGTGCCAGCCTTTTTATAAAGGTAACACATGGCTTGTCCTGTTCTCTAGATTTCAGATGGATGAATCTACTTGTTAATGTCATTTCCCATTTGTGTGAAAAAACACATCTTCTGATTATTCTATCAGAGTGGTTGTAAGTCCAATCTTCCTTTGCATTCGCCTTCTTATTTAATAGCTGTAATTCTTAAGATGTTTAAATTATAATTTGTTTTCCAGATCCTCGATTTCATTATAAAAATAGTGTAATCTTTTCTGAATCACTTGAATATCTCACTAGGAAGACATGCTAAAGTTTTTTTTTTTCATAAAGCAGGCTCCTTTTCCAATTTTTGAGTTTCCTGCACATACTTTATTCTAGTTTCAAGAGTAAAACATTCATAATTTATAGTGAATCAAGTCACTATAAATTACTTTAGGGAGAAATTTCAAGACTTAGATTCTAAGGCAAGAAGAAACAATTATACTGATCTTTACTGATCTTCTGTAAAACATAAACCAAAGAAGAGCAAGTCCTGCAGTAAGACAATAGTTTTTCTGTCTACACTCCATCAAAATCCATCCTTTCTTTAAATATTCAAATGTAGGAAAAGAGGAATTTGTTTTAGTGTTTAGTTTGAAGTTTCAAGACTTACTAGTATTAGTGATCTGCAACTGAAGCAACTTCAAGATAAATTTGTTTACTTGGTTTTTAAGGGTTGAAGAATCAGTTATTTTCATCTAGGCTCCCATAAAATGCACAGTAAGCAGTAGTGATTCTTGCATTAAAAATTTCCTTCTCTGATTTCCATGGTTTTGGGCTTCTAACTGCTATTTGATTTTTAATCCAGTTCAGATAAAGTGATTAAAAAAATGTCTTTTACAAGGTTATGTCAGTACACCTAAAAGTATAACTCAAACTTTCCAGATTGTTCAGAATAAGAGGTTGTAAGGTGTCTTAAACTAAATCATATAGTCTTCCTTCTCCAATAAACGATCACCATTGCATGATTTTACTTCTCATTAAAGTATTAGTATACAGCAAATATTAAGGCCATTATTCCATTTAAATTCATGTTAAACATTTACAGTTTTCTGAGCTCTGAATTTTTCCAGAATTCCAGGATTCTGTGAGTGAAATCCGGGCTCCTACAAATTTTTAAGTAGCATTTGTGCCTTTAATGGTTATTGACAGATATGTCCTCTTCCATGAGAAATGCAGGAAATTGTGAAACTCTGCCATTTTTATCTCACATGCTATTTATCTTCTGCTTTTTTAAAGTGTTATAGACTTTCATTATTGACAATCCTTAACTACATCTAATGACTTCTCTTCATAATTTAACCAGAAAGAAGAGGTGAAGGCAGAGCAATGTTAATAAATGCAGTCCATATTAACATTCTCCCTTGTAGCTTTGTTAAATAGGATTTTTCTTGTTTTAGAACCATTTTCTCTTCCCAACAATAAAAGAAAAAAGGTTGTTGTCACTCCAAGGTCTCTGGTCCATATCCCAATTTATTGATGATAGTATCTTTATCTTTATTACAAACAAATGATGAAGCTTTACTCATGGTGCAGGACATTGAATGCTCAATAGTTCGTGAAGAATTCCTCCCTTAGCCCTCATTTCTTCATGAAGAGACATATCTGATAAGGGTGTCAGGGCTTCCTATTTATTGACTAATTTTTGTGAATTAGGACAAACTATTTATTTTTTCTTCTGGTTGCTTATATATGGATGCCCATGTACTACAACCTTGTTGAGCAATTGATATGTGGCAATTTGTAGTAAGTTTGAGAATGTCTATTTACTATGTTCTCACCATAAAAATTTTCTTACCTTTTTTCCTTACTTTTTTTTTTTTTTTTTTAGAATGACCAGTCAAATGAAACTTTCAAAACTACCAGGACTAATAATGATTCTAAATTCTCTTCTTTCTTTCCTAGTAGGATTAATGCATTATACCTTCATAGAAGTCCAAAAGTTGTTTGGAACTATTGTTCTCTGCATGCCAGACAAAAGAACTTTAATGCTATCCTTTGAAAATATTGTACTATTTGTTAAAACACACGTGATTACAATAAATGATATTAAATATTGATAGCACACCTTATTTGAAAAGTCCCACTTACACTGTACTTGATTTTTTTTTATGCTAGCATGCTATATATTTAATTAATAATTTAATCTAATAAAGCAGTATTTGGAGTAATTTTATTTTAATTTCACCTAAGGAGCTTGAAATAAATATCTTAGTTTAATGAAATTTTAAGATAGCTTAAAATTTTGTCTATCCAGGCATGTTCAAGAGGCAATGAACTGCTGCATCCAAAAGATATTGAGGTGCTGGAGTGCATCTAAAGCAGTGCAACAAAGATAGTAAATGGTCTAAAGGACAAGTTTTAAAAAGAGTGGCTGAGGGAACTGGGGTTGTTCTGTGTAGAGAGAAGGGAGCTTAGAGGAAATCTGATCACTGCGTACAACTGCCTGAAAGAATATTTATAACAAGATGGGTATTGTTCTCTTTTCCTGAGTAACAAATCAAGGACAAGAGAAAAAGCCTCAAGTTGTACAAGGAGAGGCTAGGATTGGATATTAGGGAATATTTCTCCAATGAAAGGGGTATCAAGCACACTGGAAGAGGCTGCCCAGGGGCTGAGTCACCATCCTTGGAAGTATTTAAAAGATGTGCAGGGACGTGGTTTAGTGATGGACTTGGCTGTGTTAGGTTAACCATTGGACTCGACGGTCATAGAATAATAAAATCATAGAATGGTTTGGGTTGGAAGAGACCTTAAAGATGACCTAGTTCCACCCTCCCTGCCATGGACAGGGTCGTTTTCCAGTAGAATATATTGCTCAAATTCGCATGCAACCTGATCTTGAACACGTCCAGGAATGGGATATCCACAACTTGTCTGGGTAACCTGAGTGTCTCACCACCCACACAGTAAAAAAGTTCTTACTAATATTTAATCTTATTTTACCCTCTCTCAATTGAAAACCAATATTGCTCATCCTATCTCTACACTCCCTGATAAAAAGCCCCTCCTGAGTTTTCCTGTGGGCCCTCTTTAAGCACTGGAAGGCTGCTATACTTTGTCCCTGGAGTCTTTTCTTCTCTGATGAAAGCTGATTAATGCCAACATTCTGATCATCTTTGTGGCCTTACTCTGGACTGGCTTGAACAGTCCTTCCTTCCTTTGCTGAGAAATCCACGACTCAACACAAAACTCCAGATGAGGTCTCATGAGAGCAGAGGGAGAGAAACACACTCCTTTTGAGGCAGGTCAGGATGGCTTTCTGGCATGCAAGCGCACATTGCTGGCTCATGTGGAGCTTATCCTTCAACACCCTCTCTTCAGGGCTATTCCCAATCCGTTACCTGCCTAGATAGTATTTGTGCTTGAGATTGCTCTAATCCAGGTGCAAGACCTTGCACTTGACCTTGTTGAATTTCATGAGGTTCCCACAGGCCCAACTCTCAAGCTTGTCAAGCTGCCTCTGGATGGCATCCCTTCCCTGCAGCATGTCAGTCATGCCACAGGGGTTGATGTCATTGGCAAATTTGATTATCTTGACCAAATTTGATGATCTTAAGGGTCTTTTCCAACATAAATTATTCTGTGATTCTGTAATTTTCTATTGAGATCTTTACAGAGGATGGTGACAGAAAAGCAAACTAAGACACTGAAATAAAATTAAAAACCCCCTAAATTAAAATCCTGAATACTCAGCCCCCAAAACTAACATTACACCAGTGTTATTTGCACAGAATATGTTCAGTTGTTCATTGAGTGATGTCTTTGTGCTGTCATTCACATCCATTAAGGGTGTGAAGGAAAGGACATCATATTAGATTATAGTGCTCTTCTTGTCTGCAAAATGCAGACTTTACAAAGTGTAAGGCTGAACAAAATGGGAGGCAACAAGTCATTCCTGTAGAAGAAAATTAAAATATGTAGTTGTAAATTGACAAATAATTCATAACGTGAATGTAGAAGTTTGAGAATAAAACCAACCATAAAGTCTAGACAGTATTTTAATTTTTGTGTTGCCTGAAATGGCTAGAGTCTTTAAGAAGGTTGGCATCATTCATCTGTTCATACTCACTAAGGGAAGAACAATATACACAATGAAATGAGATTAGAAGGATATGCTAGATCAGAAGGAAATATGTTGAGAAGTACTGTGTTCTAGATACTAAGGATGTTTGCTATTGTCTCAGTTTAGCTCTGTTTATTGTTCTTTCACATTTCTAGTTCTTAATGTTTTTTCAACAGTCACTTGCGTGTACTTTTGCCACAGAGTGACAATTGGTGAAGAAAAAGTAGGTCAGCCTTGGCCACATCCTGGGAGCAGTTTGTCCCAGGAGTCTTTTGTGTACCTATGCAAATAGAGACCAGTCAGCTGTTACAAGACAGCCAGGTACAAGCAAAAGAACTGACTGATACCTAAGGTGCAAAGTCGATGATCACGCAGACTCAAAGGCTGATGTTTTACATTTAGATTCACACATTTTATGAAATTGTCAAGTACATACAATTGCTTATATACTGTTCCTATTCCCTTTCTTGCTTATGACTGCTGATGAACACTGCCCTCAGAAAACCTAAGGAAACCCCCAGAAACTCCTACACTTTGATTACAAAAAAAAATTAAATAAAAATGCTACAACAAAAGCTAGGTAAATGTTGAGAACATGTCCTTTCTGTCCAGTGACACGGTTCAGTAGCCATACTTTAGTATCTGCTAGGTCTTCAGAAGGCAGTATATAATGATTACTGTCTGGCTAGTCACCTACTTGGAAGAGGGTGAGAATGTCCACCACATCCTTTGCTCCTCTCCTGCTTAACATCCTTCACTGCTTGTTTGCATAGAATTAGGCTGGGAGCATTTCAACAAACTTAAAAACACCCTGCAAAGATGCTATAACCATAGTTCTGAAAGGGAAATTAAATAGAAGACGATAACATTCACTTCTGAGGATATTTTTATTTTCTTGCATGTCTCAATATCTAGTGAAATAAAACAGATATAATACAACATGAGCATAAATGGAAAATACATGTGGCAGGAGGTACTTAAATGCAGCACTCTATATTCCAGTGAGACTAAGCCTACCGACCTCATTTTTGAGGTGATCAGAATCATTGTTGTCTCCAGGGAACTGTCAGAGCTTGCTTTTGAGTGCAGTAGGACATTTTTAAAAAAAAAACATTTCAAGTCTTTCCTTTTCTAGAGGCACTTTAAGAGATAATTGGCAGCATTCTGGAAATATGAAATACATTAGATAGCAATGATTTTTAGTGAGTGCATGTATGCATTTAGCCACCCATGTTTAAGAAAACAGTAGTACTATAATGTCAACATGTATATAGATACTGGGATCCCAGGATATCAGTCAGAAAATATTCTGTAATTTACATTTGGAACTAACAAGAAAACAAAAAGGTTTAAGAAAATGAATAGTTTCTGTCATAGGTATCCCTGATCCCACACTACAAATGCATCATTGTTTAAGATAATGAACCCATAAGAATACGCTAGTTCTTATGATTTGACTCTATATGATACACAAAGGACAGGGGAAAGATGCTTATTCTAATAGTACAGAGAAAGTAAGTGGAGGGAAAGAGAGATTTTCTGTTTTCCATAGATCTGCAAGTATGTGACAAAATCAAAGTAGATTGGAAAATATCTGTCATAAATACCAAGAAAGTTTTTACAATTAAAATTTTAATATACCTTATGCAAACAAAGTGAAAAAAATTACTCTGTAATTCAAGCCAAAGGAAGAACAAAGTTGAGAATGAGAAGAATAAAAAAATGAAGTCAATACTGGCACAGTAATGCATTAGAAAAACATTCTACTTCGAGCAGCTATTTTGCTTAAGAAGAGCACATATTTTTCTCCTGACAACTTCATGTTTTTATAAAAGTCCTGTTATATATTAATAAAGTAGTAGTGGCTACACAAAAGTCATACTTGATAAAGAAACTGATCTAACCAGCTTAGGTTCAAATACAAGTTGGTTTAAAGACAGTCACATTGGTTATTTCACACTGGCAATTGCTTTTCACTCAGGTCATGAAATTTGTATTTACAAAAAAATCCCCAAACTCCTTCCATCTCACAAAGAATGAATACACTGGTGTTTAAATTCAGGAAAATTTAAGAGTAAAACTGATATTAGGGGTGATTAATTGTCAGAATTTTGTAGTTGTTTTATGCATCAGTTAATTTTTGTTGCTGTTATTATTTTTTATTTCAAGACTGGAAAAAGAAAGCTTAAACCTTTTTACTGTCAAAATTGTTAGCAGTTGATGTAATGTTTACAGTCCTGATCATAAGGCTGGCAGCAGACTATTTTGCCATTGCAAAGAAAGAAGTTAATATACAAGAGAAAACTTGTTCACAGTGAGACACAAGCATCTGCAGTAAGCCAAAGATTAAATTAGGGTCCAGGAATTAGTACATGTTCTATACAAATGTAGATCATTTGGAAGAGAGTATTTATTTTTAAAGGAATTTATACTGCTTTTTATAGTGCCCATGCAACCATTTTTATTTTTGAAACAGGATGAAACAGAAAATTTTACTCTTGAGCTTCTGAGGTTCTTCAGATATGACAATCCAAACATTTATGCACAGTCAGTCCTAAATGCAGCTGATTATTAAAAGTTCAAAGCTATGTGGTTTGAACCAGCTAGTTTAGAAGATAAATGTGGTTTTCCTTTTTGTTTTGTTTCTTTGTTTTTCTTCTTTTTTTTTTTTAAATTATTTTTGATGAAAAGAGATTAAACTCAGGTATGGAAATACTTGTGTTTAATACCAAAACTTCAGGGTACTTTACAATGCCCAGTTAATTTAAGAATTGTCTATGACTCATTCATGAAATATTAGGTTGGTGCAAAGTTAGTTGCTGGTTTTGCCCATCAACTTTAAAGCTGTGTATCTCAATTTAGAATATTATCTGTTAATCAAAATAAGAACCATTAGAATGTGCATATTTTTGCCAACAAGAAACAAGTATTTTTATTCCATTAGCATAGAATTCTGGAATCCTGGAAGTGATGAACTCTTCAGAAGTGTTTTAAGCTGTGGCTTGGTTGTAGAAAACCTGCCTTTGCAGAAAGTTGTAGAGATGCAAGAAAATATGGTCAGCAGTGGGACAGAGAGAGGTCTGGTGAGTAAACTTGGTGAGTTTTGTAGCCCAGTCCATACATCTTCTGCAGACTCATTTGTGTGAAATGTATTCAGGCATTGCCATGGAGAAAAATTTGTCCTTTTCATTTGACGAGCATTGCATGTAAGCATCACAGTTGGTGGTGCATGTTGTTGATTTCCTGGCAATACTTCTCTGCTGTGATAATTTTGCCAAGATTCAAGAAGTGGACAATTCTACTTGCTGACCAACAAACAATGACCATAACCTCTTTTTTGACGTAGATTTGCTTTCAGGAAGTGTTTTGGTATTTCATCTTGATCCAAACACTCTGCAGGTCGCCATCCATTGTCATATAAAATTCATTTTTTATCATAGATCACAAAGCAATCAAGAAATGGATCATTTTTTGTTGTGCAAACTACTTTGTAATGGTGATTTTTTTAATTCTCGTTCAGGTCACGCAGCACCAATTTGTTGAGGTTTTCTTTTTCTTCCAGTTTTGTGCAAACGTCAAACAACTGTTGAGTGGTCAACATTTAGTCCTCCTGCAACCTCTCAGGTTGTTTTGGGAGGCTCTACATCAATAATATCCTGTTGTCTGACTGTTATCTATCACAGAAGGACATCTCTGACCCTCCTCATCTTCAAAGCTCTCATTTCCATCACAAAATTTTTGGAATCTATGCTAAGCTGTATGTTTGTTGATGGTGCCCTGGCCAAATGATTAGTTGATATTGCCAGCTGTTTCCACTCCTTTACATACCCTTTTGAATGTGTACAAAAAATTCGCTCAAGTTTACTTTTTTTCCCATCTTTAGTTGTAAGGCAAAATATAAGAAAGAGTAAGAACTGAAAATAAAATCATTAGCATAAATAAATAGAACGATTTTTATGCTTTACAATTGTTTACTACACTAGCACAGTTAAATAAAAGTTTAATCCAAACTAAACATTGCAGTTTGTAACGAAAAAAACTCACAATTTTTTTGCAGTAAAATAATAGCTTCATGGTACAAACAAAACCGAAGAATAAGTCTTACTTAAGAGAAGAAAATGGAAAATGAAAAAACCCAGATTTTATTACATTTGCTTTACAAATACATATAAAGACGTTTTGGTTCGCTCCTTTTTTTTTTTTTTTTTTTTTTGTCTTACTCTCTTTGTAGGTTGTGGTAGAAAATAAAGTAGAATGGCTTGAACTAACCAAGCTGAAAACAGTAAGGCTTACCTAAAAAAGAAAAAACAGGGTACAATATTTAGTCTGTATAAAACCAAGAGTTGTTCTATATTCAGTTACTTTCAAGTGAACAGTGTTGAAGGTCAAATAAATTAATTGCCAACACTGTCAGGCCCTCCGCATCACCCTGGGTACTTTGGTTTCCTTATCAAAGCATAATTAGGCAATTGTCCCAGTAGAACACTAGTTCTACTTTGCAGTAGCAGCAATAGCAGATAGGTTTTTTTCCCTGTTACTTATGCTATATATGTCGGTGAATAGAGACACCAGCAACCTCAGTGTCATTTGTCAAATTATGCAGGGATTAGATATAGATCTCTGATTCTCAAGCCCATGCTATACCTAGATAAGGTTCTTATCATTTTATTACATCAATGTGTGTTTTCAGGGAAACTTATTCAGGTGGAAATATTGTTAGCTTCAGATTTTTAGATAATATAAACATATATTTCTCTTATTTAAAAAATATTTAATTTACTGAAGTCTATGATAAACTATGTTTCTAAATCTCCCAGAGTTTTGTAAATTATTTGAAGATAGATGTGTAGAAATATTATTGATTCTGTCAAGAAGATTTTTGGGAAATGTCAGTCTGGCAAAACTGGAGCATCTCTGAAATATTTTCAGCTGCATTTTCAGCAGTTGCAGCTAAGGAGTAATAGGGTTAGGCTCAGTAGCACTGGCAGTTCCCTGGCCCTGTGAAAGAAAAAGGAGCTGTGGGAAGGGTTGGGACTGTCATATACAGTGAAAATGGCTCATGGTTGAAATGGATAGCCAACTTATAGGAAAGCAAAGGTTTCAGTGAGAATGTAAGTTTTGAGTTACTCCCTCTGTCTGTGATCTTTGTGCAGACCATTTCATAGAATCATAGAATCATAGAATCACTAGGTTGGAAGGAACCCACTGGGTCATCAAGTCCAACCATTCCTAACACTCCCTTAAACCATGCCCCTCAGCACCTCGTCCACCTGTCCCTTAAACACCCCCAGGGAAGGTGACTCAACCACCTCCCTGGGCAGCCTGTTCCAGTGCCCAATGACTCTTTCTGTGAAAAATTTTTTCCTGATGTCCAGCCTGAACCTCCCCTGATGGAGCTTGGGGCCATTCCCCCTTGTCCTGTCCTCAGTCACTTGGGAGAAGAGCCCAGCTCCCTCCTCTCCACAACCTCCTTTCAGGTAGTTGTAGAGAGCAATAAGGTCTCCCCTCAGCCTCCTCTTCTCCAGGCTAAACAACCCCAGCTCTCTCAGACGCTCTTCATAAGACTTGTTCTCCAGCCCCCTCACCAACTTCGTTGCTCTTCTCTGGACACACCCCAGAGCCTCAACATCCTTCTGTGGTGAGGGGCCCAGAACTGAACACAGTACTCGAGATGCGGTCTCACCAGTGCTGAGTACAGAGGGAGAATCACCTCCCTGGACCTGCTGGTCACGTCATTTCTGATACAAGCCAAGATGCCATTGGCCTTCTTGGCCACCTGGGCACACTGCTGGCTCATGTTCAGTCGGCTGTCAACCAACATCCCCGGGTCCTCCAGGCAGCTTTCTAGCCAGACTTCCCCCAGTCTGTAGCACTGCATAGGGTTGTTATGCCCCAAGTGCAGGACCCAGCATTTGGCCTTGTTAAACCTCATGCCATTGGCCTCAGCCCAGCGGTCCAGCCTGTTCAGATCCCTTTGCAGAGCATCCCTACCCTCCAGCAGATCCACGCTTCCTCCCAGCTGAGTGTCATCTGCAAACTTGCTAAGGGTGCACTCAATGCCTTCATCCAGGTCATTGATAAAGACATTGAACAGAGCTGGACCCAGTACTGATCCCTGAGGAACCCCACTTGTGACTGGCCTCCAGCTGGAGTTAACTCCATTGACCACCACTCTCTGGGCCCGGCCATCCAACCAGTTTTCAACCCAGGAGAGTGCGCGCCTGTCCAGGCCAGAGGCTGACAGTTTCTGAAGCAGAATGGTGTGAGAAACTGTGTCAAAGGCTTTACTGAAGTCCAAGAAGACTACATCCACAGCCTTTCCCTCATCCAGCAGTCAAGTCACTAAATCATAGATGGCGATCAGGTTAGTTTGGCAAGACCTGAGAGGTAGAGTCTGTAAATAGAACAGTAAGTTGCAGTACAGTGCAGGGGATGCAGAAATTTGCATGAATATGAAGTTGTTCTTTGGCTGCTTATGTGTGCAGCAGAGGTGTGGTCTGATAATCTTGCAGATCTTTCTACTTGTTTGATGGTTACTGAAATATCTGTTAAAGAGGAAATTATAACTATCAGATATCACCAATGAAAGGTAAAAAGGAAAATAACTAGGAACAACAAAAATCAGACATGTCAGGCACAGATAAGAAGAGGCACATCCCTGGATCCTTCTTCTGCTACGCCCCAGAGGCAGGAGTGCACAGTTGGACGCAAATCAGAGAACATATGTCTGTGGAGTTGAGGGAACGGAAGGCACTACTACTGCTTGCTGACAGATGAGTGGGTTGGACTCCTGCAGCAGCCACTCTGTGGCTTCATCCCATGGGCGTGTAAAGTGCCAGAACTAAATGCTTTCTGGAATAGGACTTCTGCTCTGTTTCTCCCTTGAAACACCAAATGTGAACCTATCATGTGTATGGTAAACAGATGCAATGCATTAAATAAATGTAATAAACAAATGTAATGCATTAATAAATAAACATAGGATTGCAGTGCTACTGAGTTCAAATGCAATTCATGTCAAATCTCAACTGCTTGAGATATGCTTAATATATGCCTGAAAGGATGGGGAAGTGTTTTAGCTGGTTTAAAAAGAATACAAGACTATCACCAAAGAAGCTTGCATTTATCTTACTGTCTTTCTTAGATCAGTGATCCTGACTTACTCTTACATGAGCTGGTATTTTTTGGTATGGCTGTGATTTCAGTTAATGAATTCTCTTGTATTTAATGTAAAGAAAATCACATGTATTTTCTGATTTGATTACTCCCAAATCCTCGGTACCTAGGAAATAACTTGAGACTTGTTTTTCTTTTAGTGTTTTTCCCTTGTAATTGCTGAATAACAATAAGTGTTTGGTCATGTAGGCAAAATATCATAAAACTAATCATAGCTAAAATCCCATATTAAATTCCATAAAAGTTTCAGTCTGTGACATGTTTTTCTGGAGAATGTATGCAGCACAGAATATATACAATCATAACTCACAGATACCCCCTCCATGTTTTTATAAGCTATGTGTTATCTCATGCTGCTTAAAAACTACACATTAAATAAAAAAATAAATAAACAAAACAGTGAAGATTCCATGCTATCCACCAACATCTGGATCTTTGACCTTTTTCTTGGAAAACAAAAAGCCATGCGAGGTGCACAAGTAATTTACAGGATTTGCAATGTTGTTCTCTGATGCTCTTCATGACAACAGAGAACACAGTTCTGAGAGTTAGAAATTTAGTGTCGGCTCATTTGGAAAGGAAACAGTTTACAAAGTGATAAAAATTAATCTGAAGAATATGCTGCTCATTAGAGTTTTAAGAAGTTGCAGTTTCAAAGTTCCTTATGCTCAGTTGCTTCAAACCAACCATGCTTAGAGATCTCTAAAATAGTCATGGTTTGTGGATTTCTGTTGGGATAATAAGCATCAGGAATCTGGCATAAATATCAGCGTGTAAATTTTATTTATTCATTTAGTTGAAAAAAAAATTGATTGCATGTTCTCAAAGGTGTGTATCTATTAATTAATTCTGACAGAAGTGATCATGCCCATATTAGGATGAGTAAGAAATGCATATCCTCGTAATGTGTAATACATTAAACCCCTGATGCACAAGTCAATCAAGCTAATTCATATTATGTGTTATGACTGGAAATATTTTCCACTGATTTGGAGAATGATATTTCCATTCTTCATTTTGGTAATAAGAAAAAAAATAATATCTACCTGTTTAGAGAGAGTGACCTTTTGCAGCTTTCCTACACACAATTAATATAAAAAGAGAGATATTCAGCTGGTATTTACCAACTCATTCCACAGAGGCTACATTGATTTATATGTGCAGAGAATTTTCCCTGCAATACAACTTTTGTCAAAAATTAATTATGTTTTAGAGTCATAGTAACATGATAATATGATGCAGAAACTTTATGAAAAGCTGTCTTAATTAATTCCGGCACTAGACACTGATCATTAGTTCATGTGCTGTAATAATCAGTTCCAGAATCAAGGAATCTAATGTTCTCGGTTAATTTACCTGTTTTTAGAAGTTAGTCAGCTCTAATGCTCTTTTAATAAAATGAGAGCAAATAGCTGATATTTGATAGATTAACAAACTGTAATCAATTTGCACTTTAAAAAAGCTTGAAAAAAACCCTTACACTCCTATTATATTGATGTCAGTGTCTGGCAAAGGTTTATTTAATCTGAGATTCTTGCCTTTTATCTTTAGCCATTTTATTTCCTTAACTAGATGAGAATGCACCTATGTCCTATTTTGGAGGTTGACATTTAACTCATATTTTTTATTTCATAACAGAATTTAGATCAGCATTTCTAATTATTTAATTTCAACTTGCCTGGGCATAAATGACATCATAAATTCTGGAGTATTTTGTAGGAATATTTTACAGTTATATGTTACTTAAAATATTACTGGAATGTCAGGCCCTGCAAATATTTGCACTTTTATTTTGAAGCGTATAACTTACACAAAGTGTTAGTTAGAAAATGCTTGATGGGCTGAGATTGTAATGTCCTACAAAATATTTCACATTACAGAAGAAAACGCCAGGCAGAGAAGCAGGCAAACATAGTGTGCTTGTCTCAATCAGAAATATAAGACTCATTTTAAAAAAAACTGACTTAAGGCTGACAAAAGTTAAACTAATTTAAGCAAAGATGGGATTTTAAGCCAGCTGCAGGAAGCAGGTAGTGCACGAGAAGAGAATGCCCAAGAGGAGAAAAAAGGAATAATGCCATTTTGCAACATGCTTAACTGTGAACACAATTTCCAAATACTTCAATATTTGGGACCAAATTCTTCCAGGACTAAATAAGTGAAGTTTCACTGAATTCATTTGAGCTGTATTGTAATAGTTTTTGAAGCAAAACTCTCCCCATGCCCCTCCAATGCTATGAGCTTCTCTATTCCCTTGACAACATCTCTGTCATGACTACTCATGACTACGGCATAAGCATTACCTTGGCTGACCCTCATGCCTGTTTAAAATAAACTGTGCAAAAATCTAAGTTGCATTTGAAGGTAACCAATCCCGAAGTTATGTTTTGGGCTGTGTCTTGCCACAATATGTTTCTTGTTTGAAGAATGCAAATGACTTTTCTATACTTTAGTTATATGCAAACAGATTAAAAAATAAGCAAATATCTACAGATACATGTTTAGCAGGAGATTAAAGATTACTCTAAAGCAAAGATGCCCTTACAATAACAACTACAAGGCATGTACTTGCCTCAACACCATATCCTGTCTTTTTAGAAAGCATTTGCTTCTCACGGGATGTGAATACATAATCTGCACAGAATTGCAGAATAGCTGAAGATGGCAGATCATCTGGAGATCATTTGGTCAAACTCTGTGTCAAAGAAGGGTTGCCTGCAGGAGGTTGTCTAGTACAGTGTTCAGGTTTTAAATATCTCCAAGGATGGAGACTTCACAGTTTCACAGGGCAACCTGTACCAGTGTTCAGTTACTCTCACAGTGAGAAAGTTTTTACGTTTAAATGCAGTTTCTTGTATTTCAGTATTTGCCCATTGCACCTGATCTCTGATAAAAGCCTAGCACTGTCTTCTATATCCCTGCCCTCAATGTATTTGTACATATGGATAAGATAGCCTTCTCTTTCCAGACTGAACAGTCCCAAACCTCTCAGCCTGTCCTTGTAACAGAGATACACCAGTCCCTTAATCATCTTGGTGACTATTTAGTTTTGTACTGCAGAAAGTGAAATTGGACCACAGCAATCCAAATGTGGCCTCGCCAGTACTGAGTAGAGGGGAAAGATCACCTGCCTCTACGTGCTGGCAATGGTCTTTCCAATGCAGCCCAGGAGGCTGTTTGCCATCTTTGCTGCAAGGGCATCTTGCTTAATTGTATTCATCTTCTTGCCCATCAGGAACCCCTGGTCCTCTTCTGCAGAACTCCTTTCCATCCAGCCAATGGGGCCTCAGTTTTTTCTTGTGTGTTGGCCTTTTTTTTTTTTTTTTTTCAGTGGATATACCTACAGAAGGTTTTTTTGTTGTCTTTTATGTGTGTCACCCGGTCCAGATCCAACAAAGTTTGGCTTTTTATCTCCCTCCCTGCATCTTCTTGCAATGTCTATACTTCTCCTGAGTCATCTTACCCTGCTTCTAATTCTTGTATACTTCCATTTTGTGTTAGAATTTTGTGATTCTTTATTTATCGATGCAGGCCCTCTGCAGCTTTTCTTGAATCCCTGGATTTCTCCATTTTAGGTCAAGAATGGAAATAGACCATTGTTGACCTTGAAGGAGATGATCATTAAAAAATAAATAATTTCTCCTGGATCAGTCTTCACTCCAGGGATATTTCTCATTGGATTCTTCCAAGCAGTTCCCTGCTAAAGTCTGAGACTGTGATCCTGCTTTTTGCCTTCCTTCTTTCTCTCAGGATCCTGCTGCCAACATCTCATGGTCTCTACAGCTAAAGTCTGCTGACAGCCTTCTCTGAACAGAGCTTCCTGGTTTATAAGAATCACACTCTGCAAAGCATCTCTCTTTAATGGCTCCTTGATCATCTGTGTTGGAGAGTTATCATCAAGACACTCTGGAAGCCTCCTCGATTGCTTGTGCTCTGTTGTACTGTCCTTTCAGTAAGCATGATGGACTGGAATCACACCAATGAGGACCAAGGACTAAGAAATGGATGCTTCTAGTTGTCTGAAGAAGACCTCATATGCTTCTTGATTAGGAGGTCTGTGACAGACTCACATCAATTATTTCTCTGCCACATTAACCCTGACCATACGTACTCAGCTGCCTGGTCTCCCATTACCAGGTCACCTAAGAGATCACAATGCAATGCCTAGAAACCTGTACATAAAGTCTTGCTTCTGTTGGCTATCTCTGTTACATGTGTTTCCAATTTTTATACAAATAAAAATAGAAAATCTAGGAACCCAAGCACTTACTAATCCAAGCATATTATTAGAAGCACAAAGGTAATTACCTGGACATAATTACCCACTTTCATTAAAAAAACCCAAACAAAAAAACAACAAACAAAAATATTCTCTAAAATGGAAATTTAATTTAAGAAATAAGGTTATGTTGGTAACATGGTAGGGGAAATAAGGTCACTCCCCTCAATAAAACAGCTCATCACCAGTTGTCACCTCTTATTTTCATCTGTAGAACACTACAACCTACTTTTCCGAATACAAGCAGAAAAAAGCAAGCTACATTATCCACTTGTAATCACAGCTGCTCAAATATCTTGACAAATTAAATAATTAATTTGGAAAACACCAGACTTTCTCAGATGATTTGGGAAGAAATACTGTTCATGATTTATTTTGTCGGAAACTTCTGAGTAACAGTTAATTTTGTCAAATTCAGATTAGTTACTGCATGACTAATTTAATAATATCCAAGTAGTAAGTCATTATTTTAATGAAAATCTAGTTATTTCACACTTCCTCATTTCTCAAATATGAAATTTCAGCACTGTATGATAGTTCAGAAATAAATTGTTCACAGGAGGTTCACATGTGGAATATGCCATAAGGTAGCTGAAAATGATTCCTAATGTAAAATATATATGGATTTAAAGCTGTCGGTTAGATGCAAGACATAACTAAATCCCCAGCAGTTACATAAAGGCGGCAGCTACTTGTCAATGATACTTACATGGCTGCTACCTGGACAAAGGGGAAACAAATATAATAACAGAGGAAAGATATTATATTTTTCATTAATATATTTACTTATAAGTCAAAAATGACCATTTCTTAATGCAAAAATGACAGAATAGTTGGAGAAGAGAAGCATGTATGATAAATATTAAAACCTGGATGCTATTTCTGGCTTGAGACAAAATACATAACCAACAACTGTTTCTAAGTTGCAATGCATACAGTGTCCTGAAATAGCTGGAAATTGTGAAATCCTTCTTCTATGAGTAGGAACAATTAAGCATTTGCTCTAGTGAAAAAAAAAGCAAACAGAAGATGATGTTTATTTCTGATTTGAATTTGTTAGCCATTGAAAAAATCAATTTTGTTTTCTCCACTTATAATTAGGAAGCAAAATGTCAGATCCAAAAATTGTAGATGTGTTATGAAAAACTTAATATAGCTCTAGCCCTTAATTGAAGGTTTGCATTGGAAGTTTATGTAGTGAAGTATTTTAATAAAAGAAAATGTCCCCATCTTTTCTGTTGATCAGTCATATTAATGGTAATAAAATGCCATAATGTGCACCATAAATTAACTATACAATAAGAAAATGGATCTTTTTGTAATTTTTTTATCTCTGCCATGGCTTTCATCAGTCCTTGCAGAATAATATAATCTCTACTGGATAATGCATACAACTCAGGACAATTCATATTCTTATGGTAATATTTTGGTTGTTTTTAAGAAAGTACCTCCTCATTTTACAACAGCACATGGAACCTTCTTGTCTACTTGGCCTTTTTATGCCAAACCCAGCCATTTTCAAAAGACCATTATTTCAATACAAACCTGGGACATTGTTTGTTATTACTGCACGTGCTCCAACTATTGCTCTTGGTTTAGTGGAAGCAATATTTACTAGAGCTTCTTTTCTTTTAAAGAAGAAACTATTTTGTCTGAAAAGACTAGGAGTCTACTATGTTAGTGTTACTGAAATAATCTCACAAAAACTCAGGCAAAATCATTTTATATGAAAAATTCATAATTCAAATGAGACAAAACTTTCTCAACAGTCACACGCCTGTGTCACATGAGAAGAACTAAAGATACAGTAGTCAAAAAATTCTCTGTTCTTTTAGAGGAGTGGTGCCAAAATGACTCAAGTGTCATCTAGGATTGATGACATTTTGAAGAAAATCAAGCTGCTAAATTACTCAGAGAGGTGCTCTGTGTGTTTACATGGACTGCCAATGACCTGTTTGAAGTTTGTTTGCAGTTTTATTATTCAAACAAGCTTTGCCTCACCTATAGCTACATATGAATTCAACAAATCAAGACTTCACAAAGGAAAGCTCTGTAAGCCTTAACTACAATACATTGTGGCCGAGTTATAGTCCACTGAGGGACAGTCTTTGAAATAATATACATTTTTAATTTTCATTTTTACAGCAGATCCAGACACTTTCTATTTTAGGTCAAGATAAAACATACTAAAAAGATGCTGCTTCCTTATGCAAAGCCAGAAATATGGAGACAGAAATTTAGGAAGAGTGTGTTACTCCTATTTCATAGGAAAGAAATGGAAACAGAGAAAGACTACTTATTACCTACTATTCACTACTCACTCAGTACTCACTTTAAACAGCAAGGGAAGCCCTTTGTACAGGCAGATGTTGCAACTTCCTGTCCCAACACAGGTCAACAAGTTGTATTCTCCAAATGCA
The DNA here is from genome assembly GCF_017976375.1 of Cuculus canorus. Classification (NCBI taxonomy): domain Eukaryota; kingdom Metazoa; phylum Chordata; class Aves; order Cuculiformes; family Cuculidae; genus Cuculus; species Cuculus canorus. The sequence continues at coordinate 50,669,822 of NC_071441.1, forward strand.
GGTGACTGGAGAGGGTGACTGGAGAGGTAATTCCAGTGTGCCCAGTAGGCTTGGAGCTACTAGGGAAGGGTAGGAGGTCTGGGTTCATGCTCTCGAATCACAGGCTAGTAAAGAGAAGGTCAACCAGCAAGATCGAAGAAATCACACCGTCACTACAGACCCTCAAACTACACCTTTCTGTCTTTTTCCTGAAAGACAAATCTTAGTCAAAATGTCTTGCATGTCTTTTCCACCATTGTTTTATGTACTAGATCTTGCTGAGAGAAAGGAAATAGTGAAAATACTTGAATGTAGCACTACTTTCAACAAATATCGTTCTTTCTAAAAAATATGTTAGAAATGTCCCTAGCATAGTGACACTTACAACGAGTAGACACATATTTTTCGTATACTGCACTAGTGGCCTTCAGAGAGTACAAGATTTCTGAATTTAGCAGTTCAAAATCTTGTTTTAACATAACCAATCTAATAGTATTCTGGATAAAATTATTCAGAAGAAAATGATTTAAACTAATAAAAGGGCCATAATTTAAAATGTTATTTATATTTTCTATTTATATCTAGATCTCATTTGTAAGACATCCAGCATATTGTATCTCAGTTATTTCTTCATATGGAGACATTGATCTAAGATATGTTAATGGAAAAGACTTATCAGTCTAGTCTGCGTTAATTAGTTTCTTAGATCAGTGTTTATGTTTCTCAGCAAAATTGTGGGGGTTTTATTTACTTTACATGTATCACATATTCCTTAAAAAAAAGAAAACAGTGCAGTCTCAAAGTATTTGCCACCTCAGTTCATGTTCTGCAGGTGTAATTATTTCTCTGTCACATACCTCAGTGATAAAAATAATGAAAAAAATAGATATTTATGTTTGTTTATGTACTCCCCAATCTTGCTGTCATTCCCATAAAAAAAATTAGTAAGAAAACCCCTTTATGATCACTGTTAAGGATGTTTGTGCAAGATGAAGAAGATAAGAGTCTGAAAACCTTCAGGCTTTTTAGAGAATAGGGTAGTGCCAACAGGATATATTAATGCTTCTAAAATACTGTCACAGGAGATAAGTCAGAAATCACTCAGACAGATCTGATCTAGTAGTTAGTTTATTGAATTTTAATCAGTAAATTGAGGCATGTAAAATATTGAAGAAGTACAAATGGATTGGCAGCCAATATTCTGCTATTCACTACTCTTACAATTAGTATGGGTTAGAAAGCTTAGCTTACTACACGCATGTCAAATGTTGCATACATACAAAAATGTCACTTGCTAGTCCATCAATATCTGATGTCAAGTAAGGGATCTCTTAGCCTCAAGGTGTAAATTTGGGAGGTGTCCCTACTCAAGGGAAGATCACTGCCATGCAGCTAGGTGTGATGGAGAGAGAGTTCAACCGACTCTGATGAATGCAGATACTTGTAGCATAAACTGGTCAGTTTTTCTGCTGTATTTATACACTTCCAACTGCTTATCAGCCCAGTTCTCAGCCAGATTGGATGCTCTTGTTGTTATGTAGTTGCTGTGTTCTCACTGATAGGTTTATACAATAGGATTAACTTTGAATAGGTCTGCTTGATGAGCATCTTCTTGGACAAAAGTTCAGTTAGCTCAAACAAGGGAAGTCCATCCTTCGGATCAGTATGTGATCTGCAAGAGTCAGAATGTTCCATCACTCCCATGAAAGCATTTTGAAGTCCCAGTTCCCTCCAGGAGCCCACTGACTGCAGAAGTAATCTAGAATGAGGCATGATCACAAGGACTCTGTATTGTCATCTTCAGAAGAATTTATAAGGAATAAGATAGCTTCAGGGGGACTCCAAATCTTGTAACTCTACTCTCCTTTTTCTTTCTTTTAAGTTCTTCCTAACTACCAAACTAATTTCTTTCAAGCAGTCCTGTCTTGTTCATTCTTTCAATCTAGATCCTCATTTGCTGATTTATACCCTTACTATCTGTGATAGAGTCACCCTGGTAATTTCTATGTGGACCAGCAATTCATGTTAATTACTCCTTCTGTCACTGTGTCTTATTTCTGTGTTGCTATGTTGTTATTTTAGTCAGTAGTCAAGGTTGTTCCAGCTGAATATCCTGCATCCTCTCTTTGCTGTCTGTAACATCTTGTAATTTTTCATGCACTTATCTTCCTAGTGCAGCCACAGTTCAGGATCAGCATTTCACATGTATGCCAAAATGTAGCAAAGAAAAAAGCAAAAAAGCAAAGAAAGCCCTCTTACAGTCAGTTGTCAAGGAGTATCTTTACAAACCATAGCACCAAATTGTTCTATGAGCAAGTCATTCTCTGTTCTACAAACATTCAGTCTCTGATGTCCAAAACTTTTCTTAACCATCAGAAATGTATCAATGATGGACATTTTGGATCATAAAATAATAATTTCACTTTCGTTATATCACCACCAGGATTTTCTTCCTGGCAAGAATTAGTGCCATCGGTAGAACTGAAGTTACAATAATTGAGACCAGAATTTCTGCATAATATTTTTCATAAAAGACAAAATCATGTTCAAAGGTCTTTGAAAGATGTCACCAAGATGTCATAATCTCTTTCCAGGAAATGCTAACACTTAGACGCTAAGTAGACAGCAATAGAACAAGAGTGTGAACACAGTTTTGTAATTAAAAGGGTTATTCATAAGGTTATTCAGAGGAAATCTAATAATCATATACAAAGTTTGTACAAGAATTAAGTGTTCTACTTCTGAACACAGCTATTTCAGGTTACCATTTTTGACACCATCTATGTTGACTGTTAAAAGATTTCTATATTATTCTTTTAAACAAATGAATCACCACCAGCATCAATATCTACCTCTGCTAGACAACAGATGGTATTTGCTTTCCTGGAACAGATTTCCTATGAATTTCTTGAAAAAATCTACTATTAGTTTTGTGGAGGAAAAAGTGGGCCATTCTGAGATGGTTTGTCCTTGACATATTTCTTTGACCCCATTTTCTGTCATTTTATGTGTTGATATACTTCTCTTCTGAGTAATTCCCTTTTTCTTGGAAGGAAACTGCTGGATTCATTGCCATAATTTTATTTTTCCACTTCTGCTCCTCTTCCTGTCCCTGGGTGTTATGAAACAGACAGATAATTATGCAGAGTTTAATGCATAGAGAATTCTGGCCTTAAAAATAAAATCATAATACTTTTCATGGGCAGTAGAATTACCAGCCTGCACCACATAAACTGTCATTGAATAAAGAAAATGTCCTAGGCCTCCAATTTTCTTGTGTGTACGTGCAGCTTATCAGGCAGGAAACCCTGTCTGCAAAATAAAATTACAGTACTCTCACTCAGAGAGAGAATTAGTATTCAAGAGAGGCAATGATTAATGAATGGTGCTCAGGGTTCTGCAGCAAGGCCTGCACAACCTGTGGTCCAAAATACAGATAGGGAACAATAGCGAATTTAATTAAATAATGCATGATACACTAATTAGCTGCTACTAACCACTTTAACATCCTTTCTCACAAAGGCAAGAAGAATAAAACCCGAAACTGGTACCAAGTGGTAATATTTAAATTGCTTTTACCACCACTTTTTCTTATTCTGAACTATGATGTGACAGAGCATTAAGCAGATATGATCTTCCATTTAAAAATGTGAACTCAGCTGTCAAGTACTAACTGGTAAAGACCCATTGAATTCATAGTATTCTATGGTTAAAAACACACATGAGAGTCTGGACCACAATTTTAGATTTTTAAAGTTTCACTGTCCCTATATTTATAAACTTGTTTGTTTATTTCAACCATATAATTAAATACAGACTGTATGAACACTTGCATATAATCAGTCTAAACCCAAAAATTTTCATGTGGCTTACTCATGATATAAGTCCAAATTCTAATCTCACAAAACTTGTAAGATAGAAAATGACCATATCAGATAGAATGATTCTTCTATAGTTTCAAAATTTTTTAAACAATGCATGTACTTTACCAGTAAATCTTGCTCTACAAGTCTGTTGTTGAGATTCATTGGAGACTTGTAGAAACCTTCAGTGAACTCAATTAAGCCTTGATCTTTTTAAAATATTGACCCCAGACTTGTATAATAATTTTATGTGGGCCAGTCTATATTCCTTTTCTAAAAATTAGTGTTAAGCTGCTGGCCCTGTACCTTTTCATTTCCCCCCCCCCCCCCCCCCCCCACTTCTCTGGTATCTCTGTGTGATGGAAGTAGCTCATCTTACTTCTTACTTTGTATAGTGTATTATAGAAATTTGTATTGGAGATCACCACCATATCTGTGTCTTCATGAAAGATTTTCCTATAGAAAAAACCACTGCTTTTGTTTCTTATCCTCAGGAGTCTGCCACAAGCTTTTCCTCAATGCATTCATCTTTCTAACATCAATGTTCTCTTTGTCACAACTTCTGATTTATTTTAACAACTTAGCCCTTCTATCTCCTCTTGGGGATAACAAACGGAGTATATATTTCTAATTGATGTCTCCTCCCTGGTGGCTGCTTATTCTAAGATTTCCTTCCTTGCCTGTGTGACTGTACCATCTTAACCCTGAAAGAAGTTTTTCTTAGAGGCAGATTTTTCAATCACATATTTCTTTCCATCAATTTCAATCCATTTCTTACTCAGAATCTGTGACTGAACTTCTGAAGCATTGATTTTACGTATTATCACATCAGACTTCTCTGTGCTAAACTACGGTGAACATTGTCGTGATTCTTGAGGCAATATGTAGTCATAGTTGTGTTCAAAGAAGGACTCTCTTGCAGCCAGAGAATGGAGTGGAATGAAATAGAATGGAACGGAACGGAACAGTTGGAAGATACTTATCAACAATCACCTAATCCAACCACCTGACATCTTGAGGGCTAACCAAAAGTTAAAGCAAAAAATATATTAAAAAATAAAACACCTTTGATGGCATCTTTCCTAGTTTCTCACTGAGTACTTGTGACAAGAAATTATCAGCAAAGTTCAGGAGTTTCCCAGACATGCTCATTATAGCAGTATCCTAGTTGTCTAGGATGTTGAAATTTCCTGTAACAACAAGGGCTACCAGTCCAATGGCTTCTCCTAATTGCCTGTAGAATAACTCACCAGTGCAATCATCTAAGCTGGGTGATCAGCAGTAGACATCCACTATAACATCTGCTTTGTTTTCCATGTCCCTAGTCCTCTCCCAGATACTCTCAATCATATCACCACTAACTGTAAGGGCTGCACAGTCAAACCTCTCCCTTGCACATAGTGCAACTCCTCCTTTTTGCCTGCCCTCCCTATCCCTACTAAACAGATTGTAGCACTCCATACCAGCACTCCAGTTGTGGAACTTATTTCACCAAGTCTACATAATACCAATGACATCACAGCTCTGGGATCTGACCAATGCTTCCAGTTCATAATATCTGTTTTTTAATTACGTGCATTGTTGTACAAATATTTCTAATGTGTTCCTAAACCCTGAGTGTTCGCTTGAGCAATGTAAAGGCTCCCATTAACATTACCACGCTCACATGATGCCCTGCCAACCCTTGGCTTACCTTCGCCTCTCCTGATGGTTTCCTTTTCCCCCACTGATTCTAGTTTAAAGCCCTCTGTGTCCATCCTGGCAGCTAAGGAGCACAGAAGTGTTTCCCCCATTTGGACGGAAGGATAGCACCAGGATCCACTGGGACCTGAACTGACTTATGTAATTCTTCATATTATTTATGTTAGAAAGTTATTGAACCTAAGCCTAGAGAGCTAAGAAATGTGCTTTACACTATCTGCAAAAGACCTCCCAAAACAAGTTTTTTTAAATTGACTCAGCCTGAGACAACAGTATTGTTTTTGCTGTATACATTCTTATTATATACTACTGATGTACAGAGGAGTAATTAATCTGCTGATTCTATAATTTACCTTCTTTTCAAATCTTTCTTAAAGTCTGCCTTCACTCTGCTGGCTGGTAATCATACTGGAGGAACAAGAGTGGCTGGATAGGACACAAAAGCATGTGAAATCCATGTTCGCATATTAAGAACCAAAGCTCTTATTGGTAAGATTTGGCAAAAACAAAATGTATGTCTAAGGATTTGACTTTAGCGTGTTTACCTGGATATTCTTTTAGGAACTTCTGTTTTCCAAGAAATGTCTTTTGAATAAAATATGGTTTTGAGATAATTGTTTTGTTTTTATTTTATTTTTTTCTTGAGAATCCCCCTAAATTCATCAGTAGTGTGGAATATCCATATCTATTCAGATAACAGGGGTCTCTTAGGGGTATCAAAATTTTCCCCAGAGACATGTGGAATAGGAAAAGGAGAGGTGACTAGATGTAGTAGAATCTTTTCTGCAGAAAACCATCCAGATGTGAAAAAAAAATTTACACAAAAGGGGACATTTACAGAAAAATTAATTAATATACTAATATTTTAAAACTTTGTAAATCACAAAAGCAAATAAAGAAAAGAAATAATTTTAGTCTTGCAAAATTGTTCTGAAGCCTCAATTTCCAAAATCATAAAAATTGTTTTAAATGAAACCTTAATTTCTACTCTGTAAAAAAAGATGCCACACTATTTAACATACTGTACTTACGTTCTAAGATCCAAAACATAACCAAGATTTTACCCTCTGCTGAGACTATACTGAATGCAAAAGAGGAAGGAGGCCTCAAGAATGGGGCAGTCTTGAGGAAAATTCTGCTATGTTAAATATCCTGTCACATTTACAAAATCCTAGGGACTGTGGCCCTTTCTTACTCAATGATTTTTGTCATTGAACATAATTTTTTCAGTAAACTGTTGGTGTACCGTATACACTGAAGTAATACCTTACCTCTGACTTTCTCAAATATATTACATTAAGTACGGCTTTAATTCACTCTCTTTTCTTACGCAGACTTGATGTCTGTCAGCAAATTTTAATTCTCACTGCAGTTGCTGGCACTAAGAAAAACTAGCCAGAAACCTGACTGACAAAACTAGGAATCTACATATATATAGATATCTGAAAGTTTTCTAACATTTTGTAACTGTTCTCTCATTTATTTTTTTTCCAGTGACAGTGATTAAGGAAAAACAGTATATTCTTTTAATGCTGCTTATTAGCAATGAAGAAAAAGATGAGAAGCTTAAAACTTTGTGGAAATCACAGAGGCTGGCAGATACACTTTACCAGTAAAATGATTGCAGAGCAGCTTGCTTTTTTTTGCTGCTTGAAAAACCCAGACTAAGCTATTCCCTCTCTTCTTTGCTCATTATTGCTTCCCAGACATAAATGAACAAATTCCTAAAGGACTTGAATAAGGAAGATGTATAGAATACATTAAAGGACCAAGTAATTTCTTCATTGGTCTTGACCAACAGATACACAGTACAGAATTTCAGCAGTGAAAAAGATAAATGAAAGCACCAATAAGTAGTGAATTGTAGTAAACATACAATTTTCAAAGGAAAAACTTTGTGAGTAAGGTGGGAGCCAACAAGACAAATTGCATCTTCTGTCAAGAAGAAAACAACTCAAATTCTGTCAGAAAGCACTGAGCCAACAGGGTGAACCTCACCACTATAACGGTTTGCATGGAAGTTTGCCAAAAAGACAGACACAAAAAGGGGATCATAGAAGCTGAATGAACACAGATTTAAATCAACCAGCAGCAAACAGCTCAATCTTGCTTTCTGTGAGAATCTGCTAGCAAGCGCTGCTCTTCTTCTGCTCCCCTGGAAGGCACTTGTTAGTGCCTGCATGCACCCATACCCTGCTAGACCAGCTATGCCAGCTCAGGCCTCCATTTCTCATTTTCCAAGCCTTTTCTTTCCTCTTCCTCCCATATCAATAAAGACTGTTAGCAATGATTGAAGAAAAAAATCTCACATGGTATTACTATGCCTCTGCTTTTATCTGCTTATGAGAGTAAGGTCGGGGCCTCCGGAATAAGAGATTTATTCTCCCAAATGAATACAGGCATATACTACAGTGTACTTCTCTGCTAGCTACATGAATAATTTGTTACAATAATCCAGAGCAATAGACTGTCACATTTTTCATTATTTATTAAGTACTTTTTAAAGTAAAAGTCTTCCACAGGTTGTCAGCAGAGATTCAGCCTTCCACATCGTCTGTCTCCCCGTGGGTTTGGTTAATCTACTTCAGAAGCACGCTTTCAAAATCAAAACAAACCAACGCATATATTTCTAGAAGAAACATGAGTCCTCTCTAAAAATCACTTGTGGTAAAGAAATGAAAAAGGTGTTTCTTGTTTTTTTAGCTTTTCCTTGTAAAGTATAGAACAAATACAGATTTTAAAAATTAACATATAAGTTAGATCTGGTGGAAAAAAAATCAAGGTCAGGATTGCTCAAAGTTCAATTTTAATAACTTTTAATGATAGTTTTCTGTTCCAGGAATGGAAATCTCCTCTGTGAAAGCTCTGTCTCTTGAGTGTTTAGTTTTTAGGTAGACTCTTAACTGAAAACACACATACAAACACAGACATATCTTCACAAATGCTATATTCGACAATAATTTGCATATCCTACATATTCTTTAGGCAAAAAAATTAACAAGATAAAAACATGGAAAACACAATGTCTCAATGAGGATCAACAGGACAGAAAAGTTATTTATACTTCTGTGATTGACCACTTATTTAAGGTAAGAAAATAAGTAATCTTTCTGCAGTCCTCTGTTTTCTTTTGGCCTCATCAACATATTCAGCACTTGAAGTTGATGAACCCAAACACAGCTTCTGCCCATATAAGAGATCTTAACTCCTTCAACCCTGGTACTAAATCTTTAAGCCACAGCTTTCTGCTTAATTCTTTCACTTTTTCTGAAAGTAATCTTAATCTACACCGAAATAGGACTAGAAATTTTAGTGAAACAGTGGCAGCCAGCATTAAACTGGGCTGAATAAAGATATTTTCCCTAGGATAAAATCATTGCATCTTGGTAGAAGACAGGAATTTATCCCATTCATGTTTACAAAGAGAACTGAAAGAGAAACTGCATGGGCTCCCATAACAATAAGGATCAGTCTTAGCTTGACTCTCTGCTGTATTGAGAAATAAAAGCAACAACAGCAACCACACTGAAATAAGAATAGCAACAACACCAACAATAATATGGTTTCAGTTCCATCCTATGAACAGATAAAGTGATTGCAGATTTCTGTGACAGAAAGGACTGGTGAGAGATGTGAAGGTGGTAGGGGGCCTTGGCTGCAGTGATGATGAGGCGGTGGAGCTCAGGATCCTGAGAGGAGGAAGCAGGACAAAAAGGTGAGATAAAAAAGCAAGATCGTAACACTAGACTTCAGATAGCAGAGTCTGGCCTCTCCAGGGAGTCTGATTGACAGAGTCCCATGGGATAAAGTCCTGGTGGGAAGTGGGGTTCAAGAAAGCTGGTTTATATTTAAGGATGACCTCTACTAAGATCAAGAACACATCTCAAAAGCAAGTAACTCAAGCAAGGTGCCAAAAAGTCTGCATGGGTGAACAAGATCCAGGCAAAACTCAAACACAAAAGGGAAGTATATAGAAGGTAGAAGCAGGGATAGGTATCCTGGGAGGGGTATGGAGACATTATCACAGCATACAGAGCCATAGTCACGAAAGCCAAGGCTTACCTGGAGTTTAATGTACTGAGGGGTGTCAAAGTTAACAAGAAAGGCTTCTGCAGCAGAGACAAAAGGAAGACTAAGCAAAATATGGGCCAACAGCTGAATAAGGTATGGGCCTTGGTGGCACAAGCCATAGGAAAGATTGAAGTAGTGAATGTCTGCTTTGCCTCAGTTCTTACACTAAGGCCAGCCTTCAGAAATTCCAGACCTCAGAGACCAGAGGGAAAGTCTGGAGCAAAGAAAGCTTACCCTTGGTGGAAGAAGATCAGATTTGGGAACACTGAGGCAAAAGGGACATACAGAAGTCCTTATGGGATGCACTCATGAGTGCTGAAGGAGTTGGCTGAAATCATTGCAAGGCCACTCTCAATAAATTTTCAGTGATCATGGAGAATGGGAGAGGTGCCTGACAACTGGAGGAAAGTAAATGCCACTCTTATTTTCAAAGTGCAGGAAAGAGGGCCCAGTGAACTACAGGCCTATTCAGCTTCACCTCACACCCTGGGAGAGTGAAGAATCAATTAGACTTTGAAATTATTTTCAGGTACATGAAGGACAAGAAGATGGTCGGGAGTAGTCAGCATGGTCTCATCAAGGGGAAATCATGTTCAACCAGCTTGATTCCCTGTTATGATGACATGACTGCTTCGGTAGCTGAGGGGAGAGCGGTGAGTATTGTATACCTTGACTTTTGTAATACTCTACATCACTGTCTCCCATACCATCCTGAAACACCTTTTTACTGTGACGTTGACTGACCAAAGCAATAGATTGCCCAGAACTGTTGTGGAGTCTTTGTCCTTGAAGATATTCAACACGGTCCTGGGAAAATTGTCCTAGGCGATACTACTTGAGAAGGAGACTTGGGCAAGATGACCTCCAGAAGTCCCTTCCAACATCAGCGATTTTATGACTCTGTGTCACCTACACAACAATGAAGGAGGTCCCCAAATACGAGAATGGGAAAAGCCATTTGCAGCATTCAGATGCAAATGAAAGTATTCTTATGTGTTCACAGAAAGTAAGTAGGAAAATAAGGCCAAGATCTTGTAAGTGTTATAAGACTCCCTATAAATCTTAGACAGCAAATGTACAAACATCAATGTTCAAAAGCATCAAGAAAATCTTGTTTTTTAAGAACTTAAATCGTTGAAAACAGAAGCAGCACAAGGTTTAAAGTGTCATTTCAGTGATAATGAAGCTGATGGATGGGCTGAAATAACCAAGGAACAACAAACAAAGCAGAGGACGTGAATCTCTGAAACATTTATTTGAGACGAGACATAAGGTCTCACTGAAAGTCTTATCTACACCAGCTTTAAGAATTAAGGGGTTTTAATAAATAATACTTATTTCAGAGCTGAGGTATAGAAGATGACATAATTTAATACTGTAAAAATATTTAAATTTAAATGCATATCACTTAAAAATACTTGTCAGTAAAAGTGAGCACTTCAAAATACACAAGGGCAAATGCTCATGACCCTTTATATTGAAACATCCTTTTTTTAAGGATGATAAATATAAACAGCTTTCAAGAAGTTGACTTTTAAAGTCAGCTGCATGAAAGCAGAATTTTACTTGTTTGGTCATCTTACAAATGTAAAGACCATCAAGAGTTTTCAATGTCTTCTGGTGTTACCCATAGTGACCTATACCACACAACTGGAAAATCTGGTCTTGACACTGAACTTCAACCTCTGTTTTACTAAGGAGCCCTCTCTCCCCACTCTGAACTCGAACATACCTCTACCTCTCCCAGCAATGTTCAAAATATCAAAATCAACATAAGGCATTTAAATATTACACAAAGGGTATTGTGTTGCAGGCTGAAATCCATCTCTGATTTGCAGAGGCTTCAGGGTAACCCACTGTCAACAACTGTCTACAATACATGAAGAAAATCTGTCTGTATAGACTTTGAGATAGCTAAGTACTCTCTCCTGAAATACTACTGTTTCAACAAGTTCCAATTCTCTTCCCAATATGACAAAGTACTCCACAGTGAACACACTTAGCAGGAAACCAGTTCTATTAAGTTTTGCTTGCCATATCCATATAATGTCATAGCTGCAGTTTCTGTAGCAACCGTCAGTGCTGAAAGTCTTGCAGATAAGAAACAGAAGTATATTCAATTGCCTTATGAGGCACCATTTAAAGTGTCAGGAAAAGGCCTACATTTTCTGCATTACTCAGAACAAAATTAAGCAGTCTACAGCACACCTGATCCAGCTGAGAAAAAAAACAAGTTTCTAACAACTAATTTATCTGATTTTGTCCTAGTTCTGCTGCAGGACATCCAGCATGAGGACTGGAGTTAAAACAGGATATCCTGCAAGTATGTAATAGCTGTCTATGGAGTCCTGTGGTCAACAGATGTGTCAGATACGTTATTAGAAAGGGAATGAATACACAGATAACGATGTTGGCATAGAATGGATTATGATAATAACTTTGGATGTTGGATAGTTACTTGAAATTTCCTGGTTATTAGGTTGGTTTAGACTGAACCTAAGAGTTATTGTACTTGCAAGGATCCCAAACACTTAGTCTGATTACCAATTTGTACAACTTAAAAGAAATATTTGTTTTTCAAAAGCGGTTATCTTTACAGAGAAGTGTGAGTTGTGGCTCTTTTCTTTCTTCCTTTCCATTTTTTGTTAAGATTTGAGGACAAGCCTTGTTCTTCTTTGCTGTATCTTCCAGTCTAAGGATTTCTACATTTTGTTAAAACTTAGATGACAAAAAGCCCTTGCTGCAAAACGAAAGAGTTTCATTCAGGGCATCGATCATGAAACGTAATGTTTGTAAGCACTGAAATCTCCAAAAATGCTTTGGGCCCCCTGTCTATTTACTTTCATTTGTTACTACATGGTTCTGAAGGTTAATGTCAAAAAATATATTAGTTTATCATCACCATTGTCAAAGTTCTTGGTGGACTAGTTAAGCTACTGGTAATTATCAGTATAAAGATGCTCTGGTGGCTATTGTTCACTCTAGATTCCATCTGAAGAACTTGATGTGATTAATATCTTTTTGGTCTCCAGTTCTGTAGAAGTGTTAAAAAGGACCATACTGAAAGAACAGTTATAGGCCTAAACTTGAATTGAATCTCTGGCTTTTGAAATAGTAATGTAACTTACAGGATCTCTGACGACTTGTTCATATACCTGCACAGAACTGGCCAGTTCTATATACAGGTGAGTATCATCCAGGTCTGCTCTGAAGGTGCAACGTGACTAACCATCTCAAGAGATTTAATTGTGTTCTGGAAACTGCAGGGCCATCAGTTCCTTTGTATTTCAGATCTTTCTTATTGCATGCTGACTGTGAATATCAGTGGAATAAGTATACCTGCCAGTCTAAAAGGTCGGAGATAACAATTCTTTATCATTGAAGGATGTTACTTCAGATAACTGTACTGGAAGGCAAAATCCCTCTTGAATTCCAGGACTGATGTCTAAGCCAAAAAGACAACAGTGCTGACAGTATTGTCACACCTTTAGTTAGACTAAGTCCTCCAGTTCTAATGTGATGTTATAATGCTGCCCTAGGCAGCCTTTCTGCCTCACTTTCTCTCTGAGGTGAGTTCATAGCCAGCTGGTTAGCCAGCAATCGTTGCAAGCAATTGAAGAGCTAAGCTTGAACAACAGAAGCTGATGCTTCCTGAATGAGGGTGATTTCTAGCTTGATCAGCCATACCTGAGTTGTGCACTCACATAATGGCTTAATCACCATAGAACATGATCATAAAATATAACTCATGCGGTACAGGAGTGCTCAATTTGAGTTTGACTCTTCATCCTAAATCTTCCTACAAATCTACAGAAAACACTTAATATTTTGAGACGTAATGAATTCTAAAACATATTCATGATTTTAGTGCCTGTCCTTCAATATTTTGCCAAAGCTGTTGGCATTAATCACTATTGCTGCTGGCTGAATATTTCTTTATAAAGTGTAAAAGATAATGAAAATACAAATAAAAGGTCTGAAATACTTAAGAACTTCTGATATATATGCTTCTGATTTATATATATTGGCACACATTCAGTTTCATCTTTTCATGTATATAAGCAAAAATGTACAAATGTTTATTTACTCTTAGAGCATTCAGAAAATGGGACCAGGCAGGTTTGGGAAGGGGAGGAGGATAAATGTATCACTAATGTACTAGTCTCACATCAATGACTTCTTGTCTGAATAGAGCTGTTTGAGTCAAAAGGTCAGTGCTATTAAGCTCCTACTTGCCTTTGTGGGAAAGACAAAAGCTTAGCAGTATCCTATCAGTCACAAGAATAACCTTTCATCTTAAAATCAAATTCAGCTGTGGCCTGCAGCACTAGCAGATAAAAGAAAATCTATGAATTGAATAATATGTTTCTTAAACAATACTAGGCTGACTTTGCCTGCTTTTTGCTCTTAAGCTGTATGGGAAAACTGCTGAATGAGCTTTTAGCAAAGAAACCATGTGTACATTACTGCTTGTACCTATCATTATTGTAAATAGAGCTGGTAACAGAGTTTACATGCAACATTGAGCATGTTTTCAGTGTTTACCACACAGGCCTTCAGGAGTTTCTCTGTAGCAGTGAAAGTCATATTATTCTATAATATGATGCTAAGCCATGTAGCTCTTCTAATAACCTCTGTCCACCACAGATATCTAACTATGTATTGAATGAGTGAAGGCCCAAGGAAGTCATGGTCAGATTTCAAAAAATTACCTGCCTATATAAGAAATCTGAATCTTAAATTTCTGTGTCCATGAAGGAGTTTTAACACTGCAACCTTGAACAATGTTTATTGCCAGCATATTGAAATAAGTCCTTATGCACTTTTAGAAAAACATTAAAGACAGGTCTCCAGTACTCAATCCACTTTTACAGACAGATTTCTTACATTCTTGTCCCTATCTTGTTCATTTGGCTTAATAGAATCAACATGGAAAGTTGTATAAGACTCCTAAATTACATTCCTGGTAGATAATGTTGTTCTTACTGTCTACTGTGAAGGTGATTGGGAATAAATAGCCTTCTAAACACCGTTGCCCCTGGAATCAAAGTGTTTTGGAACATTGCCAAGTCTGCAAATAAAAACAGTAAAAACAGAAAAATGAGCTCTTTATTAAGCAAATAACTTAGATGTACTTTTCCCCACTTCGAGTTCTTGACTTCTGTACTTTGTCCCATAGTTCTAGTCAGGGAAATAGAGAAATAGTAGCCTGAAAAGAAATAGGATTTTCCATGAATTCATTTGATCCATCTCAAAATGAACTACCCATGAGCTCAGCATTTGGTGGCTAAACAATATCCAAAAAATTAATTTGTTGTTACATACCTGTAGTGTAATCCCACAGCACAAATGTTCCATCTTCTTCTGCCTTTAAACCGCAGATATCCAGCAGAAACTACACAGTCATGCCGGGATTAGAAGTCTCAAGAAAAAAAGCAGAAGGATTTTACATGATATTAGAGAGAGAAACACTCTGAGGGATAAACGAAACTACAGTTCCTTCAGTACTCCTTTGTGCTGACAGCAAAATGCAGCTGGGGAGATCCATGGGCAAATTTTAGCCCTAAGCAAATGTATTGAAGTATTGCAACAATAAAACAGATACTGAAGGTAGATAAAGAACCTGGAAAATATCCTTGCCAGTCTGCTGCAAGTTAAAAGTGACATTTCCGTAATCCGTATTGTAGCAAAACTATGACCTCAATATATTTATGTCATATATTAATCTGATCCAAAATACTAAATATGTCACATTCATTGGTATCAGTTCCCAGCTTTCAATTCTATGTTTGGATTTTATTGTCTAGAATTCAGAGGAAAATTTTCATAGTCCCCTAAAACAGTTGTTATTGGTATATGATAGTGAGGTCAGTGGTCATAGATGCACAGTGGCAGAACAGACTTTCAAGGACTTGAAAAAGAATACCGTGAAGTAAACATAAGAGAATAATTTCCATACTAATTGGTTTTCCAAAAGCTGTTTCTGACAAGTTGTAGGAATATCTATATCTAGCTGTAAGGGCAAAATCAATGTGAGAATGATAGTTAAATGCTGAAACTGAGTAAGGCGGAGAGGTAATAGAGATTGTCTTCTGAAAAGTATCACACTCATTTCTTTGTATAACAGTCAGCCTTCATTCTCTTCTTTTACTGTTGTTTTTTAAATCATTATTTTCTATAGGATTTTATATACCTTGAATTTAATGCAATGATTTTTCAAACAACAATTTTTTTTCAGCTGAGTACTTTGCCTTTCTGTGGCAATCTATTCTATGATTCTGTACTTGAGCTGATGAAGTGCAACGGACCCTGTACCAGCAGGAAGCCCAGGCAGGTGCAGTGCCTTCTGGAGCCCTGGGGTGTGTAGGACAAGTCACAGCTGTGTTACTGCAGCACAGCTTTAAAAGTTTCCCTGTTGGGCCAGACCAACAGTGACTCTCTATTTCTCTCAAACTCTTCAGGCAATTATTGATCTCATTACAAATACTGTAGATCTCCTGAGTGCTGTGGTCAATAAAAAAAACTCCAAAAAGAAGACAGCTTATTTACTCTGTTAATTCCATTTGTCCTTGTCAGTGTGTCACAGTAATGTGTCATGGCATTTTCACATGTGATGAAACATGCTAAATTAAGAAGAATGAGGACACGGAATAATCATACTTGGAAGGAGGCAGTGTCTCTGGTACATTTCTTTATACTACCATTCGTCAGAGAAGAGTAATCTGTTGAGCCCAACAGAGTTCCAGTAGACTCTGAAGCTGCAAAAAAACCTTGTTTTACACAGTTTGGTTTTTTTTTTTTTTTTATGAATCACTGATATTTACTCACTTTATGCTTCTAAAGATTTTAATATTTGACTACCCCTTTGTGCCACTGAAATCATCTGTTTTTTTCTAACAACCTCTTTTCCATGCTTTATGCTTTGTCTAATACTTTTGGTTTGTAGCTTAATATTATCTCTTTCACAGTAACTAATGACTACTACTACTTCACCAAAATGAGGTGTATTATGTAAATGAATAAACAGCCTAGAATATCAGACTATGCCTCTTTGATTTTGAAAGGCTTATTTAACCCGAATAATAATCAAGGAATTTATTAGTGGAACTCAGTCAAAAGATAACATCCATCCCATCAGAAAAAGAGTTAAGCCCACCATTGCATTCAGAGCTGTAACAGCAGCAGAGACATAACTATAGACTCCAAGATCTCTGTTAAGGTTTTAGACATGTTCTTCTGCATGTACCTACTGCTTCCCTTCTTACTTTCCAGTATTTACAGCCCTGTCTCCAGACACCAGTCATTGTTACATATATCTCAGACCCAGACAATGGGACAACCTGTTCGCGGTAGTAAATACGTATTTTTACTTACTATAAAGCAGGATGCAAATCATATCATTATATATGCATTTTTCATTAACTTGCCCTTTAAAACATGTCAACATGACATATATCTGTGGTTTGGGTTTGATTTTCACACAAGAAAAGCAATTTTACCTTGTTTTTTCTCTCACTTGAGTTGAACATCATCTCATTAAACTGACACAATTTAGCACAGTAATCTACTTTTGAGAATATTTCACATCTAGGAGACAACAATTTGACAGCAATATGAAGGTTAGGGAAGGGAAAACAGAAAAAAAAAGAAGAAAAATATTTCTGTGTGTACATCTGTAATGTCTTTGGAAATTTATACGATATTTCTTTTGATTTGTGGTTTTTTTTAGTTTTGGTCTTTTTTTTTTTTTCCTGTAAATAGCTCACAATGTCTGCTAGGTAGCTAAATTTTATCTAGTTCCAAAACAATAGACTAGATCTGAAAGATCTAGAAACCTATTCAAGACTTGCTACAGTATTGCATTGCAAAAAGACATATGAGACCTTTTGAGTGTAATTCACAACTGGGAAGAACCAGGAGAAAAATCTCAGAAGAATTCAAGAGGATTCTTTAAATAAAGGTATTCAGTGGTCAATCTTATCCCAAGACACAAGGGTAAGCAGAGTGAAAAACATAGGCACATACATGCACAAAAGCAATCCCAACAAGCAGCGCACTCCCTATCATTTACAAATACTATTTATGATAGTCCTGGGAACACCCAGTGTTGTCCTGGTTCTGGGTTTGGTTGCTGTTTTTTTCGGTTGATTGCAGTTTGTAGGGTGGTGGTGACAGAATAATTGCAGCTTGGCAGACAATTTTATATATGTTTCTGTATAAATAAAGAAGCATTCAGCTTTGCGTGATTTGACAATGTATCTTGAAGTGATTTTGGGAAATGGAGTCCAAAGATAATACTAAGCTAAATAAACAAATAATTAATTAAATATATACATAAATAAAAAATAAAATAAAAATAAAATAAAATAAATAGTGATATATGTATATATATAAAATTCTCATCCCAGTTCCATGAACTACACAGTAACAATTATATAGTCTCATATAAATGCATGATACAAACTTAGATCCAGATTTCTGTATGTTATATGTTTACCGCTGCAGTTCAGTGCTAATGTGGCCACCACTGCACTCTGCTTCATCTCATGGTTGAGAAATGCCCTTAGGCAGTAAAGGCAAGAAATATTTACTGGGCTGTATTTGAATGACACAAACATATGTCAGACTGGTCTCTGTCAGACATTTTGTCTTCTTGCTGAGACTGCATTCGCTGCAAAACACCAGCTATGCGGCTATGCATGAAGTAAGGCATGAGCAAGGATTTTAAAACAAAACGAGGTAAACCCCTCCCAGCTTCATACCTTTCTTCTTTTTTCCTTCTTCAGACCTAAAGGTAATGTGCCTTAAGACATTTGCTTCAATAATTAAATAGAAACATGGTACACCTGTTCAAAAAATCTGAGAAGCTGCTGTGTTTAAATATTCAGTAGCACATATGAAAAGAAATAAAAGAAAAATAAGCAAAAATGTTTGCTGAAAGCTGAAGTAGGTCTTAAAATTCTTGAATGGACTGAAGAGAGGGAGAAATAAGTCATTTTAAAGACTCTACTCTTCATAGAGATGTCTTTTTCATCGTGAAACTATTATTTGCCTCAGGGTCATGATGGGATTATTTTGAGCAAAAGTAAACACAAATCTTTCCTGACTTCCTTGCTTGATTTTTCATTTATTTATTTTAATAACTGGGACTTGACTTTCCCCATTATATCTGCAAATTAATCTGATTAGTTTTTTACAGTATTGCTATAGTTCAATCCCCTCCAACAACTAAGCATCCCACAGGTGCTCACTCAGTCCCCCTGGGTGGAACAAAGCAAAACCAGTGAAGAAACTAGAGAAAGAACAATATTATGTGATTTAAGCAAAATACTTACAATCATTGTCTTCATTGCCAAGTCAGTAAGAATTCTTACCAATCATCAAATAGAGATCAATTTTGTATTATAGAGACTGGCACATATTTTTAAAATATTATATACAACATGAAAGTATTTTTTAACATAGACCATTCCTTCCCCTTAATTTCTCTTAAAAAAAGAATCAAAACAGGATTTTCACAAAGTAATTATATAGTAAAATTTCCAGCAGTAAAATATTTTGAAAGAAAGAAAAAAGTCCAATGAGTAGAAATATAGTCTAGGGCTAATATAATAAAGAAAAAGGTAGCTGCTCACAAATACATGTGAAGATTTGCCTTGTTGGCAGTTGCTGAATACTCTGGGGAGAGTGGTATTATTTGTGTGCTAAAGAAAACTATCTGAACTCAATGCTTAAAATTCATTTTTGTGGAGACTCAAACCCAAACAAGTATTAAGGAATACAACTTACAAATCACAGTTTTAACAATGTAAATAAAAGATTTCCTATCATATGTTGGTTCTGAAAAGTGGATGAAACCAATTATGAATAAATGTTGTCACTGCTACAGCTTGCAAGTTATAACCTCATACTGTGAAGATTCTCGTGCTGATGGGTGGCACAGAGAGACATAGTTGAATCCGGGCATTACTGTGTAATAAATAGATCCTTGGATTCAAAGCTGGGGCAGTTCTGGATTTGATATAACCGTGAACATCCTCCTATAGAAAATTGAAATAGGTACACTTACTACAGAGACTCAATCCTTCACCTCTCAGAATCAAATAAAAAATAAACAAGAAAACACTACAGCAAAAGCCTGGTGGTCTTTGCTTTAATGATGGTTTGTAACAGTTGTAGTGCTAAACGGTTTGATTTTGGTTTTTTTAAATATCTTTGAATAAATGCATAGTTTAATTTGCATAAAAGTCTCCATAACTTACGGTGTGGGTTTTTCTGCACATCAACATGTAATCAAAAAGCAATAATTAAATAAAAAGCAATGATTGGTGACATGAATCACTAAATGTGGACTTAAATGACTTTTGGAAATACCTTTGAGTGGAAAGTCTTCCTTTGCATCACTTAGTTCGCTCTATTGAACATTAGCTAACAGTCCCTAGATATATTAGCAATCTTAAGTACATTTTCCTTGTAATGCAACATGCAAGTTCCAATCTTCAAATCCAGTTTGAAGTTAAGAAGCAAGCACATACTACATTTTTTGTTTGCTGATAGCTAATAAGAATTAAAAAAAAAAAAAAAGAAAACTCCAAAACTGTCATTGTGAGCAGAAATTTCTAACAAGGCTTAAGGAAGGAATGTGACAGCTTTTTCCCCTCCTAGTAAAAATTCTTTCATACATGATATAAAATCATAAAAGAGAGTGTTATCCAGCCTAAAAATATAAAGCATAGGTTTTTTCACCTTCTGAAGTAAAGTGTTACATAAAGTGTTACAAAAATTAAAACATTTTTTACTGTATTTTTCTCAGAATTGAGATTTCCAATAGTTGATTATCCAAGAATTAACTGAGCTCTTGAATTTTATTAAACTTGTGAAATCAACAAGATAGTTTTGTCAGAAAGTTGTTGTCTTAAATTTCCTGGTGCTCTCATTTCTAACAGAAGTCTATACTAACAGTTAGTACAGTCTGGAGACACAAAAAAATTATTTGGAAAAAATATTTCAGTCATATTTCATGAAGAAAATTAACTTCTGGCTAAGCACAGAGGGGTTTGTTTTGAGGTACTGAGAAAGGGAAGACAACTGCTGGAAGAAAACCTGTTGTTCACGTTTGGTTGTTGTTTGTTTCTATTGTTTAGAAAAGACAGATTATGGAATTAAAATGTCTGCTGTACAACTTCAAAGAAACAAACTTTTTTCTAAACAACACCTAAATTGTACTACTAGGATACATTGGCTTTATTGGGTTGGTAATAGTGCATTTGTCAACATTGAGGGCTTAATTAGCAGTCTTGTAAGGTATCAGTCCTGTTCTGTCATCCTGTGCAACTTGGTTTAGTATAGTAACATGTGAATTTCATCATGGTGCATGTGATTTTTTTTTTTTTAATTGTCAGACAGCTGTATTTCAAGACACAGGGTTTTCTACGCTCCTGTTTCCATTTTTCCCTTTCTTTTTCTTTTAGTACGCATGATTGAGAATGACCTTTTAAAATGAATTTGCTAAAGATCTTCAAAAAAACAAATCCAAGTATATATGAATCATTTCAAGATTATAAAACATTTGGTCAAATAATGACATTTGAACTTTAAACGGACATTGTGTCAACTACTTTTCCTGGATCATCTCTTTATTTTATTTTTTTTTCCTTTTTTTTTTAATATAATACAATTTTTCCCATCCTAATATATATGTTGTACTTCCACAGGTTTTATTATGCTTCACTAGAAGACAACAAAAAAATAAAATTTGAAAGCATTGTATTTTGAAATACATTACAAATGTTGTAGAAATCTGTAACTGTAGCTCAGTGATTTGATTGCATTTTGTTTATTCAATTACTTTAGCTTACTGTTATGCTCCCACTGCAGCACACTTATAAGCAGTGTAATATTACAGCAGGCAAGCTATGCCACTCTTAGCTAATGGTCCTCCAGCATTACAATTACATTCATAATATTTTGCCTGGCTGAGGCTTCTATTACACACTTATCTGAATGCAAAATTTCCCTTTAGGTTGAAACTTGCCATATATGATAACCTCAGTATATGAAGCACTTTATTCTTGACAGTCTGAAATAATAGCTTAAAGATCCATTGGAGTCAGATGGAAAGTTCTGAATAGCTTCACCAGGATATGTATTACACTCCGACCAAAACTCACAGTGTGAGTTGTTATTAGGTTATGTGACACATAATCATCTCCACATCCAGAAAGGAGCCCAGAGATGCCACAGCAGGCAGGGGCACCTCAGTAACCCAGCCAGCAGAATAAGTCTCTGCTCCGGTCACTGGACTGTCCCAGGAGACCCGCAACCCCAGAGGCGGGGGACAGTTTTGCTGGGGGTTGGGAGTCACAAGCAGCAGCTCTTGAGAACACTTTCAGTACTTGGAGGGGTGTCGTTACTAGGGTCAGTGGACATACTACAGGATGCAGAGGAAGAGGATTCTGTGATTGCACAGAACTTATTATGGGATATTCTGGACAGGAGCCAGAGAAGGGGCAAGCGAGTGATCTAGATAATTTAGAGATAATCAAGTATAGGAAAATAGAAGTGTGAGAAGAGAAAAGGGGCTGGCTTAAGAGGAAAACACTGGGGCGTAGGACAGCTAGTGAGCAGACAGTGTCTGAGCCCAGCGGCTGGAGGGATTTGCCTAGTGTACATGTGTGTACATAGGACCCCCACTAGCATACTCTGTCCTGCGTAGCAAGCGAGGGAGGCGGGATGAGGCTGTTTGTCCTGTTTGTGGTTTTGTGGGTGCTGTGTGTGTCTATTTGTGTTCCTCTGTGTGAATGGCCAGGTGTATATATACATGTATATATGCATGTATACGTATGCATGTATATATGCATGTATATATGCGTGCATATATGTGTCTATATATCTGTCATGTGGGTGTGTTTATCTGTGTGCCTGTTGGGAATGCATGTCTAGCCTCACTGCCAGTTGGACCAGGAGACATGGAGCGTCTGTCAGACTGCTGGATCCAGAAGGATCTGAATGTCAGTCACCAGAAAAATCAGGCTTGAAAAAATGTTCGGGCTGACAAAAGAGGCATTAGGATGACTTAAATAAGATATCAGGGCCAGGCAGCCTATTCCTTTCTGGAACGAATAGCAAGATTAGATAAGCAGGGTAAGGAACAGTGTTTTGTTTTGGTTTTTTACTATTATTTGTTCTCATTGGTATTGTTAAATATTAGTTCAATTTAAGAGGGATGCCTAGTACATTTGTCTGCTAGGAAAGGATGGGGCAGTTGTACCTCCAGAGTAAGCTAAATGGATAGAAAGTGGAAGGTATTCTGGGTCAGCCTATAAGCAAAGAGTCTAGAGCAACTGAAGCCAGGTGTGAAGTCTGACACCTGAGGGGCTTCTGTCAAGGGAGTAATGACAATTAGCCAGTTCTGCACTCTCAACTTTTGCTTCAAGGTTTTCGTTAGAGGTTGAAACACAATCAAATGGAAGAATGAGAATTCTAGTGAAAGGGGGAAAGAGACATTAAAGATTAATTACTTTAGTGAAGTCCCATTTCATTTAAGACCAAACAAGATATCATTGGGATTTCACTAGCTGAAACTCTAAAACAAATACATTATCTTCAAAAAAAAAAAGCTATATAGTCTTCTGTTTTTTTTTTTTTTTTTTCATGGTTTGTTTATCTATGTATTACTGCGCGTACTATTGCAAAAATACAGACTGGCATCCTACTGACTTCTTGTGTAAACTGTAATACATTCTTAGTTTGATTCATTATGTAGGTTGACTATGGTGTTTGACTTCTTTTTGGCCTGGGGAAGAACCATGCTTCCTCTTGAAAAAAGGATGAGGGAGACTGGCAGACAAACATCCAGCCCCATAAGCTAAAACAAGACAGCAAAATAAGAATTTGTAATATAGACCAGTAAAATGTGGCAACAGAAATAGAATCATAGAATGATAGAATCACCAGGTTGGAAAGGACCCACCAGATCATCGAGTCCAACCATTCCTAACACTCCCTTAAACCATGTCCCTAAGAACTTCATCCATCTGTTCCTTAAACACCTCCAGGGAAGGCGATTCGACCACCTCCCTGGGCAGCCTGTTCCAGTGCCCAATGACTCTTTCTGTGAAGAATTTTTTTCTGATATCCGGCCTGAACCTCCCCTGGAGGAGCTTCAGGCCATTCCCTCTTGTTCTGTCCCCTGTCACTTGGGAGAAGAGGCCAGCTCCCTCCTCTCCACAACCTCCTTTCAGGTAGTTGTAGAGAGTAATAAGGTCTCCCCTCAGCCTCCTCTTCTCCAGGCTAAACAACCCCAGCTCTCTCAGCCGCTCCTCATAAGACTTGTTCTCCAGCCCCCTCACCAGCTTTGTTGCTCTTCTCTGGACACGCTCCAGAGCCTCAACATCCTTCTTGTGGTGAGCCCAGAACTGAACACAGTCCTCAAGGTGCGGTCTCACCAGTGCTGAGTACAGAGGGAGAACCTCCCTGGACCTGCTGGTGACCCCATTTCTGATACAAGCCAAGATGCCATTGGCCCTCTTGGCCACCTGGGCACACTGCTGGCTCATGTTCAGTTGGCTGTCAACCAACACCCTCAGGTCCTTCTACTCTGTGCAGCTCACCAGCCACTCTTCCCCCAGTCTGTAGCACTGCATAGGGTTATTGTGCCCCAAGTGCACAATGACCTGGCATTTGGCCTTGTTAAACCTCATGCCATTGGTCTCGGTCCAGCAGTCCAGATATTTTTGCAGAGCCTCCTTACCCTCCAGCAAATCCACACTTCCACCCAGCTTCGTGTCATCTGCAAACTTGCTGAGGGTGCACTCAATACAGCACAGAAAGAATAACTTGGTGCCTAAAATTGACATTTCCCTTTCCAAAACTAAAATTTTCCATGTAATCTGCTCCTTTCCATCTAATCATGCTCTTTCCTACTGTGGGAATGAAAAAATATTTAATTTCTTTCAGGTACCTTGTTATTCTCATACTTTTGGTTTTCAGGAACTTGTCATTTTCTAAGTGAATGAAGCTATATTTATCCATGTATGGATTTCTCTATTTTTCTTCCCAGTAAGGGAAAAGATAGATATGAGCAAAATCTGTGCATGGGGAAAACAGCTAAGTACTGTAATGGGTTACTACGGAGCCTATGGAGCCTTCACTAATGGAAGATACAAACAAGCTCTTATATGAAACCCTGTGAGACTGCTAAGGATGGAAGAACCCTAAGTTTGAAAGAGAAATCAATTGGATGGATTCACAAACTGCCCTTGATGAAGTAGTACAACTACAGCATAAAAGGGCTATACTCTCTTAAGAGTATAATATATACAGACTCTTAAGAGTCTGTATATATTATACTCTTAAGAGAGTATAGCCCTTTTATATATACATATATACAATATATACAGACTCTTAAGAGTCTGTACTCTCTTAAGGTGTACTTTTTATGTTCTAAAATCCTAATTTTATTAATATGGTAATAAATACTATCAGATTGGTATTAACAGGTTATTGTGGCTAAACTTTGTCTTTCAAGAGTATCTTATTTTGTCGTATTCGATGTGACATATCTAAGAATGCTGTAAAATTTATTTTTTGTAATTTATAATTCCATTCACTGATTTCCTTTTACGCGGTAAACCTTGAATTTTGTTTGAACATTTGGTCTTTATTTCGTAAGTCAGAGCGTTTAAGATATTATTTGTTGCCATAGAATGACAAAAAGTGGGTAAAATACTAATCACATAAGAAAGTTTCACTGCAGAGTGAGTACCATGAATGCCTTTTGGATCTTTAAACATTTAATGATATAAAATTTTGTGTGATCATTAAATCCGCAGCTGTCACAGGCAGTGCAATTATTTAACTACTCAATTATCATACAGCTAAAATGATCAGGAGGGACTACAATGATTTATAAGGTCAAGAAAACTTAGATACTACCCTCTTTTAAGAGGTCCAAAGATTATTGTGTTTCAGGCCAGAGTTGCTTCAAACTCTTTGTCTAGATGTCAATAATATAGGAATCCTCATTTTGCTTGAAGAGAGTAGTGAAATGTGAAACTGATATGAAATAGATTTTTAAGACTGTAGATGGGAGATATGGGCAAAACTGTTCAAGGAGTACAGAAGTCACATTATTATCATCAAAAGCGTATTAATGTTATCATACTGTTTACTTGATCACAAAGCATGGTAATTATGTTATTTACTTTACGTCAAAGATTGAGCTAGGTATACAGTCTTTATAAAAGTGCTAGAAAACTGGGACAAAAATCAGAGACTCGGTATCAAATATTCAACAGCTGACAGTGAAGGAATGTCAAGTGAGTCCTTTAGACCTTTATCATGTATCTGACAAATCTCCTATATCACCTTATATTTTCATGGGTGAACAGAGTGTGTGCTAATAAAATTTGCAGGTGGCACAGAGTGCTCAAAAAATCTGGTTACAGTAGCAGCAAGGGATGGAAAGCAGAACCTTGTCAATGGCATTCATTATAAAGAGATGTAAAGTTTTTTCTTGGGTATGAACACTAACATGCAGAAAGATGAAAAGAAGAGTAATTGGAAGAGTGTTTATGCTGCAGAAGTGGGTCTGGATGGTACTGTGTAGTAGAAATTTAGTAGTGATGCAACACTGTTGACAAAATAGCTGAGACCGGCATAAGGCTAAGGTATACTCGAGGAGCAGGAACATGCTGTGTATCTCCAGGCAGTCTTTCTTTAAAGAAAATTTGTCTCAGCTGTTCTGGAGGGAAATTGTAATGCAGTAGATACTGGACTACAAATGACACATTTATGTACACAGCCACCCAGTTTTTGCAGGTAAATTACTGTTAATGAAACATTTAACTAAAGATTTAACTTTAATGAAGATAAAAATGAACCATCTCCTTTATTACTACTGAATCTAATTCTGTCCATTTGTATATTGTATTCAGTGGAATAAATATCTTCCCATTTTATAATGCTTTTTCATGATTTTATTTTTAGCCTTTAATATCAACTAAAAGACATGTTCCAGCTTATCACAAGAAAAACAGGCCAAGTATTGCTTTTAAGCCTGAAGTCAGCCTCTAAATTACCAAATCCCCTTCTCCAGGAAACGGTGCGTCCCTTTTGTTATTAGCATGCTGAAAGGCTTGGAAAGAAGATTGAAAAATTGATAAAAGTCTCATACTTCTACTTTTTTGCAGTGTAGTAGACAGAAAGTCTACAAGAGAACACAGATATAATAGACCCTTCACCTATATGCAAAAATCTTACTCATGAAAATATGCCTAGAGAAATTAATGGACTGAGGTGGACTTGAATGAATTAAGACTGGTCTTAGTAACATTAAACCATTCAGAGGAAGTACATAGTGGAGAATCATAGAATCATAGATATCATAGAATCATAAAATCATAGGATCACCAGGTTGGAAAGGACGCACCGGATCATCGAGTCCAACCATTCCTAACACTCCTTTAACCATGTCCCTAAGCACTTCATCCACCCATTCCTTAAACACCTCCAGGGAAGGTGACTCGACCACCTCCCTGGGCAGCCTGTTCCAGTACCCAATGACTCTTACTGTGAAGAATTTTTTCCTGATGTCCAGCCTGAACCTCCCCTGGAGGAGCTTCAGGCCATTCCCTCTTGTTCTGTCCCCTGTCACTTGGGAGAAGAGGCCAGCTCCCTCCTCTCCACAACCTCCTTTCAGGTAGTTGTAGAGAGTAATAAGGTCTCCCCTCAGCCTCCTCTTCTCCAGGCTAAACAACCCCAGCTCTCTCAGCTGCTCCTCATAAGACTTGTTGTCCAGCCCCTTCACCAGCTTCGCTGCTCTTCTCTGGACACATTCCAGAGCCTCAACATCCTTCTTGTGGTGAGGGGTCCAGGACTGAACACAGTCCTCAAGGTGCGGTCTCACCAGTGCCGAGTACAGAGGGAGAATAACCTCCCTGGACCCGCCAGTCATGCCATTTCTGATACAAGCCAAGATGCCATTGGCCCTCTTGGCCACCTGGGCACACTGCTGGCTCATGTTCAGTTGGCTGTCAACCATTATCCCCTGGTCCTTCTCTGTACAGCTCTCCAGCCACTCTTCCCCCAGTCTGTAGCACTGCATAGGGTTGTTATGCCCCAAGTGCATGACCCAGCATTTGGCCTTGTTGAACCTCATGCCATTGGCCTCAGCCCAGCGGTCCAGCCTGTTCAGATCTCTTTGCAGAGCCTCCCTACCCTCCAGCAGATCCACGCTTCCTCCCAGCTGAGTGTCATCTGCAAACTTTCTGAGAGTGCACTCAATGCCTTCATCCAGGTCATTGATAAAGACATTGAACAGAGCTGGACCCAGTACTGAGCCCTGAGGAACTCCACTTGTGACTGGCCTCCAGCTGGAGTTAACTCCATTGACCACCACTCTCTGGGCCCGGCCATCCAACCAGTTTTCAACCCAGGAGAGTGTGCGCCTGTCCAGGCCAGAGGCAGACAGTTTCTGAAGCAGAATGATGTGAGAAACTGTGTCAAAGGCTTTACTGAAGTCCAAGAACACTACATCCACAGCCTTTCCCCCATCCAGTAGTCGAGTGATTTTGTCATAGAAGGTGATCAGGTTAGTTTGGCAAGATCTGACTTTTGTAAACCCATGTTGACTGGGCCTGATCACCCGGTTCTCTTGCATGTGCTTCATGATAGCACTCAAGATTACCCGTTCCATGACCTTCCCCAGCACTGAAGTGAGATTGACAGGGCTGTAGTTTCCTGAATCCTCTCTGCAACCCTTCTTGTAGATGGGCACAACATCAGGCAGCCTCCAGTCTAGTGGAACTTCCCCAGTCAGCCAGGACCGCTGTAAGATGATGGAAAGAAAAACCTACACCTTACTCTGAAATAGTAAAAAACATTTATTGGGCCTTATCAAAAGAAGCTAACATCTTACTCAGATTAATATAAAAGTATTATTTTAATTGATTTCCAAAGAGCTTTCCCTACTTGATTTTTATGGTTAAATGAGTATTTTATCTGTTACCATTTCAAGATATCTGTTGAAAAAAGACAGTAGATCATAGAAAGAAAAATTAATTAAAGAAAAATAAATTAATAAACTAATAAACCTAGTTTTATCTTATGACACTTTTCTGAAAGATTTGATCTCACACTGTCACTGAAACCAAAGTTGTTTTATGTGTCTATTTTAAATTATGTTGGCCTTTATGTGTAGAAATTTCAAAGAAGTTTAACAGTCTTCAAAGTTTTTTATTAATCTATTAAATCTAATTAAGAGGTTACCATCAGACACCAGTCATTTCTTATAGATTTCCTATGAACTCTAACATGAATATGATTGGTATCATTACTTATTTCCTTTGGGAAAATAGCTACATAGATTATGCCTGTATAAAAACTGTGGGAGAGAAGGAGAGAAGAAGGAATTGTCTGCCAGAAAAGAAAAATAAGAAAAGCTCAAGTAATATGAATTAAATATTCATGATGAAATCAGCACACTTTAAAAAAAAATAAAAAAGTGATTACCTGAGTTGGATGGCATAGCTTTTCTGACACCAACCATGTTTGATCTGCCTTCAGGCAATTTTAATAGTAATTTAAAAGTACTCAGTACACATCATCTTATGGCAGGCACTCATTTGAAGGCATTACATAAAATGATATGAAGCTCTTATAACCTCATCTGAAAATACATTAGTGATTTCTGCTTAAGAATTTATAGTTGCAGATTTCTCCAATTTGTAAGATACAATGCTGAAATGAAAACAACTTATCTAAAGCACTTATTCTGCTATGGGTTACTTTTTTGTTTACCCTCTGGATACAGAAATATATTCCTCCATTTAATAAATAGGTTAATCATAATTTTACTTCTTTTCAACCACCAGTTCAATATGGAGTGATATGTGGAGATTGTATATCAAAAGCAGCAGTTTGAAAAACAGTGGACAAAGTGTTTCTAAAATATATCTTCATTTTTTTAATGAAATAAATTAACATATAAAAATTTATTGATAGTGCTTACCACCTGTTTTAAGCCAACAGAGTCCCAAGAGTAAAAGGCGAAACCATACGCAAGCAATACTGAGAGCTGAGCCATGATAATTAATATGGTGTTTAGAGGAGCTTAGAAGAGCAAATCAGTCCCATCTCTTCCAGCATTTGGTGCATGCATGTATACTGCAGGACTCACAGTAACCCTAACAACTATTTGATTTTCATTTTCTGTAACTACTTACACTGATTGTGACTTCTCTTGCTCAGACTTCCTGATCTGATGTAAGGTTTACTGGGAAAGCAAGGTAAATCATGTTTACACATAGAAGCATTTAGCTCATTGCAGTGTAGTTATTTTGTACTCTCTTTAGTAGATGCTTTCATGGATAGTGTTGTTGCAATGTTTTAATCACAGTAGATTACCAAAGCCAGCTTTGAATCTGAATCCCATTCAGACTGCTATATATCTTTTGCATATGCTTTTCTCTTTTTATTCCTTATTCCATTCTTTTTTGTGTTTCTGGCTGGTCTCATAAACCACTCAACTAAAGCAATCAAAATTACATTATATATAATAATCTTAGTAAGGGCAGTTATGGGAATGGAAATGAAAATGGCTAAGAAAAGATATGGGTTACCAGAGAGAAACTGTAAGAGAGTAATTTTTGGTATCTATTTAACATCATCAAAGTAGGTGATTTTTTTTTCCCTACTGAAAGCATTCCACCCCCCCCTTTTTTTTTTACTCCTGTAAGTGCTTTTAAGACTTTTTTTTTTTTTGAAAAGCTGTCATTTTCAAAGTACCCATAAGAGCATGTAATCTCTATATAATTTTAAAAGAATTACTTTTTTCTAAAATAATGGCAATTTTCCAGGTAACTAGTTTACACAATAAAGAAATGCCTCAGACTTACTTTGAAAAAGGTAATGCAGTAGAGATGGATGGTTTATTCCATACTTTGCAGGGAGTATATACCAGCAAAAAGAGAAATACCCAGCTTAGTGTGCATTAGTGGGTAATCAATACCTTTATCAGAAAAAAAGATAGAAAGCTTCCTAGTATCAGGCTTATGAATGCTCTTGGGAGGAAAGAGCAACAATATATTTCGAGACTTTCCAGAACTTTTCAAAATAATTGGTATGAAGGACAGCTAACACTTTTTCTTGTGCTAATAAACAACAAAATCTGGAGAGGAAGAAAGAAGATAAATGACTACTGAGCTCAATGAATTAATCAAAAAGAATTCTATTGGGTCCAGTGACAAGGTCTGGAGATTCTTGCAATGTATTTCTCAAATTTAACACTTACTCGGTATTACCTTTTCAAAATTCATTAACAATTTACTGGACTTCTTAGTATTTTGATATAAAAATATTCCATTCCATTCCATTATATGTGGAGATTGTATATCAAAAGCAGCAGTTTGAAAAACAGTGGACAAAGCGTTTCTAAAATATATCTTCTTTTTTTAATGAAATAAATTAACATATAAAAAATTATTGATATCGCTTACCATCTGCTTTAGGCCAACAGAACTTTATTTTATTTTAATATAAAATTATGCTTCTGAATGGAATGGAATGGAATGGAATGGAATGGAATGGAATGGAATGGAATGGAAAAGAGTGAAAATGGAGATTTATCCCCTTAATGATTTAGTTCTGTTACTTTCCAAAATTTGTTGAAGTATTCACTTCCAGGCTATGGCACAAAGAGTCAAAGTCTATGGCCAGTCCAGGTTAACTTGTGAGTTATTATTTCTTTTGGCTGCAAAACTCTGCAACATTCATGTTTATGAAATTTAAATCAGACAATAAATAGATTTGAAATAACATCAAAATTAATCCCAGTCAAGGAAAGGAAAGGTCATTGAAATTTCCAGCTGAAAATCGAAGTCACATCTACGTTGTAGTAAATGTTACTAAACAAATTTTGGGGAAAAGGCTGAAAGAACAGAAACAAAATCTGGCATTCAAATAAGAATTTGGCATCTGCTCTTTTTATAG
The DNA here is from genome assembly GCF_017976375.1 of Cuculus canorus. Classification (NCBI taxonomy): domain Eukaryota; kingdom Metazoa; phylum Chordata; class Aves; order Cuculiformes; family Cuculidae; genus Cuculus; species Cuculus canorus. Next base: position 50,701,426 of record NC_071441.1, read on the forward strand.
ATTTTTCAAGTCAGACACTGAGTTCAGCATAATATGTACAAAATGAACCATGTCTTGCAATAGAAGAAGAATCATGGTTTTCTCATAACTGTATTTTATCTTTCTATCGATGCTTGTCATGAAATTTGCAGATACATATGTAGTGTCTTTTATCTAGCCGTGATTTCTGGATGCAGGATTTGAATACACCATTACCAAGTGTACGGACAATATCAAACTGGGAGCTGCTGTTGAGGGACGAGGGGGCTTGAAGAGTGATCTACACAGACTGGAGCACAGGCCAGCAATCAATGTCATGAAATTTAACAAGACCAAATGCTGGACCTGGGGTGTAGTAACCTCAGACTAATTCCTGCATAAACTGGGAGGGGAGTGTCTGGAGAGCAACCTGGCAAAAAGGGATCTGGGGATGCTGGTTGACAGCAGCTCAGGATAAGTCAACTCTGTGCCTTGCCAGACCACAAGGCAAACTGTATCCTGAGGGGCATCAAACACAGCATAACCAGAGGATCAAAGGAGGTGTTTATCCCACTGTATTTAGAATTAGTGCAGCCTCATCTTGAGAGCTGTGCACAGTTCTGGGATTTACAGTACGAGAAAGACAAGAAGCTACTCAGTTGTGTCCAGAGGAGGGCAATAATGCTGATGGAAGGGATGGAAGCTGTGTCCTGTGAGGAGAGGCTGAGGACTCTTGGGTTGTCTAGTTAGCAGAAAATGAAGCTGAGGAGAGTCACCATTGCTCTCTACAACTTCCTGAGGATAGGAAGTAGAGCGGGAGATGCTGGTCTTTTCTCCCTGGTCTCCAGTGACAGGAAATGTGGGAATGATTCAAAGACATGCCAGGTGAGGTCCAGACTTGACATTAGGAAGTATTTGTTTCCAACAAAAAGGGTGTCAAACACTGGAACAGTCTTCCTAGAGAGGTTGTCAGTGCCCCACACCTGTCAGTTTTTAAAAGGCATTTGACAATGCTCTTAACAACCTGCTTTAACTTTTGGTCACCCCTGAAGGGGTTAAGCAGTTGGACCATATACTCATTGACAGGTCCCTTATAACTGTTCTGTTCTCTTCTGTTCTGTTCTGTTCTATTCTATTCTATTCTATTCTATTCTATTCTATTCTATTCTATTCTATTCTATTCCGTTCCATACCTACGTCTATGTCTACATATTTATATCATCTCTATCTATATAATCTATATCTATAGTTCATCATTGCTATATTAGCAAGTTTTTGCTACAGAAAAGGAAGAAAACTCAGAGGCAAACAGTAAAAAGCTGTAGGTTAAAGCTAAAATTATTAAAGAAATATAAAATGGAGCTCTTTCATATAAGGAGAAATACCAGGCTTTTCAGAATTCTGTTATGAAGGGGGCTGATACAGTGAAGTTGTTCATTAGAAACATGGAACATACAGCAGTACAAATAAAATTTCAAAAGCTAATGTTTTTGATTCACTCAAACTATTTAATATTATTTTCAATTTAAAGTATGAAATATAAATGGATTTGTATACATGCATATAAATTGAAGACTGCTTGAAGAAATTTATTTTTAAAAGAAAAAGTGTAACTGGTAGTCATATAAGAAAATTATTTTTCTTTTTTAAATGAAATTTCTCCTGAAAAGTTTTGAAAAAGTGAAGTGAAATCAGTGTTCAAAATATGAAAAATATATTCCTCACTGTGGCAAAATTGTTGACTTCAGGGGGTCCAGGTTTCAGTAATGAAAACTGTTGAAAATTTTGCATATTTGATAAGATTTTATTTAAAATATATATGTTTTTTATATTGGGCATTCTTTACAGTTAGCTTTTACTGCAAGTTGGAAAACAACAGAGCTTCTATCAGTTTTCAAGAGCATGTGAAGAAAAAGTTCTTTTAATGAATACTTAGAAGTGATGTTTAAAATAACAAGATCTGATAAGAATACAAACATCTTTCCCCAGCAGTCTCAAAAACACTTGAAAGTTTTCTGCTTTTCAGAGTGCTATTAGCTGTTACTTCTGTAGTTATTATTGTTATTGGCAAGTGTTTTGGAGGAAATCTCTTAGCAAATGCATTTGAGAAATTATTGCCTTTTCTAAACAGAACCATGTGAAACAGAATCAATGTTTATATGTCACACTAAAAAACAGGGAAAACGTCCTTACATGGCAGTTGGAGCTAGTAATACAAATATTAAGGAACAAAAAAAGAAACATTTATAGGAAAATCTAAGATCTTTATCTTTCTCCCCTACACATCTTTAGAGATAAAATAAAAGAAACTGAGAAATTATCTTTCTGATCATCTTTCTTATAGGAAAAGATCTTTTTTTTTTGCATAAGTGAATAAAATATGTAATTTGACCTGTTGCCTTTAGGCTAGATTTGGGGTTGCTTCTAGCCTTAGAAACATAGAATCATAGAATATCTCCAGTTGGAAGGGATTCAAGCTAAATACATTGTCTAGACACTCCTTGAACTCTAGAACACTTCCCTGGGGATCATGTTCTTGTGACCAATCCCCCCCTCAGTGAAGAACCTTTTCCTAATATCCAACCTGAACTTCTCCTGATGCAGCTTCATTCTTTTCCCTCATGTGCTATCACTGGTCACCAGACAAAGATCAGCACCTCCCCCTCCACTATACCACTTGAGGAAGATGTAGGCTGCAATGAAGTCATTCCTCAGCCCTTGCTTTTCCAAGCTGAACAAACCAAGCAGTATCAGCAGTTTCTCATAAGACGTCCTTGAGGTCTTTCAGCATCTTGATCACCCTCTTTTGGGTACACTTTTGTAGTTTGATGTCCTTCTTATACTGAGGCACCCAAAACTGTATGTGGGACTCGAGGTGGGGCCTCACCAGTGCAGTGTAGAGTGGGACAATCACCTCCCTTAGCTGACTAGCTATAATCTGCTTCATGCACCCCAGGAGACACTTGGCTATTTGGGCTGTTGATTCATATTCAACTTGTCACCAATGCAGTCCCCCAGATCTCTTTCCATGTGACTGCTCTCCAGCCGGTAATCCCTCAATTTGTATGTTTAATCAGGATTATCCCTTCCACGTGGATAATCTGGCACTTGATAAATTTCATATGATTGGTGATTGTCCAGGTCTCTAGTCAGATCTCACTGTAAGGTTTCCCTATTCTCAAGGGAGTATGCAGCTCCTCCTAATTTAGTATCATTGGCAAACTTAATGTGCATTCGATTTCTGCATCCGTATACACATGCAACAAACTGTACTCCTTCTGTTTAGAGGTCGCCTATAAGCAAAATTAACTTAAGGACACTAGTTAATTTCTTCATTGGAAGACAGCATGATACTGTCAACATATTTGGTTGTTTCCATGGAGATGAATACATTCTAGCAAAACAGTCCTGGTCAGGAGCTCAATAAAAATTGCTTAGATCTTGAGAGAGATATGAAATTGACACAGGTCAATATAATTTAATTTGCAATGTCACAAACACATTTCCCACTTTCTGTATTATTAGACAAAATAATAGGCTTTCTACTACTCTTCCTTAACATCTATTTAAAGTACTCATTAATCCTTATTACTTTATTTTCTTCAGTTCTGAAGATCCTGTAAAACTTCTCCTTCTTCTTCATCATCTTCTTCTTCTTCTTCTTCTTCTTCTTCTTCTTCTTCTTCTTCTTCTTCTTCTTCTTCTTCTTCTTCTTCATACTATTATTATTATTATTGTTAATGTTGTTTTATTGTTTTGTTTGTTTTCCCCTCCCTTCCCCTCCCCCTCCTCCTTCCCCCGTCTCCTGTCACACACAATGAGACTTGAAAATGTCTTGTACAATTCAGAACTGTTCTTTTCCACATTTGTTTAAAAATTAAAGTGGACTGGGAAAAATCTAGTAGAGAAAGGCATAACGGTCCCCTGTACAGACTATTAAAATCACATATTGCAAGCTGTATTTTTTATTGCTATCGGTCTCCACTTAGGAATCATTTAAAATGGACATTTTCTGTTATTTTATGTAACCTCAGAAAACTGTTCACATTCCAAAATTTATTGCTAAAGATGTTAAATAAAGTTCAATAACTGGAGGGTTATAATTATCAGGGGAGAAATGATGCACTGATAACAATGTTAAATGGTTCTAATGTGACTGTTTTCTTCTACAATGCCTCATTCATTCCATTTTGGTAATACAGTAAACAAGCTGCTCTAATAGACAGGGAAAAATAAAATGTCATCAATTCAGGATTGAGCAGCTGCCAGCAGGTTTTATATGACTGAAAAGAGAAAGTTTTGAGATCCTAGGGTCTGTTTATGTCCAATGAGTTCAGCTCAGAGTACTGCTGCCTCCAACAGAAGGAAGATTTTTCTTTCCTAGTGGGAGTTGAGAGTTGTTCTCCATCTGGCCTCATGCTGCTGTGTAGGTGCACATCAAGTCCTGCCTTATCATGGGCACCCAGCTTCTGCTAAAATGGACTGGGTGCATCTCCCATCAATGC